>NC_058082.1:91655274-92855274 GCF_014858855.1 Bufo gargarizans | reverse complement strand
CATAATAGAAACCACCCAAAAATGACCCCATTTTAGAAACTACACCCCTGAAGGTATTCAAAACTGATTTTACAAAGTTTGTTAACCCCTTAGGTGTTCCACAAGAATTAAAGGAAAATGTAGATAAAATTTCAGAATTTCACTTTTTTGGCAGATTTTCCATTTTAATAATTTTTTTCCAGTAACAAAGCAAGGGTTAACAGCCAAACAAAACTAAATATTTATGGCCCTGATTCTGTAGTTTACAGAAACACCCTGCTGTATGGGAACACGACAGGGCGCAGAAGGAAAGAAACGCCATATGGTTTTTGGAGGGCCATGTCACATTTAAAGACCCCCTGATGGCCCCTAGAGTAGAAACTATAAAAAATGACCCCATTTTGGAAACTACGGAATAAGGTGGCAGTTTTGCTGGTACTATTTTAGGGTACATATGATTTTTGTTGCTCTATATTACACTTTTTGTGAGGCAAGGTAACAAAAAATAGCTGTTTTGGCACAATTCTTTTTTTATTATTTACAATGTTCATCTGACAGGTTAGATCATTAGCTATTTTTATAGAGCAGGTTGTTACGGATGCGACAATACCAAATATGACTACTTGTTTTGGTTGATTGTTTCAGTTTTACATAACAAAGCATTTTTGAAAAAAATATGATTTTTTTAGTGTCTCCACATTCTGAAAGCTGTAGTTTTATTTAAGGTCTTATGTAGGGTCTCATTTTTTGCGGGATGAGATGGCGGTTTGGTGTGCGTATTACTTTTTGATCGCTTGGTATTACACTGCTTGTGATGTACGGCGTTCACCTGAGGGGTTAACTCATGTGATATTTTTATAGAGCAGGTCGTTATTGATGTTTTTTTTCACTTTATTTAACTTTTTATATTTGTCCCACTTTGTATTGTACAGAATCGAACTGTCAGCCTCTCACACAGTGAGATGCTGACAGATGCCTAGGAGACCAAGCGCTCAGGCTGGATCTCCTGGGCTTCGTAGGCTGGCATCTCCAAACCCTGTTTAAGGCGTCAGGGCTGCCATGGCAACCATCGACCCCCTGCCAATGCAGCATGGGGGGGCGATGGAGTCAGAGGGAGCTCCTTCTCTCTGTATACCCCGCACGTGCCGCGGTCAGCGCTGACCGCCGCACGTGAAAGGGTTAATCTGCCGGCATCACCGCACACAGCGATGCCGGCGGATGCAGCAGGGGCCCGGCTGTTACTGATCAGTAACAGCCGGGCCCGTGCTGCGGATCGGGCGGGTGCAACTCCTGCACCCGCCCGATCCCATCACGTACATGCACGTGAGGATGCGGCAAGGAGCCACATTCGCTCACGTACATGTACATAAGGATGCGGGAAGGGGTTAAAGGTGCTTTTCTGAATCCTGAAACTTCTATTCCAATGTTGTTCTGACAGTTGGCCTAACTGTCCTCAGGATTTGAACTGGAGCTGTGGATGCTTCATGCTGTCTTCCTACACCTACTACAAAGGTGCCCAATAAGTCCTCAGGTAATGACTATCTTGCTAATCCTTTGTCTTGCATAAACGTGATAATTTCTTAAATGCTCGGCTGCATGCAGTTTAGACATTGGTCACCCTGGAAGAGCGATCTATAGGAGTGGATTGCTCACCTCTAGGTAGAATGATTGCAGGCCTTAACCCTGGGCTGTGGAGCCGACAGGGACAGAGAATAGAGGCCTCCCTCCAGATATTCAGCTACATGGCTGTTGCTTTCTTGTAGGCTCATGAGAGAACTGCTTTCAACTGAACTCTCACTTGGATTGACCTGAGCTCATCTGCACTGGTTTGGATTGACCTCAACCAGCCAACAACTTAACTGCCTAACTAAGGTCTGAGCTAAGCTATATATACACACTGACACTGCTCCATCTTGTGGAAAAACAAGTGTAGTGCACCCTGACTAGGCCTGTGTAAAGGATATTTGCATATAGAATCACATTGTGACATGGAGAATATGACAGGAGATAAAATACAGAATACAGGCATATCATATGACATTAATACATGATAAAAGCGCGTTTGCGGTGCCCACGGTCACGTGAGTGGGACACTGCAGAGGCAGGGTCTCATGGATTTCAGATAGCTTTTGCTACGTTTTTACCAACGATATCATCCTATATGGATGAAATCTGCAGAGAACTTTATGTTCTCTTCTGGATGGAAATCTTTTTTGCAGCGTGTGGATTTGATTAAATTTCATCCACTTTGCTTTTATTGTACGTTCACATCCACACCTGCCCAAATTTCTAGCAAGCAGTTCTCCTTAAAAAAATGCAACAAAACGAGCAACAAAAACCACGTGTACGGTGTGCGCTTTTGCCATGGAAAAGCCAGAGGACTTTTCCCTCTCCATTGCAAAGGGTGAAATTCGCTGGGGAAAACTGCAGCATTAACTGACATGCTGCACATTTCCAATCCGATCTGTTTCTAGTCTTCACCAATCAACTGAAAGAGGGGACCCTGTGTCCCCTTCATTGTTTACCAAGGAACAGCACCATCAATTCAGTTCTGGTTGCATAACATACTGCAGCTCACAGAGCTCAATCTCTTTCAAGTGCATGGGACTGATCTGCAGTACCATACACAGCCACAACCGTATGTATGGTGCTGTTCCTGGGTAAATAAAGCCACCCGGTGGTCCAGCTGGAGGGCCCTGCACTTTTGCATAGGAGTCGGATAGGCCATCAATATCGCAGTTTGCATAAACGACATAAGAACTAATAGATGGCTGCGAGGCATTCTAAAGGATACAATGTGTCATTGCCCCTGACAAGAAGCGTGACTACACTTGAATTGTCTTGTGTTGCATTGTTAAGGTGACTGTATTAAGGAACGTTTTTTACTTTGGTGATATATTGTTTCCAATGGGATTAAAATGATAGAGAGAATAGGTAAAAAGCAGAAAAGCATGGAACTTTACAGCTGCTGATAAATGCAGGCCTGTCAGCCTGGCTGATGATGCCACAGGTCCCTCTGTCATGTCATGTGACCTTTAGAATATGGTGATGTCACAGGGCCCTTTGTGACATCATGCAACAGTTAGGTTTAGATCTCTGCAACCTGAATGGCAGCCATATTTCTTCATCGTTTGACTGGTGAAGGCGACTTTTGCTAGTGCTTGGCAAATTTTTATTTTTTTTCAAATATAAGACCAGAAAAGAAGGCCTGTTCGCCAAGCCGTTCCAAGTGTCACCCCGGAACGTGCTGAAGGCAGACAGGACCTTCCTCAGCCCAGCATAACATCTAGGGGCTGAATATGGAGACTTCCAGGAATCTTCCAAAGAAAAGGAAGAGGAAGAGAAAGAGGAGAGTTCAGCCGCCAAATAAGAGGAGGAGAATAGTAACACCGGAGAGGGCAAATGATGGCGGCAAAGAAAAAATGATCAAGGCTTCAAAAAGACCTGGAAGCCCTATACAGGAGAGTATCCAGAGAAAGAGGAAGAGGGGAGAAGAGATGGGGGGAAAAGCTGATGACAGACCCAGCACGTCCTACAATACTGACATGGAACAGCTGTCAGGTGAGTGCAGATCTAAGTTTCCTAGAGCCAATACCCCCTAATGTATGAATTCATGGGATTCTCCACTTTTGGAGAACCCTAATTATGACCAAGATTATGAATTCCTTTCTTTGCTACCCCCTAATGTAGATACATTGTATTGTAATGGCAAAAATATAGAAATATTAAATCTTATGGTATCTCTCCTGTCTCCACCAGGGACAATCCCAGCAGACGCCCCCATCCTTGTGACTGGACTGGGAAAGCTTCACCTTCCATAAAATCCTTGGAGAGGGTGGTTATGGTAAAGTGAGTATTAGGAATTCTTGGGACTTCTTCCTCATGTGTGTCGTGTGTCGCAGTGATATCACTCTAGGGATGTCAACGCTTCATGTCTTCTCATCAGGTCTCATGGTAGGACAGGCCTTTCTTCCAGTTCTAATGCTCTGTCTTCTACAGGTCATGCTGGCCACACATCCCGCCTGCCAACAACAACTGGCAGTGAAGTTGGTGAAGAAGAGGGTCCTGCTTCAGGACTTTAAAGACAATGTCCTGATTGAGCGACAGGTCCTGGAGGTGACTAGGAAGAGTCCATTATTTACCCATGCTTATGCCACCTTCCAGACCAAGGTAAGAGTCTGATCCATTATCTATGGATAGGCTTGATCACTGGGTTAGCTCTACCCGACCCCAACTGAGGAGGCTGCAGGACCTTTACTATAATATTTTTGAAACCTGGATTATATTTTTATCATAGGACTATGCCTTCTTCATCATGGAGTTTCTTAGCGGAGGAGATCTAAGTGGCCTCATGAGAGCCAACGCCCCATTCACCGTTCCAGTCACCAGGTAAGACAGAACATGGATATATTAGATAAAGCTGACGATTGCTGTCAGGAACATGCAGCTTTGTGTCATTATTAGTCTGGTAGTTTAATGGGTGAAATGTTGATATTTTTTCTTTTTGCCATCAGATTTATGGCAGCTGAGATCATCTGTGGGCTGCAGTTTCTCCACACCAGAGGCATCATACACAGGGACATAAAACCAGCCAACATCTTAATGGACAGCGCCGGTCACTTGAAGATCGCCGATTTTGGTCTTGCCGTGATGAACATCTTTGGGGATAAGAAGATCTCAGAATATGCCGGAACTCTTAGATACATGGCTCCTGAGGTGAGGAATCATCGACTGCACATGCTAATGAGCTGTTTCTTTCTACAGGGCTGGACAGCTCCATGACTTCTGCTGGCCTGGACGATGTTCTAACTCTTATTGTCTGCTGGATGTTTTCACAGATTCTTCTACGGAAGCCCTACAACACGGCAGTGGACTGGTTCTCAGCTGGTGTGATGATATATGAGATGGCTACTGGCAAATATCCATTCTATGCCGGTATACTTCCTGAAACAATCGAAAAGTCACTGATCAATGATGTTCCCACCTACCCAAAAGGGCTCAACCCCCAAGCTAGAGACCTTATAGTGGGGGTGAGTAGAAAGACACATAGCAGTAATACAGCGGCTAAATATTATAAAAATAAGGACATTGAAAATCAGGGATAGCATTGCAACGTGTGATGGAATGAACGTCTTTATTCTACATTTTTCCAGCTCTTAAACAAGTCACCAGAGAGTCGCCAGGTAGCGGTAGATAACATCAGGGAACATCAGTTTTTCATAGAAAACAACTGGACAGATATAGAGGGAGCAGGAGCTCGTCCACCATTCCAACTAGGACCAGTAAGTAAATGATCCAGAGAAGATGTGGCTAGTAGTACAGTTCCATTGTGTTCCTTCTTTATCAACACCGCTTTTGGTATCTTCTCTCCATAGCCACCAGTGATGACATTGACAAAAATCGATGACATCCTGTCCTCCACCGAAGCCAATAAGTCACCAATGGCTGAAAGAGATCAACAACTGTTCTGTGGATTCACATTTGCCAATGAGAACTGGCAGGTCGTAAAGCCAATTAAAGAACCTTTCATACGACCACGCAGGTGAGTCATTGTAGCTGAGAGGGGAATACAGATGGGGATTATTGGAGATTCCCTGTGAATCTGTGCAGTGTGGATTCCATTTACTGGATAATAGTCTGTTAATAGGTAGACAGAGCGAACTTGAAGGTGGTTACCATTTTGCAAGGCTATTTCCTTTCATTTCCAACCTGTTTTAATTTTTCCTTGGTAGAACGTTTGGCAGATTTGTGAGAGAGACCATCCGCAGGATCTGGAGGAAGATGAAAAACTGGAAGTAAAGAGCTCCACTCTGTATACAGATGTCCCCAGTAGATCAGTGGCTGAAAACCATCATGTTCCAGCAGAGCCTCTTGCTGACATCATAAACAGCAGAAAAAACAACCAACACTTGCTGTCCTTGTATGAGCCTCAGATTCCAAACTCTGACCTCTATCTGCTCTCCTGACTACTCATCGGTACTGTGCCACACCAGTCCTTGTTCCTCAGCTTCATTTCCAGCTGCCACTAGAAGTAACCTGAGGGCTGTGACCTGCAGTCTAGCATGCAGCCAAGAAGCTATGGAGTCGATGAAGATTCTTCCAAGAATCAATGACTTGACCGCCAGCGCTTCTAGTCGACAAGTTGCCTCTTGTGCCCAAGGGAAGGGTGGTCCTTAGGCCATGGTTCCCTAGAGGTTTCCTCCACAGGGGGTTTTTCCTCTCCTGCGTGCCAATGGATCATAACATCGACAAGAAAATGGCGACTTGTTAGACTTTGCCCTCAGTGGAGATCACACCATCCACTAGTGGTATAGAGGGACATAAGAGGACATCTACCACCAATAAACAGTACCATTCACCATCATGTGGTTGTAGCTTATTTATGTTTCATCCAACAAGTCCCACATGCATATTAGGGCAAGAGCCATCTATGTACTATGGATTGCTATTTATCCTGTAGTTGGGGGATATCTGAAGGCACTTTTATTGGATGTTGTCTTTTTCAGGTGGTACTCCTCAGTTGCATGCGTTGCATTGTATTCTGTTACTGATGTTCAGTGTAGAAGCTGCATGGAAAAAATCTGCTACAAATCTGTCTTGTTTGCCCAGAGTCTAATACAGGCTGTAAGGCCCAGACTCCCTGCCCACATATTCAAGCAATTTCTTGGATATCCATGTCAAGACATGGCATGATGAACTGTGTACTTATAGTTAAATGAATTGGAAAACCATCTGAGAAATAAAACCCCTAGAGAGGAGGTTATAGAATCCATTCCCATATTAAAATCAGTCATGGGGGGTTTTAGCTGATGTTTCTGCTCAGTCTGTCCCTTTTATAGCCCATGATGAAGCATTGAAATCAGAGCATTAAATAAAAAGCGTAAAAACTTTCAGAAACCAGCAGACAAAAAGAAACGTTTAGGTTAGATAGGCTTCGCCACCTAACCTCTGCTTGATCCCTGTTTTGTCTGCCCTGATCTGTAAACAGTCAAAGTACAGTGCACAGGTAGTCATATAAAAGATTACACCTTCACTGGTTCCTAGAGACTAGAAAACCTCAAAGTTTGGGCAAGAGGGTGGATCCAAAGCCCAGCTAAATAGGGAGGCTGATCAGCTCCTTAGTCATCAGCTGGACAGGGAGCAAAAGGGAAGGATCAACTCTGGCAGTGCTGAAAGGAAGTTCCCAGAGTACTAGACCCAATACACAAAGGGAGATCGGAGCAACGCTCGCACCTGCTCAGGACAGCGGTGGACTCAGACCACCAGCCTAACAGGTTTCTTTACTGAAGAATTAAAATGCAAACAGTTCAGGACAGGTCATACTTGCAATGGACCGGCTGATGTTACACAAAAATCCAGTATCCTCAGTGTTACGGATATTTTACACTCCAGCTTAGTAAATCCATACAGCGTCTCCCGAAAATCAAGTAAATCCGAAGGTGTTGTGAATATATAGCTCCCAATCCCCCACAAACAGGATCCAGGACTTCAGGAAGGGGGTAAAAACGATCAACTTTATTGATGGCCACAGCTCAACATTTTATCAAGTCCTCCAGCAAGGGTTACTCCCACGGGACCCTTGTGGGGAATAGGCACACAAAATACAATGACCAATCAATATACAGTAAGATATAACACACTCCCACATGAACAGTAAAATCTCTCCTCTCTATCCTGGAGATAATTGGATAAAGGGGCCGGACATAGTTCCATGCGGTCGATGACTAAGACCATTGTGTTTGCTAAATGTATCACAGGCAATATCCATTGTGTTTGCTAATGTCCATTGTGTTCGCTAACTGCGACACAGGCAGATGAGGTGGTTTGTGTACATTTAAAGGGCGAAATAGGGTCAACTACATGAACAGCAGACGAAATACAAGAGTCTGGACATTCCTAAAACAGGGGTTTTGTCACATAGCTCCCCCTTTAGAAGGGAACCCTGGGCAGGCATGAGACAGTGAAGGAGAGGTAGACACAAGTTCCTCTGGGGCACACTCTGTAAATAGGGACCAGGCCTGATGGTGTGTGAGGTGCCCTGGATGTTGCAGGTATTTTGAGTGCCTGAGGTAAGGTCCCTTTAAGAATCGTGACACCACTGCCTGTAACGGTGGCACACCGATTTGTAGGAGGATTAAGAGAGTACACAGATGGTAAACCAAACGTTACTTTACTTTGGAAAACAGTCCAACTTTGTACAGGCAGTTACAGTAGATGATGATGCAGGCCTTTATAGCACAAATGCACAGCAGGTTCACTTTACAATACGGCAGGTTTAAATCTTGCAAGATACTTCGAGGGTAAACAGTTAATGCTTTGCAGTGCAATGCTGCTCTATCCCCTCAGCTATTCTAGCTGGCTGGATCCCAAGGCCCGGATGCCTAATTGCTGGCTTGAATCCTTGGTGTATAAAATCTTCCTCCAGTATTGACACTTGCTTTATATATTACAGTACCTCTGCCTCTCAGCTTACTTCTCTGCTGGGTTGGAAGGTGACTGCAGGTTTCTCCCAGGAGGTAGATTCTTCTTCTGGGGTGTCTCTACTGAGCTAAGCTTAGCTTTAGGAGCTTCAGGCTGACTAGGTTCACTTCTAGCCACCTGGCATGAACTAACTCTCCCCTGTCTGGGCCTACCTATATATACTTAGGGCTCTCTAGCTCCCTCTAACTTCTGGGAGGCTAAACTACACCCTGATAGGCCTGACACCCAGATAATACAGGGAAATGCACATTAAACATCACATTAATGCAATAAACACATTAAGAAGGTAATAAGTGAAATGAGGGGGCACACACACCAGGAAAACAATTGATGGATGAATAGTTAATATTTATTACTCTAAAAACACTCCCCTAAAAAGATATATAAAACATACATAAAAGGTATTAGTAGCAACCTATAATTCATGTATATCTAAATCCACTGGTATAGATGATAATGTCCACTGTTCAGCTGCAGTGCTCTGGATACTGCTGTGGGTGCAATAAAATAAAGTTCATCCAAATAATATCCCAGTTTGTACGGTGCTATAAAGATGTATAGTAGCACAAAGTAGTACGGAGTATCCAGAAGATGGCACCAACAGGTGTATTCAATTCAAATGCGATGGAACAATACTGCTGACTAAATAGCAATGTCCAGTATTCAGAATAGCATATGTGAATATTTGTACAGATCCACAGATTACTCACAGTGTCCAGCCGCTTGCAGTCTCCCGCTCTCACCCGGTCTCACCCCTCCTTATTGCACGGCTGTAGCGCTAGTTTTCCAGGTAGCCGAACACGGCCGTCTGTGGCGTCCCACGTGACCTGATGCTCTGGGGTTCCGGGCGGACGCTTAGATGACGTCACTGCTATGCGGCGGTAATTTCAAATCTGATAGCGGATCTCATGTGCTGGCGACTTGATATTCTGTTTCTTTATTCTTTTATTCTTTTGCTTTCCTTGAATCCACGCTCACTCCACAATGCCAGACGCGTTTCGGGGTCTTACGCCCCTTCCTCAGTGGCCACCGAGTGAGTGGATTCTCACTCCTTATATATGATGTATACCCTCCCACAATAGCACTTTCATCAGCTTGTTTCAATATGTGGGATGGATTTAATTACTGCTGCTTTTCAATATAGAATTCACATTTAAAACATGGTTAAAAAAATACATATTTGCTCCCCATTCATTAATTCATTATAAAACATATTTATAAACATATATATATAAGAGATTTTTATATAAAAATATAGAAATATTCTTGGTGTAGGACTGCAAGGTCAAAGCTGCGTTTTTTAGAAAAACCGCATTGAAAACGCAGTAATGTAAATTGCGCTCTCCCTGCGGTTTCTACATTCCTATGTTGTATAAAGTCAGGCAATCTCCCCCAAACAAATTGGACCCGGATTCAGTCACTATAATCTAAATCCTATACATGGCTTAAACATTTGCTAATTGCATTTCATGTTACTAGGGTAGTTGATAGTCGTATATAAGAGGAGTCATCCGGTGGGGAGGAGAATCACAGTGTCAATTACTGACCCTCCTGCGATCTCTCATCTCCACCGGACAACCCCCCCCGCACTCACAGGAACCCAAACACCTCCATCTCAGCATTGAGACCCTTCGGAATGATGGTGTCATACTCAAAAATTCTGCGGGACTCCTGTCGTGACATGTGGGCAATGTGGTTCCCTCCTCTCCACATTTTTTTGACTCTTTCTATGGCAGTGAATTTTAAACCAGTTGGGTCGCAGTTATGTTGAATTTTAAAGTGTCTTGATAGGGAATGCGTTTCTAACCCTTTTTTAATATTCGCCACATGTTCGAGCTACCCTCTTTTTAAGTGTCCTTTTGGTTCTGCCTATGTATTGTTTCCTACATCCACATTCCAATAGGTATATCACATCGGTGGAATCACAGGTTAGGCACTCCTGTATTTCCACACTAAATGAATTTGTTGTGGACTTCACCCTTGTTGTTTTTTTGGGGAAACTAGTGATCTTACAATTTGTGCATCTACCACATTTAAAAAATCCATTAGTTGTCAACCAGGTCTTTTTTTGTTGCTGTTGACTGTCTTTCCTACTTTTTACAGTTGGGGCTATTTTGCCTGCCAAATTGTTTGCCCTCGTGTACGTTATTTTTGGTACATCACTCAGAAGCGGGCCAATTAGTTTATCATTTAACAAATGTGCCCAGTGTTTTCGAATGCTTCTTTCCACTATTTTGTATTGTGAGCTAAATGGGAGAATAATTCTCAGCGTTTCGTCTCGCGGTTGTGGTGGGCCTATCTGGAAGAAGCCTTTTCGTTCCATCTTTTTCACTTTCTCCAAAGATTTATCTATCATCTGGGCGGGATAATCTCTCTCCAACAATTGCTGTTTCAAGTCTGCAGCCTCTTCATCAAACTTGCTATCAACCGTACAGTTTCGCTTGAGCCTGCGAAACTGGCTGGTTGGTATGTTGATCAGCCACCGAGGAAGGTGGCAGCTAGCAAATCTGATGAAGCTATTCTTGGCTACAGGCTTGAAAAACGTGCTACATTGTAGCCGGTCTCCCCTAATCCATATCTCCAAATCCAAGAACTCCACTTTTTCTTGGCTCACAGTTGGACTAAATATAAGGTTCTTATCATTTTTGTTGATGTTACTGAGAAATAAATCAAGAGATTCCGCTGTATCGCGCCAAATAAACAAAATATCATCAATGTAGCGCCGCCACAGCACCAGATCCGTCCCCAGCCTGGGCATGATGGTCTCTCTTTCCCATTGGGCCAAAAAAAGGTTGGCATAGCTGGGGGCGAATCTGGTGCCCATGGCGGTGCCCATACATTGCAAATAGAATTCCTGCTCGAAAGAAAAATAATTGTGAGTCAGAATGTATTTCACTCCGTCCAGCAGGAACTCCAGTTGTTCCACAGGAAGCCCACTATCTCCTGATAATTGTTCATGCAGTGCCTGTATTCCCATGGAGTGTTCAATAACTGTATAAAGTGAACCAACATCCAGTGTCCCCAAGATCCACCCTTCTACCCAATTGACTTCCTCTAATGTTTTAATAATGTCAGTCGTATCCCGAATGTATGACGGTACCCGCTTGACATATGGTTGGAGCCATTGATCGATATATTTGGATAGATTGCATGATATAGATTGGATACCCGACACTATCGGGCGACCTGGAGGTGCTTCCAGGTTCTTGTGGATCTTGGGGACACAGTAGAACATTGGAACTCTTTTCTCAGTATCTAGAATGAACCTAGCTTCTTGGTCAGAAAGGAAATCTGCTTTTAACCCCTTTGCACAGTAATCTTTCAAGATGTTATAATATTCCTGTGTCGGATCTCCTTTTAGTTTTTGATAGGTATTCTCTGACCTTAGTTGTCTATAACATTCCTCTATATAGTCTGTTGTATTGAGAATAACCACAGCACCACCCTTATCCGCTGGTCTTATGACAATATTACTTTCCTCCTGTAGGGATTTAATGGCCTTGATCTCTTCTCTACTTAAATTTGTATTGACCCTGCGACTTTTTATTCTTCTCAAGTCGCGTTCTACATTGTTCTTAAAAGTGGCCATTTCGCTACCAATCTCCTGCCTAGGGAATTTTTTCGATTTGGCTTTAAGGTCTCGTATGTACATATTTATTTTTATTACTTCCCATATCCATTTCCCTATTGATGGGATTTTTGAGGAAATATTTTTTCAGACATAAACGTCTGATAAATTTCTCAACTCCTATGTATGTGGCAAATTTGTCCATAGGATTAGTGGGGGCAAACTTTAAACCTTTGTTGAGGAGCTGCACCTGGGTTTCCGTAAGTGCAATATCACTGATATTTATTACATTGGTGGTTGGTGTTTTTACTTTCTGTGTTTTCTCCTTTTGTGCATGTCGTCCTCTCCGTATTCTTCGTTGTGATTGTACCTTTGTGACCTGCTGGTTATTGGTGTAAGGTGATGTGTCGTGGTCTGATAGTGTCTCTGTTCCTGTCTGTGTGTCTGATGGTGCCCTCTGCCCTGTGGATATTCCCTCGGACGATCCCTCAAATTGTAATCGTGGACATAACCCTGTGTTTTGTGACTGTGTTTCTTTGTCTCTTGTCGTGGTGGGGTGGGAGTGCGTGTGCTCCTTATTCGTGCTTGGTGATGTGGTGGTGTAAAGTCTAAAAAATGCGGTGTAGCCAGTGTTTCATACCTATTTGAAATTTTAACATTTTCAAACTGTGTATTTGTGTGTTCAACCTCCCTTTGCTCATAAATCTCAGTGATTTCCTTCCTTTCCATATGGTGTAGTTTCCTAGATTTTTTACTAATTATTTCTCTTTCTAGTATATCTAGATTTTTGCAAATTCTCTCGTGCCATTTGTGAACTGCATCCGTGTCCGGAAATGTTTCCATTTCCTTTTTTAGGGTATCAATTTGCCCCGACATTTCTTCTGTCATTTGTATCCTTCTCTTTATAATCATTTGTACAAGGGCCTCCGACTGTGTTTTTAAAAAACCATCCCATTCCTTTTTGAATCTATCACTCACCAGATCGGAGGCAGGTGTCTTGGTGAGTGTCAGACCCTTAGGGATATAGCCCTTGTCCAAATATTGTGTGAGTGATCTAATCTCCCACTTGTTACGCAGTTGGCGTTGCAAAGTCCTCTCCAAATTTTTAAAAACATCATCCATAGATCTCGTCATTTCTGTTGATGCTTCCCCTTCCATATTGAAGGTGAAAGCCTCAATTTTTTTATACTTATTATCTAAGTGTTCCCAGATGTCCATATCGGAACAGGGGGAGCTCAGCTGTTGAGGGTAAAAGTGGAAAAAATCGTAAATCGAATACAGCGGCTCACCCCTATTACGTACGGATAGGTGCTCACCCTCTGGTCCTACCCTCAGGACCCCAAAAGATTCAAAAGGTAATAAGTGAAATGAGGGGGCACACACACCAGGAAAACAATTGATGGATGAATAGTTAATATTTATTACTCTAAAAACACTCCCCTAAAAAGATATATAAAACATACATAAAAGGTATTAGTAGCAACCTATAATTCATGTATATCTAAATCCACTGGTATAGATGGTAATGTCCACTGTGAGTGCGGGGGGGGGGTTGTCCGGTGGAGATGAGAGATCGCAGGAGGGTCAGTAATTGACACTGTGATTCTCCTCTCCACCGGATGACTCCTCTTATATACAACTACCAACTACCCTAGTAATATGAAATGCAATCAGTAAATGTTCAAGCCATGTATAGGATTTAGATTATAGTGACTGAATCCGGGTCCAATTTGTCTGGGGGAGATTGCCTGACTTTATACAACATAGGAATGTAGAAACCGCAGGGAGAGCGCAATTTACATTACTGCGTTTTCAATGCGGTTTTTCTAAAAAACGCAGCTTTGACCTTGCAGTCCTATACCAAGAATATTTCTATATTTTTATATAAAAATCTTTTATATATATATGTTTATAAATATGTTTTATAATGAATTAATGAATGGGGAGCAAATATGTATTTTTTAATCATGTTTTAAACGTGAATTCTATATTGAAAAGCAGCAGTAATTAAATCCATCCCACATATTGAAACAAGCTGATGAAAGTGCTATTGTGGGAGGGTATACATCATATATAAGGAGTGAGAATCCACTCACTCGGTGGCCACTGAGGAAGGGGCGTAAGACCCCGAAACGCGTCTGGCATTGTGGAGTGAGCGTGGATTCAAGGAAAGCAAAAGAATAAAAGAATAAAGAAACAGAATATCAAGTCGCCAGCACATGAGATCTGCTATTAGATTTGAAATTACCGCCGCATAGCAGTGACGTCATCTAAGCGTCCGCCCGGAACCCCAGAGCATCAGGTCACGTGGGACGCCACAGACGGCCGTGTTCGGCTACCTGGAAAACCAGCGCTACAGCCGTGCAACAAGGAGGGGTGAGACCGGGTGAGACCGGGAGACTGCAAGCGGCTGGACACTGTGAGTAATCTGTGGATCTGTACAAATATTCACATATGCTATTCTGAATACTGGACATTGCCATTTAGTCAGCAGTATTGTTCCATCGCATTTGAATTGAATACACCCGTTGGTGCCATCTTTTGGATACTCCGTACTATTTTGTGCTACTATACATCTTTATAGCACCGTACAAACTGGGATATTATTTGGATGAACTTTATTTTATTGTACCCACAGCAGTATCCAGAGCACTGCAGCTGAACAGTGGACATTACCATCTATACCAGTGGATTTAGATATACATGAATTATAGGTTGCTACTAATACCTTTTATGTATGTTTTATATATCTTTTTAGGGGAGTGTTTTTAGAGTAATAAATATTAACTATTCATCCATCAATTGTTTTCCTGGTGTGTGTGCCCCCTCATTTCACTTATTACCTTTTGAATCTTTTGGGGTCCTGAGGGTAGGACCAGAGGGTGAGCACCTATCCGTACGTAATAGGGGTGAGCCGCTGTATTCGATTTACAATAAACACATTAACCCTTGTGTAGTGCCCACTCTTACCTAGTGGGACACTACACTTCTATTCAGGTATTTGAAATACAGCCATTTTGGGCAAACAAATTTATCTGAGGCCTAGTCTGGTTCAGGCCGTGTGAGATACACCCTGTACATACTGTCGTTCTATTCTACTATCAATTAAACACCCATTTAGGGCAAGATCCTAAATTCGAGAAATATGAGGAGAGCGTCAAATTGTCACGGTGGGGAGTGGGGGAAACCCCTCACCGTGCAGTGTCAAATGGTAAAAAGGGGATCAGCCTGGCCAAAAGGAATCAATAAGGGAGCAGGTCACCTCCTACAGCGTCCCTAATCTTCTCCCTGACTCTTCACCGTATGAGACGACCCCGATGGTAGGACGACTCATACTCTAGATTCCTAGAGACCCTAAGTCGCCCTGGTAATCCCTCACCAAGGAGCCGGAAAGAGACGACCTGTTCATCCCAGTCATGGAGGAACAGGAGTCTCTATTGCCCGCGGCAACGTGTTGCTGTAAGAGCATGCGGTGGCAGTGTCTCGGCCTTCTGGGTGATTGCTGTGACATGGTTGCCACCTAACAGTGTCACAGCGCAAACCAAAGGCCGTTACACAAATAAGGGACGTGGCCCAGGTCGTGGTGCTGCTGGCGGAGCTCCTGTTGCAGGTAGAGGACGTGGTCGATCTGTGCCAGCTACACGCACAAGTGAAAACCCTTCCTCAGGTGCGAGTAGCTGCCTACTCGGTCTGGCCTAATGCGGCTCTACGAATGGTAAGGCCTGAATAAAGTACAGGCGATAGTAGATTGGGTTGCTGACAGTGGATCCTTCACATTGTATCCCACCCAGTCTCCTGCTGAAAGACCACAGTTGGCACCTGCAGCCGATGTCCATCAGTCTTTCACCTCACCCCCTTGCAAATCAGCCAAGCAATCTGAGCCCCAAGTCTTGCATCAGTCTCTTCTGCTTTTTGATGACTCTGTTATCAGGGATTCCCAGGGCCATCCACATAGCCCTGGCCCAGAAGTGGAAGAGATTGAGTGCACCGATGCCCAACCACTTATCTTTCAAGATGAGTACATGGGAGGACCATAGCAGCACGTCTCAGATGATGACGAAACACAGGTGCCAACTGCTGGGGCTTTCGAAAGTATGCAGACCAACAAGGAATTCAGGGGTGAAGACTGGGTGATGATATGGAGGATGATGAGGTCCTCGACCCCACATGGAATCAAGGTCATGCGAGTGACCGATGTAGTTCAGAGGAAGATGTGGTGGTTGCATAGAGCAGAAGAGGGAGCAGGGTGCAAAAGCGGAACGGCTGTCCTCTAGACAGTACGCCTGCTACTGCCCACCGCAGCAAGGGACCAAGCACACCAAAGCCAGCTCCAAGGAGTTCCCTGGCGTGGCAGTTCTTCAGACAATGTACTGACGACAAGACACGAGTGGTTTGCACGCTGTGCAATCAGAGCCTGAAGCGAGGCATAAACTTTCGCAACCTGAGCACAACCTGCATGACCAGGCATTTAAGTGCAAAGCACGAGCTGCAGTGGAGTAGACACCTCAAAAACCAAGAAAGGTTTCTGGCTCCTCTTGCTTCCTCTTCTGCTGCAGTCTCGGCCTCTTCATCCACCTCTGGAGTGACAGTGCCACCTGCCACCCTGCAGAGGATCTGCCAGCAACACCAACACTTGGGTCACCGAGCATCTCCACAATGTCCCACGGAAGCGTACAGCTCTCCGTCTCCCAAACGCTGGAGAGGAAGAGGAAGTACCCCCCTACCCACCCGCGATACCTAGCCCTGAATGCCAGCATTTCTAAATTACTGGCCTTTGAAATGCTGTCATTCCATCTGGTGGAGATGGATAGTTTTAAAAGCCTTATGGCGGTGGCTGTCCCAAAGTATGTCGTGCCCAGCCGCCACTACTTTTCCAGGAAAGCCATCCCTTCCCTGCACAACCAAGTAGGGGACAAAATCCGGTGTGCACTGCGCAACGCCATCTGTGGCAAGGTGCACCTCACTACGGATACGTGGACACGTAAGCAAGGTCACGGACGTTATATCTCCATAACAGCACACTGGGTAAATGCAGTGGCGGCTGGGCCTGAGGCAGATAGCAGTTTGGCGCATGTCCTTCCACCACCGAGGATTGCAGGGCACTTCAGTTTGCCTCCTGATGCTTCCGCCTCCTACTCTGCTTCCTCATCCTCTACCAGCTCCTCATCTGGTCAGCGTAACACCTTCACCACCAACTTCAGCACAGCCAGGGGTAAACGACAGCGGGCAGTTTTAAAACTTATCTGTTTGGGGGACAAACCCCACACCGCGCAGGAGCTGTGGACGGGCCTTGAACAACAGACCGATGAGTGGTTTGTGCCAGTCAGCCTCAAGCCCGGCCTAGTGGTGTGCGATAATGGGCGAAATCTCGTAGCAGCTCTGGGACTAGCCGGTTTGACGCACATCCCTTGCCTGGCGCATGGCCTGAATTTGTTGGTGCAGAGATTCCTTAAAAATTACCCCGATATGTCAGAGCTGCTGCATAAAGTGCGGGCCGTCTCTGCGCGCTTTCGGCATTCTCACCATGCTGCTGCTTGCCTGTCAGCGCTGCAGTGTAACTTCGACCTTCCCGCTCACCGCCTCATATGCAACGTGCCCACAAGGTGGAACTCCACCTTGCACATGCTGGCCAGACTGTGCGAGCAGCAGCAGGCAATAGTTGAGTTTGGTGAGTCGCTCTGCGGAACAGCACCACTTAACCACCAATGACTGGGCCTCCATGCGAGACCTGTGTTCCTTGTTGTGCTGTCTCGAGTTCTCCACCAACATGGCCAGTGGCGATAACGCCGTTCTCAGCGTTACTATCCCACTTCTATGCCTCCTTGAAAAAAAGCTCCTGGCGATGATGGAAGAGGATGTGGCACAGGAGGAGGAGGAAGAGGGATCATTTCGTAGGGTTTCCCGCCAGTCATTCACAAGTGGCTCCGAGGGTGGGTTCCTGCACCCACAAACGCCAGGTACACAATTGTCCAGTAATGGCACAGTTCTGGAGGATGACGAGGAGGAGGATGAAGAGGAGGAGATGGAACCATGTTCACAGCAGGGTGGCACCCAGACCAGCTCATGGCCATCACTGGTGCGTGGCTGGGGGGATACAGAGGACACAGGCGATACACCTCCCACAGAGGAAAGCTTTTTGTTGCTTCTGGGCAGCCTGGCACACATGAGCGATTACATGCTGCAGTGTCTCTGCAACACCCGCCGAGTTGCCCACATTCAAACTTGTGCTGATTACTGGGTGGCCACGCTGCTGTATCCCCATTACAAGGACAACATACCGTTTTTAATTCCCTCACTGGAGTGTGATCGTAAGATGCGTGAGTACAAGCGCACGCTGATAGACACGCTGCTGGTGGCATTCCCACCTGACAGCGGGGGCACAGTGGAAGCACAAGGCAAAGGCAGAGGATGGGGAAGAGGTCGCCAACGCAGCTGGGTGTATTATCTGAACGTGTGTTTAGCACGGCAGGGGGCGTCATCACAGACAAGCGCAGCTGCCTGTCCACAGTCAATGTGGACAAGCTCACATTCATTAAAATGAACCAGGCATGGATCCCTTTAGGACTTGTCCGTACCTTGTGCAGAATAGACATGTATACCGGCATTAACAGCCATTGTTATACTGCAGCGCAATTGCTCATTCTTGTATTTTGGATATTTCACACTCTTTTAGAGTGTACCCTAATTTTAAAAAATTTAATTAAAACCAAAAACCTGTGTTGGCTACCTCGTCCTTCTCCACCGCCGCTTCCACCTACACCGCTACGTCCACCTCCTTCTCAAACTCCTACTCCATATGGAACTCCACCTCATAAATCAATTTTTATTTATTTATTTGTACATATTTTATTTTATATCATTTCACTACTTTGTCAGTTACATTTTCTGGTGAAATTCACCAATTTTTGGGTGTATATTACCACTGCTATACCTAGTAGACAGGTTAAAAAAATAAATAAATTGTCATTTACATTTTCGGGTGAAATTCACCAATTTTTGTGTGTATAGTACCACTGCTATACCTAATAGACCGTTAAAAAAAAATAAAAAATTGTCAGTTACATTTTCTGGTGAAATTTTTTTCCCCCGGAAGAAGCCAGCGTGTCTGGCGAACTGGCGTTGGGAGTCGGCGGCTGAGGAGCCAGCACACGGCGGGTATTTACTACTTTTATGTTTCTCCACATAGAAACATAGAATGTGTCGGCAGATAAGAACCATTTGGCCCATCTAGTCTGCCCAATATACTAAATACTATGGATAGCCCCTGGCCCTATCTTATATGAAGGATGGCCTTATGCCTATCCCATGCATGCTTCAACTCCTTCACTGTATTTGCAGCTGCCACTTCTGCAGGAAGGCTATTCCATGCATCCACTACTCTCTCAGTAAAGTAATACTTCCTGATATTACTTTTAAACCTTTGCCCCTCTAATTTAAAACTATGTCCTCTTGTAGCAGTTTTTCTTCTTTTAAATATTCTTTCCTCTTTTACCTTGTTGATTCCCTTTATGTATTTAAAAGTTTCTATCATATCCCCTCTGTCTCGTCTTTCTTCCAAGCTATACATGTTAAGTTCCTTTAATCTTTCCTGGTAAGTTGTATCCTGCAATCCATGTACTAGTTTAGTAGCTCTTCTCTGAACTCTCTCCAAAGTATCAATATCCTTCTGGAGATATTGTCTCCAGTACAATACTCCAAATGAGGTCTCACTAGTGCTCTGTAGAGCGGCATGAGCACCTCCCTCTTTCTACTGGTAATTCCTCTTGCTATACACCCAAGCATTCTGCTAGTATTTCCTGCTGCTCTATGACATTGTCTGCCTACCTTTAAGTCTTCTGAAATAATGATCCCTAAATCCCTTTCCTCAGATACTGAGGTTAGGACTGTATCACTGATTTTATATTCTGCTCTTGGGTTTTTACGTCCCAGGTGCATTATCTTGCACTTATCAACATTAAATTTTAGTTGACAGATTTTTGACCATTCCTTTAGTTTTCCTAAGTCCTTTTCCATTTGGTGTATTCCTCCAGGAACATCAACCCTGTTACAAATCTTTGTATCATCAGCAAAAAGACACACCTTACCATTGAGGCCTTCTGCAATTTCGCTGATAAAGATATTAAACAATATGGGTCCCAGAACAGATCCCTGAGGTACCCCACTGGTAACAAGACCTTGGTCTGAATATACTCCATTGACTACAACCCTCTGTTGTCTGTCCCTCAGCCACTGCCTAATCCATTCAACAATATGGGAGTCCAAGCCCAATGTCTGCACTTTATTGATAAGCCTTCTATGTGGGACAGTATCAAAAGCCTTACTAAAGTCTAGATAAGCGATGTCTACTGCACCTCCTCAATCTATTATTTTAGTCACCCAATCAAAAAAATCAATAAGATTAGTTTGACATGATCTCCCTGAAGTAAACCCATGCTGTTTTTCATCTTTCAATCCATGGGATTTTCGATGGTCCACAATCCTCTCCTTAAGTATGGTTTCCATTAATTTCCCCACTATTGATGTCAGGCTTACTGGCTTATAGTTGCCCGATTCCTCCTTACTACCTTTCTTGTGAATGGGCACAACATTTGCTAATTTCCAATCTTCTGGGACGACTCCTGTTGCCAGTGATTGGTTAAATAAATCTGTTAATGGTTTTGCTAGTTCACCACTGAGCTCTTTTAATAGCTTTGGGTGTATCCCATCAGGCCCCTGTGACTTATTTGTATTAATTTTAGACAGTTGACTTAGAACCTCTTCCTCTGTAAAGACACATGCGTCAAAAGATTAATTAGTCTTCTTTCCTAACTGAGGTCCTTCTCCTTCATTTTCCTTTGTAAAAACTGAACAGAAGTATTTATTGGGGCAGTCAGCTAGTTCTTTATCTTCTTCCATATACCTTCCTTCTTTAGTTTTTAATTCGGTAATTCCTTGTTTTAGTTTCCTTTTTTCATTTATGTATCTGAAGAATGTCTTATCGCCTTTTTTCCCTGACTGAGCTAATTTCTCTTCTGCCTGTGCTTTAGAAGCTCATAACTTGTTTGGCCTCTCTCTGCCTAATCTTATAAATTTGTCTGTCATCCTCATTTTGTTTTGTTTTTTATAATTCCTAAATGCTATCTTTTTGTTTTTAATGATTTTGGCAACTTCTGCTGAGTACCACAGTGGTCTCTTCCTTTTTTTGCTTTTACTGACAAGCCTAATGCAATTTTCTGTTGCCTTCAATAGTGCCACTTTTAAGTAGTCCCATTTCTCCTGGACTCCAATGAAACAGTTCCAGTCTGATAGGGACTCGTGTACCACTAATCTAATTTTAGAAAAGTCAGTTTTTCTAAAATCTAAAACTTTTGTTTTTGTGTGGTGTGACTCAGTCACTGTACTTATAGTAAACCACACTGACTGGTGATCACTAGATCCCAAGCTTTCCCCTACAGTAATATCAGATACCAAATTTCCATTTGTGAATACTAAATCTAAAATGGCCTCCTTCCGGGTTGGCTCTTCTACTACTTGCTGTAGAGATAATCCCAGTAGGGAATTTAGAATATCTGTACTCCTGGCAGAACTAGCTATTTTGGTTTTCCAGTTTACATCTGGAAGATTTAAGACTCCCATAATGATAACTTCCCCCTTCAATGTCATTTTAGCTATTTCCTCAACTTGGTCTATATATCACACCTACACGAGTTACCTTATGATTATCAAGCTGCAAGGTAACCCAAACTGACTCCAAATTGTTCTCGCTAACGTGTATCAAATTAGATTTTATGCTATCTTTCACATACAGGGCCACCCCTCCCCCCTTCTTGCCTACTCTGTCTTTCCTGTATAGAGAGAACCCTGGTATTGATGTATCCCAGTCATTACTCCCCTTGAACCACGTCTCAGTAACAGCCACAACATCTATATTCTCAGATGCCATTATAGCCTCAAGTTCATTGATCTTATTCCCTAGACTGCGAGCATTTGTAGACAAGACTCTGAGCTTGTCATTTCTTAACCTTTGTGCTACTGGCCTCTTCTGGCATTGTTCCGGGGGGCAGTTGGACTGCTGGATTATCACTCTTTTGCGCCCCTTTCCTAGTTTAAATGCTTCTTTGCAAATACTTGGAACTGTTCACCGAGGAAATTCGTTCCCTTGAGAGAAAGATGCAAACCATCTTTCTTGTACAGTTCTTTTCCATTGCAACAAGAGCTAACATGAGACACAAAGCCAAACCCTTGGTTCAGACACCATTCACCAAGCCATACATTGAATTACTTAATGCGCATCTTCCTGTCATGCTGAAGGTTCTGCACAGGCAAAACTGCAGAGAATGAAACAGTTGATGCAACCTCCCGTATATCCTTTCCAAGTGTGTGAAAAGCTTCCTTCACCTTTGAAACCTCATTGCATGCCAGATCGTTTGTCCCAAGATGGAGAATAACATCCACTTCCCTTTCCTGCTTTGCTTGCCTAACAATATTTAGGATCCGTCGTCTATCCCTGCTAGCGGTAGCACCAGGGAGACATCTCACAACACCATTCTCCTCAAACTTCACACCTCTTATGATGGAATCGCCCACCAACAGCTGCTTACTATCAATCCTCACCTTCTCCTTTTTGTCTTTGGCTGCAGTCTTGCATACTTTAGGCTTGGGAGATGATTGTTTCTCACCCACTGTGCTTGAGCCTTCCTCCATGTTGCTCTTGCACTCTGAAAGTGCTGCAAATGAATTATGGAGAGCCACAGACTGTGGGACATGCCTTCTATCCACAACTCTCAGTCTACCAGAACCTACAGTAACCCATCTTTCATTTCTAGGGGGCCTCTGTGGCAGTGGCATTGCAATGTTCTCAGCCTGAGTTTGTTTAGTAGTTAATTTAAAAATCTCATATTTCAAAAAGGTAATTTCCAGCTGCATTATGGAGAGCTGTCTACAGATCAGACAGTATCCAAACCTCTGAAGAGTGGAACCTGAAATAAAAGCATAACAATTCCTGCACAGAACCAGGTCTGCCATTGTAAAGAGGGAAAAGATTTTAAACAAACAAATCTTACTTGTTTAGATTGTATCCACCTCCAGAGTATCTCCTGAATATCTCCAATGCACTTAGACCAGCAGCACTTGAATTAGCAGCAAGCTATGATTAGCAAGCTAATACTGTGTGGATATATATAACTTAACTTAATAAATTAACACCTTACTTGCCTATGCTCATTTGCAATCAGACAATAGAGATACTGTGTCTAGCAAATTCCTTACCTCTTTTGAAACACAGTGTCTGAGTATTCACCAGAAACACCACTGACGTTCTGCTCTTTTGAAACACAGTGTCTGAGTATTCACCAGAAACACCACTGACGTTCTGCTACAGTGGAAAAACTCTGAGTTAGACTGTTAGTCTCCTGAATATCTCCAATGCACTTAGACCAGCAGCACCTGAATTAGCTTTTTCCTTATTCCTTGGTTTGTCCGGGAGCTTATGCACCTTACTGACAGGTGAATATGGATGCTTGCTCTGTTCATGCTGTTCGCAGTGTCCCTCATGTGCTGACCCCTCAGCCTCCTCCTTGGTTTTGTGTCCTCCATTTTGTTATGGCTGCTGTCTTAAATAATTATCTATGTATTGTATTGTAATATTTTACATTTAATAAAGGTTTTATTTACCACTTTCTTATCGAAGTGTGGCGTTGCTAATTTGTTTGTGGTTTTGTTACATTTTCGGGTGAAATTCACCAATTTTTGGGTGTGATGTACCACTGCTATACCTAATAGACAGGTACAAAAAATTCAATAAATTGTCTGTTACATTTTTGGGTAAAATTCACTAATTTTTGGGTGTGAAGTACCATGCTATACCTAGTAGACAATTTTTTGTATTGTTTAACCTGTCTACTAGTTAACGCAGTGGTACTTTACACCCAAAAATTGGTGAATTTCACCAGAAAATGTAACAGACAATTTTTTTTTATTGTTTAACCTGTCTGTTACATTTTCTGGTGAAATTCACCAATTTTTGGGTGTGATGTACCACTGCTATACCTAGTAGACAGGTTAAAAAAAAATCAATAATTTGTTACATTTTCGGTTGAAATTCACAAATTTTTGGGTGTGATGTACATGTAGCTGACATGTACTTTAGCATCCCAGTGTGTGGTGTAATACGTTACCATAAGCAATATCTCCCAACCTTCTGCTACAATATTTGAACAGGTTGCTAATCCACTCTTCCACCTTGCAATATGGAAATCTACACAGATGGTCCAAACGTTGTGGCGTGTGCTCAGGTAGTGAAGGCTTCTCCTGAACACAGGTGCCTTAGAGTCCATAAAGTCATTTTTAAGACTGATCCTCTCTACAGCTCTTTCTCTACACCTCTCTTGCATCGGGCTCGCTTTCTGGAGATGTTCTGGCTGTATCTTGATTGGTACAAGGTCCAGAAAGAGCTGGCCTATCAGATTCACATATGTTTCCTTCTCCTAGACCTAGGCTGGAGTAGGCTACAACAGACTAACTGGAATAGATTGGGCTGATGTCACCCTGTATATAAGAGAGGGAAAAACATTCTAGAGTGTATAGATAGATTGACTCTAGAATGTTTTGCCATCTCTTATATACAGGGTGACACCAGCTCAATATAGTGGTGGCTAAAGACACAGCCTATGATTACCATGTGCTTATAGAAAATATACAGTAAATGCATATATGACAAACATTATTTTTGGCACTTTGCAGTATAATGCGACTCATGGAGCAGGATGCTGCAGTAGTGGCCTGATGGATCCACTGCAGTGAAGTCCAGATCCCTGTACAATGGTTAAAGAGTAAATATAAGGGGGGCCACTAACCTCTCCCTAAAGACCCAAGGAGAGGTCCCGAGCCAAATTTGTTTAAGTTACGCAGCACTTCAGCATCTGCTTTGTAACAATTTCCTTCTGCTAAGCTCCTGCAAATGGACTATGGACAGTAGACATTTGTGGACACTTGCCCTTATTGCTACTATGGAAAGCCATCAACTCCCTACTTTATTGCACTTTGGAGGGTTAACTTGCACTTCAATGTATGCTATTGTGTGTACTTATACTGTTTTATATTGTTGAACTGCATTAATATGTTTTTGCAATACGGTATATCTGTCACCGCCAGACATCTGAGAAGCTCTGACAGACGTTCTTCAGAACCTCCTGCTTGAGGTTCTTTTGTTTTGCTTTCGTTTTGTCATCTCGTTTCCCTCTCTCAGCTGTCATCCAGTTGCACTGATTGCATCCCTTTAAATCCCCTCCCATACTGCATCACTTTGCGGTTTATACAACTTCCTGGAGTGTGTGCATGCTGGATGCTACAACTGATCCTTCTACAGATAAGTCTGTTCATTTATTTGTGTTTTCCTGTTTGCTTGATCCTAGGTGACCCTGACTCCCTCCGTATTAAGTGTAGGGAGCCGGTGGTCGTGTCCCCTCACTTTTATAGGGTGTTCAGGTTTCATACAGTCGAGGAACCACCATAGAGATTTTTGCATAGGCTGAGCAGTAAGGGAGAGAGCTAGGGCTGTTACAGGGCTTGCCCTTTGGTTCCTTAGTTTTGGATCAAGTCAGTCGGATCTTCATTTGTGTCTTCTAGTTTTCTGTAACACCTTCCGTGACAATATCCTGTTCATTTGTACTGTTATTACACTCTAGCTGCACTGCCCTATGGAAGGGTTTAAATATACAGTACAGCCAGCTAATACTGAGAGGATTTTTGACTTTTACCTATGCAAAGTTTTGGAGGGGGAAAAAAACAGACACACTGACTTTCTGATTGTCTTGTTTAGCCTAGTTGTGTGTGTCTAAAGACCTGTTTATATCTGGAAAACTGCTTACGCATTTGCATAGCCTTGAATTAAAGTTCTATACAAATGTATGATACACAGAAATTGCAACAGTGTTTGTGCTTTGGCTGTGCTTCTCCATTCCACCTTTACCTCTAGAACAGTGATGGTGAACCTTTTAGAGACCGAGTGTTCAAACTGCAACCCAGAACCCACTTATATATGGGAAAGTGCCAGCACTGAATACTACAGTCCAGTATAGTATATCTTCCATGTACTTTATCATTTAGCTATAATAGCCTTACTACATTCAGTGAGCTGTCTGTGCTGTCCATAGCGCGCCCTGCACTGATGAATGGCAGGAAAAGTCTAAAGCATATTGGAACACCATAGACTTTTTCCAGGGAGTGGGAGCCCAGTGGCAGAGGGCTACGAGTGCCGCCTCTGGCACCTGTGCCAAACGCTAGCTAATAGGGCCACAAAAGTCCTTTTAAGGACTGGTATAGGTGTGCTATCGATAGGTGTGATACACAAAGGGGTGCGATATACTTATAATATACTTTTATAATGAGTCATAAACACATAGATCTATATAGTGATCACCTGGAAGTCAGGGGCCTAGTGGGCTTACTAGGGCCATTTTTATATAGGGTAAGGTTCCGGACGGGGTCGCTCTTATCAGGGAGGGTGGTCTGTGGTTAGTCTATCAGGGCCAGAATAGCACCCCCCTGTAGGGCAATATCAGGGACAGTTCTTTGCCCACCCTGTCCTTCAATATCACATCATCATCTAGCCCAGGGATAGATGGTTTTTGCTTTCCCTCCGGGATTCATGGATGTGCACTGGAAGCCCCCGGATTGTGGTAGGACATATGGTTTCTGATTTGGTGCCGCCGATCACCTGATTTAGTGCCGCCGAGCACTTGTTATTGCCTACCACGTCTATGCTTTTTGCTTAACTTTATTAATTTTATTTATTTTCATTTTGAGGGATATCTTTTCCATTCACACATCCGCAAAATGGATCTGCATCCATTCTGCAATCGTGCGGAACAGGTGCAGACCCATTTATTTTCAATAGGGCCGGAATGTGCTGTCCGCATCTGCATTTGCAGATCAACATCCGCATTTGCGGATCCGCACTTCCGCATCCGTGCTTCCGTTTATGAAAAAAAAATAGAACATGTCCTATTCTTGTCTGCAATTGCAGACAGGATTAGGCATTTTCTATTATAGTGCCGGCGATGTGCGGGCCTCAAATTGCAGAATGCACATTGCCGGTGTCCATGTTTTGCGGATCCGCGAAACACTTACGGACGTGTGAATAAACCCTCATAGTAACATTATTAAAGGTTACGTTTTATCTTTATGTATATTCTAATGGATTGCCTTCCTTGTACAATGTTATAATATACTTTCTATGTTAGAAAGTATATTGTAGTGCATTTGTATTGTGCGGCAGTTGTGTGCGGTTCTGCTGCGATACTGCAGGTATATAGAGGGACAAGCGATATTGGAACAAATAATTTCTACTGGTATTATATACCAGTCCCCCCCCCCCCCCCACAAAAAAAAACTGATTTAAGCGGGATGTTATATACCAATATACTTTCTTTATAGTGCATTTGGGTACTGTATAGTGCATTTACGCATGCGCGTACGCGAAAATTATATTGCTGATATTTCGCATTGAAAAAATAATGAATGGTGATTGCAAATTTGAATAATACATCTGGTATGTCACTGTCCATGTTGTGGGACTATTTGTGCACTTCTAGTAATTATTTCTTGGCTGCAAATATGAGCTGAAGGTATTTCAGGTTCGCCTGCCATTAAAATGAATGGGACCCGCTGCGAACTTGCAGTTTGCGAACATTTGATCGCGTTCGCGAACCGTCCCGGCAGATATTTTGTACATCACTAATGGTGACACCTCGGCAGTGTTTGGAGGACCCAGCGTAGCATTGGGCCCACCCCAAACCCCGGCAACTGCATACTGCCTAGAAAAAAAAAACACAAGTTGTTTCTATGTCTTTTTACAATATAAAACACCAGAACAAATCTATATGTAGAGAGATGCGGTATGCCAGACCTTGCAGAGGAATTATGTGTGAGGTCACGGTGTGAGCAATAGGTGGGCCGAGGTAAGTACAGTTCGGGTTACTCACGGTTAGGTCGTCCCTGGGCAGGCTCGTATAAAAGAGAAAAGGAGAAGGCACAAGGATTCTCTGGGGCACACTCTGGTGTAAGGGACACTGGCCAGATGGTGGTTTGAGGTGCCCTTGGTGGTCTGTATTAACGTGCCAGTGGCAAGGTCCCTTGTAGTCGTGACGTCAGTACCTTTTGTATGGAGGTACAACCATTTACTGTAGTGTTAATAGAGGAACTTGAGTCTGAGGCAAACAGAATGAAACTCAAAGAGGAACTTTACTGAAGATACAATCCGGCATTAAGCACAATCTCCCATACATATGGGGAAGGGGAAATGCAAATCCTCAATGAAGTACAGGCTCTTGTAATACATAAGAAAGCTACAGCTCAGACTAGGCTTGTAATAATGAAAGTCTTACACTGGTCAAAACTCCGGCCTGATCCTAATCCTTGCTTAAAGGTGCTTTTCTGAATCCTGAAACTTCTATTCCAATGTTGTTCTGACAGTTGGCCTAACTGTCCTCAGGATTTGAACTGGAGGTGTGGATGCTTCATGCTGTCTCCTACACCTACTACAAAGGTGCCCAATAAGTCCTCAGGTAATGACTATCTTGCATAAACGTGATAATTCCTTAAATACTCGGCTGCATGCAGTTTAGACATTGGTCCCCCTGGAAGAGCAATCTATAGTAGTGGATTGCTCACCTCTAGGTAGAATGATTGCAGGCCTTAACCCTGGGCTGTGGAGCCGACAGGGACAGAGAATAGAGGCCTCCCTCCAGATATTCAGCTACATGGCTGTTGCTTTCTTGTAGGCTCATGAGAAAACTGCTTTCAACTGAACTCTCACTTGGATTGACCTGAGCTCATCTGCACTGGTTTGGATTGACCTCAACCAGCCAACAACTTAACTACCTAACTTAGGTCTGAGCTAAGCTATATATACACACTGACACTGCTCCGTCTTGTGGAGAAACAAGTGTAGTGCACCCTGACTAGGCCTGTGTAAAGGATATTTGCATATAGAATCACATTGTGACATGGAAAATATGACAGGAGATAAAATACAAAATACAGGCATATCATATGACATCAATACATGATAAAAGCATGTTTGCGGTGCACACGATCACGCGAGTGGGACACTGCATACCCCCGTTGTATAACATGTGTCGCCCCCGACACATCCAGTAGCAGGAAGACGGTCATCTGTAAAACACCAATACATGCGCCATATACAGTCACCTCCAAAAAAGAGCAAATATAAATATGAACTTTGCAATGTAATACAAATACATTTTAGGCAAATAAGTCACATATAATAGATACACATATCAGTAGTAGTTTGGGTGAATAATGGGCGTTGACACTTTTGGTGCTTGACGGGGAAATATGGGCGACGATCATCAGAAAGGGCAATACAAGTCCATGGCAAGTAAAGAGTCCCAATAAGTATTGGTATATATCAAAGTGCAAATATAATATTATAGCATATAAAACTTTTAAAGAAAATAGTTTAGTGCAATGATCACAGAAAATGTCCTTCTGGAGATATGGCTTAAAACATTCTAAACCATGGTCCACTGCAAAAATCCCTAATTAACCTGAAAAGGGGGTTAAAAGTGAAAAATATGCAAAAACAGGCACAACGGTGATGATGGATATGAGTGTTTAGTAGGGAATCCTGAAACAGGCACAATGTGGCATTTGGATCAAAAGAGTGACTTTAGGGAACTTGTTACTAGCCGTGGTGAACTGGCAGCAGCTAAACATTGTAGCAACAAAAGAAAATCCCATACTGGAAAAGTCATGGTAAATTGAATTAAATTGGCAGGCCTATTCACAAATAAGTGTCCATTTCACCCTGGTCATCGAAGATGGTGAATCCAGGCCCTGCTTTTAACTGAGGTCGGTAGTTTGGATCAAATAAAGGGTTAACCTTTGTAATGGTGTTTGCTGGCAGGTAAATTGGAAAAGGACCTACCCATTGCATTGGTTCTTTAGATTGTGGTGCAGATACTCTCTGTGGATGATCCCGGCTGGTAGCATAAGACAATTTTTTCATGGATGCTGAAATTATGGGATCATCACGGGTAGATTTTGTATTTAAAGGGACAGTAGCAATTGGCTCTGATGTAGCAGAGTCCATAGAGGTACAATTTTTCTCAGGTGGCTGGATTTGTTCACACTCACCATGTTGAGTCTGGTCCTTCTGGAGTGCAGCAATGTGGCGTAAATCCTCTAGATCAGTGATGGCGAACCTATGGCACGGGTGCCAGAGGCAGCACTCAGAGTCCTCTCTGTGGGCACCCACACCCTGGAAAAAGTCTATGGTGTACCAATATGCCTTAGGGAGCATTCACACGACCGTGTTTTTCTTCCGTGTCCGTTCCGCAATTTTTACGGACAATGCACGGACCCATTCATTTCTATGGGTCTGCAAAAATTGCGGAATGCCTTTTTATTGTCATCCGTGTGCTATCCTTTCCGTGTGTCCGTTCCTTTTATTTTAGAACATGTCCTATACTTGGCCACAAATTGCGGTCCGTGGCCCCATAGAAAGTCATTGGGTCCGTAAAAAACGGATAGCACACAGAAAAGCCCATTTCAGTTTTTTGCGGACCGTAAAAAACGGATGACACACGGAAGCACCACGTCCGTATTATACGCACTTACGGAACGGAAGCAGAAAGATAACTGAAGACATACGGAACACACGGATCCGTGATTTGCAGACTGCAAAACCAACACGGTTGTGTGAATGCTCCCTTAGACTTTTCCTGCCATTCAGCAGCGCAGGGTGCACTATGAACAGCACAGGAAGCGCATTGAATGTAGGCAGGCTATTGTAAATAAATGATAAAGTACATGGAAGATATACTATATTGGACTGTAGTATTAAAGGTAAATTGCTGTGTTGGCACTTTGTGATAAATAAGTGGGTTTATGTCTCAATTTGGGCACTCAGTCTGTAAAAGGTTCGCCATCACTGCTCTAGATGTATCTCTAGTCTGGCAATCCTCTCTTGTATATTTTGGGTTTTGACATCAGGCTCTGCAGCAGCAGGTTTCATCTTTTCTTTTTTTTTATAATTGTATATTTATTAAAGAATGAAGAAATGACAAAGCATATTCACAACAGATCTATGCACATTAGTACAAGACAGGAGGCACAACATACGAAGCACCAAATTCACAGTAACCTAGGCAGTAATAACATTCAGTAATATTCCACAAGTTAAAGAGGAATGTCAATCATTAATATATCAATAAAGCGCACAGATGAAAAAAAAATAATAATACTGCGTCTATCTTTAATTAGTCCATTATAGGACCACCGAATAATAACAGGACAAGGGTAACGACAAGAACAAAGACACAAAAAGGGGGGGGGGGGAGATACCCTAATCTCAGTAGCTCTCTAAGGATGTCTCGTAGCCCAGTAAACGTCCCAGGGATCCCATATGGCATTGAAGAGAGCAATTTTGTCCTGAAACATAGCCGTAGAGTATTCCAGGGTTCGGACTTCCGTCACCCTAGCGTACAAATCAGAAACCCTGGGCGGTTCGGAGCTTTTCCAACATCGAGAGATTAGACAACGGGCTGCTGTAAGTATCATTAGTAGCAACTTAAGTGTGTGTTTTTTAATTTGACGAGGTACCACATTGAGCAGGAAGGACATAGGGTCAGGCTGGATATCCACCGCAAAAATATCACTTAGAAGGGTGCCCACTCCAATCCAGTAGGGGCGTATCTTGGGACAGTCCCAATAGATATGAGGCAGTGTACCCCTATGTAACCCACACCTCCAGCATACACTCGGAACTACCGGATTCATTCTATGAAGGAGGTCAGGAGTGTGGTACCAATGCATCAAAATTTTATACTGGTTTTCCTGGTGTAGAACCGCCAGTGAGGATTTCGCTGCCCTCCTCCATACAAGGCGCCACAGTGCGTCCGGCAGAGTCATCCCCAGGTATTCCTCCCACCGAACCATGTAGGAATGCCGTAGGACCCGATCAGGAAAGGGGCACAGTAACATGGAATAGATTCCAGAAATCAAACCCTTCGCGTGTACCCCTTCCCTACAAAGGCGTTCAAAGGCAATCGGAAGGGAGACGGTAACCCCCGAGAAAATGGACCGGGCAAAATGACTGATCTGGATATAAAAGTAATTGGAGGAGGGGGGGAGATCATATTTATTCTGGAGGATCGAAAACGACAAAAGCTCCCTAGTGAAGGGATCTACAATATCTGCAAATCTAAACACCCCTCGTTGGAACCATGGTCTCGTCGTGGATGTGGTAAGACTAGCGGGGAGGTTAGGGTGATATAGAAAGGAGGTCATGGCGGAGTGGGTAGACACTAGAGGGAACCGACTACTACACAGGTGCCATATGGATCTAGTGCAGGCCATGGGTCCTAAAAGATCCCTATTGGACAGGGTGCCATGAGATCCCGACCATAGCATAGAGTTGGGATGAATCGGGGCTAGCCAGAGTCTTTCTATCTGGGCCCAGACAGAGTACGGGTGCAGAGAAGCCCAGGCCGTGACATATCGTAGCTAGGCTGCCCAATAATATTTGGACAAATCAGGCACCCCTAACCCACCCTGTTGCTTACTTGATAGGAGGACTGACCTTGGGATTCTATGACGCTTCCCCGCCCATATGAATCTAAGGAGCTGAGATTGGGTGGATCTCAGGTCCTTAAGGGGAACTGCAATCGGAAGAGTTTCAAAGAGGTATAGCAGCTTGGGCAAAATCGTCATTTTAGTTGCGGCAATGCGTCCCAGGAGAGATAGCGGGAGAGAGTGCCACTTATCCAATAGACCCCTAATTTCTGCGTACATGCGTGGGAAGTTGGCTTTATAAAGATCCCCATATCGGGGTGTAAGATCAACACCCAGGTATCGCAAGGAATCCCTCTTCCATTGGAATGGGAAGTTCACCTTAAGAGAATTCAGGACCACCTGAGGAACATTGAGGGGGAGAGCCTCAGTTTTATGGGTGTTGACCCTATACCCCGAGAGCCGACCGAATTCCTGTAGAATGGAGTGGAGATTTGGTAAGGAAACATGAAGTTTGGTGAGTGTAAGGAGGATGTCGTCTGCATAAAGGGACAGTTTGAATTCCTTGTCTCTAACCTGAACCCCTCTAACATCAGGGCAGGATCTGATTTTGGCCGCCAGGGGCTCAATACACATAGCAAATAATAGAGGGGACAAGGGGCACCCTTGTCTCGTCCCATTGGCAATGCGTATAGGGCGAGAGTGGGCATGAGAAAGTTTGATTGTCGCTGTGGGGGAGGAGTATAAGCCACGTATGGCGTGAATGAAGGGGCCAGAGAGACCGTATGCTTGCAGCGTAGCAAAGAGGAATGGCCAGCTCAAACGGTCAAACGCTTTTTCAGCATCCAAACTAAGAAGGAGCGCCTCCTCCCCCGAGCGAGATACAACATCTATCAGGTCAATGCTTCTGCGGGTGTTATCAGCTCCCTGGCGGCCTGGGACAAACCCTACCTGGTCCTTATGGATCAGGGCGGGGAGGAGAACATTTAGTCGGGAAGCCAAGACTTTGGTATAGATCTTAAAGGGTTTCTACCACTTAGGTGTCACATATTTGGCTGTCAGACACTAGCGATCCGCTAGTGTCTGCTCTGGCCAACCATCCTAATATAATTGCTTTTGGGGCGGTGGTTTGGCTAAAAAAACTACTTTTATTAATATGCTAATGAGCCTCTAGGTGCTATGGGGGCGTCATTAGCACCTAGAGGCTCCGTCTACCTTCAGAAACTGCCGCCGCCGAGCGCGTCCCTCCAGCCCGCCCATCTCCTCCTGAATGCGATCCTCGTATGTATTCTGCGCATGCGCAGTGAATGTCTGACCGCTTCCTTGCTCAGACATCTCCACTGCGCCTGCGCGATGACGCCATAGTGCTCCGAGGAACAGGCGCAGTGGAGATGTCTGAGCAGGGAAGCTGTCAGACATTTACTGCGCATGCGCAGAATACATACGAGGATCGCATTCAGGAGGAGATGGGCGGGCTGGAGGGACGCGCTGGGGGCGGCAGTTTCTGAAGGTAGACGGAGCCTCTAGGTGCTAATGACGCCCCCATAGCACCTAGAGGCTCATTAGCATATTAATAAAAGTAGTTTTTTTAGCCAAACCACCGCCCCAAAAGCAATTATATTAGGATGGTTGGCCAGAGCAGACACTAGCGGATCGCTAGTGTCTGACAGCCAAATATGTGACACCTAAGTGGTAGAAACCCTTTAAGGTCTGAGTTAAGCAGGGCAATAGACCTGTAATTTTGGCATTCGTGGGGATCTTTCCCAGGTTTCGGGATCATCGTGAGATAAGAGTGGGACATCTGTGCAGGAACCGCATTGCCAGCTAGGAAATGGTTAAAAAGGGTCACTAAGTGAGGGGTTAGTTCGGTCTTGAAAGTCTTATAATATTTATATGAAAAGCCGTCAGGTCCTGGGGATTTACCTTCAGGCAATTGGTCTACTATATCCCCTATCTCTTCAGGAGTGACCGGACCATTAAGGGTGGAGAGATCGGAGGCTGTCAAGGTAGGGAGGTGACAGGAGGCTAGGTATGACTGGAGTGTACTGTCTCTGAATCCCTCATCTGAGGGGAGGTCAGAGGGTAAATTGTATAGGGCGGTGTAGTAGGACGAGAACCTCTCCGCTATCACCCTAGGGTCATAGTGAATCGTTCCGTCTGCCCCCTTAATAGCACTCGGGCTCACTTGAGGGGCGCGGTTCCTAAGTTGTCTGGCCAGCAGCGTGTGTGGTTTGTTCCCCCATGCATAGTAGCGCTGCCGTGTGTAAAGCAATAGCTTGTTGACACGACCTAAGGCTAGGCTCTTCAGTTGGGCTCTAGTGTCTACAATTCGTCTGAGCGTGGAGCGTAAGGGAGAAGCAGCCATCTTGCCCTCTAGAACTCGCAGGCGGGAGGTAAGAGTCCTGATCAATGCAACCGAATCCCTCTTTAGTCTAGAGCTTATCCCAATACAATGACCCCTCATGACCGCCTTATGGGCCTCCCACAGAGGACGAACATCACTCACTGACCCCTCGTTCAAAGCAAAGTAAGACTTCAAATGCTCGCGAAGTTCCTCCCTAGTAATGGGCTGCTTCAAAAGGGAGTCATTAAGCCTCCAGTGACACTGGCGGACATGACCCGCTCCACTACTAATGTCAATCATTACTGGAGCGTGATTGGACCAGGTGATTTGGCCCATATCTGCCCCTTACAGTAACCGGAGGGTCGAGATTGTACCAAAAAAATAGTCAATACGGGTGTGGGATCCATGTGGGGCAGAGTAGAAGGAGAAGGATCTGTCAGTTGGGTTGGAGACACGCCAGAGGTCATACAGGGAATACTTCCGCACTAATTTACGAAAGTCCCTAGCCAAACGCTGTTGTGTAGCGGACACCGACCTACCCGGTAAAGCTAGGCGATCCGTTGAGTCAGAGAAAACGGCATTAAAGTCCCCGCCCAGAAGTACCAAAGATTCCGGAGAGTCCGCCCCTTCAACAAAAACCTTGCGGAGAATTCCGCCAAGAAAGCGGATCTGCGAAATATTTGGGGCATAAATGTTACACAAAGTGATGGGTTTATCCGCCAAGTGACCACGGAGAATAATATAACGCCCCTGGGGGTCAAGCGTTGAGGATTCAACTCTAAGGGGACACTGAGCAGATACCAAGATGGCGACCCCCGCCTTCCTACGGCAATGAGTAGCCGAGTAAGTGGTAGGGTACAAGTGAGAGGCAAAACGGAAGGAGGAGCCGCCATCAAAGTGTGTCTCCTGTAGGAACACAACATCCGCTTTAAGGGATTTCAGTTCCAGAAGCAAGAGCTTCCTCTTGGCATTGGAATTGAGCCCCTTGACATTGAGAGTCACGCACTTCACCATGAGGATATGTGATGGTAGATATTATATGCAAGATACAGCTCACCAGACTATTCTGCGTGCGTCAGTGGTGTCACACTAGTGGAGCAACAGGTCAGGGTTAAATTGAGGTGTACGATCCCAACAGGCAAGGGAGTTCAGGCACCTATAATAGGAGAAAAATGGGAGAGACAAGAAGGAGGGGGAGGGAGACAGGACAAGACAACACAAAATCAGACAAATAAGTAACAGTAAATAACTATTCCCAGGGAAGGAGTCCCTGCCAGGGGAAAACAACAAACCCCTCAGGGGGTAAGAGTGTCAGAGACCAACAGTTCAAGGCTGATCAGAGAGCAAATCTCAAAAAACTGGTATATATAAAAAAAAAAACTAAGAACAATAAAGGGCCCTACGGAGAGCCCGCACCGTAGTGGAGCAGGAAAAAGTAGTCAGCAACTGGCCAAACAATACAGATAGGCGACCCAAATACTGATTCATCAGAGTCCTATGTCCCTGTGAACCTAGAGGGGGTAAAAGCATGGCTCAGGACAGCCATCTCCTCCTGGCCAGGAGCGGTCAGGCAGGCGGCCGATGTCCTGACGACAGAGGAGACCGCGGGGAGGAGGACGCACTGGAACTCTGCTTTCTTTTCCCGGCGACAGGTGACCAATCGCGCGGTGGCGGAGGCGTTGGGGACTCAAACTCCCAATCAGAGATGTCAGGTACAGGGATTCCCAGCGACTTGCAAAAAGGGTGAAGATCCCTGAGTCCGGACCACCAGGGCAAAAGGGAATCCCCAGCGATAGACAATCTGACGGTTCCTGAGTGATGCAAGAAGAGGCTGGAGGTGCCGCCTTTTCTGGAGCGTAAACCAGGATAAGTCAGGAAACAGCTGCACAGGAGCCCCATAAAAGTCAAGGTTGCGCATGGATCGTGCTTTAGCCAAGATGGCTTCTTTAAGGGCAAAATCGTGGACACAACAAATTACGTCTCTGGGATGAGCAGCTGAGCCCTTGGGCTTGAGTGCCCTGTGCGCCCTGTCCAGCTTGATCTTATGCGAGGGCGGACGTTCCAGGACCATATTAAACATGGCTTCCAGTGTGGCAAAGAGGTCTTCCTCTCCGGATGTTTCCGGCAGGCCTCGTACCCTGATGTTATTGCGACGGCCCCGGTTATCCAAGTCCTCCAAGTGTCGTCCCATGCCCCGAAGTACAGCTGTTTGAGCGGAAATAGATTCATGAAGAGCAGAAACATACTGCCTAGTGTCATCATGGGCTTTTTCCAGAGAGTCCACACGATCCACCACTAATTTGATATCAGTGCGGACCGCTGCAATTTCAGCCCTGCAGGCTTCTGTAACTTCAGAGATAAGGACACGAAAATCCTCCTTTGTAGGCAAACGGCTAAAGTAGCTCGCCCAAGGTTGCGGGGGCTCAGGTGAGGCCGGGGGCCCGAAACAGTGAGTGGTGGAGGGCCTGGTGATCTGGCCCATATGTCAGAGGGCAGAGGGGAGCTGCTATCTCCCAGATCCAGCGCAGGGGGGGACAGAGGAGGCTTGTCAGGCCGGGTTTTTTGCAGGGGAGCCCTAATCTGGCTAGGAGTGTGGGCCACAGGAGTAGGATCCCAAACCCTGAGGGGAGACCCGGTACCTGAGTGCTCTGGTCCAGTACACGGATCGGATCCAGGTGCCGCCATGACAGTGTCCTCGCCGATATCGGCAGGCTGCAGGGACTCCAGAGAAGCAGAGGGAAGCTGTGGAGCCGGTGATCCAGACGAAGAGGCCCCAGGTAAGGCTTCAGATCCTAGTGCAGAACTAGCAGAGGGCCGCTGCTGTACCGCTCTGCCCTCACTGTCTGAGGCGCGGGAGACAGGAGGAGGGAGGGAGGAATGGCGGGAGGCCCTCTGTGTCCTGGCGTGGCGCGGCGGGAGTGCCGATCCAGGCGCCCGCTCCCAACACTGACGGATGGTCCTGGCAGGTGAGGGGGACCGAGGAGGCAGAGGAGTTCTCCTGGGTCCGGTTTTTTTCCCCATATGGGCCGGTGTTGGAGCGCTGTAGGCCGATTAGTCGCGGTGCGGGCAGGAGCCGGTCTCTCAAGCGGCCATCTCCTGTGGTGTCCAGACACGCCCCCCTTCATCTTTTCTTGACGCAGCTGATCCAGGTATGCGCTAAACCGTTCCTGATTCACAATGTCCTCAGGCGTTTGAACTTTGCACGGCAGCTCTGATGATGATGTATAGTCTTGTGTACACACAGTCTTACCCTTAGGGCCTCGATGCTCTTAGCTGGCTGATTCAAGAAGGCGGCATGACACTTTGCCATGGGCCGCAAAGGCCTAGAGAACAAGGCACATATTCCAATGACCAATTTCCTAGCACTTATCAAATAGAGAATCAAGAAAAAGGGAGAGAAGGTAGGGGGATCTCAAGGTTCAAAGGGTTCGGACGAGATCTAGAGAATGTGAAGAGAACAAAATTACTAAACATGAGGAAAAAGTATCTTTAAAATAGAAGGGACATTACCAACCGTGAATTTATAGACTAAAATTTAGGAAAACCCCCAAAATTATATGAACCAAAAATAAGTGTTATATAGGAAGAACAAACGCCTGTTTGAAAAGTAAGGTTTTCAGTGCACGTCTGAATGAGAGAAGACTGGGAATCATTTTCAGGGCCAGAGGTAGGTGGTTCCAAAATCTGGCCCCTTGAGCCGAAAAGGATCTACCTCCACGTCTGATTTTGATAACTTGCGGGATGTTAAAATTCGCAGCGTTACTAGACCTCAATGTCCTCAACGGGGCGTACCTGGTGAATTTACGTCGCAGGTACAGGGGCCCCACACCATGGAATACCCTATGCATGAAGCATCCAATCTTGAACATCACCAGTTGTTGGACGGGGAGCCAGTGCAAGGCATTAAGAGAGGGAGTGATATGCTCTTGACGGGAAACACCCGTTAGTAGCCTTGCTGCGGAATTCTGCACAAGTTGAAGTCTATGCAAGTTCTTCTTAGGGAGTCCCATGTACAAGGCATTACAATAGTCCAACCGACTGCTGATCGCTGCTCCGACCAAGGCTTTCCTGAGAGGGGATTCGATGTATTTTAAGATCCTCCTCAGAAGTTTCAGCTGGTAGTGACAGGTACTAACCACCTGATTTATTTGAGGAGCCAGGGTTAATCTGGAGTCCAAGACCACTCCCAAGTCCCTGACCTGGATGGCTGTCTCAGGGACAGGTCCAAAAGACAATAGCCATTGGGGTGCTGAGGGTGTAATTTTCTGGTCACTGAATGTAATATATTCAGTTTTAGTGCCATTAAGCTTTAGATGATTGGCACTCATCCAGTGATCGATCTCCAAGAGACATCCGGCCAGATCGACTTGATCAACTGTTCCTTTGGCAAGCCTAAAGTACAGTTGTGTATCATCCGCATAAACATGAAACTGAAGATTGTGGCTCCTGATGATGTCAGCCAATGGTCTCAGATAGATGTTGAACAAGACTGGGGATAGTGCCGAGCCTTGTGGTACTCCACAGGATAGTGGGAGATCGGCTGAGTGAAATACCCCCAGCTTAACTCGTTATACCCTGTCCTGGAGAAATGAGACCATCCATGCCAAGGCCTTCCCATCTAATCCGGCTACCACTTTCAACCGGTTCAGTAACACTTGATGGTCAATAGTGTCAAAAGCGGATGATAGGTCCAGAAAGACTAGGACCATAGAGTCGTTCTGGTCTAATGCCATTAGTAGATCGTCCTGGACATTGACCAGAGCGGTCTCAGTACCCCTTCCGGGTCGGAATCCCGACTGGAAGTCGTCAAGAATGTGATTGGCCTCCAGATATCCCTGTAGTTGTGCAACAACCTCCCTCTCGCCTATCTTTGCAGTAAACGGCAGTCCCGAAATCAGGTCTAAGGTTACTCAGATCGGTCATAGGTAGTGCTGGTTTCTTAGGCAGGGGTGTTACTACTGCCTGCTTCAGAATAGCCGGCACCTGACCGCTGGAAAATGAACTATTTATAATGTCTCGAATGTATGGTGCCATTGCAACCACGGCGGACTTCACCACGGCCGCTGGGCATGGGTCTAGAGGCGAGGAGGAGGATCTAAGAGCTCAAAGGATTTCAATCGTTCTCACCTCAGAAATGGGCTGAAATTCTGTGAGGAAATAGAGTAAGGTTGAGAGTGAAGAAGAAAGTGTCTCGTCCGTCCTATGAACCATAGAGATATTGTCCCTAAGTTTCTGGATTTTTTCAGCAAAGTAGTCGGCCATTTGCTGGCACAGTGCTTGAGAGTGCTCCGTCGTTGCAATCTTACATCGAGGATTGGCTAGTTCTTTAGCCACTTTGAAAAGTTCTCTGATGTTGTTAGCTGCATTGCCTATTTTATTTGAGTAGTATGTTCTTTTGGTATTTTTTATATTATCTCTATACTTTCTCATACTTATTTTGTATTTAATGTTGGTGTCTTCTATGGGATTTTTTTCTCCAGGCCTTTTCAAGGGCTCTGGTGGTCTTTTTATCCTCTCTTAATTCAGCAGTGAACCAAGGCGGGTTTTTATTAGGGGGACGAGGTTGCTGTTTGTGTTTCATAGGTGCTAAGGTGTTTAGTGTGGCCTCTATACAATCATTAAAAGCTGTTAGTTTTGCTTCCGTGGATTCTATGGAGCGGAATAAATCTATATTCAGATTCTAAGTCCAGCAATTATGGATAAAGTATTTATATGATGGGTCAAAAGGTAAGTAGTATTCAAGTCCAGCTAAGGAATTAACCCTTATAAAGAAATTTATGCTTTTAATAATGATTATACAAAAAATTACATACACTGTTATCCTAATGTAAGTGAATCCACAAGAAGGCTGGGTAAGCTAGTTATGGGTGGGGAGACTCTCCCTATATACATACCCTGAAGCTATACCCTCTGCCCAGGGACAGCCCCTAATGGTGGGGACTCCCTGTCCTCGATCCTTGGCTAGCAACTCCTATAGCACCCTAATTTTGTGTAAGCTGGTAGTTTAGAGCCTAAAAGTGGATTCTTACATGGACAGACAGACAAGACAAACACAAAGAAGTGCCCAATGTATACAGCCCTGATGATGTACTAACAACAAGAGGTACATGGTGCACTTAACTAACTACTAAAAGACACCCTATTATGATAGTATTTGATATCACAAACAAATTATGTAGCGAACTCCAACGCGTTTCCCCCACGGTGTGGGATCATCAGGGGGTGAATGAATCTATATATTTAAACAGATGATAAAACAAAAACAAGAATAGAACGGACGGGGACCCATATTATAGTGAGGTCTCCTTAATACGGGTGTTGATCAACGTTCAAGGTACAATGGTGTCAATTCACATACAATAATTAATTTTAAAATGGACCAGATGATAATCCTAGGAGGAGGAGGAGGCAGATCAAATATCGCATCCCCTGATTGTGTAAACAGATGTTTCACATGATCAAAGACTCAAGGTAGGTTTTGTGTCCGGGGGGTACTTGGTGTACATCTGAATGCAGTGTATACCGCAATAGAGCCACACAGGTCATGGACCAACATAGATTTTATGGTGTCCAACAGGACGAGCATCCAAGTGTATTATGATAAGTGCAGCTCAGATACGTCACTCATTAGGTAGACACCTGCCAGAAATAGATGGCTTGTTGATTACGGTCACAGTCAGAGCCTGTTGCGGCGCTTCCTCCAATCTTGATCCTCCTAGGGTCCAGTCATATATTCAGATTCTCCTTAAAGCTATTGCCAAATTCCTCCAAATTAAGAGTTTTCTAATTTCTTTGTTGGGTGAGAGTCTTATCTCTCACTGGAAAAATGGGGAGCTTTTTTTAAAGGAGGGATAGTTTGAGTAAAAAGTATATTTTTTTGATCGGTCCACACCAGATCATGTATGGATTGACCTGTATCTGCACCCCGGATGTCAGAATCCAGTCCAGGATGTGGCCGCCCCTGTGAGTCAGGGAGGTCACCTCCTGCATGAAGCCAATGGTCTCAAGGGATGTCAATTGCTGGGTTTAGATGTTGGACATATCATCGGCCCAACAATTTATGTCGCCCACAATGATTTTCTTCTGACTATCTAGGAAGGCCGATGTGGCCAATTCCAGCAGTTCATCATCAAATCCTGTTTTTAAATCTGGGAATGGATATGATGGATATGGACTAATAGGGCGCTCCAGCACAGTGGGTTGCCAGAAAATGTTGGGTCCAATAAAGGTGGCTTTCTCTTGGTAAGTGTTATGGACCGGCTTACTGGGGATCTCTGGGGTAGTCTGAAATAGTTCATCAGCGTCATCCCAGTCTTCTTGTTTAGGCCGCGGCGTCCTCCCAGTTTTCTTGTTTAGGCCGCGGGCGCGTCACAGCTGGGGCATAAAGACCTCTCAGGCCCTCCGCAGGGGTAAATTCCACGGGCTCACCTTCCCGGAGGTTGTGCAGGTATCCCGGCAAGTGGTAAGATTTTTTATGAAGCCGAACCCACGATCCTTATCGAAGGCGATTACTGTGCCCGACCTCCTTTCCAGCGGGACTGATAATCCCCTCATGGATGGCTTTGGCAACTTCTTCTAAGTATATTTTGGCTTAGGTCGTCTTCCGTACCTCAGCGGCACGTATCTCCTGAATTAAGGTAGGCCATAAGGAATTTGTCTCCATTTAAATTTAGGCAGGGGCAGGGCGTCCTCTCCGATCCCGGAGAGTAAGCTGGTGGCTCACCCATTTCGAGTACTGCGGCTCCGGGCTGTGCATCGGCAGGTGCTGGAGTCTTGTTCACTGCTCCGGTGCCCGTCATTCTTGGGAGCGCAGTCTCCGGCATACTTGCAGACAGCAGGACATGCAACAGTCCTTCCCATCGCTCAGTCAGACTTCCTCCTCACTCTGGCACGCCCCCTAGCTAATCCAGTATAAGGGAGGTGGTGCACATATTGTAATCCATGCAACAGTTTTTCTTTTTTTTAATGCAGTGATGCCAAATTTTCCTGCTTTTAGAGGGGAGTGTCTTAGTTTTTATCGCCAAGCTGCTCAGTGATTGCGCAGCAAACAATTACAAGTCCTTTGGCGGCCATTTTACGTACAAAACAGTCCTTTCAAATACAGCAAGCAGCGCAACTGACTTTTAAAAAATCCACAATATTGCAGTTTTAACGATGCAGTTTTGTAGTAGGATAGTGCAATGCATGCAGACAGTCTTGTTCACACACAGCGCCAATTTCAATTATTGTAGTGCACAAAAATACAACAATGCACAAGTCCAGTTATTAAAGGCACATAGGATACTGTTCTATAAGGCACAGAGGATATTGATCCTGTTCATAGCGCCAATTTAATTTTATGCGGTATTCCAGACCTTGCAGGGGAATTATATGTGAGGTCACGGTGTGAGCAATAGGTGGGCCGAGGTAAGTACAGTTCTGGTTACTCACGGTTAGGTCGTCCCTGGGCAGGCTCGCATAAATGTGAAAAGTAGAAGGAACAAGGATTCTCTGGGGCACACTCTGGTGTAAGGGACACTGGCCAGATGGTGGTTTGAGGTGCCCTTGGTGGTCTGTATTAATGTGCCAGTGGCAAGGTCCCTTGTAGTCGTGACGCCATTACCTTTGGAGGTACAACCATTTACTGTAGTGTTAATAGAGAAACTTGAGTCTGAGGCAAACAGGATGAAACTCAAAGTGGAACTTTACTGAAGATGACTTCTAGTAACAAAACATCCAATGCATTAAAACAGTCTCTTGATACAATCCGGCATTAAGCACAATCTCCCATACATATGGGGAAGGGAAATGCAAATCCTCAGTGAAGTGCAGGCTCTTGTAATACATAAGAAAGCTACAGCTCAGACTAGGCTTGTAATAATGAAAGTCTTACACTGGTCAAAACTCTGGCCTGATCTTAATCCTTGTTTAACCCCTTCAAGACCAAGCTAGTTTTTACCTTTAGGACTAGGCCATTTTTAGCAAATCTGACATATGTCACTTTATGTGGTAATAACTTTAAAACGCTTTTACTTATCCAGGCCATTCTGAGATTGTTTTCTCGTCACATATTGTACTTCATGACACTGGTAAAATTGAGTCAAAAAATTTCATTTTTATTTATAAAAAAATACCAAATTTTGCAAAAATTTAGAAAAATTTGCTAATTTCCAAATTTTAATTTCTCTACTTTTATAATAAACAGTAATATCTCAAAAAATAGTTATTAATTTACATTCCCCATATGTCTACTTCATGTTTGGATCATTTTGTAAATGCCATTTTATTTTTTGGGGACGTTAGAAGGCTTAGAAGTTTAGAAGCAAATCTTGAAATTTTTCCGAAAATTTCCAAAACCCACTTTTTAAGGACCAGTTCAGGTCTGAAGTCACTTTGTGAGGCTTACATAATAGAAACCACCCAAAAATGACCCCATTTTAGAAACTACACCCCTGAAGGTATTCAAAACTGATTTTGCAAAGTTTGTTTACCCTTTAGGTGTTCCACAAGAATTAAAGGAAAATGGAGATGAAATTTCAGAATTTCACTTTTTTGGCAGATTTTCCATTTTAATAATTTTTTGTCCAGTAACAAAGCAAGGGTTAACAGCCAAACAAAACTCAATATTTATGGCCCTGATTCTGTAGTTTACAAAAACACCCTGCTGTATGGGAACACGACAGGGCGCAGAAGGAAAGACACTGCTCCATCTTGTGGAGAAACAAGTGTAGTGCACCCTGACTAGGCCTGTGTAAAGGACATTTGCATATAGAATCACAATTTGACATGGAGAATATGATAGGAGATAAAATACAAAATACAGGCATATCACATGACATTAATACATGATAAAAGCGCGTTTGTGGTGCCCACGGTCACGTGAGTGGGACACTGCAGAGGCAGGGTCTCATGGATTTCAGATAGCTTTTGCTACGTATTTACCACGGATATCATCCTATATGGATGAAATCTGCAGAGAATCTTATGTTGGAGCAGGCAGTTCTGCTTAAAAAAAATGCAACACAACAAGCAACAAAAACTATGTGTACGGTGTGCGCTTTTACCATGGAAAAGCCAGAGGACTTTTTCCTCTCCATTTCAAAGGGTGAAATCCGCTGGGGAAAACTGCAGCAATACTGACATACAGCAGATTTCAAATCCGATCTGTTTCTAGTCTTCACTAATCTACTGAAAGAGGGGACCCTGTGTCCCTTTCATTGTTTACCCAGGAACAGCACCATCAATTCGGTTCTGGTTGCGTAACATACTGTAGATCACAGAGCTCAATCTCTTTCAAGTGCATGGGACTGATCTGCAGTACCACACACAGCCACAACCGTATGTATGGTGCTGTTCCTGGGTAAATAAAGCCACCCGGTGGTCCAGCTGGAGTGCCCTGCACTTTTGCATAGAAGTCGGATAGGCCATCAATATCGCAGTTTGCGTAAACGACATAAGAACTAATGGATGGCTACGAGGCATTCTAAAGGATACAATGTGTCATTGCACCTGACAAGAAACGTGACTTCACTTGAATTGTCTTTTGTTGCATTGTTAAGGTGACTGTATTAAGGAAAGTTTTTACTTTGGTGATATATTGTTTCCAATGGGATTAAAATGATAGAGAGAATAGGCAAATAGCAGAAAAGCATGGAACTTTATAGCTGCTGATAAATGCAGGCCTGTCAGCCTGGCTGATGATGCCACAGGTCCCTCTGTCATGTCATGTGACCTTTAGAATATGGTGATGTCACAGGGCCCTCTGTGACATCATGCAACAGTTAGGTTTAGAACTCTGCAACCTGAACGGCAGCCATATTTCTTCATCGTTTGACTGGTGAAGGCGACTTTTGCTAGTGCTTGGCAAATTTTTTATTTATTTTTTTCAAATATAAGACCAGAAAAGAAGGCCTGTTAGCCAAACCGTTCCAAGTGTCACCCCGGAACGTGCTGACGACAGAAAGGACCTTCCTCAGCCCAGCATAACATCTAGGGGCTGAATATGGAGACTTCCAGGAATCTTCCAAAGAAAGGGAAGAGGAAGAGAAAGAGGAGAGTTCAGCCGCCAAATAAGAGGAGGAGAATAGTAACACCAGAGAGGGCAAATGATGGCGGCAAAGAAAAAATGATCAAGGCTTCAAAAAGACCTGGAAGCCCTATACAGGAGAGTATCCAGAAAAAGAGGAAGAGGGGAGAAGAGATGGGGGGAAAAGCTGATGACAGACCCAGCACGTCCTACAATACTGACATGGAACAGCTGTCAGGTGAGTGCAGATCTAAGTTACCTAGAGCCAATACCCCCTAATGTATGAATTCATGAGATTCTCCACTTTTGGAGAACCCTAATTATGACCAAGATTATGAATTCCTTTCCTTGCTACCCCCTAATGTAGTTACATTGTATTGTAATGGCAAAAATATAGGAATATTAAATCTTATGGTATCTCTACTGTCTACACCAGGGACAATCCCAGCAGACGCCCCCATCCTTGTGACTGGACTGGAAAGCTTCACCTTCCATAAAATCCTTGGAGAAGGTGGTTATGGTAAAGTGAGTATTAGGAATTCTTGGGACTTCTCCCTCATGTGTGTCACGTGTGTCATGTGTGTCGCAGTAATATCACTCTAGGGATGTCAATGCTTCATGTCTTCTCATCAGGTTTTATGGCAGGACAGGCCTTTCTTCCAGTTCTAATGCTCTGTCTTCTACAGGTCATGCTGGCCACACATCCCGCCTGCCAACAACAACTGGCAGTGAAGCTGGTGAAGAAGAGGGTCCTGCTTCACGACTTTAAAGACAATGTCCTGATTGAGCGACAGGTCCTGGAGGTGACTGGGAAGAGTCCATTGTTTACCCATGCTTATGCCACCTTCCAGACCAAGGTAAGAGTCTGATCCATTATCGAGGCTTGATCACTGGGTTAGCTCTACCCGACCCCAACTGAGGAGGCTGCAGGACCTTTACTATAATATTTTAGAAACCCGGATTATATTTTCTGTTTTTTATCATAGGACTATGCCTTCTTCATCATGGAGTTTCTTAGCGGAGGAGATCTAAGTGGCCTCATGAGAGCCAACGCCCCATTCACCGTTCCAGTCACCAGGTAAGACAGAACATGGATATATTAGATAAAGCTGATGATTGCTGTCAGGAACATGCAGCTTTGTGTCATTATTAGTCTGGTAGTTTAATGGGTGAAATGTTGATATTTTTTCTTTTTGCCATCAGATTTATGGCAGCTGAGATCATCTGTGGGCTGCAGTTTCTCCACACCAGAGGCATCATACACAGGGACATAAAACCAGCCAACATCTTAATGGACAGCGCCGGTCACTTGAAGATCGCCGATTTTGGTCTTGCCGTGATGAACATCTTTGGGGATAAGAAGATCTCAGAATATGCCGGAACTCTTAGATACATGGCTCCTGAGGTGAGGAATCATCGACTGCACATGCTAATGAGCTGTTTCTTTCTACAGGGCTGGACAGCTCCATGACTTCTTCTGGCCTGGACGATGTTCTAACTCTTATTGTCTGCTGGATGTTTTCACAGATTCTTCTACGGAAGCCCTACAACACGGCAGTGGACTGGTTCTCAGCTGGTGTGATGATATATGAGATGGCTACTGGCAAATATCCATTCTATGCCGGTATACTTCCTGGAACAATCGAAAAATCACTGATCAATGATGTTCCCACCTACCCAAAAGGGCTCAACCCCCAAGCTAGAGACCTTATAGTGGGGGTGAGTAGAAAGACACATAGCAGTAATACAGCGGCTAAATATTATGAAAATGAGGACATTGAAAATCAGGGATAGCATTGCAACGTGTGATAGAATGAACGTCTTTATTCTAAATTTGTTCAGCTCTTAAACAAGTCACCAGAGAGTCGCCAGGTAGCGGTAGATAACATCAGAGAACATCAGTTTTTCATCGAAAACAACTGGACAGATATAGAGGGAGCAGGAGCTCGTCCACCATTCCAACTAGGACCAGTAAGTAAATGATCCAGAGAAGATGTGGCTAGTAGTACAGTTCCATTGTGTTCCTTCTTTATCAACACCGCTTTTGGTATCTTCTCTCCATAGCCACCAGTGATGACATTGACAAAAATCGATGACATCCTGTCCTCCACCGAAGCCAATAAGTCACCAATGGCTGAAAGAGATCAACAACTGTTCTGTGGATTCACATTTGCCAATGAGAACTGGCAGGTCGTAAAGCCAATTAAAGAACCTTTCATACGACCACGCAGGTGAGTTATTGTAGCTGAGAGGGGAATACAGATGGGGATTATTGGCGATTCCCTGTGAATCTGTGCAGTGTGGATTCCATTCACTGGATAATAGTCTGTTAATGGGTAGACAGAGCGAACTTGAAGGTGGTTACCAAGGCTATTTCCTTTCATTTCCAACCTGTTTTAATTTTTTCTTGGTAGAACGTTTGGCAGATTTGTGAGAGAGACCATCCGCAGGATCTGGAGGAGGATGAAAAACTGGAAGTAAAGAGCTCCACTCTGTATACAGATGTCCCCAATAGATCAGTGGCTGAAAAACATCATGTTCCAGCAGAGCCTCTTGCTGACATCATAAACAGCAGAAAAACCAACAAACACTTGCTGTCCTTGTATGAGCCTCAGATTCCAAACTCTGACCTCTATCTGCTCTCCTGACTACTCATCGGTACTGTGCCACACCAGTCCTTGTTCCTCAGCTTCATTTCCAGCTGCCACTAGAAGTAACCTGAGGGCTGTGACCTGCAGTCTAGCATGCAGCCAAGAAGCTATGGAGTCGATGAAGATTCTTCCAAGAATCAATGACTTGACCGCCAGCGCTTCTAGTCGACAAGTTGCCTCTTGTGCCCAAGGGAAGGGTGGTCCTTAGGCCATGGTTCCCTAGAGGTTTCCTCCACAGGGGGTTTTTCCTCTCCTGCGTGCCAATGGATCATAACATCGACAAGAAAAGGGCGACTTGTTAGACTTTGCCCTCAGTGGAGATCACACCATCCACTAGTGGTATAGAGGGACATAAGAGGACATCTACCACCAATAAACAGTACCATTCACCATCATGTGGTTGTAGCTTATTTATGTTTTATCCAACAAGTCCCACATGCATATTAGGTTAATAGCCATCTATGTACTATGGATTGCTATTTATCCTGTAGTTGGGGGAAATCTGAAGGCACTTTCATTGGATGTTGTCTTTTTTAGGTGGTACTCCCCAGTTGCATGCGTTGAATTGTATTGTGTTACTGATGTTCAGTGTAGAAGCTGCATGGAAAAAATCTGCTACAAATCTGTCTTGTTTGCCCAGAGTCTAAAACAGTCTGTAAGGCCCAGACTCCCTGCCCACATATTCAAGCCATTTCTTGGATATCCATGTCAAGACATGGCATGAGGAACTGTCTACTTCTAGTTAAAGGGGTTGTCCGGGATCAGAGCTGAACACGAACATACCCTTCTTATCACCCCGGCAACCTCCCAGATGTTGGCATCGGAGCATCTGATGCTCCGATGCGCTCCCTTGCCCTGCGCTAAATAGCGCAGGGCAAGTTCTCTTTTGTTTTCAATTACACACAGCCGGGCGGAAACTTCCGCCCGGCAGTGTGTTCGGTGACGTCACCGGCTCTGATTCGCGTGCTTTAGCGCTGCCCTAGTCGTTTTACTGGCTAGGGCAGCGCTAGGTCCCACCCATCAGTGCCGGTGACGTCACCGGGGTTCCTAGAAGCCCCATGGAGAGCCCCGGTACGTCACCGGATCTCCAAAAAATGCCTTTGCCCTGCACGATTTAGCGCAGGGCAAAGGAGAGCATCGGAGCATGAATTGCTCCGATGCTCAGGTCAGGGGGGCTGCCCCTTTAAATGAATTGGAAAACCATCTGAGAAATAAAACCCCTAGAGAGGAGGTTATAGAATCCATTCCCATATTAAAATCAGCCATGGGGGGTTTTAGCTGATGTTTCTGCTCAGTCTGTCCCTTTTATAGCCCATGATGAAGCATTGAAAAAAGCATTAAATAAAAAGCGTAAAAACTTTCAGAAACCGGCAGACAAAAAGAAACATTTAGGTTAGATAGGCTTCGCCAACTAACCTCTGCTGATATAAACCTAAAAGTGTTGCTAGAAAAACAACCATAGAATGCCCAATAAAAATATAAATACTTTATTGAATCATCAATTGATCAAAAAATTCATAAGACATGTTACACAGAATTACTATGGAGAATAATCAGCAAAACAACCTGAATGCAGTAGTCCCCCCCCCCACAGTCGGTGCCTCAAAAACCCGCCAAACAGATGGAATACATGTCTGTGCAATATGCAGTGAGGTGATTCACAAGTAGAAAGTATCGAGTAAATATCCGCTACAAGTGACTGTGATGTTCAACTCACTGCACAGCCCAGTGGAGGGTTAATGTGTAATAATACAGCCCAAAATAGTAATACTCTAGAGCACATAATCACATAACATCCACTTAATAAATCCAGATGAGATATGCCCATATACAACAGGTCATAAATAGCAAAACTCCTACACAAAAGTACCTACTGGGAACGTGAACATACCCACAGACATGATGAAGGGCTAGGACACCGAACACAAGGCAGGCAAGAACCCCGATGCGCGTTTCGCCTCAGCTTCGTCATGAGGTCTGCTGATCCCTGTTCTGTCTGCCCTGGTCTGTAAACAGTCAAAGTACAGTGCACAGGTAGTCATATAAAAGATTACACCTTCACTGGTTACTAGAGACTAGAAAACCTCAAAGCTCGGGCAAGAGGGTGGATCCAAAGCCCAGCTAAATAGGGATTCTGATCAGCTCCTTAGTCATCAGCTGGACAGGGAGCAAAATGGAAGGATTAACTCTAGCAGTGCTAAAAGGAAGTTCCCAGAGTACTAGACCCAATACACAAAGGGAGATCGGAGCAACGCCCGCACCTGCTCAGGACAGCGGTGGACTCAGACCACCAGCCTAACAGGTTTCTTTACTGAAGAATTAAAATGCAGAATTAAAATGCAAACAGTTCAGGACAGTTCATACTTGCAATGGACCGGCTGATGTTACACAAAAATCCAGTTTCTTGAGATGTTACAGTTTTCACAGCTGCACAGGTAATCACAGGCCAAAAGGTTTCTCATTAAAATTGTTGAAGCAAACTTTCCTACTCTGCACTTTGCTAGTTGACTTTTACTTTAGCATCCCAGTGTGTGGTGCAATATGTTACTGTAAGGTATGTCAACAACTAGGCACCCCATAAAAATAAACTAATATAGATAACCTTTCCAGCTTTGTCTATTTTAATATTTTTAAAGGTCACATTTAGACCCTAATTTCAATTTTCATATATGTAGTTACTAATAACATGATATTCCAGAATCAGTTACTATTAGACTGACTTACCCCATATTTAATAAGATTCAGCCCTTAGCAGCCAGTCTGCATAAAACTGCAATCTCACTATTCAGTTAAGATGGCCGCCACTGCCCTCCCCCTGAGGCTAATCCCGCCTGCCCTTACTAGCCAGTAACAATAGCCCCCCAAAAGTGTCAGTAACCACAGCCCTCCCCCTAAAGGGTTAATCTCCTGCAGCACAAAGGGGTCCTCTTACCACATGTTGCTTTCATTTATACACTGAGCAGACGGCAGATCTCCCTTCCCTGGTCTGCGCTGCTTCAGCTCTGCATTGTCCCAGTCTGCTGAGTGAGGGAGAGTCTGCCAAGCGCAGGGACAGGGAGAAGTGCACACAGCCCAGGCACTGTTATCAGCTGCTGGGGAGGACCTGGCTTTAATCATTTACTTACAGTCCCTGGCTGTCAGTAATTTGACCCTGCACGCTGCGTCCTCCATCCTTCAACAGATAGACGGACCCTGCATAGCAACCCTATTTTAAGCACAGGTAAAAGTAGGCAGTACAGGGAACATAAATGTGGAATTAAGGGGTAATTCAATACACAGTGAAAAGTTGAAATAGGGCCACCAAGGAGATATTAATCACCACAATCCAATACTCGGAAAAAAAAAATATACGACAGTTATACTTTAAGTCGCTGTTGTACTTCTTCCTGGGTCAGACAGGACACTTTTAATAGGGAATTTATTTTTACATTCAGCATTTCATTTGACAGTTTATTTTCCTCAGTGAATACATTGGAGAGAAAAATATTTAACAGCTTTGCTTTCTCCTCGTCGCTCTCTGCGACTCCCCCCTCATTACTCTTTAAAGGGCCGACACCTTCAGATTTATACTTTTTACCATTTATATAATTAAAGAACATTTTAGGGTTAGTTTTACTCTCTGGCAATTAATCTCTCGGTCTCTAGTTTGGCCGCTTTTATTAGTTTTTTACATGTTCTATTTTTTTCCTTATAGTTTTTCAGTGCTTCCTCGCCACCCTCCTGTTTTAGTGATTTATATGCTTTCTTTTTGTCATTTATTGCTTTCTTTACAGTTCTATTTATCCACATTGATTTCTTTTTGTTCCTTAACCTTTTATTCCCATACGGTATGTACCCTTCACAATGAGATTTTAGGATGCTTTTAAAGATATTGCATTTTTTGGCTGTATATATAATTTTTGAGGACATTGTCCCAGTTAGTTAGGCCTATGGCCTCTCTTAGTTGGCTAAATTTAGCTTTTTTGAAGTTTGGTATTTTTGTTCCTCCCTGTAGAAGCACTCTTTTGAATGATAATTGGAAGGTTATTACTTTATGGTCACAATTTCCCAAGTGTCCCCCAACCTACACGTCTGTTGTTCTGTCAGGCCTATTGGTTAATACTAAGTCCAGTATGGCCGTCCCTCTAGTCGGGTCCTGAACTAGTTAGTAGAGGTAATTGTCTTTGGTTATTGCCAAGAACCTGTTTCCTTTATTAGATAAACACAAAGAAGACACATGATCAGCACTGGTCACAAATAGAACAATACACACAGGTTACAATACACATTAAAAACCAAGGGGACCGATGGTGAGCTGCCAATACATATATCTGAATATAAAGTGCAAGTGCATGACTATAACCAATTGGTCATCAATTGAAGGACATATAGTATCCATAAGCTATAGCTATTAGATACCACAATAATATCCACATGCATATATATCAAAATTTGCCACAAAGTTGGTGTGAGATATACACCAAATTTGTCAAAGCTAAGGCAATAACGATAATCAGGATTAAATTCAGCATATGATGGAAAAGGGGAGTGGACCGGTGGTGTTGCTACACGATATACTCAAATCAATTGGTCAGTATTTTTTCCATCATATGCTGAATTTAATCCTGATTATCGTTATTGCCTTAGCTTTGACAAATTTGGTGTATATCTCACACCAACTTTGTGGCAAATTTTGATATATATTTGATAAATATGAATGGAATATGAGACTTTGTAAGGAAAAAAGTAAAAAAAAAGAAAAATCATCATTTTCCGCTAACTTGTGACAAAAAAAAAAAAATTCTAGGAACTCGCCGTGCCCCTCACGGAATACCTTGGGGTGTCTTCTTTCCAAAATGGGGTCACTTGTGGCGTAGTTATACTGCCCTGGCAATTTAGGGGCCCAAATGTGTAAGAAGTACCTTGCAATCAAAATCTGTAAAAAATGGCCTGTGAAATCCGAAAGGTGCACTTTGGAATATGTGCCCCTTTGCCCACCTTGGCTGCAAAAAAGTGTCACACATCTGGTATCGCCGTACTCAGGAGAAGTTGGGGAATGTGTTTCGGGGTGTCATTTTACATATACCCATGCTGGGTGAGAGAAATATCTTGGCAAAAGATAACTTTTCCCATTTTTTTATACAAAGTTGGCATTTGACCAAGATATTTTTCTCACCCAGCATGGGTATATGTAAAATGACACCCCAAAACACATTCCCCAACTTCTCCTGAGTACGGCGATACCACATGTGTGACACTTTTTTGCAGCCTAGATGCGCAAAGGGGCCCAAATTCCTTTTAGGAGGGCATTTTTAGACATTTGGATCCCAGACTTCTTCTCACACTTTCGGGCCCCTAAAAAGCCAGGGCAGTATAAATACCCCACATGTGACCCCACTTTGGAAAGAAGACACCCCAAGGTATTCAATGAGGGGCCTGGCGAGTTCATAGAAATTTTTATTTTTTTGCATAAGTTAGCGGATATTGATTTTTTTAGTTTTTTTCTCACAAAGTCTCACTTTCCGCTAACTTAGGACAAAAATTTCAATCTTTCATGGACTCAATATGCCCCTCACGGAATACCTTGGGGTGTCTTCTTTCCGAAATGGGGTCACATATGGGGTATTTATACTGCCCTGGCTTTTTAGGGGCCCTAAAGCGTGAGAAGAAGTCTGGAATATAAATGTCTAAAAATGTTTACGCATTTGGATTCCGTGAGGGGTATGGTGAGTTCATGTGAGATTTTATTTTTTGACACAAGTTAGTGGAATATGAGACTTAGTAAGAAAAAACAAAAACAAACAAAAAATTTCCGCTAACTTGGGCCAAAAAAATGTCTGAATGGAGCCTTACAGGGGGGGTGATCAATGACAGGGGGGTGATCAATGACAGGGGGGTGATCACCCATATACACTCCCTGATCACCCCCCTGTCATTGATCACCCCCCTGGTAAGGCTCCATTCAGACGTCCGTATAATTTTTACGGAACAATGGATCGGATCCGCAAAACACATGCGGACGTCTGAATGGAGCCTTACAGGGGGGTGATCAATGACAGGGGGGTGATCAATGACAGGGGGGTGATCACCCATATAGACTCCCTGATCACCCCCCTGTCACTGATCACCCCCCCTGTAAGGCTCCATTCAGACGTCCGCATGTGTTTTACGGATCCATGGATCGGATCCACAAAACACATGCGGACGTCTGAATGGAGCCTTACAGAGGGGTTATCAATGACAGGGGGTGATCAGGGTGATCACCCCCCTGTCACTGATCACCCCCCCTTTAAGGCTCCATTCAGACGTCCGCATGATTTTTACGGATCCATGGATACATGGATCGGATCCACAAAACACATGCGGACGTCTGAATGGAGCCTTACAGGGGGGTGATCAATGACAGGGGGTGATCAGGGTGATCACCCCCCTATCACTGATCACACCCCCTGTAAGGCTCCATTCAGATGTCCGCATGATTTTTACGGATCCATGGATACATGGATCGGATCCACAAAACACATGCGGACGTCTGAATGGAGCCTTACAGGGGGGTGATCAATGACAGGGGGTGATCAGGGTGATCACCCCCCTATCACTGATCACCCCCCCTGTAAGGCTCCATTCAGATGTCCGCATGATTTTTACGGATCCATGGATACATGGATCGGATTCACAAAACACATGCGGACGTCTGAATGGAGCCTTACAGGGGGGTTATCAATGACAGGGGGTGATCAGGGTGATCACCCCCCTGTCACTGATCACCCCCCTGTAAGGCTCCATTCAGATGTCCGCATGATTTTTACGGATCCATGGATACATGGATCGGATCCACAAAACACATGCGGACGTCTGAATGGAGCCTTACAGGGGGGTGATCAATGACAGGGGGGTGATCAGGGAGTGTATATGGGTGATCACCCGCCTGTCATTGATCACCCCCCTGTAAGGCTCCATTCAGACGTCCGCATGTGTTTTGCGGATCCGATCCATGTATCCATGGATCCGTAAAAATCATGCGGACGTCTGAATGGAGCCTTACAGGGGGGTGATCAATGACAAGGGGGTGATCAATGACAGGGGGTGATCAGGGAGTGTATATGGGTGATCACCCGCCTGTCATTGATCACCCCCCTGTAAGGCTCCATTCAGACGTCCGTATGCGTTTTGCGGATCCGATCCATGTATCCGTGGATCCGTAAAAATCATACGGACGTCTGAGCGGAGCCTGACAGGGGGGTGATCAATGACAGGGGGGTGATCAGGGAGTTTATATGGGGTGATGATGGGTGATCAGGGGTTCATAAAGGGTTAATAAGTGACGGGGGGGGTGTAGTGTAGTGTAGTGTTTGGTGCGACTTTACTGACCTACCTGTGTCCTCTGGTGGTCGATCCTAACAAAAGGGACCACCAGAGGACCAGGTAGGAGGTATATTAGACGCTGTTATGAAAACAGCGTCTAATATACCTGTTAGGGGTTAAAAAATTCGGATCTCCAGCCTGCCAGCAAGCGATCACCGCTGGCAGGCTGGAGATCCACTCGCTTACCTTCCGTTCCTGTGAGCGCGCGCACCTGTGTGCGCGCGTTCACAGGAAATCTCGTGTCTCGCGAGATGACGCGTATATGCGTCCAGGAGGAGTAAAGCAACCACCTCCCGGACGCATATCTGCGTACAGCGGTCGGGAGGTGGTTAAACCTAATAACCATTCCTCTGACCCCTGCTCCTTTGGTTCCTCTTGCAGGAGCATTATGGAACGCGCGTTCTGTCTGTAACAAACTGACGTACATTCATGAACTTTTCATCTCTCAAAACCTTTCCTTTCTGGGTCTCACAGAAACATGGCTGACACCCTCAGACACCTCCTCCCCTGCGGCACTCTCTTATAGTGGATTTCAATTTACTCACCCACCCCCGCCCCGGCTGCAAACATGGTGGAGGAGTTGGTCTTCTCCTATCAGACACCTACTCCTACAGCCAAACTCCACTGCCACCCTCCATTACGCTCACCTCATTTGAAGTACACTCTGTTCTACTCTCCCTCCAACCTTCAAGTAGCCGTCATTTACCGCCCTCCAGGCCCAGCCACCATCTTTCTTGACCACTTTAACACCTGGCTACTAAACTTTCTTTCTGCCGACATCCCCACTATCATGGGTGACTTCAACATCCCTATTGACACATGCCACTCGGCTGCCTCTAAACTCCTGTCACTCTTTTCCTTCTTCAGCCTATCACAGTGGTCTTCAGCTCCCACCCACAGAGATGGTCACACTCTGGATCTGATCTTTACCCGCCTCTGCTCCCTATCTAACCTTTCTAATTCGCCTCTCCCTCTATCCGACCACAACCTACTCACCTTCTTTTCACTGGTCTCTTCTGCAGCTTCCCCACTAGCACACCCCCGCAGGAACCTCAAACATCTCGACTTTCGCTTGCTTTCTGACTCTCTTCTCCCGCTCTCTACCATCTGTTCCCTCCAAGACCCAGAAGCTGCTACCACCCTATATAACATCACAATAAGTACACCTCACACACAACAAAACCTGAAAAATTAACAGACAACCCTGGCACACCAACCTGACCAAAAAACGCAGACAAGCTTCCAGGGCTGCTGAGCGGCGATGGGAGAAATCCCATTCTAAAGATCATTTCACCGCATACAAGCAATCCCTTCTCATATTCAAATCCTCACTCGCTGATGCAAAGTTTTGCCAAATATTTCAAACAAAAGATAGTCAACATCAGAGAAAGCTTTACTACACAGTCCCCACAGACCATCTACACAACTGCTCAGTCCTCTTCTCCAAAAACCCGCTCCTCCACCATTACAGAAGAAAAACTCTCCACTCTACTCTCCAGATCACATCTCACCACCTGTGCACTTGATGCAATACCATCCCACCTTATTCCCACCTCACCACAGTTTTTATCCCAGCCCTAACTCATCTCTTCAACCTATCACTAAACTCTGGTGTCTTCCTCTCTGCTTTTAAACATGCTACCATTACACCCATCCTCAAAAATCCTTCACTTGACCCATCTTCCTTGTCCAGTTATTGCCCCATATCAATTCTTCCGTATGCCTCAAAGCTACTTGAACAACATGTCCATTCAGAACTGTCCTCCCACCTCTCCTCCTGCTCCCTCTTTGACCGCCTACAATCTGGCTTCCGACCCCACCACTCGACCGAGACTGCCCTTACCAAAGTCACCAATGACAGCCAAAACCAAGAAACAATACTCTGTCCTCCTTCTCCTTGACCTGTCCTCTGCCTTCAACACTGTTGACCACTCCCTTCTGTTGCAAACTCTCTCATCTCCCGGCATCACTGACCTGGCCCTCTTCTGGATCACATCATACCTCACAGACCGGACGTTTAGAGTCTCCCACTCCCGCACCACCTCCTCGTCTCATTCCCTCTCTGTTGGTGTCCCGCAAGGCTCTGTCCTAGGACCCCTGCTGTTCTCTATCTACACTTTTGGCCTGGGACAGCTCATAGAGTCCCATGGCTTTCAGTATCACTCCTACGCTGACGACACACAAATCTAACTCTCTGGTCCAGACATCACCACCTTACTATCAAGAATCCCACAATGTCTATCTTCTATATCCTCCTTCTTCGCCTCTCGCTTTCTAAAACTTAACATGGATAAGACAGAATTCATAATCTTTCCCCCCATCTTGTTCAACCCCCCCAACAGACCTATCTAGCACGATCAATGGCTGCACACTCTCCCCAGTCAACAAAGCCCGCTGCCTTTGAGTGACCTTGGATTCTGCCCTTTCCTTCCGACCGCACATCCAAGCCCTTTCCACCACCTGCCGCCTCCAACTCAAAAACATCTCCCGCATCAGTGCTTTCCTTAACCGCTTGCCGCCACTATAACGCCGATAGACGTCCGGGCGGCGGCGCTCTCAGGTCCCAGCGACGCCAATTGGCATCATCTCGTGAGACCTCAGATTTCCTGTGAACGCGCGCTCACAGGAGCGCCCGTTCATAGGATCGCGCAGTAAACAAGTTGAACTACAGCCTGCCAGCGCTGATCATTGGCTGGTAGGCTGAAGATTTTTTTTAATAACCAAATAGGTATGTCAAACTCTATTTTGTATATAGCGTCTGATATACCTGCTACCTGCTCCTCTGGTGGTCCCTTTTGCTTGGATCGATCACCAGAGGACACAGGCAGCTCTGTAAGTAGCACCAAACACCACACACACACACACACACACATTACACACCCCCTCTGTCACTTATTAACCCCTTATTAACCCCTGATTACCCCATATACAGGCCCTTCAAAAAAAATTAGCATATTGTGATAAAGTTCATTATTTTCTGTAATGTACTGATAAACATTAGACTTTCATATATTTTAGTTCATTACACACAACTGAAGTAGTTCAAGCCTTTTATTGTTTTAATATTGATGATTTTGGCATACAGCTCATGAAAACCCAAAATTCCTATCTAAAAAAATTAGCATATCATGAAAAGGTTCTCTAAACGAGCTATTAACCTAATCATCTGAATCAACTAATTAACTCTAAACACCTGCAAAAGATTCCTGAGGCTTTTAAAAACTCCCAGCCTGGTTCATTACTCAAAACCGCAATCATGGGTAAGACTGCCGACCTGACTGCTGTCCAGAAGGCCATCATTGACACCCTCAAGCAAGAGGGTAAGACACAGAAAGAAATTTCTGAACGAATAGGCTGTTCCCAGAGTGCTGTATCAAGGCACCTCAGTGGGAAGTCTGTGGGAAGGAAAAAGTGTGGCAGAAAACGCTGCACAACGAGAAGAGGTGACCGGGCCCTGAGGAAGATTGTGGAGAAGGACCGATTCCAGTCTTTGGGGGACCTGCAGAAGCAGTGGACTGAGTCTGGAGTAGAAACATCTAGAGCCACCGTGTACAGGCATGTGCAGGAAATGGGCTACAGGTGCCGCATTCCCCAGGTCAAGCCACTTTTGAACCAGAAACAGCGGCAGAAGCGCCTGACCTGGGCTACAGAGAAGCAGCACTGGACTGATGCTCAGTGGTCCAAAGTACTTTTTTCGGATGAAAGCAAATTTTGCATGTCATTCGGAAATCAAGGTGCCAGAGTCTGGAGGAAGACTAGGGAGAGGGAAATGCCAAAATGCCTGAAGTCCAGTGTCAAGTACCCACAATCAGTGATGGTCTGGGGTGCCATGTCAGCTGCTGGTGTTGGTCCACTGTGTTTTATCAAGGGCAGGGTCAATGCAGCTAGCTATCAGGAGATTTTGGAGCACTTCATGCTTCCATCTGCTGAAAAGCTTTATGGAGATGAAGATTTCATTTTTCAGCACGACATGGCACCTGCTCACAGTGCCAAAACCACTGGTAAATGGTTTACTGACCATGGTATTACTGTGCTCAATTAGCCTGCCAACTCTCCTGACCTGAACCCCATAGAGAATCTGTGGGACATTGGGAAGAGAAAGTTGAGAGACGCAAGACCCAACACTCTGGATGAGCTTAAGGCCGCTATCGAAGCATCCTGGGCCTCCATAACACCTCAGCAGTGCCACAGGCTGATTGCCTCCATGCCACGCCGCATTGAAGCAGTCATTTCTGCAAAAGGATTCCCGACCAAGTATTGAGTGCATAACTGAACATAATTATTTGAAGGTTGACTTTTTTTGTATTAAAAACACTTTTCTTTTATTGGTCGGATGAAATATGCTAATTTTTTTAGATAGGAATTTGGGGTTTTCATGAGCTGTATGCCAAAATCATCAATATTAAAACAATAAAAGGCTTGAACTACTTCAGTTGTGTGTAATGAATCTAAAATATATGAAAGTCTAATGTTTATCAGTACATTACAGAAAATAATGAACTTTATCACAATATGCTAATTTTTTTAGAAGGACCTGTAGACTCCCTGATCACCCCCCTGTCATTGATCACCCCCCTGTAAGGGTCCCTTATCACCGTCAGTTACTTAGCTACTTGTTAGGTAGTTAGCGCCCAGCCCACCACACCGCAGTCACTGATTAGTCGCTGATTAGCGTCATCGCTGGCGCTAATCAGCACTAGTACTATATAGTATAGTATCTAAAGAACAGACCTAACAAACAGGGGGGAGGGATAGCGATTGTACATAAAAACACAATAAAAATAACAGAAATTAACCTTCCTACGGAAAACCCATCATGGGAAACACTCACAGCACGTTTGACGATCGAAAATAAATACACAATAATAATAGCGTTATGTTACAGACCCCCAGGACCCCGCACTCATTTCACAGACAACTTCATAGAATGGGCCACGGATCTCACAATAAAACATCATAGACTCCTTATTCTAGGGGACCTTAACCTTTGGTTCAACGATAAGCAAGATACCCCAGCCCAAAAAGTTACCACACAGCTCGACTTAGCCCAACTCACCTTAAGGGTCGACAAACCCACACATAAAGCGGGTTACCTGCTCGATCCGATTTTTAAAAAAAATCTAAACTTAACGGTAGAAGATCCAGAAGAATTGCTCTGGACCGACCATAGACTCATAGCCTTCGAACTCCACATCCCAATTAACACGAAGCAGCTAACCACAGGAGAAAAAAAAAATTGCCGAAGAAATAACAACAACCTGACATATGACAAAACCCTACCTACCCTAGAAGAATACATCAGTAAAATCAACTTCAAACTGCCCTGTGAGAAACTCACATTACAATTTGACGACATCGTCAAAAAAACAGCAGACCAACTTGCCCCCTTGAGACTGGTAAAGAAATCAGGGAAAAAAGCACCGTGGTATACGAGAGAACTAAAAATAGTAAAAATAGAATGCAACAGACTAGAGAGGGCATGGAGGAAAAATCTGATAGAAGAATTACAGCTAAAATATAAGACCCAACTGACGATTTACCACAAAGCAATCTTTAAGGCCAAGCAAGATCATTTTGCTAGCGAGATCGAAAACGCTGCTCAAAAGCCTAAAAGGATCTTTCAGATCATTTTCGATCTGGCTAACCCCGATGGCCTCAAAACCACCATCCCCGAATCCCAAGACCTCTGCAACAACATCTCGAAATTTTTTAAACAAAAAGTCGACGATATCCAAAACGACATCCTGCTAGCTCAACAGGCAACTGTCCCCCCCATAGAGAACAACGTGACAAACCCTACTCACACCTTCACCCTATGCCCATTAAAACTTGAAGACCTAACAAAAAGCATGAAAAACATGTCCAAAGCAACTTATCCCCTCTCCAATATCCAAACTAAATCTCTTATTGAATGCACGACCACCATTGCCCCGTTAATTCTAACAATTATAAATGACTCCTTTCTCAGTGGCAACGTCCCTGAGACTCTCAAGTTAGGAATCATAACTCCCCTCCTCAAGAAATCAGGAGCAGACATAAATATAATGGCCAACTTCAGACCGATTACCAACATCCACCTAATAGCTAAAATCATGGAGACAGCAGTGGCAAGCCAACTCCAGCTGCACGTAGAAAAGCATCGACTTCTAGATGAACACCAGTCGGGCTTTAGGCCAACACACAGCACGGAATCAGCCCTGGTCAGCCTATGGGATGAAGCCCTAGGGGTCGCAGACGAGGGAGGGGGGACCTGGTTGGTCCTCATAGACATGTCGGCAGCTTTTGACACTATCAGTCATCCCATCCTCCTAAATAGATTAAAAGCTGACATCGGAGTAGATAGCCACGGACTTGCCTGGTTTGACTCCTTTCTGAAAAACAGAACTCAGAGAGTCAAACTGGGCTCATTCTTTTCCCCAGTAGAGAAGGTGGAGTGGGGAGTCCCTCAGGGATCTCCCCTCTCGCCATTACTCTTTAACATATATGTCCGACCTCTGCTCGCTATTCTGAAGCAGTATAACATCAGCTATGAGTCTTATGCGGACGATACACAGATCCTTTTGAGAGTATCGAAATCCGCTGATGACTACAAGCTCACGCAAGAAGGACTAAATAAGGCGAGGAACTGGCTAGCACATAACCACCTCAAACTCAACCCGACCAAGACTGAGCTTATTGCACTACATAAAACACCTGAGGCTGCCGCCCCGTCTATCTTTGGGGAAAACGTTGCCATCGCCACACAAGGAAAGAGTCTGGGGATAATCTTGGATCAAGAAATGAGCCTCCGTCCCCAGATTAAAGAAGTAATACGGAAAGCAAACTTCGCCCTATTCCTTCTAAAAAAAGCCCTACCGTTTCTCCCCAACACATGCAGACAGGTCGTGGTGGGAGCTCTAGTCAACTCCCACCTGGACTATGGTAATGCAATGTATGCGGGGCTGCCAGAGAAAGATCTGGGAGCTCTGCAACACTGTCAAAACAGAGCCATCCGGCTCATTAAGAAACTAGACTGGACAGATTCTGTCACAAAAGCACGCAGGGAACTCCACTGGCTCCCAGTGAAAGAGAGAGTGCAGTTTAAGCTGTGCTGCCTAACACACAAAGCTCTCTACAAAACAGGTCCCATCTACCTGCAAAAAAAGATAACACGTCACCATCCTCCTAGAGAACTGAGATCCACCTCAGCCTCCCTTCTGTCGGTGCCAAGAACCCGCCTCAAGACAAGGGGGGACAGACATTTCTCAGTATTGGCCCCCAAGATCTGGAACTCCCTCCCAGAACACATTAGAACAACATCAAATTACCTGGAATTTAGGAAGTTGGTTAAGACCTGGCTTTTTGTGTAGGATGACGTAGGGGCCCACCAATATAGCCGTCGACAAGCGCTTCGATCGGATTGAGTTCCTCTAGAGCGCTATACAAGGACTTAGTAACATAACATAACATAAGTGATCAAGACTGATCGCGATCAGATCTATATCAGTACATTAGGGTCACCTTAGGCTCTACAAAAAACGCAGTGTTCGCCCTATCAGGCCTGAATTTGTGCGCACACTTGCGTTCAGCGCGCCCCACCGCAGTGACAGAATTTTTTTTTCTGATCACTGAAAAAACACTGTAAAAGCGCTATAAAGATCACTTTTGAGCTTTCTGGATCTTTATTAGCGATCGCAGCTTTACTTCGCAAGCACTCCTTTTTACTAGGCATGTGTGCTCTTTTTCCTGGGTAGTCTCAGAGGAATACCCCCTAAATTTAGTTAGCCCAAAATGTCAAAGGGGTATTCTGTTGAAGAGGCCTACAGGATTCTGGCCCTGATGGATGAAAGCGATGGGGACGCCTCACCCGCTGAATCCGGTGGTTCACAATATGAACCTGTAGACAGCAGTGGCACTCTAACCGCTAGTGAAGATGACGAGGTTGAGGTCCCTTCTATCGTCAGGCGTACCCGACCCCATGTCAGTGTTCTGCATACCCCACGTGATGAGCCTCATTTGCAGCAGAGTGGTGCTAGCGCTGATCTTTTTTATGGTGCGGCATACACCAGCAGCGCAGCACATCCTGGACCTTCTACCAGCACTGCCGTATTCCCTGGTGAAGTGGCGAGCACCAGAAGGGCAGTTCAAGCTGGTAAGGTGGCACGTGCAGTAACTCCCCCGTTGCAGCCACCACGTTCACAGGCCCGTAGAGCCCTTAGTCTCCCGGAGGTGCTGGCAAACTGGCAATCCCCTGCTTCCGCAGCACCCGTATTGCCCCCTTTGACCGCCCAGTCTGGAGTTCGCGTGGAGACAGCTCATTTAGGATCAGCCCTTGAGTTTTTTAGCTGTTTTTCACCGCGTATCTCTATGACTTTGTTGTGGCAGAAACCAACCGCTACGCCACACAGTATATAACCGCCAATCCGGAAAGCTTCTATGCCCAGCCTTTCGTGTGGAAACCAGTCACAGTTTCCGAATGTAAAATATTTTGGGTCTTATCCTCAGCATGGGTCTAACTAAAAAAAATGTATTGCGGTCCTATTGGTCTAAAGACCCAATACATTACATGTCCATGTTCTCTGCTGCTATGTCCAGGGCACATTTTGAGGCCATCATGCGCTTTATGCATTTTACTGACAATAAAACCTTTAATCTAAGAGGCCACCCTGCTTATGACTGGCTCCACAAAATTCGGCCCCTCATAGACAGTTTGTCATCCAGGTTTGCAGATGTGTATACCCCCAATCAGAACATCTGCATAGATGAGTCCCTTGTACATTTTACCGGGGCGCCTTGGCATCAAACAGTACATCCCCAGCAAGCGCGCCCGGTATGGGGTGAAACTGTATAAGCACTGTGAAAGGGCCACAGGCTATACATATCGTTTTAGGGTCTATGAGGGAAAATACTCAAGACTGGAGCAGGTCGGATGTCCTGACTACCTGGGGAGCAGTGGCAAGATTGTCTGGGACTTGGTGTCACCCTTACTCCACATGGGGTACCACTTATACGTGGCCAATTTTTACACAAGCGTGGCCCTCTTTCGGCACTTACATCTAGTCGGAATTCAATGCTGTGGCACCGCGCGATCTAGTTGCCCGGGGCTTCCCCCAATGGCTCGTTAATACCCGACTTGCACGGGGGGAGAGGGCTGCCTTGTGTGACCAAGAACTGCTCGCGGTGAAGTGGAGGGACAAGAGAGACGTTTACCTTCTGTCCACCATTCACACAAACATGACAGTAAAAATTGAAAGGGCAACTGGAGTCATTGAGAAACACCTCTGGACTTCAATGACCAGATGTTGGCTCCCTATTTAGTGTCCCGCCGCACCAGACGCTGGTATAAGAAGGTGTCTGTTTATTTAATTCAATTGGTGGTCTATAATAGTTTTGTTCTCTACAGTAAGGCTGGGAGAACTGGGATCCTTCCTAAAATTCCAGGAAGAGATTATTTCGGAACTCCTGTATCCAGGAGGGTCCGTGCCCCAAGTCCCTGGTACCCCAACTCAGTGTTCCCCAAGAAAAAGATGTTGTGTCTGTAGCAGGGCTGGAATGAGGCGTGACACCACCGTTTTTTGTCCTGACCAGCCTGCCCTATGCATAGGGGAGTGTTTCCGCAAGTAACACACACAGGTACACTATTAGTGTAGGGATTGCGTGACACAAGACAGGCACACAGGGGTCTTAGGGCCCTTTCACACAGAGCTGGTACAAACCTCTCCTTTCACCTGGGACAAAGTGCATAATGTACTTCGCCACATCTCTGGGCGATTTGCGCTTTGCACATTGTCCCATGGGGAAGGAAAGATTTGTCCTCTAAAAGGTAAAAAAAAAAAAAAATCACAGGTAAGCAAAAAAGATTAATGTTCTGTTTCAAATGTTATGTAAAGTTTATAAAAGTTGATGTTAATAAGTTTATTGCGTTGCTGCCTGTTTTGTTTTTTTTTGTTTTTTTTAGCTTCTAGGTGGACCAAGCAATCAACCAGCTGCTGCACTGATGTGCATTTCCTTTTCTTACAAACATTTTCCGCTAACTTGTGCCAAAAAAAAATATCTTCTATGAACTCGCCATGCCCCTCACGGAATACCTTGGGGTGTCTTCTTTCCAAAATGGGGTCACTTGTGGGGTATTTATACTACCCTGGCATTTTAAGGGGCCCTAAAGCGTGAGAAGTAGTTTGGAATCCAAATGCGTAAAAATGCCCTGTGAAATCCTAAAGGTACTCATTGGAATTTGGGCCCCTTTGTGCACCTAGGCTGCAAAAAAGTGTTACACATGTGGTATCGCCGTACTCAGAAGAAGTAGGGCAATGTGTTTTGGGGTGTATTTTTACATATACCCATACTGTGTGTGAGAAATATCTCTGTAAATGACAACTTTTTAAAAATTTTTTATACAAAGTTGTCAATTAACAGAGCTATTTCTCTCACCAAGTATGGGTATATGTAAAAATACACCCCAAAACACATTGCCCTACTTCTTCTGAGTACGGCGAAGTGCGTAAAGGGGCCGAAAGTCCAACGATTACCTTTAGGCTTTACAGGGTTGCTCACAATTTAGCCCCGCCCAAAATGTCAGAACAGTAAAGACACCCCACAAATGACCCCATTTCGGAAAGTAGACACCCCAAGGTATTCACTGAGGGGAATAGTGAGTCCGTGGGAGATTTATATATTTTTTGCCAGAAGTTACTTTATTTTTTTATTTTCCTCAGAAAGTGTCATTTTCCGCTAACTTGTGAAAAAAAATTAAATCTTGCATAAACTCACCATGCCCCTCCGCGAATACTTTGGGGTGTCTTCTTTCTAAAATGGGGTCATTTGGGGGATATTTATACTATCCTGGCATTCTAGCACCTCAAGAAACATGAAAGGTGCTCAGAAAGTCAGAGCTGCTTCAAAATGTGGAAATTCAAATTTTTGTACCATAGTATGTAAACGCTATAACTTTTGCGCAAACCAATAAATATACACTTATTGGATTTTTTTATCAAAGACATGTAGCACAATAAATTCTGACACAAACGTGTATAGAAATGTAATTATATTTGAACAATTTAACCAGAGAAAGTTAATACACTTTTGAGAAAATTGCGGTCTATTTTGATTAATATCAGAAAAACGAAAAATCTCAACAGCAATCAAATACCACCAAAAGAAAGCTGTATTTGTGAGAAGAAAAGGAGGTAAAATTCATTTGGGTGCCAAGTTGCATGACCGAGCAATAAACCGTTAAAGTTGTGAAGTGCCGTTTTGTAAAAAAGGGCCTGGTCACTACGGGGGGTTATAAACCTGTGGTCCTTAAGTGGTTAACTTTGAATATGCGAAAATGCTTGTACATGCCCTCATTATCTCCCGCCTAGACTACTGCAACATTCTCCTCTGTGGCCTTCCATCTAGCATTCTCGCACCCCTCCAATCTATCCTCAACTCTGCTGCCCGACTAATCCACCTCACCCCATTACTCCTCTTCCTCTCCCCTCTGCCAATCCCTTCACTGTCTCCCAACGAATTCACTTCAAAGTACTAACAAATACATACAAGGCCGTCCATAACCTGTCCCCTCCCTACATCTCTGAGCTACTTTCCCTATACATCCCCACACGCACTCTCCGATCCTCACAAGACCTTCTTCTCTCCTCTACTCTTATTGCCTGTTCCCACAATCGACTCCAAGATTTCTCCCGTGCATCCCCCATACTCTGGAACTCGCTACCCCAACATGTCAGACTCTCACCTACAGTGGAATCCTTCTAAAGAAACCTGAAAACCCACCTCTTCAGACAAGCCTACAACCAGTGATACTGCTGCCTCTATACCGCCATGACCAACTTAACCCGCACCTACTGTGTCCTTCTCCCATACCATGTAGAAGGTAAGCCCTCACGGGCAGGGCCCTCTCTCTCTCTGTCTGTCTGTATGTGCACCCCTTATCATATGTACAGCGCTATGGAAGGAATGGCGCTTTAATAATAAATAATAATAATAATAACAGCACACTGGGTAAAAGCAGTGGCGGCTGGGCCTGAGGCAGCTAGCAGTTTGCAGCATGTCCTTCCACCACCGAGAATTGCAGGGCGCTTCAGTTTGCCTCCTGTTGCTTCCTCATCCTCTACCGCCTCCTCATCCGGTCAGCATAACACCTTCACCACCAACTTCAGCACAGCCAGGGGTAAACAACAGTTTTAATACTTATTTGTTCGGAGGACAAACCCCACACCGTGCAGGAGCTGTGGATGGGCCTTGAACAACAGACCGATAAGTGGTTGGTGCCAGTGAGTCTCAAGCCCGGCCATGTGGTGTGCGCTAATGGGCGAAATTTCGTAGCAGCTCTGGGACTAGCCGGTTTGACGCACATCTCTTGCCTGGTGCATGTGCTGAATTTGGTGGTGCAGAGATTCCTTAAAAATTACCCTGATATGTCAGAGCTGCTGCATAAAGTGCGGGCCGTCTGTGCACGCTTTCGGCATTCTCACCCTGCTGCTACTCGCCTGTCAGTGCTGCAGCGTAACTTCGGCCTTCCCGCTCACCGCCTCATATGCGACGTGCCCACAAGGTGGAACTCCACCTTGCACATGCTGGCCAGACTGTGCGAGCAGCAGCAGGCCATAGTGGAGTTTCAGCTGCAGCACGCACAGGTGAATGGCTCTGCGGAACAGCACCACTTCACCACCAATGACTGAGCCTCCATGCGAGACCTGTGTTCCTTGTTGCTCTGTTTCGAGTACTCCACCAACATGGCCAGTGGCGATGACACCGTTCTCAGCGTTACTATCCCATTTCTATGCCTCCTTGAAAAAACTAAAGAAAGCAGAGAGGGGGAGGGGAGAGGAGGCAGCGCCAAATGTGTAGTACAGTAATAAATGATTATAATATTACAGAAGAAATGCGTTCACAACACCTCCAAAAGCCTTGCTGGTAAATTAACCCGACCAGCATCCGGGGGGTGCCTTGCTGCAGCCTTGGCTCCAGGGCGCACTTGTAGGTTAAATGCGGAGGCAATATAAAGTGAGTATAAAGAAAAAAGAACTGGTACTGCTTTTTCTTTTGCGGCGCTGCTAGGCTGGATACATTAGGCAGGTGGTGCAGTAAAAGGTAATACTTTATTTATAGCTATGCCTTCGAAACGCGTAGACAAAGTATTACCTTTTACTGCACCACCTGCCTGATGTATCCAGCCTAGCAGCGCCGCAAAAGAAAAAGCAGTTCCAGTTTTTTTCTTTCTTTTTACTCACTTTATATTTCCTTGAAAAAACGCTGCTGGCAATGATGGAAGAGGATGTGGCACAGGAGGAGGATGAGGAGGAGGGATCATTTCGTAGGGTTTCCGGCTAGTCATTCACAAGTGGCTCCGAGGGTAGGTTCCTGCACCCACAAACGCCAGGTACACAATTGTCCAGCCAGGGCATAGTTCTGGAGGATGACGAGGTGGAGTTTGAGGAGGAGATGTAGGAGGAGGAACCTTGTTCACAGCAGGGTGGCACCAAGACCAGCTCATGGCCATCACTGGTGCGTGGCTGGGGGGGTACAGAGGACACAGACGATACACCTCCCACAGAGGACAGCTTTTCGTTGCCTCTGGGCAGCCTGGCACACATGAGCGATTACATGCTGCAGTGTCTCCGCAACGACCGCCGAGTTGCCCACATTCTAACTTGTGCTGATTATTGGGTGGCCAAAGCTGCTGGATCCCAGTTACAAGGACAATCGTACCGTCCTTAATTCCGTCACTGGAGCCTGATCGTAAGATGCGTGAGAACAAGCGCACGCTGGTAGACGCGCTGATGGGGCATTCCCACCTGACAGAGGGGGCACAGTGAAAGCACAAGGCGAAGGCAGAGGAGGAGGAAGAAGAGGTCGCCAACGCAGCTGGGGCACCGCCAGCACCTCAGAAGGCAGGGTTAGCATGGCTGAAATGTGGAAAAGCGTTGTCAGCACGCCACAACAACCAGCAACACGAGCTGATATGGAACGTCTTAGCAGGAGGTAGCATTTCACCAACATGGTGAAGCAGTATGTGTGCACACGCCTACACAAACTGACTGATGGGTCTGCCCCCTGCAACTTCTGGGTCTCCAAATTGAGCACATGGCCTGAGCTTGCCCTTTACGCCTTGGAGGTGCTGGCCTGCCCTGCAGCCAGTGTATTGTCTGAACGTGTGTTTAGCACGACTGGAGGGGGTTATCATAGGTTATATTTCCCAATGTTTTGGGGTGTACTCGAATTTTAAAAAATAAAATAAATTTAAAACCAAAAAGCAGTGTAGGCTACCTCCTCCTCCTCCACCGCTGCTTCCACCTACACCGCCACAACCACCGCCTCCTTAACCTCCTACCCCATATGGACCTCGTCCTCCTAGATCAAGATTATTATTTTTTATTTTTATGTATTTTAAAGTCATTTTCCGATCTACATTTGTTTGCAGAGCACTTGCCATGCTCTTAACCACATTTTGATGCCATTGTCAGCCCTCTCCATGACATTTTTACAGTCATTTTAGTGCTCAAAAGTTCGGGTCCCCATTGACTTCAATGGGGTTCAGGTTCCGGGGTCAAGTTCGGGTCCTGAACTCAAACTTTTTTGTGAAGTTCGGCCGAACCCGAACATCCAGGTGTCCGCTCAACTCTACTAAAGAGACCATCAGGACAGCACAAAAAGAAGACTCAGTAATCGGTCCAGTGTGGAAGTACAAAAACAAAAATAGGTACCCATCAAAACAGGAACGACAAAGTGGACAGCTTGATCTCTTCATACTAATGAAGCAATGGACCAAGTTATACCTCAACGAAGATGGAATTTTGAGACGGAAAACACCCTCAGGTTCTCAACTAGTGCTACCTAAGTTGTATCATTCATTGGTGTTGAAAGAATTGCATGAAGAAATGGGACACCTAGGAGTTGAAAGGACTGTAAACTTGATCAGAGATAGATTCTTTTGGCCACATATGCAGAGAGACGCTGAGCAATACATTAACCACCAGTGCACCTGCCTGAAAGACAAACGCCCTAATAAGGCTACCAGAGCTCCATTGAACAATATTATCACCACGTATCCCTTTGAGATGGTCTCCATCGACTTCCTCCATCTGGAAACGTGCAAAGGAGGTTATGAGTATATACTAGTAGTAATAGACTACTTCACCAGGTTGCTCAGGCCTACGCGAGCAAAAACAAGTCAGCAAAGACTGTTGTCGATAAGATATTCAGCGACTTTGTCTTGAAATTCGGATTCCCTATCAGAATTCACCATGACATGGGAAAAGAATTTAAAAACCAGTTATTCTTTGCCTTAGGAAAAAAATGCCACATTCAGAACTCCCACAGGACTCCATATCATCCAGAAGGAAACGGACAATGCAAAAGATCAATTCGTACTCTGTTGTCTATGCTTCGGACTCTGTCACCAAATTCCAAGAAAGACTGGAAGAACTCATTTGCTTAGGTAATACATGCATATAACTGTACCAAAAGTGAAGCTACAGGATATTCTCCATTTTTCCTACTGTTCGGGAGATCTCCAAGACTACCAATAGACAGCATGTTTGACACCCCAGTCACGGAAAAACAAAAACTACTCTGAGTATGTAAAAACGTGGACAGATAGGATGAATGAAGCCTATCAGGTTGCTTCAAAGGTAGCTACACAAGCTGCGCAGAGAGGAAAAGAGCACTAGGACCAGAAAAACAGATCGTTCTGGGAAGACACTGTACATGTTGTCCTGAGGAGAAATGGTGAAGACAGCCCAGTGTATGAGGTAAAGCCAGAAACTGGAAAAGGCCGAACAAGAATCCTACACCGAAATTTGTTATTGCCTTGCGATTACTTACCTGTCGACTAAGGTCAGTAGATACCTGACAGACCCAGTACTAGAAGACGGGGCCAAGTTTCAAAGATTCCTCAACCAGCGACACAGACATCTAAGGAAACATCAGAAGATGAATCGGATCTTGAGTAAGAACAATGGAGATCGTTCATCCCTGTAACCCAAAGAGAGCACACAAGGGAAAACATAGAACTGAATCCTGAAGCAGAAGAGTTCTATCCTTGCCAGTTGGAAACAGGGTGAGGAAAGTACAGAGGAAGCTCCAGAGGACATTACAGAAGACGCTACAGTGGAAACCACTGAGGAAGAGCCTGTAAGTCAAACTGAAAACACTACATGTTTATCAGGAAACACAGAAGAAGAAAACTCCTCAGCAGAAAACTCAACAGAGACAGTTGACAGCGATGAAGGCGACTTTGAGGACGCTTCAGATGCCTTACTGCTAAGCAAGATACAACCCAGCAGGAACAGGAGACAGCCAAAAGTTCTGACTTCTGACACTTTGGGGTCAACACAGTAGTGTTGCGAGGAATGCAGCAGTACAGGTCATAGACTGTGTTCATACACCAAAGATTTACAGTAGCTGGTACCTAAGCCTAGATTGTTTTGCTGAGGACTTTACAAATTGGTAACCGTATTCATGCTTATAATGCAATGGTTTCCTAAGGTTTGCTTATGTTAAAAATGTTAAATGTTATGTTCCATGGTTAACAAAAAGGAAATTTATTGCACTCTTACTGCAGACACTCCATTTAAATAGCATTAAAGGGATTCTGTCATGACATTTTAGCCCTATAACCTAAACATATGGCCAGGTGCGTACTAACAACATGAATCCGAAATTGTTGGGGTGCCAGATGCATACTAAAACCAGGAAGGAGTGGAGAGTCAACTGTTTTTTTTTATATATCTAGTGTCACTTCTTAGTGGTAGTTGGGTGTATAGTCATGGTGCTGTGTCCCCCAATTACATTAACGAGAAAGAGAAGTTTTTATAGTGATGCGTGCCACATGGTTGCAAAATTATTTTCATTGCATCACCATATTCTGACCCTGAATAAGTTTTTAATGGTTACATCTACAGAACTGTGTGAGGGTTCATTATCTGTGGGGAGATCTGTAGTTTTTAGCAATCTGTAGATTCGTTATCAATGACTGCATCAATCATGTGCATATGACTTTTGATCACTTATTAATTCAAATTTTTTGAGAGTTAAAACGAAGGAAAATAAAATGTAAATTACTCTTACCAGTAATTGGATTTTCCTTTAGCCTCTACAACGGCACTACCTAGAGGGTATAGAGGGTACCCCACTTCTCAGGGACAGTAAACAACTGAGATCAGACAATAAAAGACCCCCTCCATCTTACCTTCTCCAGTTAATAACCTAGGACTCAGAAGTAGATGCCATCATTTAATAAATGTCACAACATGATAGAAATAACTTAATCCAGTTACACAAAGAATAGAATCACAATCTCTAATATAGAATACTTGGGTGGGAATTCCTCGTGCCGTTGTGGAGGCTAAAGGAAAATCCAATTACTGGTAAGAGTAATTTTCATCTTTTCCCCACACCTCCAGAACGGCACCACCGGGAGGGATAACAGAGAAACAATCAGGGGGGGGAGGGGGGCTACCGAAGACAAAACATTCCTGCCAAAAGATATGTCTTTGCTGGCTAAGACATCTAATTTTTAGTGTCTAAAAAGGGTACAGGGACTCGACCAGGTGGCAGCCCGAAAAATGTACTCAAGGGAAGCAGAAGCACCTTGCAGCCCAAGAAGAGGCCAATGTGCTAGTGGAACAAGACTTTAAACTAGGAGGAGGAGAAATGTCCCTCTTGTTATAACAGAAAATGATACAAGACTTAATCCACCAAGCAATGGACGCCTTGCTTGCCGCATTTCCATTATTAAGTCCAAGATATTGAATCAACAACTGATTAGACTTCCTCAGGTCCTTGGTCGTTTCTAAATACTGCAGGACACATCTTCTCACATCCAGGTTGTGGAATAACTTCTCATTTTCATAATCCTCCTGGGAACAAAAGGAATGAAGAGAGATTTCTGGTTGACAATGGAAACTAGAAACAACCTTAGGGAGGAATTCAGGAGAAGGTCTCAAAACAATCCTATCCTCAAAAACTATTAAGTAAGGTGGAAGGATTGAAAAAGCTTGAATCTCCCCCACTCGTCTAGCTGTTGTAATGACCAATAAAAAAAGCTGTCTTAAGGGTCAACATCTTCAAAGAAATATAATTGATAGACTCGAAGAGGGGATGCGTCAAAACAGAAAGGACCAGATTCAAGTCCCAAGGAGGAACACAGGATCTAGAGATAGGGCAAATCCTAATTTACCCCCTTAAAAAATCTTCTGTGGGAGGAATATCTGGGGATGACTCTACCGGACACACTGGCGCCTTATATGGAGGAGGGCAGCGAAATCCTTAATAGCGGTACTACATCAGGAGAACCAGTATAAAATTTTGATGCATTGGTACCACACTCCTGACCTCCTTCATAGAATGAATCCGGTAGTTCCGAGTGAGTGCTGGAGGTGCGTGTTACATAGGGGTACACTGCCTCATATCTATTGGGACCGTCCCAAGATACGCCCCTACTGGACTGGGCGCCCTTCTAACTGATATTTTTGCAGTGGAGATCCAGCATGACCCTATGTCCTTCCTGCTCAATGTGGTACCTCGTCAAGTTAAAAAACACTCACTTAAGTTGCTACTAATGATACTTACAGCAGCCCGTTGTCTAATACCTCGAAGTTGGAAAAGCCCCGAACCACCAAGGGTTTTCCGATTTGTACGCTAGGGTGACGGAAGTCCGAACCCTGGAATACTCCACGGCTATGTTTCAGGACAAAATTGCTCCCTTCAATGCCATATGGGATCCCTGGGACGTTTACTGGGCTATGAGACATCCTTAGAGAGATGCTGAGATTAGTGTATCTCCCCTCCTCCCTTTTGTGTCTTTGTTCTTGTCGTTAGTCTTGTCTTGTTGTTATTCAGTGGTCCTATAATGGACTAATTAAAGACAGACGCAGTTTATTTTTCTTCTGTGCACTTTACTGTCATATTAATGATTGACATTCCTCTTTCTGTTGTTGAATATTACTGAATGTTATTACTGCCTAGGTTACTGTGAATTCGGTGCTTCGTATATTATGCCTCATACTTTGTACTAATGTGCATAGATCTGTTGTGGATATGCTTCGTCATTTCTTTACTCTTTAATAAATATACAATTAGAAAAAAAAAATAAAAAATCTTCTAAGTCCCGATCTGCTAACTTTGCCCCCATAAAAGCATTCAGTGCCGCCACTTGAACTGTCAGTGTACTCACTTTTACACCCTTGTCAAGGCCTTTCTGCAGGAAGTCCAAGATCAATTTTATATCTGGAGGCATGGAGGGGTCCCAGGCATCTTTCACGAATGGTAAAAAGGCTTCCCACCGTCACCGGTTTTCTGCTCCACATTAAGGTGTCAATGACTGCATCCGAGAGGACCTTTCTTTTTCAAGATGGCCCACTTAATATCCAAGCCGTCAGACGGGGCTGAGGAACTCTGGGATGTAGTACCGGACCCCGAGACAAGAGATCTGGTCAGAGAGGGAGAGTCCAGTAATCTTCTCCCAATAACCCCCTGAGCACAAGAAACCAGGCCCTCCTGAGCAAGAAAGGTGCCATCAGGATGACTTGAGCTCCTTCTATGATCTTTGTCAATACCTTGGGGATTAGTGAGAACAGAGGAAAAGCTTAAAGGAGACCCCTGGGCCAGGGAAATGACATAGTGTCCACTTGAAGAGGCTGATCCCGGAAGGACAGAGAGTAGAACTGCATGCACCAACCTCTTCCCTAATTAGGGCTGTTAAGCCATGTACTAGAGAAGGAGTTTCTTCAGAGACCACCTTGTCAATACATTTTTGGCATAGTGACTTTTTGGAAGAGGTAGAGAGCCCTTTTTTTTTTACATAAAGAACACTTCCTCTTGTGGGACGGCACCCCCTTCACGCTCTCCCTGCCCCGTTTTAAAAAATAAGCAACAGGAGAGGAACGGATTAGGAAAAATGTAGTAAGGCGTCACCTAAGAGGAGAAACTTATGTGCACTAGAAGGAGGCAAACATGAAAACAATCCTCAGGGAGGAGGCTTACCGGACTGGAGGTGTCGGTGGTTTTGCAGGTGGGTTTAGTGCCTGCTTGTACAGACATCCTGCCGAAAGGTAGGTACACCGCTTCACAATAGAAGGGAAGTGCGGATATGCCCCGGAGTTCTCCCATCTCATTTTCTACTTCCTGAAGCTGTGTGATGATGTCGGCGGCACATGGCGCAGATGTCTGTGCCTCTCAATCTGCCGGAGTGCTCCCTGGCCCAAGGGAACATCCCCAACCACCGCACAATACAGTTCCCGGCCTAGGAACATGGAAAAAAGACCAGGGGTTGCCAGGGCACGCCGGACTTACACAGAGGAGGAAAGAGCAATCACCCCTTGCTCTGCGACCCCTCCTTCTGCAGCGGCCCTTTGGAAGAACCAGGACAACCAACCTAAAAGGCCCTGCGCCCCACAGCTGATCCACCACCTGCCTTGAAAGGGACAGGAAACTGGAAAAAGGAGATTTTTTGTGAAACTCACCTGTAAAATCTTTTTCTCGTCTTTTCCATTGGGGGACACAGACCATGGTTATAGCTTAATGGTATAGTAGGAGGGACACTATGCGAATACAAAAGAGCTCCTCCTCCTCGGGATATACCCCCGACTCCACCAGGAGGAACTCAGGCTTTGCACAAGCAGTAGGAGAAGGAGCAAGAAAAAATTATGGAAACCATCAGACCAAGCCATAAGGTCCAACCACAAACAGAAACTGAACTGAAGACCCCTCCTGCAACAGGTAGAATGGGTGGGAGCTGTGTCCCCCAATGGAAAAGACGAGAAAAAGATTTTACAGGTGAGTTTCACAAAAAATCTCCTTTTCTCTTACTTTTTTCCATTGGGGGACACAGACCATGGGACGTCCTAAAGCAGTCCATGGGGTGGGAAAAAACATCAACACCGCCAGGAGGAACGTCCAACTGTCAAACAGGAACCACAGCCTGCAAAAACCCTGCGGCCAAAGACAGCATCAGCAGAAGCCAGTGAATGCAACTGATAAAACTTCGTAAAGGTATGCAAGGATGACCAGGAGGCCGCCTTACACAGCTGAGACGCAGAGGCACGATTGCGTCTTGCCCAGGAAGCCCCCACCGCCCTAGTGGAGTGAGAGGTAATCCTAGCCGGGGGAACTCTACCACGAGCACGATAAGCCGCGGAAATAGCCGAGCGGATCCATCATGCCACAGTGACCTTGGAGGCCGCCAAACCCTTGCGAGGCCCCTCGGGAATCACAAAGAGGGAATCTGAACGGCGGACGGAAGCAGTAGCCACGAGATACACCTTCCGGGCCCTTACGACGTCCAGGGAATGCAGAGTGCGTTCCTTGGGGTTAGCTTGAGAAGGGCAAAAGGAAGGCAGGACAAGGACCTCGTTAAGGAGGAAGGGAGAGACCACCTTGGGCAAAAAGGAGGGGACCGGATGAAGCACAACCTTATCCTGGTGGAAAACCAGAAAAGGCTCCTGGCAGGAAAGAGCGGCCAGCTCCGACACCCGTCTGATGGAAGTTATGGTGACAAGGAAGACCACTTTTCAGGTGAGAACAGTCAGAGAGACCTCCCTCAAAGGGGGCCGATTGCAGAGCGCGCAGGACCAAATTGAGATCCCAGGGAGGCAAAGGGGGAACATACGGAGGTACCAAATGTGCCACCCCCTGCAGAAAAGTCTTCACAGGACCCAGAAGCGCAAGGGACCGCTGAAAAAAGACGGCCAGCGCCGAAACCTGACCTTTCAGGGAACTCAGCGACAGTCCCTTCTCAAGGCCGGACTGAAGAAAAGACAGCACCATCGGGATGGAAAAACGAAGTGGAGGGAACCCCAAACTCTCACAAAAAGACAGGAAGGCCGTCCAGGTACGATAGTAAATCCGGGAGGAAGCAGACTTCCTTGCTCTGATCATGGTCCTAATCACTGAATCCGAGAACCCCCTCTTTCTCAGGATGGTGGTTTCAACAGCCACGCCATTAAACGAAGAGACCATAAATTCTGGTGGAAGAGCGGGCCCTGAGACAGTAGGTCCTGTCTGTCGGGAAGAGGCCATGGGGCGTCCGCCAGCATCCGAGCCACGTCCGAAAACCACGAGCGGCGAGGCCACTCTGGGGCGATGAGAACGGTTGGGATTCCTTCCGCCTCGATCTTGCGTAGAACTTTCGGTAGGAGCGGAAACAGAGGGAAGACATAGAGGAGACTGAAGTCCTGCCACAGACACCAGCGCGTCCACCCCCTGCACCTTCGGATCTCGGGCGCGAGCCAGGAACACTGGGAGCTTGTTGTTGAGCCTGGACGCAGTCAAGTCCACATCCGGACGGCCCCATCTGTGGCAGATTTCTTCAAACACTTCTGGATGCAAAGATCACTCACCTGGATCCACCTTGTTGCAGCTTAGAAAGTCCGCTGTCCAGTTGTCCACTCCTGGAATGTAAACTGCTGACAACACTGGAACGTGCGACTCCGCCCATGTCACAATTCTCGTCACCTCCTGCATCACCATCCGGCTGCGGGTCCTGCCCTGATGGTTGATGTAGGCCACGGCCGTGGCATTGTCCGATTGAATCCTCACCGGGAGGCCCGCAAGTAGAGGAGTCCAATGGGAGAGAGAGTGGAAAATCACCCTCAGTTCCAGAATGTTGATCGGCAGGCGAGACTCCGCCGCCGACCAAATCCCTTGAACCGTGCGAGACTGGAGAATGCCGTCCCAACCCAGGAGGCTGGCATCAGTGGTGACGACCGTCCAGGAGAAAGGATCTGCCCGACCTCAGGTTCATCGGGGATAGCGACCAAGGGAGAGCTGCCCGAACCCGCTGAGACAAGCGGATGCGATCGTCCAGACCCCGAGGGGTTTTGTCCCAGAGGGAAAGGATCTCCTGTTGCAGCAAGCGAGTGTGAAACTGGGCATACGGAATGGCCTCGAAAGAGGCCACCATCAGACCCAGGACCCGCATGCAGTCCCGTATGGAGAGGGACTGGGAGCGCAGTAGATGCGATACTGCCCCCTGGATACGGGAGGACTTGGAGAGTGGCAGGAACACTCTGGAGACGAGGTGTCCAAAATCATCCCCAGGAAGGAGAGCTTCTGGGATGGGAGAAGAGAGGACTTTGGGAAATTGATTATCCAGCCGAACTGTTCCAGAGTCTGAACAGTGATCTGGACGCTGTCCTCGGCCTGCGGAAGCGAGGGGGCTTTTATCAGGATATCGTCCAGATAAGGCAGCAAAGAAATGCCCCTGGTACGAAGAAGCGCCATGATCGGTGCTAGGATCTTGGTAAAGACTCGAGGGGCGGTTGCCAACCCAAAAGGAAGGGCGACAAACTGATAGTGACGACCCCCAATGGCGAAGCGCAGGAATCTGTGAGATTCAGCGATCGGAACATGAAGATAAGCGTCCTGGATGTCCACGGACGCGAGGAACTCCCCCGGAAGAAGACAAAACAATAACAGAGCGGAGGGATTCCATTCGAAACCTCCGCACCCGTAAAGATTTGTTGATCAGTTTTAGGTCCAGGATCGGACGCACCGACCCCTCCTTCTTTGGGACCACGAACAGGTTTGAATAAAAACCTGTGCTCTGTTCCTCTGGGGGAACGGGGGTAATAACCCCCCCCGGTCCAGAAGGGAAGAAACTGCCAGTAAGAGGTCTGAGACCCAGGAACACGAGGAGAAAAAACGTTCCGGCGGTCTGGACGCGAACTCTATCTTGTAACCAGACGTTACAATTTCTAGAGCCCATGCGTCCTGAACATGAGCCTTCCAAACCTGCTGTTAAGAAAGCAGGCGGCCCCCCACCACGAGGGGTGGGGGCGCCCCTTCATGCAGAAGATTGCTTGGGAGCGGCAGGGCGGGTCGACTGTGTCCTCGGGCGCCAGGCAGGCTGGGGTTTGAAGGAGGGCTTCTTGCGGGAGTCCTGTGACCCTCCTGCAGAGGAAGCCAGTCAACGACCTGTTCGCAGAGAAGCGGCGAAGGGACTGGTACCGAGAACCGGAAGTCCTCGCCCCAAAAGGGGCGCTTAGCCCTAGGCTGGGGAAGGTGAGTGCTCTTGCCCCCTGTAGCGGCAGAGATGAACTCATCCAGTTGAGCCCCAAAAAGTCTGGAACCCTCAAAGGGGAGGTTCGCAAGGGAACGCTTGGAAGAGTCAGCGTCCCATACCTTCAACCAGACCTCCCTGCGTTGAATGACCGAGAGGGACAAAATGCGGGCAAAAAGGGAACCAATGTCCATGGAAGCCTCACAGAGGAATTTGGAGGCCTGAGACATCTGGAGAACCAAATCCAGTGTGTCCGCAGACGCACCTTGGTCCGCCAGGTCCTGGCGCTGCAGCCACATTGAGAGAGCTCTGGCCACCCATGCCGGGGCAAAGGCAGGTCGTAGGGACGTGCCCGCCAGCGAGAATATGGATTTTGCCAGAGAATCTAGGCGCCTGTCCACAGCGTCCTGCAGAGAGGAGCAGTCCAGGACAGGGAGGGCCGTGTTTTTGGCCAACCTGGCTACCGGGGAATCCACCCTAGGGGGAGATCACTTCTCTACGCTGTCCGCCGGGGAAGGATAGAGTATCCATGCGTTTTGTGGCGGAAAACTTCTGATTAGGACGGTTCCATGCCCTGGCTATGACAGCGGAAAATTCCTCATGGACCAGAAAGGCAGCAGGCTCCGGTTTTTTGGGAGGAAAAAGGGCGAACTCCCTCCTAGTGGAAGGAGGAGAATCCCCTTGGAGATTAAAGGTGTCACGGACAGCTGCTACTAGATCAGCCACCATGGTGGAGAGCTTTGGTGGAAGGTCCCGCTCAGTGACCTCGTTCGTGCCGGACAATTCCCCTTCAGACCTGCGCTCCAGAGGGGGGGGGGGGGGGAAGAGGAGTCTGAGCAAGCTTCTAGCTGAGGGGGAGAAGCGGAGTCATCTGAGAGGAGTGATGCTGTCGCTCACGCTGCCTCTTAGTAGTCAGGCGTACTCTGCGGGAACCACTGCGAGGGGACGGAGTGGTTGGCACCGCAGGATTGGAAACTGACATACGTGCCATAAAAGACATGGCTGTCTTGGCAAACAGGGCCAAATCAGCGGCCGCACTGGACAGAGCAGATCTCCAAGTGTCAACCCCCTTCACCAGACACTAAGCAAAGACCGAGTTCCTCCTGGTGGAGTCGGGGGGTATAGCCCGAGAAGGAGGAGCTCTTTTGTATTTGCATAGTGTCGCTCCTACTAATACTGCTAAGCTATACCCATGGTCTGTGTCCCCCCAATGGAAAAAAAGTACGAGAAAGGTAATTTATTGGCTGATCTCACAGTTCTTTCCTGTCCCCGAGAAGGCGAGGTACCCTCCTGGTGGTGCCGTTGTGGAGGCATAGGGAAAATGGCGAATCAGTCATTTTAATTTTTTTTGCGGTTATGGCTTTTACCATATGGCATAAAGTATTTATATTTTATAGTAGAGATGTTTTTAGATGAGTTGGTGCAAATAATATTTAAGTGGGGAATGGGGGTGATTAGAATTTTTATATTCTATAAACCTTTTTTTTTTTTTTTACAATTGTTTCATGTCCCTATATGGGACTTAAACATGTGATTGTTAGATTGCTTCTCCCATAGCTTGCAATGATTTTCAGGCAGGGCTCCACAGGAACATCACTGTAGTAGGTCTCTTAGTTTCTATCTAGCAGGCTCAATGCTACCACAGTGTACAAACAGCACCCTTGCTCGCGGAAGAGGGCAGCCTTTGTTCTCCAGGAGCACAGCATTCCTGAGAAAATCTGCGTCAGATGCCGTGTAACAGCATCAGAGGGGTTAAATTCTGTGGCATTATCACCGATCACAAACATACACCACTTCAGTCAGTAACGGATGCGTTAAAAACAACGCTCATATGGAATGGTCCTAAGGGAATTTGGAAGTTAAGATGTAAGAGAATTGGAGCATTTTTGTACTTATGACCACACGGAGGGGGGGGGGGGGGGGAGATTAATAAAGGTTTATTTGATGCAGTTATTGACATGCTGATTTGGATAAAGTATGATTAATTTAAATGTATTGATATCCTATTGTCATATAATGTACGGTTAATCTGAATAATTGGCTGTATGTAAAACCTTTAATAAAAATGATCTGATAAAAAAAAAAAAAAAAAAAATCATGTGCACAAACCCATTGAAATCAGGATTCAGTGCCAGTGCCAGTGCCATGCGTTCACTTCATGCATTGCACCCGCGTGGAAAACTTGCTTCTGTGAAAGGGACCTAAAGATGTACTTTGGCGAATCTGGAACTCGAACGCCTGCACACAGCCCTGACCTCAACCCCATGAATGCCTTGTACTGGTCCTCACAACTGATGCTTTGGCTGCATGGGCCTGTTATGGGCTTGAAAAACAGATCAATACCGTGAGAAGAATGATCTTCACAGCAACATATTAGCAGACTTCTTTTTAATAAGAAGATTTTATCAAAACAGAACTGCAATGCCATATAAAAGAAAGCGGCTTAAAAGCCGGAAAAAGCAACAAAAAAGCTCACATTTACAACTCTATCGGGTGAGTAGGTCAGAAGTGACATAATTACATAACTTTTCCAAGTATTTATTATTTACAGCAGCAACGCAGCAAGTGCTTTAATATTAAATTAGAACGCAAGCTCTCAAGCCTATTATTTACACACCTCTTTGTACATCTTTACATACAACATAATAATAGCTCTAACATACACTGTGCACTGATGTGCCCTATTCACATTATTCATCATAATGAAGGGACATTAGAAATTTATCCACGTCCATTCCAGCTGGAAAAGAGTCCTCGCTCTTCTTCCGATGTTTCTGTAAAAAAGAGTTAGACAAACTAAATTAGTAAAAGCTTGCTTGCTTCAATAGTGAGTAGAGCAAGGATCAGCAAGCTTCGGCACTGCAGCTGCTGTGAAGCTACAACTCCCAGCATGCTAACATGCTGAGCTGTTTTTCTAACTTACATAGGAGTGAATGACGCATTCTGGGAGTTGTAGTTTCCAACTGGTGGAGTGCCGGAGGTTGCTGATCCCTGGAGTAGAGCGATGCTGCAGTATTAGAGATGTTCATGCAGCACAACTGTCAGGCTTTTCTGCCTTTCTGCATTCTAACCCATATTCACATGCACATGTATTATTGCTAATTGCTTGATCCCATTTTTATTTTGCAAGAAAACACTGAAAAGATAGGGTTGGGATATCCAGCAATCTATCGCTGGGACCTACAACAATCAGGAGAACAAGGGCATCGTTACTGGTGGAGCCACCCAAAATGAACGCAGCAGGCAGGTTGGGCATGTGTGCGGCCACTCCATTTATTAATTTCTATGCGAATTGACGAGGTAGGAAACCTCGGCTATCTAATTTTTTGATCTCTGCATTGCAAAAGCCGAAAGTTTTTATATTTTTTTCCATCCACATTGCTGCATGAGAGCTTGATTTAAGTGGGCCATTTGTATTTTTTAATAGCACCATTTTGGGCTACATCAGGTGAATTTTATAACAATATTTTAGGGTGACAATGTGGGGCGGGGGAACAATTCCACCACTGTTTTTGGGGTTTTGTTTCTGGTGTGTTCACCAAGCGGTAATAAGGAGATTTTTGTATAATTTTACCAGTAAAATCTATTTGTCGCTCTTATTGGGGGACGACGACACACACAGGAACCGTGGGTATGGCTATGTCCTCTAGGAGACGTTAACACTAGTAAAATATGTTAGCTTCTCCCCTGGCAGCTATACCCCTCCAGCCTGGAGAGAGAGCTTCATTTTGTGTACAAGCAGTAGAAGAAGCAAGCCAACCATGCCGATAACCCAACGGAGTTCAAACCAGCAACAGCCACAACTGCGGTTGAACAACAATATTGGGTCGGTGCTGTGTCTTAAGAGCGAGAAAGATTTTACTGGTAAGTTATACAAAAATCTCCTTTTCTCTCCCATATTCACTTGGGGACACAGGAACTGTGGGACGTCCAAAAGCAGTCCACAGGGAGGGAAAAAAAAACAAAAAAACACATACCCATGAAAGCAATCGTCCCGGCAAGCATCTAAGAAACTGCCGCCTGCAAGACCATGCGGCCTAAGGCAGCGTCTGCTGATGCATAAGTGTGCACTTGGTAAAATGTTGTGAAGGTATGTAAGGAGGACCAAGTAGCCGCTTTACACAACTGAGCAGCCGAAACACGATTCCTCCGAGCCCAAGATGCGCCCACCGCTCTGGTGGAGTGAGCCGTGACACCTAAGGGCGCAACCCTGCCCCGGCGCGGTAAGCCTCCACAATTGCAGCCCGAATCCAATGTGCGATTGCCACCTTGGGGGCAGTCAATCCTTTGTGAGGACCCTGCGGAAGGACAAAATGGGAGGAAGGGAGCAGAGGCTGCTAAATAGAACTTCAGAGCTTTGACAACATCCAAATAGTGCAACTCATTTTCCTTAGCGTGTGAAGGAGAGGGACACAGTGAGGGAAGAATTTCCTCATTGATATGGAAGTCGGTGACCACCTTCCGAAGAAAGGAAGGAACAGCCGGAGAACCGCTTTATCCTTATGAAGAACCAAGAAGGGTTCTCTACAATAGAGCGCCGCCAACTCAGACACCCGTCTGATGGAAGTGATAGCTACAAGAAAAACCACCTTTCAGGACAAGAGTCGGAGAGAAATCTCCCGTAGGGGCTCAAAGGGGGAAGCCTGGAGCACTAAGAGGACTAAATTCAGATCCCAAGGGGGTAAAGGAGGACGGTACGGAGGAACCATATGTGAAACTCCTTGAAGAAAAGTCCTTACAGGCCCAAGGGGGGGCCAGAGGGCGTTGGAAAAAGATGGAAAGCGCCGAGACTTGACCCTTCAAAGAGCTAAGGGCCAGACCAAGGTCCAACCTCGAATGAAGAAGGACAGGACCGTGGGGAGAGAAAAACAAAGAGGAGGAATATTTCTGCTTTCACAGAAACCCAGGAAGGACCTTCAGGTCGTGTAATAAATTCTGGACGAAGCAGGCTTCCTAGCCTGAATCATAGTGCGGACTGAATAACATCCGCTGAAAAACCTCTTCGCTTTAGAATGGTGGTTTCAATGGCCACGCCATCCAACGAAGAGACCTTAAATGCTGATGGAAGACCGGACTCTGGGTAAGCAGGTCATCTCTGAGTGGCAATGACCAAGGAACGTCTCCCAGAAGGAGAACGAGGTCAGCGTACCACGCGCGACAGGGCAAATCTGGGGCGACGAGGATCATCGGAATGCCCTCCATCCTGATTTTCCGTCGAACCCTGGGCAGAAGGGGGAAGGGGGGAACACGTAAAGGATGGAGAACCCCTGCCAAGGGGAGATGGGGGCGTCCACGCCGCAAGCTTCCGGATCCCTTGCACATGAGAGAAAGGTGGGAAGTTCCCGATTGAGCCTTGAGGCCAGCAAGTCCACGTCGGGGAAACCCCAACGTAGACAGATCGCCTCGAATACTTCCGGGTGGAGGGATCACTCGCCTGGATCTATCGTGGTCCTGCTGATGATGTCCGCAGTCCAACTCTCCACACCCGCGATGTAGATTGCTTAAATCGCCGGTACATGGGCCTCCGCCCACTAAGATCTTGGCAGATTCCTGCATCACCGCGAGGCTGCGTGTTCTCCCCTGGTGGTTGATGTACACCACTATTGCGGCATTGTCCGACTGGACTCTGATGGGGCAACCCCTCAGGAGGTGGGTCCAGTGCCGGAAGGATAGAAGAATCGCCCTGAGCTCCAGGACATTGACCGGGAGCTTGGACTCCGACCGAGATGTGCCTTGGACTTGTCCTGGGAGGGAACACTCCTCCCCAACCCAGTAGACTGGCGTCAGTGGTAACAGCCGTCCAGGAGAACGGAAGGTAAAGGACCTTCCCAGAACTGGAACCGATAGCCACCAACAAGAGATGACCTCACCGGAGGAGAGAGACGGATGGGATAGTGCAGGCAGGAAGATTTGTCCCAGGAGGACAGGATCGCTCTCTGGAACGTGCGAGAGTGGAACTGGGCAAAGGGAATCGCCTCAAAACAGGCAACCATCTTCTCTAAAGTCCTCATGCAGAGTCGAATGGACGGAAGTCTGCAGTCGAGAAGAACCCTCACGGAACGGAGGAAGGCGAATCTGTGCCGCATCAGTGTCTAGAAGCATATCCTGAAAGGCCAATTGTCTGGAGGGTGTCAGAAATGACTTCTGTAGGTTGAGCAACCACCTGAAACGTGCCAGGACTTCCAGTGTGATCTGTACGCTGCTCGACGACTGAGCAAAGGAGGGGGCCTTGATGAGGATGTAGTCCAGATAAGGAAGATGCCTCTGGAACGTAGCGGGGTGAGAAGAGAGGCCAGGATCTTTGTGATGACCCGAGGTGCAGTTGCCAGACTGAACGGAAGGGCGACAAACTGGTAATGATAGTCTATCAGGAAGCGCTGGCGACTCCACGCGATGGGAACGTGGAGGTATGCGTCCTGTATATCTACGGCTAAAAGGAATTCCCCCTGGTCCAGAAAAGCAATTACAGAACGAAGGGATTCCATCCGAAACCACTGGGGACGGAGGAACTGGTTTAGTAGCTTGAGGTCCAGGATTGGGAGCACCGAGCCCTCCTTTTTGGGGACCACAAAAAGGTTGGAATAGAAACCCTTGAACCTTTCTGATGTGGTAAACAGGAGAGATGACTCCCCGATCCAGAAGGGACTGAATGGTATGGGAGAAGGCAGCTGCCCGCTCGGGGTCCCGTGGAAGACTGGATTGAAAAAACCTGTCCGGGGGAAAAGACACAGAAACTCGATCACGTATCCCGAGGATACAATCTCGAGTGCCCAAGCGTCAGAGACTTGGGCTCGCCAGACATCCCGGAAGAGGAGGAGGCGGCCCCCCACCCTGTTGGGCGGGGGCGCACCTTCAGGCTGAGGACTGTTTAGCCGCAAGAGGTCGAGCAAACTGTGCCCGAAAGGACGGTTTCTTGCTTCGATGTCATTCATAGAGTTTTCTTTATTTTCATGACTATGAAAATTGTAGATTCACACTGAAGGCATGGAAACTATGAATTAACACATGTGGAATTATATACATAAAGTGTGAAACAACTGAAAATGTCATATTCTAGGTTCTTCAAAGTAGCCACCTTTTGCTTTGATTACTGCTTTGCACACTCTTGGCATTCTCTTGATGAGCTTCAAGAGGTAGTCACCTGAAATGGTCTTCCAACAGTCTTGAAGGAGTTCCCAGAGATGCTTAGCACTTGTTGGCCCTTTTGCCTTCACTCTGCGGTCCAGCTCACCCCAAACCATCTCGATTGGGTTCAGGTCCGGTGACTGTGGAGGCCAGGTCATCTGGCGCAGCACCCCATCACTCTCTTTCATGGTCAAATAGCCCTTACACAGCCTGGAGGTGTGTTTGGGGTCATTGTCCTGTTGAAAAATAAATGATGGTCCAACTAAACGCAAACCGGATGGAATAGAATGCCGCTGCAAGATGCTGTGGTAGCCATGCTGGTTCAGTATGCCTTCAATTTTGAATAAATCCCCAACAGTGTCACCAGCAAAGCACCCCCACACCTCCTCCTCCATGCTTCATGGTGGGAACCAGGTATGTAGAGTCCATCCGTTCACCTTTTTTGCGTCGCACAAAGACACGGTGGTTGGAACTAAAGATCTCAAATTTGGACTCATCAGACCAAAGCACAGATTTCCACTGGTCTAATGTCCATTCCTTGTGTTCTTTAGCCCAAACAAGTCTCTTCTGCTTGTTGCCTGTCCTTAGCAGTGGTTTCCTAGCAGATATTCTACCATGAAGGCCTGATTCACACAGTCTCCTCTTAACAGTTGTTCTAGAGATGTGTCTGCTGCTAAAACTCTGTGTGGCATTGACCTGGTCTCTAATCTGAGCTGCTGTTAACCTGCGATTTCTGAGGCTGGTGACTTGGATGAACTTATTCTCCGCAGCAGAGGTGACTCTTGGTCTTCCTTTCCTGGGGCGGTCCGCATGTGAGCCAGTTTCTTTGTAGCGCTTGATGGTTTTTGTAACTGCACTTGGGGACACTAAGTTTTCCCAATTTTTCGGACTGACTGACCTTCATTTCTTAAAGTAATGATGGCCACTCGTTTTTCTTTACTTAGCTGCTTTTTTCTTGCCATAATACAAATTCTAACAGTCTATTCCGTAGGACTTTTAGCTGTGTATCCACCTGACTTCTCCACAACGCAACTGATCGTCCCAACCCCATTTAGAAGGCAAAAATTCCCACTTATTAAACCTGACAGGGCACACCTGTGAAGTGAAAACCATTTCAGGTGACTACCTCTTGAATCTCATCAAGAGAATGCCAAGATTGTGCAAAGCAGTAATCAAAGCAAAAGGTGGCTACTTTGAAGAACCTAGAATATGACATATTTTCAGTTGTTTCACACTTTTTTGTTATGTATATAATTCCACATGTGTTAATTCATAGTTTTGATGCCTTCAGTGTGAATCTACAATTTTCATAGTCATGAAAATAAAGAAAACTCTTTGAATGAGAAGGTGTGTCCAAACTTTTGGTCTGTACTGTAAAACAGTCTCCCGCAGCAAAAGAACTTGTCGCAGGGCGGGAACCAGTGAATCGACGAAAGGGCCTGCCTCGTGAGGAACCCCTAATGTGAAAGGCCTGCTCGACTCTAGGCTGTGGAAGATGGGTGCTCTTGCAACCCGAGAACCAAAAAGACGGGCGCCGGCAAAGGGAAGTCCGACTAAAGAACGCTTGGAAGTAGTGTCCGCTGCCCACACCTTCAGCCAAGGCTCGCGGCGTAAGGTGGCTGCAAGCGCCGAAAAGCGCGCGATGAGGGCGCCAGTGTCACCTCGCAGAGGAACTTCCTCGCCTGGATGATCAGCTGCGCCAAGGATCAGAGATCCTGAGCAGGGACCTCGGATACCAAGTCCTGGTCCAGCTGGTTACCCCACTCAGAGATCGCCTTCGTCACCCCTCGCGGATGTAGCAGCAAAGAGGGACTTAGTCAAGGATTCCATTAGACGATCCTCAGCTGACTGAAGGGAGGATCCACCGGCTATAGGAATAGCCGTACTTTTGGCGAGCCGTGCCACTGGTGGGTCCAACCTTAGGAGGGGATGCCCACGTGGAAACACAATCTGCTGGAAAAGGATATCCAGTTTTTTGTTGGTGGGCGGAAAAATGCATGTCTGGGTGATCCCAAGCCTTGGAAACCACCGCCAAAAAATCATTATGGCGAGGAAACACCTTTGAGGCCTATCTTGGACAGAAGTAGGATACCCCCCTGTTGGTCAGTGGGGTGGGGTAGGGAAATCGTCCTGCACCCGGAAGGATGGCAGCAATGAGGCTATCCACAGTGGAGGCCAACTTAGAAGGCTGCTCCGTATCCATATCCAAATCCAAACTCTCAACCTCACCTTCGGATGGCAGGTCCCCAGGAGAAGAAAAACCTGAGTGAGACCGTACACAGGGTGGAGAGGGAGATGCGTCAGAGGAAGAAACGTGATCTACTCTGGGACACTTTTGTGAATGCCGGGCACTGACGGAATCGCCGGGGAAAAGTGACCTGAGGTGGTCGCCCGAGCAAGAAGCTCTGGAGGGAAGTGCAGCCTGCGCTGGTGGCGGATTCTCAACCAAGCAACCCACTATAGATGGGGTGGATTGGGAGATTTGAGCAAGGTTTTTCCGCCTGAGAGAGCGTTCTGGCCCAATCGGGTAACTAAGATGCCAGAGGGGACGCAGCGGTATGGGCTGAAGGGGGATGGCGGCTCCTGCCTGGGCATCTGACAAGCAGTGCAGACAGAATCCTGTTGGCGCAAGGGTATTTTGCCTGACATATAGCGTAGGCGTAATGGACAGCTACCCCAGAGGGATCAGACATGATGTATCCAGGAGATACCATGAGGCTGGAGGGATAGTGACCTGAGAGGAGCAAGTTCCTTATCAGGACCAGGAGACGCCGTCTGAGAATGTCCGGAGAGATCTGGCTGAGCTGTGTGGTGGAATAAGGCGGCCCCCTCAGGTCCTGCATCCCTTCTCAAAGCCGCTGCGATGCGCACGCCGTCCATTAACCCCTGCATTGCCGGAATAACCCTTGCTGTGTCCCCTTGTGCAAAGGCAGCGCCAAAAACCAGGCTGCCGCCCGTTCATATAATTGGGGTAGAATCGCCGCCATTCCTAACTAGTACCCGGAGTTGCGCTGCAATGCGGCTGCCGCCTGAACTGATAGGCCCCACCCACTCCCAACCCGATGTAGATTATGCGCCGTGTCTTGTGTGTCAGCGCTGCTGAGGAAGTCCGCTGATAATAAAAACTCCCCGTTCATGCAGAGCCCCGGGCATGAGACCGGAGATATGCCACGGTGCCTCTTCCAGGCAGGGAGGTAGAGAAGCGGCCGGGCGGGGGCATCTACTTATCTGTCTGTCCAGCCGCCATCTTCACCCTTCCTCTTCTTCCAGCAGGGTCACCCCTTCAGCTACTGGCACCGTAGTGGCAGGAAGCTGGAAGAGGGAATTGGACGGGTGACCCTTCAGCTGGCGGGATGCAGGGGAGCGAGGCTGCCCTGGTCCCCTTGTCTTCTTGTGGGGAAGGCGGCAGCGTGGCGAACAAACGCTAGCGTGCTCCCCCGGGCGAACAGGGAGGCTAGACTGTTTCCCACCTGGAAAAGAGGAAAATAAAAATAAAAATTCAGGAGCTTCCCTGGTCTTGCCTCCTATTGACACTAGAAAAAAAAACTGAAGCTCTCTCTCCAGGCTGGAGGGGGTATAGCGGCCAGTGGAGGAGCTAACAGCTTTTACTAGTGTCAACGCCTCCTAGAGGACATAGCTATACCCATGGTTCCTGTGTCCCCCAATGAATATGGGTGAGAAAATGACGTTATTCTCAGGGTCAATACAATTATGGAGATATTTATATGTTTTTTTTGTCATGTTTAACTATTTAAAAAAGGTTTGCAGCATTCTGACATCCTGGTGCTGTGCAAGGGTTCCGCTTTTCCAAGGTGAGCTATAGCTAGACTTTCATTCATACCATTTTGGGATACTTGGAACCTTTTGATAATATTTTTTTTTTTTTGCGGCGGTGAAGGACAAAAAAATATATAATTCTGGCACTGGTGATCAAATAATGGGATATTTTTATAGATTGACTTGTTGCGGACATGGCAATACCAAATGGGGTTCTCTTTTTTATATACAGCAAATTAGTTTTTTTTATTTTTAAAAACTTTATGGAACCTTTCCACGATTTTTTTTGTCCACTAGGGTCCTCTTAGTTGACAAAAAAAATTGTGGAAAGTTTCAATAAAGTTTTTAAAAATAAAACTAATTTGCTGTATATAAAAAAAAGAGAACCTGTTGTCTTTTGATCACTTGCACTATGTACTGTAATATTGCTGTCACTCTGACAGGGATGCTAATACATCCTGCTGGTGGTGTACTATTAAAGCAGAGAGCAGGAATAGTACCTGATGAAGCATTGAGGTGTTAGGGGGTATTTAACAGCTCAATGTTTCAAACAGACCTGAATTTTCAAGAGGTGTTCCGATTTAATAAATTATCCCTATCCACAAGATAGGGGAAATAACAGATTGGTAGATTGATCGCTGGAACCTACACAGATCATAAAAATGGGGTCTTGTACCCAAACAATAAATTAAACAGTTTGTCAAGCATACCACTCCACTCATTATCTATGGGAATGCTGACAATAGTAAGTGCTGTAGTCTGCTATAAATGGCAGTCCCATATAGAATTAATGAAGCGGCAAGGCACATGGCTCAACCTGTTGCTCCATTCATTTTGGGGTAGAGACCCCATTATTGCAATGCATGCGAGCAGTCTCCCTTCTCATTTCCTGCTTGCCGTAGACAAAGCAGCAAGCAGGAAAAGAGAAGGGAGACGACATGCACGCACTACACATTCCTTCCCTTCATACAGCTGATCACCGGGGGTGTCAGGCCCCAGCTGATCTGATGTTGATGACCTACATCTGGGTCTCCCTTGCATAACGGGACGGATCCGTTTTGCAGCCCATAGACTTCTATTATGACTTTCAAATTCAAGTGAACAGAGCTTAGCCCCGCCCACGCTAGTTGATACAAGCCGTGACGTCACTCGGCCAGCGGTAAACAGTGAGAAGGCCGCGGCGCTGCTGGAGGGCCACTGCCTTCTCAAACAGCTGATCGGCGGGGGTCCCGGGTGTCTGACCCCCACCGATCAGATGCTGATGATCTATCCAGAGGATAGATCATCAGTTAAAACAAACTGTAGAACGCCTTTAAGTATTTTAATAATTTTTTTTTATTCCTGGAGAACCCCTTTAAAGGCGGTTCTCTGAAACTTGACCTCTGGAACCAACACAGACAAGCTCACCACCATTTACAGATGCACAGTAGCTCATTCGGACAGGTGGCTGGGCCTGGTACCGCAGCTCAACCCATGCAAATGATGACAAGCCTGTTCCAAAGAAGTGCACGTATCAACCACGAAAACTGGACGGAACAAGGTACCCAGAGGTTGGACCTCCACTGATTAAACATCATTTGCCCATGCTATAAACTATTAATTTTATGTTCTAAAGAACTTCTTGGGAATAAGAACTGCACTACAGAAATAAAAAAAGGCTAAGAGATAATACCTTTGCTTTCTTCCTTTTAGGCAAAGTAGATGGACTTAGATGTTCTCTCTTATTTGACTGTCTCTCAGATTCCTCAGCTTCTTCAAGCTTTCTCTTTTTAGATGTGCTCTTAGAAGATTTTAATTGCTGAGTATTATCCTTCAGAGGAGTGTTACCTGTCGACTTTGCAAGAGAGGCTCGCGATAGTATCATGAGTGTGTGAGCAGCCATATTGACACTGTTCTCACTGCCAGCCTCACTGGCAGGGCTGCAAGTGGGCATATCTGGAGTTGCAGGCGGGAGCATTGGTTTTGGAGTTCCGCCATCTTCATTATAACGCTTGGACGTTGGGGTCCTTGTCTGTTCGATATGATTATCCAATGGCTTGTCATCCAATCCAGATCCTGGAGTACTTGGAAGAGGCAAATTTTCTTGAGACGACTGCTTTGAAGTTGGACTCTGAAACTGCATGCCCTGTAATAACTGGCTGGCTTGCTTTACAAGAGGGCTAGTGGGACAGACTCTTTCTGGGGGCGCTTTTTGCGGGGTCCTCCTAAGAATATTTGGTAGAGAGGCTGGCGGCTTCTTACTGGTTTCCTGAGGTCGTTTGACATTCTTTTCGCTTTCCTGAGTATTGCTCCTCTTGTCAGCTTGCACTGCTCGCTGATTTCCAGTCTCTACCTGTAAAACATTCTCCTTGTTGCCTAAAGTGCCACCACTCGGAGCCGCAGGTCTCTTTTCTGTAGCCTGATCCTTTGTTGTAGAAGCAGAAGTTGTGGATGCTTTGGGGTTCTTCACTACAGAAGGAGGAGCATTTTCACTTTTTTTATTTTCTTTTGACATGTTTGACTTCGATGTAGAAACATTTCCTGAAGAGGATCCCACACTTGGAGCAGTCTCATTCTTGTCAGTTTTTTTACTTTTGGTATTTGTTGAAGATGGAGACCCTAACTTGGGAGCTCCTGAAGTTGTCCCATCAAAACAGAGCACCCTTCTGTGAGCTTCTAGTTCTTTGGCGGCGGCAGCAGCATTAGTGCTGTCTGGGACAGTTGTGTCAACAGGTTTATTTAGAGAGTCCGATTCAGATCTTTTACCTTGATTTCCTAATCTATATAAAAAATAAAATAAAATATTGATATTGAGATAGATAGATTATATATATATATAATACACACACACACACAAAATTTTTAAATGCCACGAATAAACTCAAGCAAATGACTGTCATAACAAATTGGTCAGTATAATTACCGAAGTGCTGACCTTTGTACAACTGAACTGGAAGAACCACTTAAAGAGTCGGCTGAGGAGTTGGATAATGATTTTCCTAAAATGGGAGAGGAAGCGAAATGTATTTTAGAGATGAGTGGATGTATAGTTATTACTAACTCATAAAGAAAACAATTTAGAAATACTTTTAATTCAATATATCCATTGGCAGAAAGCACAGCAAACACCAGTTTTGTGCAGGAGTCATTACTAGGCTCTGAGAGCAACCAACTTAACCAAAATCCATGCGTATACCATGGCAGAAATCGGTTATTCATTTTAGATGCCGCAGACCCACTCTTGGCCTAAAGCGGCAGCTGTCCTCACGTGCAGGGGAATGGGATGCGGTTATAGGAGTTAACCTCCTTTAAGACCACAAACGCTGAATTATAGTTCTTTCCTGTACAAATGCATACTGCAGCACACAAACACATATGAGAATAATCTTTGCGGATGTGTAATATGGAGCTGTAGGAACTGTGTGCTCCTGCACAAAGGTCTACACACAAGGCTTTGCTGTGTGCATGAGCTAATAGGGTAAGTTCAGAACTGGTGGATAGATTAGGTCAGTTAGGCTACTTTCACACTTGCGGCAGTGTGATCCGGCAAGCAGTTCCGTCGTCGGAACTGCCTGCCGGATCCGCCGATCTGGATGTGACTGAAGGCATTTGTGAGACGCATCCGGATGCTGATCAGTCTCACAAATGCATTGCAAGAAGGGATCCGGCTCTCCGCTTGTCATTTGGACAGACGGATCCGTCTTGTATCTTTTTTCACATTTTTACCGGTATTTTGAATGCCAGATCCGGTCCTAATACATTCAGGCAAGTCTTCAGTGTTTTTTTTGCTACGGTTTTATCTTTTGCCTGATCAGTCAAAACGACTGAACTAAAGACATCCTGATGCATCCTGAACGGATTACTCTCCATTCAGAATGCATTAGGATAAAACTGATCAGTTCTTTTCCGGTATTGAGCCCCTAGGACGGAACTCTATGCCGGAAAAGAAAAACGCATAAACCAAAACATAAAAGTATCCACATAATAATCCCAGCAAGTCATACATACCTGTGTTCACAGCAGGTTTCAGTAAAGCAGGTTTGTGAGACCTCGGAGGCAATGGCAGTTTTGGGACTATAGGTTTGGATATAGGAACTCGCAAAATCTATAAGAAATTTAAAAAAAATAAAAATAAAAAAAATCTTAAAATCCTGCATCACCTACAATCCATGGACAGGTGGTCATTCTGTTTAATATGACATGCCAGATGTGGCCTAGGCACAGCTCAGCCCCATTCAAATGTTTATTTATTTTTTTGTTAAGCAAAACAGAGTGAAACCATCCTTAATGCAAAACCAACAGTAAAACCGTACATATAGATTTCATATTTTTACATACATCATTTTAGCGTTTTAGTCTTATTACCTGATGAGTCGGTGCTGTGAATGTGGTACCTTTTTGACCAACAAGAGAGACAGGAAACATACCCATAACTCCCTGCAAGACAGGCTGGACCGCAGAGGCAAGTATAATGGTAGAGCCTGAAAGGATATACATACATATATATATATAAAAATAAAAAGTTATAAGTAGCATATATCTTAACTGAGATACTTCTACACAATGGTGAGTGAGAACATAGGTCTAAAGGCCCCATACGCACTAGACTTTTCTTGTCCAAACCATCCAAGAACGGCGAGTTCGGCCAAACTCTAATGTTGGCTCCGACCCTCCCCCCGACAGACAAGCTGACTGTGTATGGGAAGCAGGGAGGGGATTTGGCCGACAGCTATTGAATGTGTATGGGTAACATAAATACAAGTATAGTTTCCATAAAACACATTTGGGGGTCATCAAACTGGTGTAAAGTATAACTGGCTTAGTTGCCCATAGCAACCAATCAGATTCCACCTTTCATTTTCTACTGTTCCTTTACACCAGTTTGCTAAATGAGCCCAATTATGTATAAGTAGTCTTTCGGTATGTTCATATAGCGGATTTTCTAATCTGCCATGTTTTCAGACTATTTTGTAAAGGTTTTCTGTCACCAGAATTAACCCTATTAAACTGGCTGACAGTAGTGATGCACACCTTACTGCACAATTTTAACTTTTATGATATGCAAATTAGCCTCAGTCTTGATGGACAGAGCCAGCGTTAGTCTTCTCCTGCCGGCCCTGTCTGCTGGATAAATCTCGCGCCTGCGCAGTGTCGTTTACCCAGCACACAGGGCCAGCAGGAGAAGACGAACGCTGGCTGACCCTGTCAATCAAGGATAGCAGGGCGTGACATAAAAATGGGAGAATGGAGCATCTAGGAGCAGGAGCAACGCTCCACCCCCTGCTCCTATAGGCTAATTTGCATATCATATTAAAAAGTTAAAAATGTGCAGTAAGGGGGCCATCAATAAGCATAAGAATAGTAGAGTTAGGGTCCGCTGACATTAGCACATCACTACTGTCAGACAGTTTAATAGGGTTAATTCTGGTGACAGAAACCCTTAATTTTTTTTTTTTACTTGAATGCGGCAGACCTGCTCACGGTTTAGTATAATGGAACCGGGTTATACAGATAGTAGACATCTGCCACGGTTTCCAGCCCATGGGGTCATGGAACTAAACCGCAGCCACAAACAGCAGCATGACCTTCCACTGAAAAGAATGAGAGGTGGTTTCCGTGCAGCCTCCTCCTGCACATTTTTTTGGTGCAGTATCTGTGCCAAATTCCGCAGAAAAAAATAAATAAAAAAAATCAATGTGGACAAGGCCAAAAAGGGATTGTCCCATTAGTGCACCATGTAGAACATGCAATTGTTAGAATTTCCCAACCCTCTTGCTTTGTTGGAGGAGGGAGGGAAGAAAGGAGCGCTGCTCCACACTGAGGGGTTGTCTGCAATTGCTCAAGCCACTGAGATCACAAGAGAAAGGGGAAGAAAAAATAAATAAAAATAATAATTTTTTTCCCCATCAATTTATTTTTTTAAACAAGCTGATAAGACTCATCAATACTCTGTGCAGTTGCTAAGAAAACAGATTATGCAGACTCACCGGTATGCTGCCCTCACGCATTAGATAAGTTGTTCCCCAATTGATCAGCTCAAGAAAAGCTGCACCCTGGGGCTCATGGCGAATAAGCTCTGTGTTATAAGATCTCGTCCTAAACGCAAGCTGCCCATACACATCAGACGTATATCAGCCGAACAATCTAAGGCTACTTTCACTTAGCTTTTTGGCTTTCCGTTCGCGATATCCGCTCAGGGCTCTCACAAGCGGTCCAAAACGGATACGTTTTGCCCTAATGCATTCTGAATGTAAAAGGATCCGCTCAGAATGCATCAGTTTGCCTCCGTTCAGTCTCCATTCCGCTTTGGAGGCGGACACCAAAACTCTGCCTGCAGCGTTTTGGTGTCCGTCTGACAAAACTGAGCTGTCCTGACACACACTGTAAGTTAATAGGGATGGATCAGTTTCCTATGACACAATCTGGCACGATAGAAAACGGATCGGTCCTCTATTGACTTTCAATGGTGTTCAAGACAGATCAGTCTTGGCTATGTTAAAGATAATACAATGGATCCGTTCTGAATAGATGCAGACTGTTGTATTATCTGAACGGATGTCTGTGCAGATCCATGACGGATCCGCACCAAACGCGAGTGTGAAACTTGTAGTCTAATCTGTATGGCGGCCTCCCAACTCTCCCCATAGGCAGAGGTCAGATTTGAACATGCCCAATTGCTTTGTTCCTGGGGAGATAATCCTCCACCAGGAGTGTCTAGCAGCTAGGTTGGTAGAGATAACTGAATAAAGATTTATCCACTATGTACCTAATGTGTGGCCATCCTTACAGAAGTGCACTTTTACACGGCACCCTAAATTCTATAACTGACAGATCAGGCTCCTTGGCCCCATTGCAGCACCTCCTTATTTGTTCACGACCTGGATGCAGCTGCCTCATAAGACTTTATAGTGATAGATCAAACAGGTGGGACCCACAACTATCAGACAATTAATGAATGAGGTGGAAATACCCCTTAAAGAGTAATGGAAAAGAAGAAGAAGAAGTGTAGAGTAGTCACTTTAGTAACAGTACCTTGAAACTTGGGCGACAGAATTTAAAGCAGAAAACCAGTCAGAAGTGTGTCAAGACAGGCTAGGTGGAGCATGGCCTCAATATGCAGTCATTCTGGTATGTGTCTATGACATGTCCTACATCTCAAAGTCTGTAAGCCCCCAGCCTTTGCAAAACTCCAAACGTAAGAATAATCACAAAGCTATCAGAACTGCCAACCTATTTTTAATCACTGGAAATTCTGATATAACTATCCCAATGCTACTCTGCAATTTCCATAAACACAAACCACTCAATGGCGCCAAAAGGGTACAGGGTCCTCATTCTGGAAACTGTCCGTGGCTCAAACTCCACAGACGAGATCCACACAACAGACACCCGGGGCCAATGCCGGCAATCAACAATAATGCCGAATGCAGACAATTAACCCCTCAGATGCTGTGGTCAAATGTGATCATGGCATTTGAGAGATGCAAAATGTGGGAGCGCGCTGGACCAGCTACACTGTGCGTAGATCGGGGAAGCTGTTGGTTGAAATGTAAAGCCCAGGTCTGACTGAAGAAACCAGGGCTTTCACTTGTAGTTCCTATGGAACACTGCATGTGGTAGGGCTCCATAAAAACATAGCAAAAGAGCACTGAATTGCTTTACCAAATCAATGCAATTTATCGCAGAAGCAACTTAATGATTGTTTCTTATTGTCATCTAGGCCTTAAAAATATAAAAAAAGTTAAATCATCCTCTTTCCCCAGAAACAAAACAAAAAAATAAACATCATAGGCATCGCCGTGTCCAAAAATGCACATAGTATTAAAATAAATGGCGTACGAGAAAAAAAAAAAAGGCAAATTGGTTGATTCGCCATTTTTTCCATCGCTTCACCTCCCTCAAAAAAGTGAATAAAAATTGATCAAAAAGTCATATCCAAACCAATATAGTATCTATAAAATCTACAGATCATCTTGCAAAAAATGAGCCCTCACATAGCTTCAAAGACGTAACTACTCAAAACTTAGGGGGTCAGAATATGGCGATAAAAAGAAAAAATATTTTTTCCAAAGTAAATTTTTTTCAGTATTAACCCCTTAGGGACGCATGACGTACCGGTACGTCATGAGTTTAAAATGAGATTGCGGCGCTGCGGGGGTTAATCCGAACGGGATGCCGGCTGAAATCATTACCGAGCAGACGGGGAAGGTTCCCATGGCAACAGGACGCCTTCTCAGGCATCCTGCTGTCCATGGTGCTGAACAGATCTGTGCTAAAGGCATAGATCTGTTCAGACAAAGTGTAAGTAAAATACAGTACAGTACCCTATATAGTGTACTGTACTGTATTATACAGACATCAGACCCACTGGATCTTCAAGAACCAAGTGGGTCTGGGTCAAAAAAAAAATGTAAAAGAAAATGTGAAAAAAGTTAAGATAAAAAAAATAAAAAATTAAAACATTTTTATCACTGAATTAAAAAAAATAATACACTACACATATTAGGTATCGCCACGTCCGCAACGACCTGATCTATAAAACCGCACAAAAGCATAAAAAAGCATAAAACTTGCCGCACAAAAAGTGTAATATAGAGCAACCAAAAAATCATATGTACCCTAAAGTCCTTAAGGTGAAATAGGGCTGAGCCCTTAAGGGGTTAAAGCACAAGAAAAACTATACAAATGTAATCTCTTTGTAATCATACTGACCCAAAGAAAGAAGGTAACAGGTCAGTTTTATCGCATAGGAAACACCATAAAAACTAAATCTATAAAACTGTGGTGGTTACGTATTTTTCCCAATTCCACCCAATTTGGATTTTTTTTCAGCTTTCCACTATATTCTATGCAATATTTAAAAAATTAAGTGGCTAACATTTCAGCACATATAATACGTTCTATTCCATGTTATAAAGTGAAAACATATTTCTAGGAAATGCAATCACTTTATGATCATTGGGTGCCCAACCTCTGGGACTATCCCAAGAAAGGGCTGCATTCCCTCTTCTTCCCTGTAACATGGTTCCCCCAGCCACCCACTGTGCAGGGAACTGCAGCCCTGGCTGAAAGAAGATGGCTGCAGTTCCCTGCACAGCCTGTTGGGCTGCTGTACAGGGAAAACAAACAGAATGCAGCTCTACAGCAGCACACAGGACCCTTTATCTTTGTGATCACCTTACAAGATGGTAATACCCTTTTAAAATGTGTATATAGTAGCATCACACACCTTGAGGAAGTTTGGGTGACATAGTCTGCCCCACTGTGTAAATGCTGCCAGGCCTGGGAGGACTTTGAAAAAGACTTGGCTGCTTCTGGCTGGAAGCTGAACTATTAGACAGCATCACAATGTTAGACGACATGGTCGGACCACTGTTGATATAAATGTTACCAGTTGGTGCGAATGTAGAGCTGGTCGCTGGCATGATCTGTATGACATTGCTTTCTCCAGTGCTATTAGAAGTCCCGGAAATTGAATAAATAGTGCAGTCTCCGCTGAAGGCATTAATGCTTAAAGAACCATCAGTTGATGGAGCCTCCAGTTGCGCTTGCTCTCCCACCGGGGATGAGTCTGTCAGGTCTATGATAGCATTTTCCTGGGTTGGGATTGTTCTTTTCAGATCTTGACTTTTCACTAGAGGTGACAATATAATACTAGCGTAATTGTCTACATTTATACTGTTTACAGCATTATCTAATTCTGCATCCTCCTGCAAATCTTCTGTAATTATGTTGAAGTTTACTATACTTGAGTCGCCCAGGACGGGTTGGCTAGTACTTGTCACTGGACTACAGAGGGTTGCAGTCTCAGGTGCAGAACAAGCTGTGAGTTCGACGTTGACAGCTGTATTCTGCACAGTGAGTCCATTACCAGCAGATGTTACTGGATCTGCTGCATTTACCTGCTGGTCCGTCGCAGCAGCACAGGGGCGATTCAAAGGACTTTGCTTTAAGCTCGTTGTCACCTGATTATCCTTTTCTTTTTGTGGAGTCTCGGCCATATTTGTCTGTGGTGGAATGACTGGGTCACTCTTACTGGTATCCTTCAGCATTTCCTCTGAAGGGGTTCCAGTGATGGACACCTCAGGGTTTAATATATCTTTTGGTTCTTCGTTAACAATCCTCAAAGACTCAGTGGATATAGCTTTATCTGCGGCCACTGTGTTTGGCAGCAGAACATCCTCGGACAGGAAACCACAGGCTGCTCCCTCCTTGATTTCCATATTTTCAATCTCTGAATCAATCACCACATTAGCCCCTATACTGGTGTCCATTGCTGTGTCACCGTCTGTACTCTGTATGGATATTAAAGCGGTAATCAGGCCATCACCACTTGAAGTTTGAGTCTCTGAACCGTGCTTTTCATTTGCACATGCTTGTTTGGAAGTACTGGGAAGCTGAGACGTCTGGTCCACTAGGGATTTTCCATTATATTGGTCAGGTAAGTTAGCACCGTCTTTCCCCTTTGAGCAGACATCTCCTTTCTTAGTACATGGAGCAGAATCTGGGGTGGAAAACATTTGAGTTAATATCAGAATGCAAAATTGAGCAATAAAATGAACATTAGGGGAAAAACCTCTGACAAGGCAAGTAACTATGGTTGAAATTCAGGGGAAATGGGAATCCTAAAACATGGAGCTAAAGGGGTTGATGTGGCCACAGCTCTCTGGTCTTCACTGTTTATCAGGCACTGCCTTGTACATTTTGTAGCAACGCTGACCAGTAATCTAAGGATAGGTCATCAACATGAAAAACCCAGAAACCACCTCTAATTGTATTTCTTTGAGTGTAGGTTATTTGTATTAAAGGGGTTCTGCAGTTTGTTTAAACTGATGATCTATCCTCTGGATAGATCATCAGCATCTGATCAGCGGAGGTCCGACACCTGGGACCCCCACCGATCAGCTGTTTGAGAAGACAGCGGTGCTGGCAGTAGTGCTGCGGCCTTCTCACTAACTCTGGCCCAGTGACGTCACGACTAGTATCAAAGGCCTGGGCGGGGCTAAGCTCTGTTCACCTGAATGGAGCTTAGCCCCGCCCAGGCCAGTGATACTAGTCGTGACGTCACTGGGCCAGCAGTAAACAGTGAGAAGGCCGCGGCGCTCCTGGAGCACCGCTGCCTTCTCAAACAGCTGATCGGCGGGGGTCCCGGGTGTCTGACCCCTGCCGATCAGATGCTGATGATCTATCCAGAGGATAGATCATCAGTTTAAACAAACTGCAGAACCCCTTTAAAGAGGCTGTTCACGATTTTGAGGAATAGGCCATTGATATCAGATCAGTGGAGGTCTGAAACCCATCACCCCTGCTAACCAGCTGTTACCATGTAGCTTGGCACTACACAGCTCTGCCCATTGTGTAGTGAACAGAGCTGGTTATTGCAGCGCTGATCCAATTCACTCCAATGGGAGCAGCACTGCAGTTACCAGCTCTGTTCACTACACAGTGAATGGAGCTGGGTAGTACAAGTGTTGGCGCTACAGTGCACCAGCTAATTGGCGGAGGGGTGTAAGACCCCCCCCCCCTAACAATCTCATATTGATGACTTGATAGGGCATTAGTATCAAATTCCTGGACAACCCCCTTAAAAGGAGTGGTCTCATTTCAGCAAATAACTTTCTGTACATGGTAAATGCTAATACAAGCCACTTACTAATGTATTATAATTGTCTATATTGCCTCCTTTGCTGGCTCGATACATTTTTTCATCACATTATACACTGCTCGTTTCCATGGTTACGACCACCCTGCAATCAATCAGCAGTTGCTGCGCTTGAGCACTAGAGGAAAAAGCACTAGTCTGTGCGCGCTCCCATGGTCTCGGACACCAGAGAGCTTTTTTTTTTATAGTGTGCAGGCACAGCCAACACTGATTGATTGCAGGGTGGTCGTACCATGGAAATATAGCAGTGTATAATTGATGGGAAAATTAATCCAGCCAGCAAAGGTGGCAATATGGACAATCACAACACATTAGTAAGTGCCTTGTATTAACTTCCGCTACATAATAAATGCTATTTGCTGAAGCGAGACAACCCCTTTAAAGTTTATGTTCTCCTCCTATTACATCGATGGTATATCCTAGCAACAGGTCACCATTTTATAAGATGGCAATACTCATTTAATAAATTATATTCTTTCACATGTACTCCATGGTAAACAGAGAAAAATGCTGTCCAATTTGAGGAAAACGGACTAAACTCACCACTTTCCACATCCAGCACTCTTTCCACAACATCTTGTTTTTTCCCTTTTTCAGTCACGTTCTTAGGATCATTATTACTAGTTGAAGAGTCACGAGGTGTCATCTTTGGAGCCTTGGCTGTAACTAGAAAGCATTTGTCAGACAAACTATTTAGTGTGCAGGGCACTAATAAATGAGACAAGGGCAACAAACACACACATGTTATATTTGGGCAGCACAGATAGATAGAGATAGAGATATATAGATTATCTATACATCTATCTCTATCTCTCTCTCTCTCTATATATCTCTATCTCTCTCTCTCTCTATATATCTCTATCTCTCTCTATCTCTATCTATATATCTATCTCTCTCTATCTCTATCTATATATCTATCTATCTCTATCTATCTCTCAAGTGCCAGCGGCTGTGAAGGCGATCCCCCTTCAGATAATAAGCAGAAAAAAAATTCCACGGCACCTCCAAGACGTAAAATAAAATCAGGCTTTATTCACCAGACACGCGACGTTTCAATCTTCTCCCTGGGATCTTTCTCAAGCGCTGAGAAAGATCCTAGGGAGCGGATCGAAACATTGCGTGTCTGGTGAATAAGGCTAGGTCTACACGACGACATTTGTCGCGCGACATTTTGTTGCACCAATGTCGCGCGACAATTTTTATAATGGCAGTCTATGGTGTCGCACTGCAACATGCGACATGCTGCGACGCGACAGTCACAGAAAATCCATTCAAGATGGATTTTTCTGCGACTGTCGCGTCGCAGTCGCAACATGTCGCATGTTGCAGTGCAACACCATAGACTGCCATTATAAAAATTGTCGCGCGACATTGGTGCAACAAAATGTCGCGCGACAACTGTTGCGCCCTATCTGTCGCGCGACTTTTTGTCGCGCGACAAATGTCGTCGTGTAGACCTAGCCTAAAGCCTGATTTTATTTTACACCTTGGAGGTGATATATATATATATATATATATATATATAATAAAAATATATAAATATATAAATGGCAGCACCATCACAGAAAAAAATTTATGAAGGGTGCAAAAAAGCCCAGTATGGATATAAGCCAATCCAATAAAATGCAGACGATGAAAAGAAGGGCAGCACTCCAATAAATAAAAATGCAAAAACTTTATTTACCCATAAGGCTGTAGCGACGTTTCGGCTCTTACACAGGAGCCTTCCTCAAGCAGTGTGTACAAACCAAGCTCTAAGCATATATAGTGTTATAGCTACAAAAGAACATATAAAGAACAAAAGCAATTTATGAAACAAAGGGACACAAAAGTACATAAGCCGTATTCTGCATGGACAATGGTATCCAGATACCGCGATCACACAGCCCACATGGATGCCACACCGTTTATCCTCACCCCAAACTTTTTGGATTCACTTTTTTGTACTTCTGGTTATATTTTATTGTTCTTACAGATGATGTGTTGCCGAGTTTGGGGTGAGGATAAACGGTGTGGCATCCATGTAGGCTGTGTGATGGCGGTATCTGGATACCATTGTCCATGCAGAATACGGCTTATGTACTTTGTGTCCCTTTGTTTCATAAATTGCTTTTGTTCTTTATATTTTCGTTATGTGTGCGGCGGGGTGTGATGAGGAGAACCCTCTGAGTGAGGTGGTGATAGGTGGGTCTTTGACCATTGTGGCGATGCGACCCTGTATTTACATGCAGATGCGCAGCCGCGCTTTGGTCACGATTGGCGGCTTCACCTCCGGTGGTAGGTGTGGCCCTCACCCGAGCCCACTTAGCCACTATGACACTCTGGCATTTCCTTATGCCATTATCATCCTGATTCTATACTACACTGGACGCAACTGTCAATATGTGTGTTAGCGTAACATAATGGGCCGTTGGCCCTTATCCAAAATGGCCGTTGCAGTGTTGTGACGTCATGTGAGGTGATCAGTACTGGCCGGGAACATGCAGTACACGTCACAAGGAAATGCGCAGTGGTAATCCAGGCACGCCGGACCGCACATGTCAGCATGGAGTACAGCCGTCTTTCATCCTGCATCCTCTACACACATCACCTGTACGAGCAAGCACTCATCACTTTATGTAATTGTTTACAGTTGGCACTGATAATATTATTAATTATGTATTTGTATAGATATTTTATTATGTCTTATATTCATGGAAATAATTATTATCTAATTAGGTGTACCACGAGTGGATCATGCTTCATTGTTGGTTTTATTTGCCTTTATATTTATGATGTATTATGTATTTTTGATTCTCTATTATGTTCACTTGACATGTAATTGATCATAATTAGCTATAACACTATATATGCTTAGAGCTTGGTTTGTACACACTGCTTGAGGAAGGCTCCTGTGTAAGAGCCGAAACGTCGCTACAGCCTTATGGGTAAATAAAGTTTTTGCATTTTTATTTAATGGAGTGCTGCCCTTCTTTTCATTATATATATATATATATATATATATATATATATATATATATATATATATACACACACACACACACACACACACACACATATATATATATATATATATTATACATATAGACACACACAAACAAACATTACACTTCTGCCATAGTTGTGAATGTATAATATGAAAACTTACCACATGCAAACAAATCATAGAGCTCCTGAAAGTCAGGGTCTAATTCTGTTTGTGTCAGGATATCATGGATGGCCTCCTCAGACATGTGCATCTCTCCTCCCTATTAGGAACAGACACGCAGAGAATTTACAGCAAAACGTCTCAGACTTCTAGACGTCCTGGCGAAATGCCTTCCTCTTGCCTTATATTGACCGATGACATCTCCTAATATGTTTATGGGCATTTTCTTAAAAAATTTGCATGTATTACATGTCGCTTTTGTAGTTCATTTTTGATGGAGTTTGCCAAAGACTTCAAACGTGTAACATATTGAACCCTTAGGAGGACCAGGTGATTTTCCATTTTCGCATTTACGTTTTTCACTCCCCAGCTTTCCCGGAGTCATAACTTTCATTTTCCCGTTGACATAGACTTATTAGGGCTTATTTTTTAATGGACAAGTTGTACTTTTTAATAGCACCGCTTACGATTGCATACAATGTAGTGGGAAGCGGGGGAAAAATAAAAAATAATTCTAAATGGGGTAGAATTGGGGGAAAAAAAAAAAAAGAAACATTTCTGCCACAGGTTCTTTTTTTTACGGTGTTCACTATGCGGTAAAAAATGACTTGTTACCTTCATTTTCCAGGACAGTACAATTACAACAATACCACACTTGTATAGTTTTTGAGTTTTAATACTGTAAAAAAATTTCAATACCTTAAAATCTAGTGGCCTGTATTGGTATATTCCACTAATATACCAATGTATATAATATGTCACTCAGAGAATGTAATTTACATTATCGAGTGTCCTTGTAAATTACAGTATATAGGTCGAACTAAAAGAACCTTGAAAAAAAGAATCGCGGAACATATAGGAAACATCAAAAAAGGCGTGGAAACTCACTCATTATCCAAACACTTTAAGATTGCCCACAACAGTGACCCAACTTGCCTAAAATTTGTGGCCATAGACAAAGTGCCTAGAAGTTGGAGAGGAGGTAATCATATCAATAGGATGTCTAGGATGGAAACACGGAGAATTTTCGAATTGGAAACTATGATTCCGGGAGGCCTCAATGCGGAATACGAGCTGTTTGGTTTCTTGTGAACTCAATGGGGGCTTCCTGCCGGGGGTGATACCCACTCAACGTTTTTGGTAGTTGGGTGGGCTTCCCCCTCGGCAGTGAGCTCTCAAGACACTAACGTGCTCCGGATGGAGGATCCCTTACCATACAATTAAATTATTACAAATTATTATTAACAAACTACGTTTTTTGGAAGACAGTTTCTAAAACAAATAGTATATTATTATTTTTTTTAAAAAATTATATAAAAAATCATACACTCCTTCACATATAATATATGGGAATCATCCGTGTTCCATCCGTTACGCATACATTTTATCTATTTTATTTATTTCATTCATTTTATATTTTACATTTTTAAAAATATACATGTTCACATGATTAACTATAAATTCGGGACATTATGTACCTTGTTATCCGTACATTGTATATTTCATGATATAATTAATGATATATTTTATATATATTTTTAGTATCACTGTTTATTGAAATGTAATTATACCAATGTTATAGAGCACTATTGTCTAAACATCGCTCTAAAATAAAACAAAATGGACAACTATGAGGGAAACATATATAGATGTGCGTGCACTTATATTGCAGTCATTGACAATACATGCGAAACCATAGATGAGTGCACTACACGTACGAAAAATGGGAGGAGGTATTAAAGAATGGAATCATTGCGCCCAAGTTGACAAAAGAAATGCAAGGGTTAAACAAATAAAAAAGCGGGAGTAGTTCCGGGTCATGACCTGACCCGTACTTAGATTGGAAGTCTTTTTTCACTATAAAAGAGACACTTCGGGGGGGGGGAGGTCTGATTACCACTGAAGAAGGGGAAATCTCAGCCCCGAAACGCGTCTGGTCGGACCCCCCCATCAACCAAAGGAGTAGTGCACTACCCATAAAGACAAAGATTCTTATTCAGCGTCTATGAAAAATCTACGTAGAAAACCACACTTAACTGGATCCGAAGCCAAACCGGCGGACCCACGTGAAAAGTCTACGTCAGGGTAAGACCCTTTGAAAGAAAAGATAACGCAAGTATACCATATTTGCGCAGGACGGCAGGAGCCGCATCAAAAGGGTAAGATCATTCCGACCTATAGGTCACTATACCCAAAATCTAACAGGACACTGCTGTTTCGGCATACATACAGCGGGACGCCGCTGTTTGCTCCAATTTTCCTTGCTCTCACTGCACGCGCTATTAGGCAGTATAAAGCTGCCTATGAGACACGGAGTTTACTACCTCTTACGATAACTCCCAAGGAACTCTCCCAGTTCAGTGCCAGCTATTCTTCGCAATTAGACTATACGTATGCTAATTTAATGACTGCTATCGAGCTCCATTTTAAATCACCGCAAATGATTTGATATTTCAAGTGACCCAGTTTTATATTTTTTATATTTATGAGTCAGTATTTTAGTACTATCCATTGTCTAGGATTTTTTATACATTAATGCTTACCATCTATTGAAAATTTTATGAACATTATTTGTCCAATTTACAAATGTCAGTCTAAACACTATCTCTAATTTTGTCTGTATAACTTATTTTGAAATTAATTATTTTAACCATTAAAAACAGTGGCCAATTATCTGGAGGTGTGCCCAGTCTCTTTTTACTATATACGATATTCCACTAATAGCTGCCTAAACCCGCTTGAGACTTTGGGCTATTAAAGCAGCATAACAGGTTCCCCAGACACAGCTTCAAATGTGTCACTGGGCATGCGCCGAGGCCAGTGACAAATTTAAAGAGGACCTTTCACTAGTTTAAAAAAATAACTATATATCAGTGGGCAGAGTGGCACCCAGGGGTCCCCCCTGCACTTACTAGTATGTCTGGGCGCCGCTCCGTTCGCCCGGTATAGGCTCCGGTGTATGCAGCTCCTTCTGTTGTACTGGGCGGAGTTTTTGTATTAGGGTTGTCCCTTGCTGCAGCGCTGGCCAATCGTAGCGCACAGTTCATAGCCTGGGACTCCCGGCAGCAAAGAGTTCGGGTGTGGGCAGTTACTTATGCTGGAAAAGGCGTGCTTAGGATCTAAAGGTAGGTGGGCTGGGCACTGTAGGGGGGAGTTCCTGGGCTCCAGAGAAGGATAATAACGCCCCTCTGGGCACCTTGGACACTCATTTGCATAACATAAAAAGTTGATTTTATCGCTAATGAAACAAATGAAGACTACAGCAAGAAATAAGGTATTTTATTGTACATGGCAGTAGTAAGAACTTAATATGCTCAAACCAGGTGACAGATTCCCTTTAAAGAGCTTATGACAAACTTACTTGAAGGCCAAGGATCTCATCAATAGAGGGGTCTTGCTCGGCAGCTGTTCCATCTGCCTGTTTGGAGCTCTGTGCAGTCGAGTCACTAAGGAAGAAGAATTAACGATGAGTTTTTTTATTATATGTAAATTCAAACATTATACTAACAAATTAGATTAATGCAAACAATAAGGACTTTTCCAAGAAACCGTATCCTTCAAGCTAGTTCACTCATTCCATCAAATAAAAGGATCACTAACATCTGTTTACATGAATAGATGCACAGATGATTAAAGGTGTTTGCTGACATTTTTTTATATTGATGACCCATCTTCTGGATAGGTCATCAGTATCTGATCGATGGGGGTCCGACACCCAGGACCCCCACTGATCAGCTGTTTGAGAAGGCACTGGAGCCTCTGCTTTTCCTAGGCCATCAGGCATGTAGCTTGGGAGTAGCTCAGTCCTATAGAAGTGAATAGGGCTAAGTGCAATAGCAAGCACAACCACTATACAATGTACTTCGCTGCGAGAAGGCAGCGGTGCTCACAGGAGCTCCAGCACTTTCTCAAAAACTGCTTATCGGCAGGGGTCCCTGGTGTCAGGCCCCCACTGATTAATACTGATGACCTATGCCCAGGATCATCAGTATCAGCAGTTGAAGAAACCCTTTTAATTGGTAGGCCATCAGTATTAAAGCCTTGGAAAACTCTTAATTGGTAGGTCATCCGTATTAAAAATGTGAGAAAACTCTTAATCCAGGCTGCAATAAGAAAGACGTCTACCGGAACCAAAAAAATAAAAATATAATTACCTGCTAAAATGAACACTTATTCTTATCCTTACCTTCCAAGAAACTTGTTAATATTCTCTGCCAGCTTCTCTTGAAGACTCTTATTGCTTAAGATCTTTTCCCTTGCATTATCGATCACCATTTGCTAATGGTAAAACAGCCATATCACAAATTCAATGTAAATGCTAAGCTCATTTCTATATAAATCAAGTATACATAGTACATCGATTCAATAAAACATTACAATGATAATTTAGTTTTAATCTTTTGTCTAGTGTTTGGACACTAGGATATATTTAACATAAAATTACAAGATATCAATCAAGTGTAGTTGCTGCTGCAGTTGGTAAAGATGCTAAAACCTACATTATCAGTTAACCCATATTGTAGAACACAAACTAATAAAGGCCAAACACTATAAAAGTCCTATATGCGCATGAAACAGTATACATTACTAAGAAAAAAAATACATGCAGGATGTAAATTCAAAGAACAGCGCAAGTAAAAAAGTCTTATATCATCCAGGGTGTGCAGGATAGGTATCCAAACACTTAAAGGGGTTGTGTTATTGCAGACTTTGATGGCATATCACTAGCATAACCCCTTTAGGCAAATGAATGACAGAATTGTGTTTTTCTTTGTGGCGAGCTAGCCCCACAAAATAGTCTATAAGAAAACCCAGCATGCAGTGATGCAAAAAATAAATACAAATTATATATATATATATATATATATATATATACATATATATATATATATATATATATGCTTCAGATTAGAGCTTCTCTGCATGGGACATTGGAGGAAGCAGTGGGTTTAAAACACCTCATGAGATTATGCTGATGTCTAATATTAGACATTAGCACATGTCCTATGTAGCAAATGGATGGCAAACCACGCATTTCCCACTACAGATTGATGAGTTATGGACAGCAGACACTAAGTGTGCAAATGTTTACTATATTTAGAACTATGAACTGAATGCAGTACAAGTACAATGTATACACTTTAAATATGTCATTAACCTGTTTAGTTCACTTACAGGAAAGTCACCATCAATGATACCTTGAAGGGAATCACCATCTTCACCCACACCTCCCTCTGAGGCTAGTGCCGTTGAGCTTAATGGAGCCGCTCGTCTCCTCCTCTGTACGTCTCTGCAAAAAGGAGATTTTTGTATAACTTACCAGTTAAATCTCTTTCTCGCTCTTCCTTGGGGGACACAGACCTTGGGTATAGCTCAGCTCCCTAGGAGGCGTGACACTAAGTAAAACTGTTAAGCCCCTCCTCCATCAGCTATACCCTCAGCCTGGAGATAGAGGCTACCAGTTGCGTGTCCAAGTAGTGAAAGGATAACAACCAATAACGGAAACAACCAGCCAGCAACCCAACGGGGCGCCAGACCATAACCCTGTAACAAAACACAGAAGGGTGGGTGCTGTGTCCCCCAAGGAAGAGCGAGAAAGAGATTTAACTGGTAAGTTATACAAAAATCTCCTTTTCTCGCCCATTTTCCTTGGGGGACACAGACCTTGGGACGTTCAAGAGCAGTCCAAGAAGGGAGGGACCACAAACCCAAGGCGGACCACCACCGGAGCATCAGGAAACCGCTGCCTGCAAAACCAGGCGGCCCAAAGCAGCATCCGCTGATGCATGCGTATGCACTCTATAGAACCTTGTGAAAGTGTGCAGAGAGGACCAAGTGGCTGCTTTGCACAACTGTTCAGCCGAGGCCCGATGCCTCTGCGCCCAGGAAGCTCCGACTGCTCTGGTGGAATGAGCAGTGACGCTGAAAGGCGGAGCTCTACCCTTGGCTCGATAAGCCTCAGACACCGCCAGTTTAATGAAACGGGCAATAGCCACCTTGGAGACCGCCAAACCCTTGCGCGAACCCTCCGGAACCACAAACAGGGAGTCCGTGCGCCGAAAGGATCCGGTGACCTCCAGATAAATCTTCAACGCCCTGACCACATCCAGACGGTGCAGTTCCCGTTCTCTGGGGTGGGAAGGAGAGGGACAGAGCGACGGAAGGACGATGTCCTCATTGATGTGAAAGGCGGAGACCACCTTTGGCAGGAAGGACGGGACAGGCCGAAGCACAACCTTATCCTGGTGGAAGATCAGGAAAGGTTCGGAGCAAGAAAGAGCCGCTAACTCCGACACCCGTCGGAGAGATGTGATGGCCACAAGAAAAATGACCTTGCAGGACAGAAGGCGAAGGGAGACCTCCCGTAAAGGCTCGAAGGGGGCTGATTGGAGCGCCGAGAGCACCACATTCAGGTCCCAGGATGGAACTGGAGGGCGGTACGGCGGAACAGAGTGAGCCACCCCTTGTAAGAAGGTCTTAATGGGCCCTAGAGGGGCCAGGGGACGCTGGAGAAGAATAGACAGCGCCGAAATCTGTCCCTTCAGAGAACTGAGGCTCAGCCCCAGGTCCAGACCCGACTGGAGGAAGGACAGGATCGTGGGAAGAGAAAACCGGAGAGGTGGGATGCTCCGGGACTCACAGAACCCCAGATAGGACCTCCAAACCCGATAGTAGATCCTAGAGGACACGGGCTTACGAGCACGGATCATGGTGCGGACTACGTCCGCGGAGAAACCCCGTCGCGTTAAGACGGCGGTCTCAATAGCCACGCCGTCAAACGTAGCGAGCCTAAATGCTCGTGGAAGATCGGTCCCTGAGAGAGAAGGTCTTCCCTGGAGGGCAGTGGCCACGGTGCGTCTGCCAACAGCAACATTAGGTCGGCGTACCAAGACCGGCGGGGCCAATCCGGGGCGATCAGAATCGCGGGAACGCCCTCTGCCGCGATCCTCCGAAGAACCCGTGGCAGGAGGGGGAAAGGAGGAAAGACGTACAGAAGGGAGAAGTCGCGCCACGGAAGGACGAGCGCGTCGGCGCCGTACGCCTTCGGGTCCCGCGCCCTGGCCAGGTATCGGGGGACCTTGTGGTTGAATTTGGAAGCCATGAGGTCCACGTCGGGGCGACCCCAGCGAAGACAAAGGGCTTCGAACACCTCTGGGTGCAGGGACCATTCTCCCGGGTCGATGGTGGACCGGCTCAGGAAATCCGCCGCCCAGTTGTCCACCCCCGGGATGTAAATCGCGGATAAGGCCGGCACATGCGCCTCCGCCCAGAGGAGAATGAGGGTCACCTCTTGCATCGCTGCAGCGCTGCGAGTGCCTCCCTGATGGTTTATGTATGCCACAGCCGTGGCATTGTCCGATTGGATCCGAACAGGGTGGCCCCGCAGTAGATGGGTCCAGTGTCTGAGGGACAGAAGAATCGCCCTCAGTTCCAGAATATTGATTGGAAGTCTGGACTCCGATAGAGACCAAACGCCCTGGACGGACCGGGGAGGGAAAACCCCCCCCCACCCCCGTAAGCTGGCATCGGTGGTAATCACCAGCCAGTTCAGTGGGAGGAAGGACCTCCCCCGTAGAGGGATATGCAACCACCAGCTGAGGGAAGCCCGAGCCAGGGGAGGCAGAAGAAAGGTCCTGTCCAGACTCCTCGGTGATTTGTCCCAGGCCGACAGAATTGCCCTCTGAAAGGTGCGGGATCGGAATTGTGCGAACGGCACCGCTTCGAAACAGGCAACCATCTTCCCCAACAACCGCATGCTGGATCTGAGGGAAGGGCGGTGATGACGGAGGAGACTGCGAACAGACCCGCAAAGGGCCAGACGCTTGTCCGACGGGAGGCGGACCTCCGCCAACTCCGTATCCAGGAGCATCCCCAGGAAGATCAGCCGTCTGGAGGGGGTAAGAGAAGACTTGGGGTGGTTGATGATCCAACCGAACCGCGTCGGGGTCTCCAGAGTGAGTCCCACACTGCCGGATGCCTGAGGGAAGGAGGGTGCCTTGACCAAGATGTCGTCCAAGTAAGGGAGAAGAAAAACACTTCTTGAACGCAGAAGGGCCAAGACAGGGGCCAGGACCTTGGTGAATACTCGAGGAGCCGTCGCCAGACCAAAGGGAAGGGCGACGAATTGGAAGTGATCGTCCCCTACCGCGAAGCGCAGGAAGCGGTGATGACATGGAGCAACCGGAACGTGGAGATATGCATCCTGAACGTCGATTGAGGCCATGAAATCCCCTCTTTCCAGGGAGGCCACTGCGGACCTGAGAGACTCCATCCGGAATCTCTGCAGTCGGAGAAAACGGTTCAGGCGCTTTAGGTCCAAGATCGGTCGCACTGAGCCTTCCTTCTTGGGAACCACAAAGAGGTTCGAGTAGAACCCCCTGAACCTTTCCGACGGAGGCACGGGGGCGACGACACCCTTGTCCATTAGAGAGCGAATGGCCGTGAAGAAGGCGGCCGCTCGTACGGGATCCCGCGGAGGACGGGACCGGAAGAAACGGTCTGGCGGAATGGACGCAAATTCGATCTTGTATCCGCAAGATACAATCTCGAGCGCCCATGCGTCTGAGATGTGGGCCCGCCATACGTTCCTGAACAGTAGAAGGCGGCCCCCCACCCGGGTGGGTGGGGGCGCACCTTCAGGCAGAGGGCTGCTGGCCTGTGGGAGCCCGTGTGGGCTGGGGCTTGCGCCAGGTAGATTGCGTCCGAAAAAACGGCTTCTTGCGTCTATCCTGGGCTGGGCCAGAGGAAGAAGAACCGGCCGCGGGTCTAGACCCGGTGGGCTTGCGAAAGGACCGAAAACGGGACGAACCAGCGCGACCACGGGGGGCGCCCCTCGGCCTGGACTGGGGGAGGTGAGTACTCTTCCCACCTGTGGCCTCAGATATAAGTTCGTCCAGACGGGTTCCGAACAAGCGGGAACCCGTGAATGGTAGGCCAGCCAAAGAGCGTTTGGAAGCGGCGTCCGCCGCCCAAACCTTCAGCCAGAGTTCCCTCCTGACAGAAACTGCCAGGGCAGAGGAACGGGCAATGAGGGCACCCGCATCAAGAGAGGCCTCACAGACAAATTTTCCGGCCTGGACAATTAGTTGGGCTAAGGAACGGAGGTCCTGTAGAGGGACGTCCGACCCTAACTCCCGTTCCAGTTGCAAACCCCATTCAGAGACCGCTTTACCAGCCCAGGCGGAGGCAAAGACCGGTCTAAGGGCCGAACCAGAGGCAGTAAATATGGCCTTGGAGAGGGATTCCGTACGACGGTCCTCAGCAGACTGGAGGGAAGATCCGTCTTGTACAGGAATAGTAGTGCTTTTGGACAGGCGAGCCACGGGAGGATCAACCTTAGGCGGGGACGTCCACGTGGTCACAGAATCCGCTGGAAAGGGATAACAAATGTCCAGCTTTTTGGGGGTAACAAAGCGGACGTTAGGCCGGGTCCAAGCCTTGGACACCACAGAAGAAAAATCAGCGTGGATGGGAAAGACCTTGGAGGCCTGTCTGGGGCGAAGAAAGGACACGCCGGCCTGTTCAGAGCTGGGGGGGTCATCGTGTATGTGAAAGGTATCACGGATGCTAGTGATAAGATGCCCCACCGCGGACGCCAATTTGGACGGAAGCTCTGAGTCCATGTCCACGTCCGAATCCGCCAGTTCTCCCTCAGAAGGCGTATCCCTTTGAGAGGATAGACTTGACTGAGCTCGCACGCATGGCGGAGAGAGCGAAGCATCTGGAGAAGATGTGCGCTCAGCCCTTGAACGTTTCTGAATATGCCGGGCCCTGGAAGATTCGCTGGGAGGCAGGGAATCAGTGGGGGCGGCAGAAACGGTAGTCCCAGCGGGTGCGACAGGGATTGTGGCAGCCTGCGGGAGAGGCGGTCTATCCACGAGACGGCCCACTACGTGTGTAAGGCTTTCCACCGCCTGAGACAGAGACCTAGCCCAGTCAGGGGGTTCAGAGGCACCGGGGGTCGCAGCAGAAAGCGGGCCCTGCACCGGGGCCTGACATGCAAGGCAATGCGGCTCAGATTGCCCACGCGGAAAAAGTTCCTTGCAGGCGGTACAGGCATGGTACCAGGGTTTGGGGGCACCCGTGGGATCTGACATGTTGAAAGAGTGGTCGTACCCTGATACAGAGACCACAAGGGGTTGCAGCAGCTATGACCAGGAGGGTTAGGAGAGGGTTAACTGTCCTACCAGTGTCAGAAGAACGTCAGGAGTGAAGTCCAGATCAACAGCTGCAGAAAGGCAGCAACAGCAGAGAGCGTGCGTCCCAGAAACGCAATCTATGCACCAGGAGTCTCCCACGTGGCTCAGCTTCCAGAACGGAGTGAGGAAGCGCGGCAAAAAACCTCAGCAGAGGCGCGGGAAGAAGCTCCGCCCCCTACACGTTTGAATGTCTCCTGTGAAGGAGAACGTAACTCCGCCCCCAATGACGCGCGCGCGCGCGAAAAAAAGAGCACGCCCCCTGCTGCCGTGACTCTCAGGTTTATGCAGGAGCGTGTCCGTAGAATAAGGCCCGCAGGCCCAAGTGCGCGGCGATATGCAGGTGGGTGACCTCACCGAGCCTCCTCTGTCACAATGTCCCCCGCCGAGCCCGAACCGCCGATGTCGGGCCTAAGCCCCGCCCCCCGATCACGCACGGAGCGGCGGCGGCGGGGAGGGAGAAGGATGTCAGGAGAGTAATCCGGGCCCAATAAACAGCGTGGGGAATCAGCCATTGGGGAGCGGAAGCAGCCGCAGATGGGGAGATCTAAGAGCGCTCAAATGACGACCACGGGTGCCCCCCCAAACCCAGTGCAAATAGGGACAGGGTATGGGCTGAAAAGCCATCTTACCTGTCTTCACCCTCAGTTCCTTCCAGCAGGGTCGCCCCTTCAGCTACTGGCACCGCAGTGGCAGGAGGCTGGGAGAGGGGCTTTGCGTGCGGGCAACCCCCTAGCTGGCGGGATGTAGGGGAGCCATTGCTGCCCAGATCCCCTATTGCTTCTGTGGGGGAGGCAGCAGTGCAGATAGTTGGCACTGGCGCAGCTCACCCCGGGAGAGCAGAGAGGCCAATGCGTCTCTGGTATCCCTAGGAAAAAACAAAAATAAAATAACAAATTAGAGAAAAAATTACAACAAGGAGAAAACAGCCCTGCAGTAGCAGGGAGTGTCTTGCCTCCTTGGACACTAAGCTAAAACTGGTAGCCTCTATCTCCAGGCTGAGGGTATAGCTGATGGAGGAGGGGCTTAACAGTTTTACTTAGTGTCACGCCTCCTAGGGAGCTGAGCTATACCCAAGGTCTGTGTCCCCCAAGGAAAATGGGCGAGAAAAACATTTAGTGACAGCATAATAAACATCTAGTATTCTACTGCATTAATAAATCTAATGGTATAACTCAACACAAAAGCAAGAGAAACTCACTGTTTTCGCCTCATAGGAGAAGCGGTGGCTGCAGGTGGAGGTTTTCTTTGTGTACAGACTGCAGAACGGCTTGCTGCGGGTTCCACAACTAGATCAGAATGAACAACAGATTGCTAATATGCAGTGGCGTTAGGCTACTTTCACACTGCCGTTTCTTCAGTTCAGCCCCAATGCATTCTGAATGGATAAGGATCTGTTCAGAATGCATCAGTTTGCCTCCGTTCAGCCTCGATTCCGCTCTGCAGGCGGACAACAAAACGCTGTTTGCAGCGTTTTGATGTCAGTCTGACGAAACTGAGCCAAACGGATCCGTCCTGAATTACAACGTAAGTCAATGGGGACGGATCCGTTTTTACTGACACAATATGGTGCAATTGAAAACTGATCCGCCTCCCATTGACTTTCAATGTAAGTCAAAACGGATCCGTTTGCATTATCATGAACAAAAAAAAAAAATTAAAAAAAACCAGATGCAAGCGTTCGCATTATAGGTTCCGGATCTGTCTGTGCAGATACCAGACGGATCCGCACCTAAACGCAGGTGTGAAAGTAGCCTTACTGACCATTACCAATTCAGATTCTGAACTTTTGTCGGGTTTATAACACAATACTTTATTTACTTCAATGGGTGGTCCAGTTTTAGTTAAGGCACTAATTTATTCACTGTGACTGTCTCCTCGCTGAGGCGGCCGCCTCACCTCATTGCAGACCCCGGCAGATTGGAAGTGTGACGTCCTGTCCTCTGGATAGGTCATCAGTCTCTGATAGGTAGAGGGTCCAACACGAGCAGCTGTTTGATAAGGCACCAGCGCTCACAGTAGCGCCGTGGCCTTCTCTCAGCTTTTCCTAGTCCAAGTGACGACACGTTCATCGGTGACGTGGCCTAGGCACAGCTCAGCCCCATAGAAGTGAATGGGGCTGACCGCCACACCAAGCACAGCCGCTATACTTTGTAAGCTGCTCAAACAGCTGATTGGCTGGGGCCCCGGGTGTCTTAAAGTCTTGGAAAACCCTTTTAACTGGATCAAAGCAGAAGCATAGCAGAGCCTAATGGAGCCCACTGAAGTATTTTAGTTAGTATCTTAGCACCCATTAGTATCTTATCCCTGATCTGTTACACAATCTGTTATCATCTTACTGCTGCAAAATACCTTACAGCTCTTCACTGAAAACAGATATCTCCATCCGCACAACACAATTTCCACAGGAGGATTACACCATGTTGATAATATGGAAAATATGACCGCCACCGCGAGTAATTCTCTTGATAAATTGTGCAACACCTAGCCCCTTGGAATGAATTCCCATACTTGCTATTCTATTGTTCTGCTCTTATTGGGAGCAGCATGGCTACTATCCTATCAGTAACACAGATATTGTATCGCTCTACAGATTCGTGGTTTGTATTCCTGACACACTGCACAACTCTTTTCAGATCAATTTATAAAAATAAAAAAAAGAAAAGCGAAATACCTCTTTCATTTGAAATATTTCCCTAATCTAACTGTAAAAGTGACAGGACAGAAAAAAAAAAAATATATATAAGAAACAAGAAAAGTGCTATGAATGTTTAGCATTTAACCAAGTACTGACATCAGTCACAGGAGAAATACATAGGTTTGAGCATCAACTGTACAACAAAAAACACTTGCGCTGCAATTGCACTCACTGCTGATGGAAGTAGAGTTACTGTTCTGTACAGTAGACTCTTCTCCAAATGAAGAGCTGGCGATGGGTGGTAAGGCACCTGGTGTGTGAACAGGTCGCAAAATATACTGATTTGCCATTATTGGGGTAGATGTCTGATGTATCGGGGAACCTGAAACAGCCAGAGGGGAGGTCAGCATTCTCTGCCGTAAGCGGTCATTTATCCCCTTTCTTGTGCGTGCTGTGGAGTTATTAAAAGAAAAGTTAAAACAGATATTTTTTTTTATTACAGTGAAAAAAAAAAAAAGTTACAAAATAAATCCAAGTCTGTGGATATCCAAGCAAATGGATACGCCATAGCTGTGAAAGAACTACAGTAATGTTAAAGGGGGTTTTCAAGACTTTAGATCTGATGACCTATCCTCTGGATCTGTCATCAGTATCTGATCAGCCAATGACGACACCTAATAGCAGCTTAGCCCCACTGAAGTGAATGAGGCTGAGCACGATACCAAGCACAGTCACTTGATAAGCGCTGCGGTGCTCACAGGAGTGCCAGTGCCTTCTCAAACGGTTGATTGGTGGGGCTCCCGGCAGTATTAGGCATCATGCACACGACCGTATTAATTTTGCAGTTCGCAAAAACAACGGATCCGCAAAATATACATATGACGTCCGTGTGCATTCCGTATTTTGCTGAACATCTGGTCCCTAATAGAACAGTACTATCCTTGCCCATAATGCAGACAGTAATAAAACAGGTTCTATATTTGTGCGGAACAGAAATACGGCTACGGAATGCACACTGAGTAACTTCAGTTGTTTTTTTTTTGTGGACCCATTGAAATGAATGGTTCCGCATTCACAAAAAACAAAACCAGAACAGACATGGAAAGAAAATACGTTCATGCGCACGGCTGTACAGTGTTTTGCGGTCCACATTTTTCAGAATGGAAGGTCAAGCCCTCAACAGACCAGTCCTATTTTTGTCCATGATAGGGACAAAAACAGGATTTATTTTTTTCAGGGCCGCGGAAGGGAGGTACAGATGCGGACAGCACACGGAGTACTGTCCATATCTTTTACAGCCCCACTGAAGTGAATGGGTCGGCATCAGAGCCGCAAAAAAAAAAAAAAAAAACGCGTCTCAGATGCGGACCCAAACAACATTCGTGTGCATGACGTCTTGGAAAACCCTTTTAATTAAGGAAAGGTAACCGTAATAATCCGGAAGAGATAACCCCTTTAGTAGGGAGACTCCCTCTGACATAAAACTGAAGAATTGCTAGCAGAGAGCATTTCTCCCTCTAGCAGAACAATTTTATCCATGTATTTCCCCTTCAGCAACCAAACTGTATGGCTTTCCTATGAGATAATAGCTGAAAGACAATAGATTTTGAGGGCTGACCCCAGACAACCAGCTTAATGCAGGAACAGCTTCCATCTGAAAAGCGTGAGCCTACATGAAGTAATATATTAAAATGATTTCTACAAGCTATTGTAATCAAAGCAGTCACCATTTTTAAAGCGAACTTGTCACCACCAAACGCAGTGCAATCTGCAGGCAGCATGTTATAGAGCAGAAGGAGCTGAGCAGATTGATATCCAGTTTTGCAGGAATAAATTATGTAAAAACTGTAATTTATTCATTTAAACCTCTGGTCTTTTCATGCATAGTCATGTGTGTGGTCCTACTGAGTGATGGACAGCCTTCTCTGTATGCTTTGTCATGTACAGTTAGCTGCCAGTCACTGATGGGCTCCACCCACTTGACTCCTAAACCTAAAATGAGCAGAGATTTAAATTCATGAATTATGATAATGATATGGTTTACTAAATTGTTTACTAATCTGCTCAGCTCCTCCTGCCCTATAACAGGGTGACAGGTTCCCTATAAGGTCCGATCCCTGTCAGGGAATGAAAACTGCATGCAGTCAGAAGCTGACCTAGTCCTAAAGGTACTGGGGCTTGCTCCGGTGTATCAATGGTGTGCAGAAAAAGAGAGAGATAGAGAGAGTTGTGCTTCCACATAGAGGATTGGGAAGCTCCATTACAAAGATACAAAACAACATTAAAGGGGTATTCCAGTAATCTGATGTTAATCACAGGATAGGCGATAACTAGTAAATGGGAGGGGGGTCCTAAACCTGGGACCCCCACTGATCACAAGAAAGGGGGCCACATATCCAGCAGGGCACCCCGAAATGAACAGAGCAGTAGGTTGGGCATGCAAAATGTCACTATTCATTTCTATGAGAGTGATGGAGAAAGGCATGTACAGCTGCGGGTGATTTCCATTAGGTCTCAGAGATGAAAGGAGTGGCAGGACACATGTTAGAACTGCTAATCTGTTTGGGGGGCCCTGTGAGGTATGGGGCCCCAATTCTCATGATTGGGGTGGTCCAAGCAGTGGGATAACTTTAAATTATCAGAATACCCCTTCAATAAAGCCATCAATTACACAGTTCACTTGCCTCTTTGATTGTTGTTAAATGCTGCCGATTCTTGTATGGACCTGAGGGTAGAGATATCAGTTTTATTAAATGTCCATGTAAAAGGACCACATAACGTGTACAATACATTTCACAAATCAAGGAGCAGTGTATAATTGTACCTGATCTGGGACAGCGTGAGGTCAAGCTTCTTCCAGAGAGACGACACCATGAATGGTATTTCTGCTCGATTCTCTAAACAAGACGTTTCAGTTAATTTTGGAGATATAAAGTGCATAGATATAAATACATATACATACACATCTCTCTAGAATGAGAAGCCCCTAAACACCAGGACATTGTCTGTATTAATAGAGAAGTTTTTGGGATTATGAAAACGGGTCAGCTTGCTGGGCTACTCTGGAGTTACCAGGAGTTAGCCAGCTCAGCTGTTACTGAAATCCCAACCACCTCTGTATTCATTCAGGCTGGAGGACCCCGCTCTAGAGAGAGGTCCTGGTCCAAGAGGAGGAACCCACATTTATCAGACCTTTATGGTATATCCTGAGATATATCATAAGTGTGCATTTAATGTAAACTGTAATATAGGGCTCAAGAAAGTTTCCTAGTTGTATAAATCTTAGGCTACTTTCACACCTGCGTTCAGGTGTTCGCTCGTGAGCTCCGTTTGAAGGGGCTCACGATGGCCCTGAACGCAGCCGTCTGGCCCTAATGCATTCTCAGTGGAGGCGGATCCACTGAGAATGCATCCGCCTGCCAGCGCTCAGCCTCCGCTCAGTGAGCGGACACCTGAACGCTGCAAGCAGCGTTTGGGTGTCCGCCTGGCCGTGCGGAGGAGAGCGGATCCGTTCCGACTTACAATGTAAGTCAATGGGGACGGATCCGCTTGAAGATGACACCATATGGCTCAATCTTCAAGCGGATCCGTTCCCCATTGACTTTCAATGTAAAGTCTGAACGGATCCGCTCAGGCTACTTTCACACTTAGAAAATTTTTCTAAGTTCTAATGCAGACGGATCCGTTCTGAACGGAGCCACCGTCTGCATTAATATGAGCGGATCCGTTCAGAACGGATCCGATCGAACGCTAGTGTGAAAGTAGCCTTAATTTGGTCCTTCTAATATTTCCCTAATCAATCTGAAAGCCATGAAGATTCAGGAATACACTCACCCTTTGTCTTCATTGCGATATATTCATTTAGGATCGTAGTCAAGTTTTTTCCAAAGAGAGACTGAAAAGAAGATCGTATTGGACATTTAGAAAGGAACCACGTATAAAACATGTTTAACTGTCATGTTTAACTGTAGAAACTGATGAGGCTGTTCAAATAATAAAAGAATTAAAGGGGTTCTCCAGCCTTGGAGCAGACAGCCCCTATGCTAAGGACAAGACTCCCCTGTCCAAGTATTCATCAGCGACATATTGTCTTAGCCAATGTGAACGCGGAGGCCTGTGACAGGCTGCGGCTATCACAAGACCAGACAACGTCCTGCAAGGACCAGAAGCTGGCAGGAACAGTGACAGGTCAGATAAAGGGGGTTATCCAGTAATTTATATTGATGACCAATCCTTTGGATAGGTCATTTATGTAAGATTGGCGGGGGTCTGACACCTGGGACCGCCACCAATCAGCTGTTAGAAGAGGCCTCTTCAAAGACCATAAGACGTCACCGTACACCAGTCACATGGCCTAGTTGTGGCTCAGCCTCATTGAAGTGAATAGGGCTCAGCTACAATACCAAGCACAGCTACTATACTTTGTATGGCGCTGTGCCAGGAAAGCTGCCTGAACCCTGCATTGCTCAGTAAAGTGTCAGTGAGCGTAGCAGCTCCCTGAAACATGTGACTGGCAGGAGTGCTGGGACTCAGACCCCCACTGATGTGATAATTATCTTCAGGATTAGTCATCATCTTTACCTGGATAATCCCTTTAAAAGGCAAAGGTCCAGACCATAGAGGGTGGTGTTTAGCCCAACAGCAACGAAGATCAGCAAGAAAATTGAACTACAAGGATTCTTACCAGCAAGCATCCAGGAATGCTGCCCTCTTCTGTGTGATGCTCTGCATACTCCTTGAGATTTGGACTCTCCGCGATGAAGGATCGGCAGGTAGACATGAGCTTTTCTTGCTGCAAGTAACCTAAAAACAACACACCATTGTAAGGAAACAGTGTAAAAACAGGCCATGGCTGACAGTACTAGTAATGGATGGGCGGCAGCAGCAAGATGTGACTGAATCCTGCTGAACTGAGTGTGAGCACAGAAGTCCCATTCAGAGCAATATGGGGTTATTCAGCCACAGAAGTGTTTTCCTGTTAAATAAACAAAGGTTGATAATTAGCATTAATTATTTGTCACGAGATTGGCTAAAAGCCATCCCACAACAAGGATCGGCACTTCGCTAATTTACACTGGCAGCAAGAAAAATTCGGGGCTCAGACCTTCACATTCTAGAAACCAGACCGAGATTACTGAACTTCACCAACATGATCTCATAGGATGTAAGAGAAGTTCATTTTCACTGGAATCACCTGTTAAAGGGATTGTCCAATTCTTCCTGGTGCATTGGGGGACACATCACTGCTGCTGCCAATCAGTGGCTGCAGCAGCACTCATTACTCCCCGTGGCTACTCCGAAAGTGGACAAGTGACGACTGAAGCTTTGAGACCGCAGAGATGGACCAAAGCAATAGGAATTTAGTGGCAGGAATCAAGTAAGTATGCCCGCGGACAAAAACTGAGCGGACAAGGAAACAAAATACGTTCGTGTGCATGAGGCCATAGTGAGCCAAAACCAGGATTGGAGCATCCACAGACATAAGGTGTAAGGGAAAGATCTGCTCCTGTTCTGTGTTTAGAGCCACACTTGGTTTTGGCTCAAAATCACTGATGGAAATCACTGACAGAACACTGACGTGTCAATGAGGTTACTTTCACATCTGCGCTTTGCATTATGGTTTTGAGATCCGACAGATGATCTCGAAACTGGAGCAAAACTCTTCCGTTCGATTAAATACATCCAGATGCATCCGTTCCGTTTGGATGTGGCTGTATTAAATTGGAACTGAACAAACCGGATCCGGCACTAAAAACAATAAGGCTACTGTCACACTTGCGTTGTAGGATTCTGGCAGGCAGTTCCGTCTAGGGCTGCAGTAAAAGATTATTTTAGTAATCTAGTATTCTACCGATTATTTTTTATGATTAATCCAGTACACTAATAATAAAACATGAATTAACGTTTTCCTTTATAAAAACTCATCAGACCCCCTGCCATAAGTCCCCAACACCCTCCATTCCCCCTGTGCGATCAGCCCTAGTGCATTAGTTCCCCAGTGTCATCAGCTGCCAAACCCCGTGCCATCAAGGCATAAGCTGTGGAGCAACATCATGCCTAGTAGATGCCAGCTACCACAATAGGCTGCATAACCCACATACCGCTGTAAACTGGCACCGATCCCTGATCCCACATGTGTAACAGAAAGCCAGGACATAAAGTGCCACCTAGGCTGTAAGTCTCGCCCCCTCCTCTGCGCCAGTGTGACCCGTCATGTCATCCTCCAGTGCCAGCACATGGTACCAGCAGTGGCTGGCATCACCAGTTACACCAGCCCCACTCCCCAGGCTCCTCACCTCCTTGATCTTGTCCCGCTTCTGCTTGCCCACCACTCTGATAGGCTCTCTGAAGGGCCGGGGATTTAATCTGCCCTCGGCCGTGCCCCTGCCCTGTGCCTGCGGCCGTCATTCTCCTCCTGGATCTCCCCCTTTATCTGCTTGGGTGGCCGGTTCAGCGTGTCCTTGGCTTCCTGCAGCGCCCTCTCATGTTTCTCCCAGATCCGGGCGGGGAGCGAGGAGACTCCCGTCCTCTTCATCCTGCAGCCCAGGACCAAAGGAGGTGTGCTGCGGAGGAGGCTGCTGGAAGAACACTCCACACTGAAAGGCAGCAGACTGCCGACCGCCATGGCAGCTGGACGTGCACACAAAGTTTACCTCAGCGAAGTGCAGCAAGGTACGGGCCGGCGGGTGACCACGGAGCGGTGAGTTAGCAAGCGCTTCACCCCCGCTCCGTGGTCACATGACACAAACGAATCCTCGATGCCAAAAATTTATATAGAGGATTTTTGGTGTTGAATTACTCGATTTAATCGAGTAATCGTTTCAGCCCTCGTTCCGTTGCCAGATGTATTGCAATACCGGATCCGTCTCTCCGGTTGTTATCCGGAAAAACTGGTATTTTCTCCGTCCAAAAACCGTACAGTGACTGAACTGAAGCATTTTTTTCTGATATTAAGCCCATGTGACAGAACTCAATACCGGAAAAGTTTAATGCAAGTGTGATAGTAGCCTTAGTCGATGGGTTGGTCGCTGGATCCGGCACCATTGACTTACATTGTGTTTAGTGCTGGATCCGGTTTGTTCCGTTTCGCAGACTGGACACAAAACTGCGGCTTACAGACGGTCAAAAAACTGAACAAACTGGAGCGGAACGCATCCTGATCAGGTCTGTTCAGTTTTGTCCCCACTGACAATGAATGGGGACAAAACGGAAGCCCTTTGCCCCGGTGTTGAGAACCTCTGCCAGATCCCAAAAATCGGATTACAAAACGCAGATGTGAAAGTAGCCTGAGGCCATAAAAACAGACCGCTTCGTCAATTTTTGTGGATATTTTCCCCCCCCAAACTTTAAAGGGGTTGTCCAGCCCCTAAGTGTTGTTTTCTTCCCCCCGCAGCAGGACCTGTGAAGGGAATGCGCGGTGCTGGCGCCACGTGTGACCACTGTCTACACTGTGCTTCGTGACACTTGCCACTTGGGGACAGGTCAGCGCTGCAGCGACACACCTGACCCCCGTCCCCGTATACAAGTAGGGATCAAAGGGAAGTGAAGACAGCGTCAAGGAGAAGGTAAGTACGCCTCCCTGGACAGCTCCCGCAGCGTGGTGGGTATTGTTATTTTTTTTATTAAATTAAAATTAGAAGAAAAAAAAAGACAGTCCTGTGGTGTAACTAAAATATGTTCCTTCCACTGACAGCAAGCAAAGATCTTTAAACGTATTAGAAATATAAAGATGCCTTGGTTCTAGTGAGGCTGCAAGAAGGGAGAAGCCACTGCCTGAGACCATACACCTCCCCTCAGTAAGCGGTGTGCATGCTGGGAGTTGTAGTGCCACAGGCTGCACTACTGCTTCCGACCACCTACAGGGCGGAGGTCACGGGTGTCCGTATACAAACAGAGGCGATGGCGGCGGAGGCCTGTGGGTAACTAGTCCCAGTACGTGGGGCCCTGCAGCGAACACTCACCCAGCACCAGCCGGGCCACATCGGAGGGGAGCAGCATGGCGACCCGTCCTGAGTAGCATCCGAGACGTCAGCCGCTGCCCGGAGCCCCTCACTCCACTCCGAGCCCCTCTCTCCGCGAACAGCTTCTCCCGCGCTGGTGTCACACTGTAAACCTTCCCCCAGCGCGAGAAACACGGCCCGCAGTTCCGGATGAGCGCGGCGGGATTAAAGTTCCGCTCAAAACAAATGACTCAATATTATCGTACACCGTGCACTGCACACTGTGCTGACACGGGTTATTACAGCCTGGCTGTGTGCACTGCTGCATGCTGGGAAGTCTATGCAAACATGCCCGGGAAGTACAGAAATAACAATACCTCAGCCCCCTATAGTCCCTACAGATCTGTGAGGGGGAAGATGCAGACAACTACTGGGGGAGATTACAGTGCAACACACAGAGCCCCCACCATCAGATATCTAGTGTAGTCTCCTGGAGCAAGGCTACTTCGTGGACAAAACTCCTTACTTTATTGCACTTTGGAGAGTTAAAGGGGTTCTGCAGTTTGTTTAAACTGATGATCTATCCTCTGGATCAGCGGGGCAGCTTCCGACACCCGGGACCCCCGCCGATCAGATGTTTGAGAAGGCAGGAGCGCCGCGGCCGTCTTACTGTTTACCGCAGGCCCAGTGACATCACTACTAGTATTAACTAGCCTGGGCGCGGGCTAAGCTCCATTCAAGTGAACAGAGATTAGCCCCACTCAGGCCATTGATACTAGTCATGACGTCACTGGGCCTGCGGTAAACAGCTGATGATGTCGGTGTCGGACCCCCGCCGATCAGAAGCTGATGATCTATCCAGAGGATGGATCATCAGTTTAAACAAACTGCAGAACCCCTTTAACTTGCACTGCAGTGTATGCTATTGTGTGCACTTATACTGTTTTATATTGTTGAGCCGCATTAATATGTTTTTGCAATACAGTATATCCTGTTCATTTGTACTGTTATTACACTCTAGCTGGAAGGGGTTAAATGCACAGCCAGCTAATACTGAGTGACTTGTATTAAAGGGAACCTGTCACCGGGATTTGGGGTATAGAGCTGAGGACATGGGTTGCTAGATGGCCGCTAGCACATCCGCAATACCCAGTCCCCATAGCTCTGTGTGCTTTTATTGTGTAAAAAAACCGATTTGATACATATGCAAATTAACATAAGAGTCATATCTTACTTGTGTGACCAGAGAAGAGTCATATTTTCAAGTTCTGACTCATCTCCGGTTAATTTGCATATGTATCAAATCGGTTTTTATACACAATAAAAGCACACAGAGCTATGGGGACTGGGTATTGCGGATGTGCTAGCGGCCATCTAGCAACCCATGTCCTCAGCTCTATACACAAAATCCAGGTGACAGGTTCCCTTTAAGGCTCAATACAAGTCTATGGCAGACTGAAATTGCAATAGTATTTTTAGAGCCTGAAGAAAAAACTACATATCTAATAAAATCATAGATAATGAAATCCCCCCAAGACAAAAAAGAAGGTTATGAAAATATACGGTTATTTCCTATATGCTGGATAAATAATAGAATACTATCTTACTTGTGTGTATTGTCTATAGTAGCCAGTAAAGGGTAATGTAAAGCTGACTCACATATGCTTCACACAGATCAAATACAATGGTCGAGACGGGTTGTATTATATTCTTCTGTCTATGAGGTACTGTGTATACGCTGGTATTTGTGTTGGTGCCATCTAGTGGCAAATTTTGGGTACTGCATATCACTGTGTATTATTGCAGATTATTTAATTTCACATTGATTTATCTTGTATATTAACCGCCTCCGGACCGCCTAACGCAGATGTGCGGTCCGGAGGCGGCAGCCCTGCGCACGACGACGCATATATGCGTCATCTCGCGAGGGCCGGGATTTCCTGTGAACGCGCGCACACAGGCGCGCGCGCTCACAGGAACGGAAGGTAAGCGAGTGGATCTCCAGCCTGCCAACGGCGATCGCTCGCTGGCAGGCTGGAGATCTGATTTTTTTAACCCCTAACAGGTATATTAGACGCTGTTTTGATAACAGCGTCTAATATACCTGCTACCTGGTCCTCTGGTGGTCCCTTTTGTTAGGATCGACCACCAGAGGACACAGGTAGGTCAGTAAAGTCGCACCAAACACTACACTACACTACACCCCCCCGTCACTTATTAACCCCTTATGAACCCCTGATCACCCATGATCACCCCATATAAACTCCCTGATCACCCCCCTGTCATTGATCACCCCCCTGTCAGGCTCCGTTCAGACGTCCGTATGATTTTTACATGCGGACGTCTGAATGGAGCCTTACAGGGGGGTGATCAATGACAGGCGGGTGATCACCCATATACACTCCCTGATCACCCCCTGTCATTGATCACCCCCCTGTAAGGCTCCATTCAGACGTCCGCATGATTTTTACGGATACATGGATCGGATCCGCAAAACACATGCGGACGTCTGAATGGAGCCTTACAGGGGGGTGATCAATGACAGGGGGGTGATCACCCATATACACTCCCTGATCACCCCCTGTCATTGATCACCCCCCTGTAAGGCTCCATTCAGACGTCCGCATGATTTTTACGGATCCATGGATACATGGATCGGATCCGCAAAACACATGCAAACGTCTGAATGGAGCCTTACAGGGGGGTGATCAATGACAGGCGGGTGATCACCCATATACACTCCCTGATCACCCCCTGTCATTGATCACCCCCCTGTCATTGATCACCCCCCTGTAAGGCTCCATTCAGACGTCCGCATGTGTTTTGCGGATCCGATCCATGTATCCATGGATCCGTAAAAATCATACGGACGTCTTAATGGAGCCTTACAGGGGGGTGATCACCCATATACACTCCCTGATCACCCCCTGTCATTGATCACCCCCCTGTCATTGATCACCCCCCCTGTAAGGCTCCATTCAGACGTCCGCATGTGTTTTGCGGATCCGATCCATGTATCCATGGATCCGTAAAAATCATACGGACGTCTGAATGGAGCCTTACAGGGGGGGTGATCAATGACAGGGGGGTGATCACCCTGATCACCCCCTGTCATTGATAACCCCCCTGTAAGGCTCCATTCAGACGTCCGCATGTGTTTTGCGGATCCGATCCATGTATCCATGGATCCGTAAAAATCATGCGGACGTCTGAATGGAGCCTTACAGGGGGGGTGATCAGTGACAGGGGGGTGATCACCCTGATCACCCCCTGTCATTGATAACCCCCCTGTAAGGCTCCATTCAGACGTCCGCATGTGTTTTGCGGATCCGATCCATGTATCCATGGATCCGTAAAAATCATGCGGACGTCTGAATGGAGCCTTACAGGGGGGGTGATCAGTGACAGGGGGGTGATCACCCTGATCACCCCCTGTCATTGATAACCCCCCTGTAAGGCTCCATTCAGACGTCCGCATGTGTTTTGCGGATCCGATCCATGTATCCATGGAACCGTAAAAATCATACGGACGTCTGAATGGAGCCTTACAGGGGGGGTGATCAGTGACAAAAAATAAAAAAATCTAGGAACTCGCCATGCCCCTCACGGAATACCTTGGGGTGTCTTCTTTCCAAAATGGGGTCACTTGTGGGGTAGTTATACTGCCCTGGCAATTTAGGGGCCCATATGTGTGAGAAGTACTTTGCAATCAAAATGTGTAAATAATGGCCTGCGAAATCCGAAAGGTGCACTTTGGAATATGTGCCCCTTTGCCCACCTTGGCTGCAAAAAAGTGTCACACATCTGGTATCGCCGTACTCAGGAGAAGTTGGGGAATGTTTTGGGGTGTCATTTTACATATACCCATGCTGGGTGAGAAAAATATCTTGGTCAAATGCCAACTTTGTATAAAAAAATTGGAAAAGTTGTCTTTTGCCAAGATATTTCTCTCACCCAGCATGGGTATATGTAAAATGACACCCCAAAACACATTCCCCAACTTCTCCTGAGTACGGCGATACCAGATGTGTGACACTTTTTTGCAGCCAAGGTGGGCAAAGGGGCACATATTCCAAAGTGCATCTTTCGGATTTCACAGGCCATTTTTTACAGATTTTGATTGCAAAGTACTTCTCACACATATGGGCCCCTAAATTGCCAGGGCAGTATAACTACGCCACAAGTGACCCCATTTTGGAAAGAAGACACCCCAAGGTATTCCGTGAGGGGCATGGCGAGTTCCTAGAATTTTTAAATTTTTGTCGCAAGTTAGTGGAATATGAGACTTTGTAAGAAAAAAATAAAAATAAAAAATCATCATCATTTTTCGCTAACTTGTGACAAAAAATAAAAAGTTCTATGAACTCACTATGCCCATCAGCGAATACCTTAGGGTGTCTACTTTCCGAAAGGGGGTCATTTATGGGTTTTTTCTACTGTTTGGGCATTGTAGAACCTCAGGAAACATGACAGGTGCTCAGAAAGTCAGAGCTGCTTCAAAAAGCGGAAATTCACATTTTTGCACCATAGTGTGTAAACGCTATAACTTTTACCCAAACCATTTTATTTTTTTGCCCAAACATTTTTTATTTATCAAAGACATGTAGAACTATAAATTTAGCGAAAAATTTATATATGGATGTCGTTTTTTTTGCAAAATTTTACAGCTGAAAGTGAAAAATGTCCTTTTTTTGCAAAAAAATCGTTACATTTCGATTAATAACAAAAAAAGTAAAAATGTCAGCAGCAATAAAATACCACCAAATGAAAGCTCTATTAGTGAGAAGAAAAGGAGGTAAAATTCATTTGGGTGGTAAGTTGCATGACCGAGCGATAAACGGTGAAAGGAGTGTAGTGCCGAAGTGTAAAAAGTGCTCTGGTCATGAAGGGGGTTTCAGCTAGCGGGGCTGAAGTGGTTAAATTATTGTATAATAAATAATTTATATTTTTGCATAGACGCTTGTACCTTGTATACTGATTGCACAATATAATTAAATAACCGATCAAACTTTTTTTGAGGTGTCATATATGTCCACCTCAAGGATCAATAATCTTTTGAAATCTTTTCTTTGATCCTTTCTTTTATATAAAAGCCTTTTGCTTTATATCCCCGACAACTTCCCTGCCACACCCACTTTTTTTTAGACCTGGTGTGTGTGGAGAGAAAGTCGCAGATTGCGGCACCAGAAATATGCCTAATTTAGGCGTATTTCTGTTTAATAAATGACCCCCTAAAACCTTATTCACAAGTCATTGTTTTGGTCAGTGATTGCGGGACAAAACCAGGAGTAGAAGCTTCATAGAGATAAGGTATACTGTAAGGCTCATGTACACGGCCCTAAGTGTTTTGCGGTCCGAAACACGGATACCGGCCGAGTGCATGCCACCATTTTTTTTTTACTTCTGCAGAAATGCCCTATCCTTGCCCGCAAAACCGACAATAGGATGTGTTCTATCTTTTAGAAGGGCCGCAGAGCCGACGTGCAGATGCAGACAGTACACCATGTGCCGTTCGCATCCTTCGTGGCTCTATTGAGCTAAATGTGTCCGCAATCCGCAAAAAGCACAGATCGTATCCAAATCAAAACCACAGCCGTATGCATGAGCCCTTAGGGAAACATCTGCACCTGTTCTGTGTTTAGACTCACACTTTTTTGGCTCAAAATCACTGATGGAAATCACTGACTGAACACTGACGTGTGAATAAGGCCTCATGCACACGAACGTATTTTGTTTCCGTGTCCGTTCTGTTTTTTTTGCGGATAGGATGCAGACCCATTTATTTCAATGGGTCCACAAAAAATGCGGACAGCACACCGTGTGCTATCTGCATCCGTATGTCCGTTCTCTAGCCCCGCAAAAAAATATAACATGTCATATTCTTGTCCGTTTTAGGCATTGTTACAATGGATCCGCAAAAAAAAGAATGGCATAAGGATGGTTTTTTTTGCGGATCCACAATTTGCGGACCACAAAACACATACAGTCGTGTGCAACAGGTATTGTGGTCTTGGCCACAATACCTGTTGGCTGACAAATGATCTCTGTAAACCAGGGCAGTCATTGAACTGAAAGGGGTCGCAGCAGAACACACAAATTGGCACAATTTAGACCCTGAATTGAAAATATTCCAGCAGCGTTGGACGTTTTTTCTTTTGCAATTCTGGATTCGCAGTCGCAGCAACGTGCACTGCTACACAGCAATCCTTGGTTACTTGATGGGTGTCACTGCTGAGATCATCACATTGCCCCAAAGTCCCAAATGAAGCCTTGGACGACGGGTTTATCACAGCCTTAGGCCTCATGCACACGGCCATTAAACATAAAAATGGCCCAAGGTTCATTGAAAGTGGTTTAGGTGGAAACCCTTCTGTCCTGTGTTGGGGGGTCTGGTTTGATCCTTGCTATGGGGCCCTTACTTCTCTATGTATGCCACTGTCAGCACCTGCAGTGACCAGGAACGAGTACGCTGATGCCACTTTTGCAGTGGGTCAGGATACGGGTGGATAATAGTCTGTATTTGTTTGTGACGCCAATTGCAGCCTGCTCAGGGTACTACCCCAGGGGCCTTCCAAGGTGTTATAACGCACGTCCCAGATTAGGAATGCTAGAGTGGTGTAATGGCCTGTAATGTCTCTGTAGAATAGTGGTAGTTGTGTCCACGGTGTCTCCTACCTGGGTACGGCTGGACTCCTGGATCACTTGCAATAAATTTGAGTGTAGTGATAGTAGGAGTAATAGAGGAATTTTGCAGCAGAAATAATGTCCAGACCTTTAGATGAAGTTCAAACGTTTCTTTACTGAGGATAACTTGTATCCAAGCAGTATACAGCTCTGGTCTCTTGTCCCAGCAGGTTTTGGCAATGATTGTCAGGAATAAATACTTCTGCACTTTAAATGTGGAGCTTGCAGGATAAGTCGTCTGCTTGGTAGCTCTTTAATTATGGCAGGAATTAATCTTCTGCACTTCTCTGTAACTTCTGCTTTGTGGGGACAGACTAGCTGAGGAGGAATGGCTTCTCCTAGGTCTCCGGACTTAACTCTCAGATGATTTCTCAGGGGGTGCTTTCTTCCTGGAACTCTGGAGGTTGTCTGCATTCTTCATCCAGCTGAGGCTGCAGGTGCTTAGCCTGGATATATGATCAGGTCTCAGCTGAGACAAGATCCTTGCTGTCTTCCCTATGCAGGGGATCTCCTGAACTCTATCGCACAGCCTTCCCCAACAGGGGTGGCTGGCACACTAACTTCCTTCTCCACCCATGCTGAAGGATGTGGGAACAGCCCACCCCGCTCACAGAGGGGGATCTAAGCTGGAATAATCCATTTCAGCTTAGATGTACTAAATTAGGACTTCTACGTGGCTAATGCATTACTGCCACCTGCTGGTAAACCTGGAAAATTACAAGGAACAATTGTATTTAACATGGTTTTAGAAGCACATTTGTGGAGACACAATATAAATTACATCAGATGACAGTATAAAGGCTCTTAGAAGACAGTAGCGGGGTAGAGCCGTGTAGTAACACAACTCTGGGGTGTAACACACCTTTTTCTAATCTAATGTAATTATCTTCTATCTATCTATCTAATATCTATCTAAATAAAGAAACAAATTCCACGGCACATCCAAGGCTTAAAAGTAGAAGCTTTATGCTTCAGACAGCGACGTTTCGGTCCACTTGCTGGGACCTTTCTCGAGCAGTGACAAAGTGCAATAGTGCATTGTGCTTATTTATACAGGTTAACATCATTTACAATCCAATCATATAAATAAACCATCTCAAGTGTATCCTTTCTCTAATAACAAGACCTTTTTCACAAAAAGATTGTTGTCGCTCTGATGCGGTCACGTGATCGGACTTGTGATCACGTGGCCGGACTTGCGATCACGTGACCGGTGCAACCAGAAGCGGGATGGGCAATTCGCTTCGGTGAAGACATGCGCATTGAGGATAACTACACGCCAATCTCATGTGGACCGGATCCCTGCTGACTGTGATTCTCTCCCCTAATGTTTTTATTAAAGGGAGTCTGTCAGCAGATTTACCCCTTTTTAACAGTTGCCATACCGCTGTAGCCGCAACACAGATGATTAACACAGTACCTTTATATGCTTTGGTGGACTTTTAAATATGCCAAAATCGAACTTTGATGAGGGCTCGCAAGTGCCCAGGGCGGAGTCCACCGGGTTGGAGCCCAGGCAGCTCTGCCTCTTCGGCTCTTATCCCCGCCCAGCCTCCTCCTCTGCTCGCCTATCTGTTGTCTCTCCCCCTCAGCGAGATCCCGCGCCGACGCGATGACTTCCTTGGTCGGGGCATGCGCATAAGCTACTGCGATGCCGTGTCAGCAATGGGCATGGCAGTGCGCATGCCCCGGCCAAGGAAGTTATCGCATCGGCGCGGGATCTCGCTGAGGGGGAGAGACAACAGATAGGCGAGCAGAGGAGGAGGCTGGGCGGGGATAAGAGCCGAAGAGGCAGAGCTGCCTGGGCTCCAACCCGGTGGACTCCGCCATGGGCACTTGCGAGCCCTCATCAAAGTTCGTTTTTGGCATATTTAAAAGTCCACCAAAGCATATAAAGGTACTGTGTTAATCATCTGTGTTGCGGCTACAGCGGTATGGCAACTGTTAAAAAGGGGTAAATCTGCTGACAGACTCCCTTTAATAACATCTGCACAAAGGTATGATTGTAGGGTTTGCACATATGTTTTTAATATTAATTAGGGTACCGCTTATGAATTTCGTTGGAATATACTTTGTATGTATATGGAATATTAATTTATGATATATATATATCTCGTGTCACTTGATTATGCACTAGCACTTTTATATGAATTTTTGTGAAAAAGGTCTTGTTATTAGAGAAAGGATACACTTGAGATGGTTAATTCTATTATTGGATTGTAAATGATGTTAACCTGTATAAATAAGCACAATGCACTATTGCACTTTGTCACTGCTCGAGAAAGGTCCCAGCAAGTGGACTGAAACGTCGCTGTCTGAAGCATAAAGCTTCTACTTGGATTTTACGCATTGGATGTGCCGTGGAATTTGTTTCTTTATCTGGATATTTTTGGGGGTGGATCGTCCTCACAACGGCTGGCACTCTATACATACAAGCGGAATTGCGGTGCTGTCCACTCTTTGTTTTTTGCTATCTACCTATCTCATATCTATCATCTATCTAATAATCTATACATCTATCTATCTATCTATCTATCTCATATCTATCATCTATCTAATAATCTATACATCTATCTATGTATCTATCTATCTCATATCTATCATCTATCTAATAATCTATACATCTATCTAATTTGTCTACAGATACATAAATATTTTTCTTTATTTTGTTATGTATTATCATTGTTTTTGTTATTTATAATTATACAATCTACTTAACCATCTAACAGATGGAAAAATGCATGACAGCAAATAAAGCACCAAAAGAACCATATTGGACACACATAAAATATCAAATATTTATTTAGGGCTCCTTCACACTTGCGGCAGGATGGATCCGGCAGGCTGGTCTCCCTGTTGGATCCGTCCTTCCGCTGTTTCGCCGTATCACCGGACCGCCGCTCCATCCCCATTGACTATAATGGGGACGGGGGCTGAGCTCAGGCGCAGCACGGCGGTGCGCGGCGAAAGCCGCCGGACTAAAAAGTCGGACATGCAGGACTTTTTAGTCAGGCGGCTTTCGCCGTGCACTGCCGTGCTGCGCCGGAGCTCAGCCCCCGTCCCCATTATAGTCAATGGGGACGGAGCGGCGGTCCAGCGGTTCGGCGAAACAGCGGAAGGACGGATCCGACAGGGAGACCAGCCTGCCGGATCCGTCCTGCCGCAAGTGTGAAGGAGCCCTTAGTAATAGATTAATAGTAACAACTCTTTAATCCAAAATAAATGATAAAATATAGCAGCAGTGCAGGCTGACGCTGCGAAAAGCCGCTCCCCTGCTGACCCACAAGGTACCCGATCCCCACAAATAACAATGCTCTATACGTGAAGGAATAAAAGAGCAATGGTAAACGGATTCCCCAAGGTAACTCCAACTAACATATCAACTGCTATGTATATAATCATCAACCATGGGGCCCAATCAAAGTGGCCTACTGTGGATATACTAATAGCAAGCGGCTAAAGGGAAAGGAAATCATGGAATACCTTGGTAGTCAGCCAGTGAAGAGATCGGACCTCTGGTCAGCTGCAAGCACACCCCGACGCACGTTTGGCTCCGCTTTTTCAAGGTGCGTCTTGGGGAATCCGTTTACCATTGCTCTTTTATTCCTTCACGTATAGAGCATTGTTATTTGTGGGGATCGGGTACCTTGTGGGTCAGCAGGGGAGCGGCTTGTCGCAGCGCCAGCCTGCACTGCTGCTATATGTTATAATTTATTTAGTAATGATCTATTACTAAATAAAGATTTGATATTTTATGTGTCCCTTATGGTTCTTTCGGCGCTTTATTTATAATGATGTATACATTTTTTAAACAAATATTTATCTTTTATTATTTTTAGTTATAATTATTGTTTATATTTATCATTATTCATGTTGCTTTTATTTATTATCTCTATTTATGAATGCAATTGCTATTATGTATAATATTTACATTTGTTATATTTATTATGATTATTATTTTGAATTATTACTGTTATTTATATTATTATACATGATTAATAATTATAATAATAATAATTACTATTATTATTAATATTTCTTTATTAGTTAATATTCTATATTAGTTTGGTTGTTTACCATGCCTTTAGTTTACCATGACACACAGCGCCACCTGCTGGACGGAAGGAAAAGTGAAAGTGGCGGAGGAGTTTGTGTGTGACACAGCGAGCAGCGTGGAGCAGAGGAGGGAATCTGCGGGGCAGAGAGCACCAGAGGTAATGAGGGCTCGGGCACTGGTTGGCAGCCACCAGTGGGGCACAAAACACTGAGCTGCCCACCCGTGCCAGTCCGGCCGTAAACTCACGTTATCCTGATGCGCCGGCAGCGGTGGGAGCTCCGGGGCTTGTCCCTGGAAGTTGTCAGCTTTTCCAGGGATGTTCCTTTATATAAAGTTGTATACTGTTTGTATGTGTGACTGTCTATTGTATAGAAGAACTGTCATGGGGGAATCTGACTGTCCTGATTAGTGAGGGGCCTGGTGCTGAGCCCTCAGTGATGGGTGGTCCTGGTTAATGGGAGTTTCCAGTTCTAGTCATTCAGTCAGAGGGGCTTGCTGTTAGATCAGCAGGGTCCGCAAATATCTGGTGGGCTGCGGATGATAGGCGATCCTGCGGTTGGGCTGTATTCACACCTGGCTGATATGGCGTGACCTCATGTATGAGTTTCCATAAGACTCATTCAGATGACAGAAAATTCTGCATCAGATCTGCAGCGTGTGAATTCGCCGTGAATGGCGGTCCTGCATCTTCTATGGGCGTTACTGAAATGGCCGAGAACTTTCTCTCTCTGTAACTGAATGGAAAGATCTTGCCTATAAATGGCCTCCCCTATTTCTTCTTCTCCGTCTCACCCTGTGGGTTGGGGGACCCCGATACTGCACATAGGTGCAGGTCCTCATCGACCAGACATTTATGGCGTATCCTGAGGATCCATTCCCGCTACTGGCATAGGGTGTTGATGAGGTTTGTTAAAGGGATTCTCCTGTAATGTTGTCAACATGGCCCCCAGAATGTGACTAGGGCGGGTTGCCTCCATTTCTACAGCTGCTTAGGTGAGGTGCCTTGCCATACTGCGCTCCTGCGTTGGGGGTTACTTTACATGAATGGGGCATGCTGTCAGGCTGCTCAGCCTGCCAGCATATCTCATGTACGATCGCTCCATTACTGTGGGGAACTCTGCTGCTCTACAACAGTCTTGACACGATCCTCTGTCATGGCTGAGCAGCCTGATAGCAGTAGGCAGAAAGATCACGTATCTATCAGGCTGCTCAGCCATGACAGAGGATCACATTATGACTATAGTACAGCAGAGTTCCCTATAGACATGGAGCGATCATACGTGAGATATCAGGACGAGCTGCCATACCAGAGACATCCGATGGAAAAACATATTGCAAATGAGGTCTTATGAACCAGGCCTTAAGTGTCAGTTCAGATATGTACCCACCAAAAGTAGTCAGACTGAAGAGCCCCCTGGGAACTCTGCTCTACAATAGTCATGATGCGATCCTCTGTCATGGCTGAGCAGCCTGATAGGAAAATGATAGCCTTACTGCTATCGGGCTGCTCAGCCATGACAGAGGATTGCATAATGTTGTAGAGCAGAGTTCCCAAGGGGCTCTCCAGTCTGACTACTTTTGGTGGGTACATATCTGAATTGACACGTTAGGCCTGGTTCATGAGACCTCATTTATAATGTTTCAAATGACTCACTGTACCCAGGAGATCAAAATTACCGGTAATGTTTCAATAGTCTGCGACTATAGTTTCCTGTTTCTGGTCTTATCATTAAAATATAACTTTTTTACGTTCTTTATTAAACAATACACTGACACGAAAACATAAAGTAAAAATACATATGGAGGGCTTCTATATTTGGGGCTGAGGGTATAGTATCTCTACTTTCTTTGTAGATCAGAAGGATATTACTGCATATCCATCTAGGAATAGAGTGCAATCTATAGCATTATAATTTTTATGTCTGCAATGTCATTCAACACCAGCCACTCCTATCATCTGGACTGCACTCTATCATCTGGACTGCACTCTATCATCTGGACTGCACTCTATCATCTGGACTGCACTCTATCATCTGGACTGCACTCTATCATCTGGACTGCACTCTATCGGCTGATTACCCTACAGGAAGTGCTCTTAAGGCCCCTTTCACACTTGCGTTGTCCGGATCCGGCGTGTACTCCACTTGCCGGAATTACACGCCGGATCCGGAAAAACGCAAGTGTACTGAAAGCATTTGAAGACGGATCCGTCTTCAAAATGCTTTCAGTGTTACTATGGCCTGGTTGCCATAGTAGGAGCGGGGAGCGGTATACTTACAGTCCGCGCGGCTCCCGAGGCGCTCCAGAGTGACGTCAGAGCGCCCCATGCGCATTGGATGACGTGCCATGCGATCACGTGATCCATGCGCTTGGGGCGCCCTGACGTCACTCTGGAGCGCCCCGGGAGCCGCACGGACGGTAAGTATGCTGCTCCCCCGCTCCCCGCTACACTTTACCATGGCTGCCAGGACTTTAGCGTCCCGGCAGCCATGGTAACCATTGAGAAAAAGCTAAACGTCGGATCCGGCAATGCGCCAAAACAACGTTTAGCTTAAGGCCGGATCCGGATCAATGCCTTTCAATGGGCATTAATTCCGGATCCGGCCTTGCGGCAAGTCTTCAGGATTTTTGGCCAGAGCAAAAAGCGCAGCATGCTGCGGTATTTTCTCCGGCCAAAAAACGTTCCGTTCCGGAACTGAAGACATCCTGATGCATCCTGAACGGATTTCTCTCCATTCAGAATGCATTAGGATAAAACTGATCAGGATTCTTCCGGCATAGAGCCCCGACGACGGAACTCTATGCCGGAAGAAAAGAACGCAAGTGTGAAAGAGCCCTTAATTGTATCTGGCACCTTTCTAGGAGTCTCTCAGTAGCAGTGCTACTGGCACTTCAATTTCTATCTGTGCTGCCCTTATCATGTAGTTACCAAAATATGAAACTGACTTACGTATATATGAAAATTCAAAAAACTTTATTATAAATATATATGAACAATACATACATGTATAATAAACGAAGGCAGCACAAGGCAGGACACACAGAGGAGGAGCAGGACCCAAGGAGAGGCCGGGAGATCAGTGCACGAAAATAACAACAGGGAAAAAAAGAATGCTAGCTAAAAAAGCGTACCTCAAAACCTCATGACAGCAATGCCCCAAACAAAGTGCAAAGGAGGCAATTGTAGAGATTGAGGTTAGAGTACATGGACAAGATTAAACATACCCTGAATGGTGCCAAAGATCTCCCGGCCGACTCCTGACCCAACGCCGTTTCGCCGTAAACCTGGCTTCTTCTTGGGGCGTTACTGTCATGAGGTTTTGAGGTACGCTTTTTTAGCTAGCATTCTTTTTTTCCCTGTTGTTATTTTTGTGCACTGATCTCCCGGCCTCTCCTTGGGTCCTGCTCCTCCTCTGTGTGTCCTGCCTTCGTTTGTATTGTTCATATATATTTATAATAAAGTTTTTGGATTTTCATATATATGTAAGTCAGTTTCATTTTAAGGTGATTATTACGACTCCTTGCGGGTCCGTTTTTTTCGATTTACTTGATATTTATTCTGTCCGGTTAATATTGGTTGACCCTATCATGTACTTGTATATGCTCGGCGTCTGCAGATCGCCGTGCTCCTATTCGGTTATTTGCCCTGCCATAATTTTTAAAAAGAAGGTATTAAAGATGCAGCTCCCCCGACATGTTTCACCGCGATATGCGGCGTCTTCAGGGGAAAAGGACGTTGATAGTAGCTCCTTTTCCCCTGAACACGCCGCATATCGCGGTCAAACTTGTCGGGGGAGCTGCATCTTTAATATCTTCTTTTTAAAAATTATGGCAGGGCAAATAACCGAATAGGAGCACGGCGATCTGCAGACGCCGAGCATATACAACTACATGATAGGGGCAGCACAGATAGAAATTGAAGTGCCAGTAGCACTGCTACTGAGAGACTCGTAGAAAGGTGCCAGATACAATTAAAGAGCACTTCCTGTAGGGTAATCAGCCGATAGAGTGCAGTCCAGATGATAGAGTGCAGTCCAGATGATAGAGTGCAGTCCAGATGATAGAGTGCAGTCCAGATGATAGAGTGCAGTCCAGATGATAGAGTGCAGTCCAGATGATAGAGTGCAGTCCAGATGATAGAGTGCAGTCCAGATGATAGAGTGCAGTCCAGATGATAGAGTGCAGTCCAGATGATAGAGTGCAGTCCAGATGATAGAGTGCAGTCCAGATGATAGAGTGCAGTCCAGATGATAGAGTGCAGTCCAGATGATAGAGTGCAGTCCAGATGATAGGAGTGGCTGGTGTTGAATGACATTGCAGACATAAAAATTATAATGCTATAGATTGCACTCTATTCCTAGATGGATATGCAGTAATATCCTTCTGATCTACAAATGAAGTAGAGATACTATACCCTCAGCCCCAAATATAGAAGCCCTCCAAATGTATTTTTTAATTTTCACTTTATGTTTTCGTGGCAGTGTATTGTTTAATAAAGAACGTAAAAAAGTTATATTTTAAATGATAAGACCAGAAACAGGAAATTATAGTCGCAGACTATTGAAACACTAATTTACATCCTCATTTGCAACATATCTCATCTGCAATTGCACCATTACTGTCAGGAACTCGGCTCTACAGCTGTCAGGATGCGAGCCTCTGTCATGGCTGAGCAGCCTGATAGGAACATGATCTTGCTCCCAACTGCTATCAGGCTGCTCAGCCATGACAGCAGATTGCATCATGACTAATTTAGAATCACTGATAGTAATGGAGCTCATACATCCGATATGTTGACAGGCTGAGCAGCCTAACCGCATCTTCCATCCCTATGAAGTGACTGGAGCGCAGTACAGCGAGGCCAGACCCCCAGGCAGCTATAGAAATGGAGGCAACCTGTGCTAGTCACACTCTAGGACAGGTTGCTGGAGACCGTGTTGATAACAGTCCTGGAGAACCCCTTTAAGAGTGTAACTGATTCTCTTATACTGTGATTCACTGCTGATTTGCCAGCCACTAATCCGGACAGCAGATCGTATTCGTTATGTGTAAACATAGCCTTAGGAGTCCAGAAAGTCCTGGCGATGATCTCAGAGAAGAGTTGTGATCATAGTCCATTGACAGAAAAGGATCTTTCCTTTAAGACCTCCATTATCTACCTGGCAGCCAATCAGAATGTAGCTTTCATTTTACCACAGCACATTCTGTATGGTTGCCATGGGCAACATGTCCAGCTTTCCTCTCACAGTGCCTGCTGTAGGAGATGGTGGGTAAAGAAGGGGCTATTAATTACTGGAGATGAAAAGGGAAGTGGGGGGGGACGCGGTTTCTACTTTTAGAGGGACGGTACATTGCCTCCACAACCAGGGAGCACCTCCGTCTGACTTCTTATGGTGGGTACCTACCTGAACTGACATGTAAGGCCTGGCTCATATGTCCTCACCTGCAATGCGTTTGTCCTTCTGATTTCTCTGGTATGGCAGCTTGTCCTAATGGACGTGAATGGGGCTGAGCTGCAATACCACATACAACCTGCGGACAAGAATAGCGCTATTTCTCTAATCCTGTATAACCCCATCCCTCAAAATGGCAATGTCCGTCATGATCACATGGGGACAGGAGCCGCGTGGCAAATGTGGCATCTAGGTGGTTAAACAAAAAAATGGGGCTCCCCATCACCCCCCTCCCCCCCCCTAGTGCCACGATTACAGGGTGCCGTTGCTTTGGCAGCTGTGCAGCCCCTGGCAGTTTTTTCGGCTGTTCCCATCTCGTTTTTAAAGGCTTATTCCCATCTCAGACATTAGGGGCATATGGCTAGGATAAGCCCCCAATGTCTGATAGGTGCGGGTCCCAGTATCTTTAGAATGGAGCCCACAAAGTGAAGGAGCCGCAGCCGCGCTCCATTCATTCCTATGAGAGCGCCGAAGATATATTTCCTCCAGCCACATAGACGTGAATTGATCGGTGGCCGCGCTTGCGCGGTGTGCTTCCTATTTATTTACAATTAGGACTTCTGAAAATAGCTGAGCGTGCTGCACGGCTCTTTTCAGCGCTTCCATAGAAGAGAATGGAGGGCGGCGGTGGCTCCCTCACTTTCGGGGCTCCATTCTAAAGATACAGTCGGTGTGAGTTCCAGAGGTGGGGCTAGGATATGCCCCCAATGTCTGAGATAGGAATAACCCTTTAATGTATGTTTAGTGTATATGCAAGTTCAGGGAAGTTTGTGTCTTCTTTTTTTTTTGGGGGAAACTTTTGGGGTCATTTATCAAACTGGTGTAAAGCAGAACTGGCTTAGTTGGCCCTAGCAGCCAATCAGATTCCTCCTTTCATTTTGGACAGCCCCTTTGGAAAATTAAAGGTGGAATCTGATTGGTTGCTAGGTGCAACCAAGCCGGTTCTACTTTATATTAATGACCCCATTTTTTTTTATTTTTTTACTTCCACTGACATTAAAATGATTTTCCAGTTTTCACAAACATCCTTTAAAACAATCATTTATGAAAGTCGCTGTAATTTTGTAATGTATTTCTTTTAACTTTATTGCTCCTATCTCCCATTCTGGGCTGTGGTCACATGAGCATGTCCATTCTTCCTGTGATGTCATGTCCATGGGCGGGACAGTGATAGGGGAGTATCTATGTAACTAGATGGGTGGGAGGAGCTATATACTAGCTGGGTGTTGTTAGGGGCGGGGCTGGAGCTGTGGCAGAGGAAGGAGAAGTGCATCATGGGTTTGGTTGGATGCAGCAACAGGAAGTGCTACATACAGGAAGTATGCAAACCAGAGGGATTGGTTTGCATATTGATAAGGGGTCAGGAGAGTCCAAACTGGGGAAAAAAATCATTAGGAATATGTACATGAGCATATCTGTTAAAAACCACAGAAATTCCAGAAAACGCCTTTAAATATAAAAAATTAATAACATTATTAAATGGAAAGATAATTACTTTACGTTCCCATCTCCCATAGTCTACAAGGTTAGTGTATGTCGAGTATGGATTTTATTTTTTGCAGGAAGGAACAGTCTGGCACGCTACACTGCCCTGTCCTTCCAAAAACAGTGTATAGGAACGTAACCAAGGACAAGCATAGTCAAAAATATACACTATGGGGGTCATTTATTAAGACCGGCGTTTTAGACTAAAATGCTGGTCTTAATACCCCTTGCGCTAGCGGTGGATCCGCCGAAGAAATATAGAGACGCCAGTGTAAATCTACACCTGCTCCCTTGCTGGCCTAGATTTAGAACATTTTCTACACCTAAAACAGGCATATAAAATGATAAATGAGAGCGGCCTGCCGCCCCGCCCCGCCCCCCTTTTTAGACCTGACGTTAGCGGGGGAAAGTCCTTTGCGCTGCAATGTGCGACAGCTATATGCCAGAAAACCGGTGTATATCTGATAGTAAATGACCCCCCTATGGCTGTGATAGCTAACCTCCGGCACGCCAGCTGTGGTAAAACTACAACTCCCAGGATGCACACTTGCTTTGCTGTTCTCAGAACTCCACAGAAATTAATGGAGCATGCTGGGAGTCGTAGTTTCACCACAGCTGGCGTTCCGGAGGTTAGCCGTCGCTGGCCTATGGGTACATCGAGTGATACATTTCAGTACATTTTTACTGCCGTCACAGGTAGACGCTCAACGTAAAGCAAAAATAAGATGTGGAATGCGGTGTATTATACCAGCGATCATGAGGTCGCATTTTCCGGTCCCCCAGTGGGACTAAAAAAATAAATAAAAAAAAATCAACAGGCTATGGCACCTAAGTGGTTAAACAAAGAAAGAGGGCTCCTTGCCGGAAATGGTGCCACTGAGGGGAAAAAAAAGAAGAGGTCTCTTTTGAATGAAGGGGTTAATAGACGTCATTGCTGTGTGAGAGGGGCTGGACCTTTATCTGAAGTTACATTCTGGGTTTCTATTGCTGGAGTGTGAATTGCTGGGATCCGTCCCAGGGCAGACGACCTGGCGGCTGCTGCTGCACATCCCTTTTGCTTCGTGACTCAGTTATTTGGCAGCAGTCGGAGCCTAGAGGCCTTGCTTTTCCTAGGCCTGTGCCATCCAGTGTGACAATGCTCTCATTGTACAATACACAGACTTTTTGGACGCCGCTGACATATATAATTTTGCGTTGTTTTAAACTAAGGAAAAATCTTGGATTGCGCATCCACCTGCCGTGCCTTTATTTATTGCTCCTCAGCATAATTGAAGGGGTCGTCCACTTTCCAAAATTGATGACCTATCCTCAGGATAGGTCATCAGTATTAGGGCTCATGCACAGGACCGTATGTATTTTGCGGTCCCCAAAAAAACGGATCCGCAAAAAATACGGATGACATCCGTGTGCATTCTGTATTTTGCGGAACAGGAACAGCTGGCCCTTAATGGAACAGTCTTATCCTTGTCCGTAATGCGGACAATAATAGGACATGTTCTATTTTTTTGTGGAACGGGAATACGGACATACGGAAACGGAATGCACACGGAGTAACTTCCATTTGTTTTGCGGACCCATTGAAGCGAATGGTTCCGCATACGGTCCGCAAAAAAAAACCCCGGAATGGACACAGAAAGAAAATACGTTTGTGTGCATGAGCTCTTAGATCCGCAGGGGTCTGACTCCTATCAACCCCGCCCATCAGCTGTTTGAAGAGGCCGCAGCGCTCTTATCTCTTCACTGTTTACCTGCTCGCCATCAACATCGCAGCGACAAGCAGTGTAATTACAGCTCCTCCGCCGCCCCGTTCACTTGAATGAGAAGAAGCAATGCGTTCTCTTCATACAGCTGATCGGCGGGGGTGCCAAGTGTCGGACCCCCGCTGATCTGATATTGATCCCGAGGACAGATCATCAATATTGGAAACGGGTTACTGTACATCAGGCACTTGGTATACTTTTTGATCACAATGCATGGGCACCACATCACTTTGGCCTCTATAAAATGTGGGTCCCTACACCAAATTGGCGCAGCACCACATGGCAACCATCACTGCTGCAGCACGGAAGCTGCCCGCGTGCCTTCCACAATTTGTAGAAATGCCTATTCTTGTCCGCAAAACGGACAAGAATAGGACATGGTATTTTTTTTTAGAATCAATAATTTTTTATTGAGGTATTTCAAACGAGTACAGTTAAAACTCACTCGCAGGTGAGTAAACTCAAGTGAAAGGCATAGGTGAACAATAAGTCTCCCAGACAAAGGGAGATAACACATATGATACAGCAAATCAAGAAGTATTACAAAAAAATCAACAGTTCCTCAGAATGTACCAATGGGGAAAGGGATGGGGAACATATTGCCTAGAGTTCCATCTTTGTCAAATATGGGAGGCTAGGAGGGGGACATATATCTCGAAGCCCTCCACACTCGCCATGTCTTCTCATATTTCACGGTGTTGCAAGTGCCATTCGAAGTTGCGAAATGGTATCTTTTTTTGCGGGCTCCACGGAACGGAGCAACGGATGCGGACAGCACACTGAGTGCTGTCCGCATCTTTTGCGGCCCCATTGAAGTGAATGGATTTGCACCCAAGCCACAAAAAGTGCAGTTCGGACACGGACCAGAACAACAGTCGTGTGCATGAGGCCTAAGCCCTATTTTGGAGCACGGCTCCACCAACCCATATGCATAGGCTCAGATCTGCCGGATCTCAAAACCGGAATTGAAAACGTAGATATGAAAGTAGCCTTAGCTTTTCTGCTGTAAAATGCATTTTTTTCTGTTAAGTAGGTGTTTATTTCTTTCTTTTGTCTTCTCAAAAACGCAGTATACTGTAACTTTTGGAGATTTTGACGGCAGGGTTTGATATAAAATGTGACAGTTGAACTCGAAGCGCTAAGACTGTTTTGTGTCTTATTTCAGGTGGTGTTGCCCCTCCAGGCTTCTCCAAGGAACTGGAAGCCGCAGAACCATGAGTCTTGCTTTACATGAGCTCCTGCTCTGCTGCCGTCAGCTGGAGACTGACAAGGCCACGGAAAGACGGGTATGTTGTCCCGGTGTTTTTGGGCCCAAATACAGTGTTTTCAGACTAGTTTAGTGGAACCTGAGATTCCAGGAGACAGAGACAGGGGAAGAAAAAAAGAGGGTTAGTCACTGGGCCTTCAGGAGTGATGGTCCAGGGGTAACTTCGCAGGGCGCCAAAGGTAGGGCAGACTGGGTGTGGTACGATTGTGTATTATATATTTGGAAATGAAATTAATAAAATAATATATCTTAGGAATATATATATATTGATCAAAAGATAATGGTAAAGAGATAATGATAAAACAGAAAGGGGCCAGCTGCCGGTGGTCTCAACCCACCCTGATCTCTCAAGGTGGGTGATTGAAAAGAAAACAGTGGGGTTGCGTGAAAGCGCAAAAAAAGGACCACAGGAGGGCGCCAGTACCCTAAAATCTATGGTTATGATTGTGTAAAGCACAAAGGTAGAGGCTTATCCTCTTGTGTACACTCACCGGATAATGTAGTTGATTGGTTTACAATTGGTATATAATAGGTTGTTAGTGGTTAGGAATAAGATAACAGTAGTGATAAAATATATACAATCAACTTATAAGATCCCAAAATGGGTTGTAAAATCAAATCAAAATTTTAGTGACTCACTTCACCCAGGAGGGTAATGTGGGATAAAGCTCAAGACACCCACATCACACCACCTGCGCCTGGATCGCCAGTAGAATCTCAGAAACGAACAGTGATCACTCTGGAGTCCTTTGTTCTTTCTTTCAATCTTTTATTTCAAAGCCAGGGTGGGGGAGTGAGGAGCTCGACGCGTTTCGGGGCCTCTTAATGGGTCCCCTTCATCAGGAGCAAAGATAATAACAACATGGTACACATAGGGTTTAAGTAGCAATGAAGGAACAAGAAAAGACCGCCAAAACGGTTTGTAAATTGGTCACTTCCGGTATCTCCATGCGTTCCACTGTGGAACGCACCGGAAATGACGTCCTGATAGTTACAGGGTTGGTAATTTTTTTCTCTATATAGTTAGTGCTGATGTCCCAATGTTAGCCTGTTAGAAATATCAGCACTGGGATATCCGTAAGGCTGGTGGAGGATCCTGTTATGTGTCCCCTCTGCCTATTAGTAGTTCCCTATGGGAGCGCTCGCGGTGGAACGCATATCGAACTTCCGGTGCGTTCCAGCCTGGAGCGCATCCGGACCGGAAGTGAGCCTCTAGTCCGAGGTATTCGTCTCATTGGATTGTTACTGAACAGGTTATCTGGTGTCCGATGATATAAATATAAATGTTGAAGGGGCATATCGATTAAAATAGAATATAGAATACATCTTTTGGCAAAAAAAAAATTATATAATGGCAAAAAAATCTAAGGATACAGATATGTCAATTTTGTATACAAAACATCTTTTTGCTAAGGTGTCTTTGGTGATGGGGGAATCACATTGTGGGATATGGCGATAATAATGTATCTGTGTTTGTGGATATAGTCTGCACCAATCATTAATATTACTAAAATTACTAAAAGAATAGAAGGGAAGATAAAAAGCAATTAAATAAGTGGATTATATATTAAAGAAAAGAAAGTTTTAAAAATGTATATATATAAAAATATAAGAAATATTAATAATAATAAATTTTGGCTTAAAAATGCGGCCAATAAGAAGATGATCATAATAATAAAGAAAGATCGGAGATGTGTATATATCGTAAAATTGTACGGGAGATATAATGTATATATATGAATGTACATACCATAGATATTGACATGACATGGTTTAAATTGATAGTTGAAAACATATATTAAAACATATATTAAAACCACATATTGAAATATATAATAAAAGTATATGTGAAGTTATAGAAGAGCAAGTGGTGTATTAAAGAGGTACATTATATCTCTTCTCCCTTCCTTTACTTATTAGAGGTTATGTTATCGTTATATATATATATATATATATATATATATATGATTATGTTCATTTAGTAATTGGAATATTCTAGACATTCATTTAGGCCGAAGGGGGATAGAGTGTTCAATGTGAAAATCCAGTACATCTCTTTCCGGCATAACTGTTGATAAGATGAGGTAATGGTTTCTATAGGGGTGACTTGGAGGCCGGTTATGGAGCCTTCATGTTGTGTAGAAAAATGGCGGGATACACTGTGTGTCAGGACCTTGCGTTTGATGTTGGACCTGTGTTCGCACATCCTTTCTCTAAGGGTCTGTGTGGTCCTACCCACATATTTTAAACCGCACGGGCATCTCAAAAGGTAGATGACATTTCTTGTACCACAGTTTAGGTCTTGTTCTATTGTCCAAGGGCCTGAGGGGTCTCCGGTATCGATAGTCTTAGTGTTATGTGAGATCATCACACAGCATTTACATTTTTTAATGTTGCATCTGGAGCACCCTTTTCCAGTTGGTAGTGGGAAAATTGTTTTTGTTGGAGCTTCCAGTTTGGGACAGGATGGGGCGATAATATTTTTAATGGTTTTGGCCCTTCTGAATGTTATGGATGGTAATTGGGGTAGTATATTTTTAAGGATGGGGTCCTTTAGTAGGATGTACCAATGTTTCATAACTACCTTTCTGATATTAAGGTGGTCTTTATTATATCTGGTAATAAGATTGTATTGGTATCCTTTTGGGTCTAATGTTTTTGTGGGTGGTGGTTTCAGAGCTTCTCTTTGGTCTGTTTTTAGGATCCTCTGGGTTGATGCTTTAATTAAACTTTTCGGGTAGCCTTTTTCTAGGAAGCGGTCTTTTAGAATTCCTAGTTGTGTCCTCAGGATCTTTTCATTTGAACAGTTTCTCCGAATTCTCTTCATCTGCCCGTATGGTATGTTCCTCTTCCATTTTGTATGGTGACAGCTAGAGTATTCAAGGTAGCTGTTAGCGTCAACTTTTTTAAAATGGGTACTGGTGGTGATCTTGTTGGCGATGGTTTTGATGTGTAGATCCAAAAACGTTACTTCCTTGGAGTCAGATTCGTGTGTGAACTGAAGGCCCCAGTCGTTTTGGTTTAGCACTGATAAGAAGGATGTTAATTCTTCAGAGGTCCCCCCCCAGATAAAAATGATGTCGTCGATATATCGACGGTAAAAGTGCACATCCTTATGGGATTGGAGACCTGAAGAATCTTCAAAAAGGCCTACAAACAGATTTGCATAAGAGGGTGCAAATTTTGTGCCCATGGCAGTACCCCTAGTTTGGATGTAAAAGGGTGTACCTCTTTAATACACCACTTGCTCTTCTATAACTTCACATATACTTTTATATATTTCAATATGTGGTTTTAATATATGTTTTCAACTATCAATTTAAACCATGTCATGTCAATATCTATGGTATGTACATTCATATATATACATTATATCTCCCGTACAATTTTACGATATATACACATCTCCGATCTTTCTTTATTATTATGATCATCTTCTTATTGGCCGCATTTTTAAGCCAAAATTTATTATTATTAATATTTCTTATATTTTTATATATATACATTTTTAAAACTTTCTTTTCTTTAATATATAATCCACTTATTTAATTGCTTTTTATCTTCCCTTCTATTCTTTTAGTAATTTTAGTAATATTAATGATTGGTGCAGACTATATCCACAAACACAGATACATTATTATCGCCATATCCCACGATGTGATTCCCCCATCACCAAAGACACCTTAGCAAAAAGATGTTTTGTATACAAAATTGACATATCTGTATCCTTAGATTTTTTTGCTATTATATAATTTTTTTTTGCCAAAAGATGTATTCTATATTCTATTTTAATCGATATGCCCCTTCAATATTCATATTTCAACATTTATATTTATATCATCGGACACCAGATAACCTGTTCAGTAACAATCCAATGAGACGAATACCTCGGACTAGAGGCTCACTTCCGGTCCGGATGCGCTCCAGGCTGGAACGCACCGGAAGTTCGATATGCGTTCCACCGCGAGCGCTCCCATAGGGAACTACTAATAGGCAGAGGGGACACATAACAGGATCCTCCACCAGCCTTACGGATATCCCAGTGCTGATATTTCTAACAGGCTAACATTGGGACATCAGCACTAACTATATAGAGAAAAAAATTACCAACCCTGTAACTATCAGGACGTCATTTCCGGTGCGTTCCACAGTGGAACGCATGGAGATACCGGAAGTGACCAATTTACAAACCGTTTTGGCGGTCTTTTCTTGTTCCTTCATTGCTACTTAAACCCTATGTGTACCATGTTGTTATTATCTTTGCTCCTGATGAAGGGGACCCATTAACCCCTTCACGCAATATCACGTACATGTACGTGGGGGAATGTGGTGCCTCACCGCATCCCCACGTGCATGTACGTGATCGGCTTTCACTGTCAGCGCAGGGACCGAAGCGCTGAAGGTTCAGTGAAGCCGGCGTGCTGGGGTTGCTAGGCAACCAGAGAAGCCGGAAGGAGCTGTATTGAGCCCCTGACCCGCCCACGATCGCTGTGATTGGTCCAATACTGCAGAGGGACCAATCGCAGCGCATCGGGGCAGGTAAGGGGGGGTTAGGGAGGGACTGTGTGCCTCTCCTTCTCTGATCGTCCCCATTCCTGTCAGGGAAGCGATCAGAGAAGGAGAGTGTGACAATATACTGTACGTATCACATGTATACTAGTCATGGAGCACTGCTACTTAGCGCTCCATGACTAGTATACTCCTCATCGCATTTAACTGTCACCATGTCTGCAGACATGGTGACAGCGCTGAGTGCCGGCTGTTACACACAGCCAGGCACTCAGGCTCAATGCCGAGGGGGGTCCTGTGACCCCCCGTATCGGCGATCGCTGCAAACCGCAGGTCAATTCAGACCTGCGGTTTGCAGCGCTTTATGTAGTTTCTGATCCCTGCGGTCCCTGACCGCAGGGATCAGAAACCTAAAAATTGCCCAAAATCGGTATTTTTTTTAACCCCCCTGCACCCCTGAATTCATTTATGTGGCGGGGTGCAGGGGGGCGGTTTGTGGGCGGTGCGGCAGTTGCGGGAGGCGGGCGGTGCGGCAGGCGGGATCGCGATCCCCCGCCCGCCTCCCATTATAATAATCGTTGGCGTCTAGTGGGTTATACCAGGGTGCCAGCACATTGCTGGCACCCTGGTATAAACGGCTGACATCGGTGATGCGATGTCAGCCGTTTAACCCTTTCCATACCGCGGTCCGTACGGACCGCGGTATGGAAAAGGTTAACAGCTCAGGGAGCTCCCTCCCTCTCCCATCGGAGGGCTGCTGTACCTTTGCAGCCCCCCGATGGAGAGGGAGAGAGCCCCCAGACAGCCCCCCCAGAGCCCCGTCCTTACCCTTCCCCGTCTGCGCAGTTCTGACCATAACTGAGCAGACGGGGAAGGTTCCCATGGCAACAGGACGCCTCTCAGGCGTCCTGCTGTCCATGGTGCTGAACAGATCTGTGCTGAAAGCATAGATCTGTTCAGTGTAAGTAAAATATAGTACAGTGCAATATATATTGTACTGTACTGTATTATACAGACATCAGACCCACTGGATCTTCAAGAACCAAGTGGGTCTGGGTCAAAAAAAAAGTGAAAAAAGTGAAAAAAAAGTAAAAATCAAAAAACACATTTATCACTGATTAAACATGAGAAAAATAAAATTCCCTACACATGTTTGGTATCGCCGCGTCCGTAACGACCTGATCTATAAAACGGTCATGTTACTTTTCCCGAACGGTGAACGCCATAAAAATAAAAAATAAAAAACTATGATGAAATTGAAATTTTGCCCACCTTACTTCCCCAAAAAAGGTAATAAAAGTGATCAAAAAAGTCGCATGTACGCCAAAATTGTAACAATCAAACCGTCATCTCATCCCGCAAAAAATGAGACCCTACTTAAGATAATCGCCCAAAAACTGAAAAAACTATGGCTCTTAGACTATGGAAACACTAAAACATCATTTTTTTGTTTCAAAAATGAAATCATTGTGTAAAACTTATATAAATAAAAAAAAGTATACATATTAGGTATTGCCGCGTCCGTATCGACCGGCTCTATAAAAATATCACATGACCTAACCCCTCAGGTGACCACCGTAAAAAAATAAAAATAAAAACGGTGTAGAAAAAGCAATTTTTTGTCATCTTACGTCACAAAAAGTGTAATAGCAAGCGATCAAAAAGTCATATGCACCCCAACATAGTGCCAATCAAACCGTCATCTCATCTCGCAAAAAATGAGACCCTACTTAAGATAATCGCCCCAAAACTGTAAAAACTATGGCTCTTAGACTATGGAGAAACTAAAAAAAATTTTGTTTTAAAAATGAAATCATTGTGTAAAACTTACATAAATAAAAAAAATGTATACATATTAGGTATCGCCGCGTCCGTGACAACCTGCTCTATAAAATTACCACATGATCTAACCTGTCAGATGAATGTTGTAAATAACAATAAAAAAAACGATGCCAAAAAAGCTATTTCTTGTTACCTTGCCGCACAAAAAGTGTAATATAGAGCAACCAAAAATCATATGTACCCTAAACTAGTACCAACAAAACTGCCACCCTATCCCGTAGTTTCTAAAATGGGGTCACTTTTTTGGAGTTTCTACTCTAGGGGTGCATCAGGGGGGCTTCAAATGGGACATGGTGTCAAAAAACCAGTCCAGCAAAATCTGCCTTCCAAAAACCATATGGCGCACCTTTCACTCTACGCCCCGCTGTGTGGCCGTACAGTAGTTTACGACCACATATAGGGTGTTTCTGTAAACGGCAGAGTCAGGGCAATAAAGATACAGTCTTGTTTGGCTGTTAACCCTTGCTTTGTTAGTGGAAAAAATTGGTTAAAATGGAAAATTAGGCAAAAAAATGAAATTCTCAAATTTCATCCCCATTTGCCAATAACTCTTGTGCAACACCTAAAGGGTTAACGAAGTTTGTAAAATCAGTTTTGAATACCTTGAGGGGTGTACTTTCTTAGATGGGGTCACTTTTAGGGAGTTTCTACTCTAGGGGTGCATCAGGGGGCTTCAAATGGCACATGGTGTAAATAAACCAGTCCAGCAAAACCTGCCTTCCAAAAACCATACGGCGCACCTTTCACTCTACGCCCCGCTGTGTGGCCGTACAGTAGTTTACGGCCACATATGGGGTGTTTCTGTAAACGGCAGAGTCAGGGCAATAAAGATACAGTCTTGTTTGGCTGTTAACCCTTGCTTTGTTAGTGGAAAAAATTGGTTAAAATGGAAAATTAGGCAAAAAAATTAAATTCTCAAATTTCATCCCCATTTGCCAATAACTCTTGTGCAACACCTAAAGGGTTAACAAAGTTTGTAAAATCAGTTTTGAATACCTTGAGGGGTGTAGTTTATAGAATAGGGTCATTTTTGGGTGGTTTCTATTATGTAAGCCTCGCAAAGTGACTTCAGACCTGTAGTGGTCCCTAAAAATTGGATTTCTGAAAAATTTCAAGATTTGCTTCTAAACTTCTAAGCCTTGTAACATCCCCAAAAAATAAAATATCATTCCCAAAATAATTCAAACATGAAGTACACATATGGGGAATGTAAAGTCATCACAATTTTTGGGGGTATTACTATGTATTACAGAAGTAGAGAAACTGAAACTTTAGAAATTTGCTAATTTTTCCAAATTTGGGGTAAATTTGGTATTTTTTTATGCAAAAAAAATTAATTTTGGGACTTAATTTTTCCAGTGTCATGAAGTACAATATGTGACGAAAAAACAATCTCAGAACGGCCTGGATAAGTCAAAGCGTTTTAACGTTATCAGCACTTAAAGTGACACTGGTCAGATTTGCAAAAAATGACCTGGTCCTTAAGGTGAAATAAGGCTGTGTCTTGAAGGGGTTAAGAGGCCCCGAAACGCGTCGAGCTCCTCACTCCCCCACCCTGGCTTTGAAATAAAAGATTGAAAGAAAGAACAAAGGACTCCAGAGTGATCACTGTTCGTTTCTGAGATTCTACTGGCGATCCAGGCGCAGGAGGTGTGATGTGGGTGTCTTGAGCTTTATCCCACATTACCCTCCTGGGTGAAGTGAGTCACTAAAATTTTGATTTGATTTTACAACCCATTTTGGGATCTTATAAGTTGATTGTATATATTTTATCACTACTGTTATCTTATTCCTAACCACTAACAACCTATTATATACCAATTGTAAACCAATCAACTACATTATCCGGTGAGTGTACACAAGAGGATAAGCCTCTACCTTTGTGCTTTACACAATCATAACCATAGATTTTAGGGTACTGGCGCCCTCCTGTGGTCCTTTTTTTGCGCTTTCACGCAACCCCACTGTTTTCTTTTCATTCCAGGAGACAACAGGTCTAAAAGTAGAAGAGACTGTGCAAGCAAGGGACAGTAGGCATCCTTTTGTTGGCCAAATGTTCATATGAATGTAAGGTACTGGGTGTCTATGGTAGCTTAAAGGGGTTATCCGGAAATTAATATTGATGAACTGTCCTCCGGATAGGTCATCAATATTGGATCGGCGGAGGTCCAACACCCGGGTCCCCTGCCAATCAGCTGTTAGAAAAGGCTGGCACTCAGTGAGCGCTATTGCCTCTTCTTAGGCTATGTGATTGTGTTTGTAAAGCTGCCAGTACCCGGCTGGGGAACGTGGCAGCTCCCTGAAACAGCTGATCGGCAGACGGTAGGGGTTCTGGGACTCAATGTGAGGATAGGTCATCATTTTAATTTCCTGGATAACCCCTTTAAAGGGGTTTTTCTGAGATTCTGATATTGATGACCTATCCTCAGCACCCGGCAGCCGCAACAATCAGCTGTTTGAAGAAGCTGCACCACTCCGGTGTGCGCTGCACCGCCGCAGCCTTTTAACAGTTTGCCGAGCGCCGTCTATTGCAGCTCCGCCCCATTCACTTGAATTGGACTGAGTTGCGCCAAGGTCATGAGACCGATGAACGTGACTTCTCAAGCCTGGGAAGATATTGCAGTGCTCAGCGGGGGTGACGGGAGTTGGACCCCCATCGATTAGATACTGATGACCTATGCAGAGGACAGGTCATCAGTTTTAGACACTGCTTGAAAGGAGTTGTTTCTGTCAAATCATCAAAAACATATTAATTTATCAATTGGCATCATAAAAAATAAAATCACTCCCGTGTCTAGATATTGCTATTACATTTTATGACGCCCCCTGCTGTTCTGTGATTAGCTCTCACAACCTCCGGCTAATGTGCACATTGCCGGTGAGAAGCAGCTTCTAGCGACTCTTATTGGCTTCAAAATAGCAAGAAGCCCTCCGCCTCCCAAGAGAGGGGTGCTGGGACTGAGCTACTGAGCATGGTAGGTGGACATTCTGAGAGGGGGTCGCAAGAACACCAGGGGGCGCTATAACAAGTACAGGAGCATTTCTAGGTAAATGATTCCAATTGGAAAGTGGTTGTTTTGCCTGATCTAACAGAGAAAATAAAGTGCAGAGTCCTCCGGTCACCGTCTGGAGTAGTATTCGTCTTGTGACATTGCCTTCACATTATAAATGTATATTTCAGTTTTCCTGTAATGAGCTTGTTCTACATTTTAGAAAGAAATCGATAAGTTTAAGCGCCTACTTCGAGACCAGGAGACAGTCCAGCAGTTAGATCGTAACTCTGATGCCCGTCATGGTAAACAGCTGAACTGGGACACGGTATTCAGGTAAGTGATGGCGCCAAAGAAGGAACGTGTGACCACAACATGTGTGAATAGTCGGCAGGAAGCAACACCCAGCAGCTCGTAGCCTAAAACGTCTCCACCGACTTCTCTTCAGAACATCAGCAATAATCACATCCCATAGTAAAAACTGCTCCAGGCAAAATATAAACTTGCTACAAGTTTGTAAAATTCATCATGTAGCGGGGTGGATTTGATTTAATTCATAGTTTTCTACATAAAGACTAATTCTTGCTGGTATAACTTATAATATGCAAGTAGATGAAGATTTTTAGAATAACAACTTTTCATATTAGTTTGATTAGGTTGATTCTGCATTCATAGGTTTGTAGAAGTTAGGATTAGGGTCTTTTTCTCAACTCTGTTCATGTTATAACATTTTTGCTGTGAAGAAGAGGCATGTGATCTCTGCTGAGTCAAATTCAGTTTTGAGAACTGCAAAAGTAAACCAAGCATCTGTGATAATATCTTGTAGGCAGAGAAACTGCCCAATAATCTTACAAAAACCTCTGGAAGAGCATGACATTGTGAATGGATTAATGGAATTTATTTACCCAAAAAATTAAACACATACAGCCTTATTCTACATTATTAAAAAAACTAATTTTTATTTCATGATGGAATAACCTTTGGATAATAATAACCTTTGGATTATATTTTCCTCAAAAAGCATTTTATATAAAAAATCCGATTTAAATCCAAAAAATCTGATTTTTTTTTTTAAATCATTGATTTTTATCCACACTGTCATGTAGTATAAAATTGCCATCATGCATAATAAATAGTATAAAAAACTCACAGACCACAGGTTATCAGTGTCCGTATGAGAATCTGTGTCCTACATTCAGTAGTTCGTTCATTGACAGTCTAATTTATGGAAATGATGAGGGTTATGTATGTTTTATCCTACTGGTATTCGATACAATTTGTCTGTGACAGGTTCCTACAGAAATATATATACAAGGAGACTGAAAGCCTGAAATCTGCAAAAACAAATGTCTCTCATTCGACGCAAGCTGCTCGCCAGAAGAAAATGCAAGAGATTAGCAGTCTGGTGAAATATTTCATCCGATGTGCAAATAAAAGTGAGTTAACAACAAGGCCTGGTGTCTAGGTTTGTTCGCTGTTCTTTTAACTGCACTAGTTTACTTTGTAGCCGTTAAATGGGTTGTGCATCTTAGGGCACATTCACACAACCATATAATTTTATCCGCGTCCGATCCACATCCGTTATGCATTTTGCGGAATAGATGCGAATCCATTCATTCCTGTGGGTGAATAAAATGTGCGGACAACGTTCAGTTTTTATCCGCAAAAATATGAAGCTTGTACTACTATTGTCCGCACAGATTGGTCCGCAGCCCCATTCAAGTCAATGGGTCCCCAAATTGCGGATGACATGCAGAATGGTTTCCGTATGTCATCAGTTTTTTGCAGATCCGTTTCCGTATTATTGAAGGCCTTAATAATTCTTTTTTTTTTTCTCTCTCTCTCTCTCTTTTTATTTTTTTCCTTCCGTTTTTTGCGGACTGTAAAAAAATGGAAGACATACGGAACACAAACGGAAGTAATTCGCCGGCAAAATGCGGACACATTGTTCCATTATTTGCAGACCGCAAAACGGAAAGGATTACACACGGTCGTGTGAATGTTACCCTTATTTATATTGATGACCTATCATCAGGATAGGTCATCAATATCTTATCTGCGGGGGTCCGACACTGGGCACCTCTGATGATCAGCTGTTTGAACAGGAGACGGCGCTCTATGCGAGTGCTGTTTCCTCTTTATTTGACCTGCACATGAACGTGTGCGTCCCGTGGTCATGCTGCGGACCGCAAAATGCGTCCGCAGTGCACTAACACCGTCCGTGGGGCAGCTGCAGTGGATCGCAGACCCATTCACTTTAATGGGTCCGCGATCCGGCCGTTCCGCAAAAAGATAGGACATGTTCTATCTTTTTGCGGAACGGAAGTACGGGACGAAACCCCCATGGAAGCACTCCGTAGTGCTCCCGTAGGGTTCCATTCCGCATCTTCAGATTTGTGAACCCATTGAAGTGAATGGGTCCGCATCCGTGATGCAGAATGGCCACGGAACCGCGTTCGTGTATTGCAGTCCGCAATACGGCGATGGGCAGCACACGTTCATGTGCAGGAGTTCTTACACTGTCATCTCGGAAGTCTTAGAGGTGCAAGAATGGAGCGAGTACTTGTAATTACACTACGCCGCCGCTACAGGGGAGAGAATGCGTAGTGTAATGAAGAGGAAGCAGCGCTCACATGGGGCACCTCATTCTCTTCAAACACCTCATAATCAGGTGTCAGAACCCCGCACATCAGATATTGATGACCTATATTGACGATAGATCATCAATATAAATGACAGGACAACCCCTCTTAATTTATTTTTTTAATTTATTGGATGCAAATTCCTGAAATTGTTCTGGACTGGAGTGTGAAATTTGATAAACCAAGAAAAAATGAGTGTTATTGCAAAAATTGCATTAAATTTGTAGATGCGTTTTTAACCACAATATGTAAATCTGCCCTTATACTTATGTAAAGAGCATCACCCACCCCCCTCGGTGGCTAACCACTAAGTCACCGTGCTGCCCATATTTTGGTGGTGGGGTGATGCTCTTTACACAGTATTAAGGGATATTCAGACATTGTGGTTAAAAACCACATCTAAAAACTGAATGCGATTTTGCGATGACACACTTTTTTTTCAGGTGTGCACTTCTCATGTACACTTTGTTTTTTCTTAGATGCAGATTTTGAAATGTGCAGCATGTGAATTGTTGCGTTTATCTTGTGGGGATTTCACCCTTTTCAGTGGAAGAGTGAGATCTGCGGAAAATCGGCACAAAAAATGCAATAAATAGCGCAGATTTTTGTGCGTTATTTGTGTGGTTTTGGTGCGTCTTTCATGCAGATTTTTTGCACATAAATCTGCACGGCGCGCATCCACCATTATTTTACAGGTTCTTCCTGTAAAAACCATGGGGGTCATTTATCATCCAGAAATACACCTATATTAGGCATATTTATGTTAGTTGTGCCACAATCTGAGACTTTTCCCGCTCACAGGTCTAAAAGACTGGGCGGGGAAAGGGGCGGACCGCCAGGCCTGTCTCATTCATCATTTTCTACGCCTGTTTTTAGGAAGCAGGCTTACATTTAGACAGGCGTGCCAAAGTTCTGTAGCGGTCGGCACATCTTCATCACTTCGGCAGATCCATCGCCAGATATAGGGGTTAAAAAGCCGATCCTAAAGTGGTTGTCTGGGTTCAGAGCTGAACCCGGACATACCCATAATTTCACCCCGGCAGCCCCATGACTTGAGCATCGGAGCAGTACATGCTCCGATGCTAAATCGCGCAGGGCAAAGGCTCTTTTGTTTACAATAACACACTGCCGGGTGGAATCTTCCGCCCAGCACTGTGTTTGGTGACGTCACAGACTGGGATGGGCGTGCTTTAGCTCTGTCCTTGCCGATTTAAAGGCTAGGGCAGCGCTAAATCCCGCCCATCAGTGCTGGTGACGTCACTGGGCTTCCTGGCAGCCCCATGGAGAGCCCGGTACGTCACCGAATCTCCCAAAAATGCCTTTGCCCTGCGCGATTTAGTGCAGGGCAAAGGAGAGCATCAGAGCATGAACTGCTCCGGGGGGCTGCCGGGGGGGAAATGGAGGGATGTCCGGGTTCAGCTCTGAACCTGGACAGCCCCTTTAGTAAATGACCCCCCCCCCCCCCCATGTGGTCAGTTACCACATCACAAACAGATATGAATTTGATGTACTTTTCAATCGTTATGCAGCGTTAAATATTCTCTCATCTAATGCTGGTAACCGGGGGGGAACTGTGACAACTTCCCAGCATCAAGGGTGGTTTCACATGTATATATATATATTTTTTGCAGTTTTGTGGAGGGGTTTACACCATTTTTTTTGCTGGCATTTTTTTGCGGTGAAACCGCCATTTCCAGATGTGAAATTCAGAGCACAGAAGTGCTTTTTTGCTACTAGCATTTTTGTTCATTTGGTGGTGTTTTTTGCGTTTCTGGCTTATTTCCAATAACCATAGCATGCTGAAGCTTTTGGTGTTTTTTTTTTATCACTATGTCTTTGGCGCGTGGGAGGAAACCGGAGTACCCGGAGGAAACCCACTCAAACACTCGGAGAACATATAATATATGCAGCTGTTTCCCTTAATCGAATTCGAGCCTAGGACCGCAGCACTGTAAGGCTTCAGTGCTGACCACTGAGACTCTGTGCTGCCGACCATATAATTGCTTTACACTATTTTTTTATATATTTTTTTACATTTACCTGCTGTGATTTTGGTATTTGTATCTCTTGCCAGAAGGTTATATGTGAGAGGCGCAAACAGCCTCTTATTCTCTGTAATGCATCACCCAGAGCATGGCCCAATTATTTTTTGGGGTTTGTCAGAGGGCAACTTAGGTTACTTTCACACTTGCGTTCGGTGCGGATCCGTCTGGTATCTGCACAGACGGATCCGCACCTATAATGCAAACGATGGTATCCGTTCAGAACGGATCCGTCTGCATTATATTTAAGAGAAAAGTCTAAGTCTAATTGTAAGTCTGAACGGATCTGTTTGGCTCCGCACGGCCAGGCGGACACGAAAACGCTGCAAGCAGCGGAATGGAGGCGGAACCGAGCCATACTGATGCATTCTGACCGGATCCTTATCCACTCAGAATGCATTGGGTATGCACGGATACGCTCAGGGCCGCTTGTGAGAGCCTTCAAACGGAACTCACAAGCGGAACCCCGAACGCAAGTGTGAAAGTAACCTTAAACTCAATATGAAATCAGTACCAAAAATGTCTAGAGCCTGTGCAGCGCTATAATACAGCCATATGCATGAGGACTAGGAGTATTTAAAGAGCATCTGTACCTATGACACTGGCTGACCTGTTACATGTCTGCTTGGCAACTGAAGGCATCTGTGTTGGTCCCATGTTCATATGTGTCCGCATTGCTGAGAAAAATGAAATTTTAATATATGCAAATTAGCTTCTAGGAGCAACGGGGGCGTTGCCATTTTACTTTGAGGCTCTGCTCTCTCTGCAACAGCCACGCCCTCTGCACTTTGATTGACAAGGCCAGGCTTGATGACATTTACACTGCCTGGTCCTGTCAATCAAAGTGCAGAGAGAGCGGAGCCTCTACATGTAACGGCAATGCCCTCGTTGCTCATTTGAATATATTAAAACATCATTGCACTCACTGCGCTGACAGTAAGTGTGTTGTGTCACTGTACACTTACTGTAATAGCTAAGTGCTGGTAGTCGCTGACACACGGAAAAGAGCTAAACTTGCAGAGCTGACAGTGTCTCGGCAGCAGTTATGGAGAGAGCACATATAGGGTAGTGAAATAAGAGGCATGTTGAGAAGCCTTCCTATGTACATTACACATGGTCTGTAGACGCGGAATACGGACTCTCCTGGCAATGCTCAGTTAGAGCGTTCCCTGGACTCTTTAAACCCTGTTTTCTAGTAGAATGAAGCATCTTCCCCTAATAAAGTATGTTACAAACATGTTAACATCCCTGTCCCTACACTGTAGTAAAAATACATTGAAATTACAGTTACAGGTTAAGGAGCAGCAGCTTTTCTGAAATGTATTTGAATGTCTTTGCAGGAGCTCCCCGGTTAAAATGTACAGAGCTTTTACTTCAGGTGACCGACACTGTGAAAGACCCCACAACATGCGCCACTTACGGGGCCGATTACAGCAGCATCCTGCTGAAAGATATTCTGACGGTGCGGAGGTACTGGTGTGAAATGACGCCACAGCAATGGGCAGGTAATAAACGTGGGCAGTGCATAAATAGCTGTTCCGTTATGTCTCTTGGATTCTCTTTCTCTCCATGGAATGTGGAGAGGTGGAATCGCTGCTTTCGCCAGCGGAGAGGATTGCAAAGTAGTTCAGTTTAGTGAGCAGCACAGAAATGGTTGAAGCGAAGTATTTTTGCAGATTGGATGTGGACCCATTCATTTTAATGCAGACAGCACACAGCGTGCTGTCCGCATCTGTATGTCCTTTCCGTGGCCCATAAAAAAATAAAAAATTGCATGTCCTATTCTTGTCTGTTTTGCATCGTTACAATAGGGCCTGCAAAAATTGTGGGATTCATACAGACCGCATTCGTATTTTGCGGATCTGCGATTTGCAGATCACAAAACAGATACGGCTGTGTGAATGCGACCTCTCATTCCTGTTTTTGTGGCATTTTGTGCTTCGTGAATGTATCTAGATCTTGGTATCCCCTGTGTCGGTAGTGTCAAACAGGTGGCTTTTCAGCTGGTACAAAACTCCAACTCCCAACATCATGCAGGGAGTCGTAGGTTTGTAACAGCTGGAGAGCAATGGGTTGGAAAACATCTAGTATGCCTGCATTGAAATTTATTGTCACGAGGAAAGCGAAGTGGTAGCATAGGGAGGGATCAGGCATGCTGGATGTTATCATGCACAATCCTTCTTTCTGAGAGAGAATTGGAAGGCACTCATCCTCATAAGATCAACGGCCATTACTGCTGAGCTCGGTGTGTTCATTTGGCCATATGTATGACCACCTTTAGGATTAGGGTAAGGCTACTTTCACACTCGCATTTTGGCTTTCCGTTTGTGAGATCTGTTTAGGGCTCTCAGAAGCGGTCCAAAACGCATCAGTTTGCATCAGTTCAGTCTCCATTCCGCCTCGCAGAGTTTTGGTGTCCGTCTGATGAAACTGAGTTAAACGGATCAGTCCTGGCACACAATGTAAGTCAACGGGGACGGATCAGTTTTCGCTGACACAATCTGGCACAATAGAAAACGGATCCGTCCTCCATTGACTTTCAATGGTGTTCAAGACAGATCCATCTTGGCTATGTTAAAGATAATACAAACGGATCCGTCCATGACGGATCCGCACAAGAAGCGAGTGTGAAAGTAGCCCAAATCTACTGATCAGTATTTCTGTTGTGTTGTATTTTTACCTCTTATGCACTTTTACTTTTGTGTTGTAGATTTAGTCGCCATTTACTTCAGCCTGTACTTGAAACCAAACAGTGCAATAAACCGTCTGCTGGTGGCCCGTATAATCCAGACACTGACCAGAGGCTGCTGTCTCCAGACGGAGGGGATGCACTCCAAGTTCTTCATCTTCTTCTCTGTGGTGATTCAGCGGGTCAGGTAACTGTCGAGCATCCGCGATGTGCCCTCTGAGACTTTGTCACCTCCGGTCTAAGTATAGGTGCAGGTCGCGCACCTATCGGACAATGTCTGAGATGGTACAACCCCTTTAAAGTGGTTATCCCATGAAAAGTATTTCACTTATTCATAGGATAGGTGATAAATATCGGATGGGGAGGGTGAGGTGGAGTTCAACCACCTAAATGTTCCACAATTCCAGGAGCAATGGGTCCCCTCGCTCAGTGCTCTATCAGTCCCATAGAAGCAAATGGAGCAATAGGCGGACATGCACTCTACCACTCCATTCAGAGAGGGGATTCGGGGGGCCCTCATTTTAAGGGTCCTTATGGTCAGTGATCTCCTGACCTGTGGTGTTATGTGGTGACTGAAAAAGCGTCATTCTCTGACTAGCAAGCCGCTAAGGTGACCACGCTGAAACCTTTTTAAGGCTGTTCGGCTGGTAATGTGCCGCCATCACTTATAAGCCTTGCAGGAAAATATGTCCACTAGGAGCTGGGGCTGGAAGTAAGGTTTTTACATAGTTACTTATGTATTTATATACAAGTGAATAGTATATGTAGGGTAGGACATTTCATGATCGGAATACTGTGACTGTAAGGCTATGTTCACACTGCAAAATCCACAGCAGAAAAATCTGTAGTAGATTAGTAGCTGCAGATTTCTAATTTGGTGGAAGTTTTAGAAGGTTTTTAAGAACTGTAACGGATCTCCTGGTACCCCGACTTGGTACCCACGTTGATGGATGCTCCTAGTGCTTACCGAGGGCTCCAAGCACTCCACTTGACACCGTAAGCACTGCCGACCCCACGAACCGCCGCAGCTTGGTTGTGATCTCGTCGTCTTCTACCCACCCTGGACCTACAACAAGGTTTCCAGGTTCCAGTGGGTGACCTCTCTTCTTTCAGAGAGCGATGCAGGAACAAGCTCTTACAAGAGCTAGGGATTATACTCTGGAGAGTATAATGATTATAGCAATCCCCATAGTGCATGCAGTTACAGGCAGAAAACACACACATGTGATACAATTAATCAACACAATGGGATAACGTAATCACTCACAGGCAGAAACTACCCATTTTTCCCTTTGTAGAATAATAAGCCGGGTGGGGGGGAGGGGTCTCCATAGTTCTGGGTCCATAGTCCATAGGAAGGAGGCTAGCCCTCAGGCCTCTTCAGCAGCCCCAATGACGGTTCAGTCCGTCACATTTCTCTGCTCCAAACAGTAGACTAACCAGGTGCCAGACCCCCAACTGGTCTGGACCTGTGTTAGTCGGACAAGATGAATCCAGAACCTCTTCCTACTGGTCGCTTGACTCTACTGTAGGGGAGTGATGCCACTCATATCATTTCCTGGGTAACCACACTGCCACTGGGGAGAGAGGTCGGCTACCTCTTCTCCCTGGAACGCCCTCTGCCGCTGGGGAGAACGACCGATTGTCTCCTCTCCCTGGAACGCCGCTGGGTAGGGGTAGCAACCATCTCCACTCCCAGTGATGCTTGCTGCTGAGATGAGGGACTGACAGTCTTCTCTCTCTGTTACACAGGCTGCCGCTGGGGAGAGAGACCGGTTGTCTCTTCTCCCTTTATAATACACTGCAGGGCCGGTAGAGAGACCTCAGTCCCATCTCCACCTGCCAACTGTGGGTCCTCCCATAGTGCCTGGTATGCATCATCCAGCCAGATCTTCTGCCATACCAGGGTCTCGTGCTCCGACACCCACCCCTTCAGGGTCTGCTTTTCCAGTAGAGGCATTCGCAGATCCCATCGCATCCCCAACGTCTGCTCCTCACTGGGGAGACTCTTGCCCCACCAATGCTGCACGTCCTTCAGGGCCTCGTGCCATACACCTTTTTGGACTGCATCCCTGTAATCTGGGTGATCCACCTCTTCCTCATGAAACGCTGTCCAAGAACTAGCTGATTCCATGCTGCTGTCACCAGGGGCGCTGTACGAGTACTAGCGCTGCCCTAATTTTAAATCCAGGAACTCCGAGCTGCTTCTCCTCGCACTAGGACGCCATCCCACTGCTGCCACCACTGTAACGGATCTCCTGGCACCCCGACTGGGTACCTCTGTTGATGAATGCTCCTAGTGCTTCCCGAGGACTCCAAGCACTCCACTTGACACCATAAGCACTGCCGACCCCACGAACCGCCGCAGCTTGGTTTGGATCTCATCGTCTTCTACCCACCCTGGACCTACGAGAAGGCTTCCAAGTTCCAGTGGAGCTAGGGATTTTACTCTGGAGAGTATAATGATTATAGCAGTCCCCAGAGTGTAGTTCTCCAATCCCCCAAACATGAGCCCAGACTTCATGAAGGGTAGAACAGGACACTTTAATGAGGCCACTTTAATGAGGCTACGTGCCAGCCTTTTATGCAGGTCTTCCAGCCAGGGACACTCCCCATGGTGACCTTGTGGAAGACTAAGACCGTTTTTACATAAACCAATCACATGCAGTTACAGGCAGAAAACACACATGTGATGCAATTAACCAACACAATGGGATAACGTAATCACTCAGGCAGAAACTATCAATTTTTCCCTTGGTAGAATAATGAGCCGGGGTGGGGGGTCTCCTTAGTTCTGGGTCCATAGGAAGGATGCTTGCCCTCAGGCCTCTCCAGCAGCCCCAGTGACTGTTCAGTCCGTCACAAGAACCTTTTTAGAAGAGCTTTTGGAAGAGTTTTTCGAAGATTTTGTGGAAATGTTTTTACCACTGTTTTTCTAATCCAGGCCTTTGATGGTAAAATTCAGAAGAGCTATTGGTTGCAGAAACTCCGCTAAAAACGCTTGTAAAACAATTTCTAAAATCTCTAGCTTCTAAGATTTAATATGCCACTTCGGAAGCGGATTTGAAATTAATAACGAAAATAAAACATTGGCGGTTTTTATAATTTAAGCCAATGGGGGGCTGTTGGTGGCGTTTTGGATTCCATGGTGAAAAACTGCCATTTTCAGTGAGTGATTTTGATCTTGTGAGTATACCCTAAAGAACCCTTTCCTACATCAATGTCTGAATCGCCTTTTTCAGGATTTTTTATGACGTAAGCAAGACATGAACAGGTAAATGCCCAGCGGCCTCCAGAATGTATAATGAAGGTTAATGTGTATGTTCTGTTTGTTCTTAGAGAGGAGAGAAACCTGCCCGGCTTGGACCAGATACTTGGTGCTCTGAACATATTCCTCAATACAGCTGCTTTAAATTACCGCATGAGGGTGTGTAAATTGGGGGAAGATGTCTTCCCCATAGTGCTACGAGTATGGACCCAGCAGAGACCAAATGATGCCTTGAAAGAAGAAATAGTGACGTTTTTTCGATTAATGCTACATGTTCATCACCCAAGGGGAGCCAAGACTGCAGAAGACGGTGCGTTACTCCAGTGCTGTTTCCAAGGGCTCAGGCACATGTCGTTATTTTTTTCTGTCTGCTATCCAGCACACTGACCTGTACAAGTCAATGAGGCTCGTGTGTCTGATCTGAGAACATAACCACAGGTCCTATTCTTGTCCAGTTTTGATGGATGCGAATAGCCATTTCTATTGATGGGAGTGCGAAAAATTTTGAATGCACACTGATCCTTTTTTTGGGCACAACACAATTTGGATATAGCTGTATGCATGAGATTTCATTCAGTTTGCTGTTATATGTACACGTATTTCAGTATATATCAGTGTGATGTTGAATACGTTTGTATTAAAAAAAGAAAAAAGTACAGTTTTTTTGCTCCATAAGACGCACCTAGGTTTTAGAGGAGGAAAATAAGAAAAAAATGTTTTTTTCTTCAACCCCCAAATTAGAAATTAGACCCTTAATTCTCATCAGACCTCAGATCAGACTCCCATTCCTCAACAGACCTCAGATCAGACCCCGTTGCTCATCAGACCTCAGATCAGACATAAGTAAAAGAACTTACCTCTCCTGCTCCAGACGGCTCAGCCACCGCTCGCGTTATCCACCGTGCTCTTCCTGCACTCGCCGCTCCCTGGTCATCTCCCTGCTCCACACTGCACTATGACCTGAAGTCAAGCAGCGGCGCTCGGAGAAGACCAGGGAGTGGTGAATACAGCAAGCACCAGGATTGCTATATCCGCTCCCTGATCGTACTGTGTACCAATCAGCGCTTCCATAATGGAAGCACTCATTAGTATTCGCTTCATAAGACACACTGCCATTTTCACCCCACCTTTGGCATTATAGCAGTGATGCCTTTATTGGCGAACCCAAAAAAAAATCTGCACGCTTTCAGAGCACAGAGGCTCCTTCATCGGGCAGTATACAATGATTCATTTGTTAGCAGCCTAATGAAGGAGCCTGGAAACTTGCAGATTTTTGGGGGTTTGTCAATAAAGGTATCATTGCTGTAATACTTTTGTCTTTTTTTAACACACAAATATTTAACATCACATTAGATTTTTCTAGCTAACACGGTACCACACTATTTTGCTATATATCAGTATATTTAAATAATTTACATTTATGTACATTCAGTGTTTAATTTTCATGTCTACAGATATAGCAGAGCTGACCTTGTGCTGCACAACCATTGAGATATTAGAATGCGTTTTGTATGGTTTTGCGTAGCTCTGCAGGTATAATTATTTTGTGGTTTGAATTTAGAAAGGTATTACTGTGGTGTAGCTTATTCAGCACTGCTACATTTGTGTGTTTGCTTTTTCATAGCTAGACTTTGGGTGTAGTAACTGAAGTGACATAAAGTGACCACCTGCTGAAGGACAATAACAGACTATTTTTCCATTTGCAGGTGCCTATGCATTTGACGGTGATAAGTGGCAGCGGAATTTGTACAATTTGTACGATGCCTTGATGAGTGAGATCAGTCAGATTGGCAGCAGAGGGAAATACACCTCTGGATCCCGAAGCATTGCAGTCAAGGAGAACTTGGTGGAACTCATGGCCGACATTTGTCATCAGGTATTGCTATAATACAGCGATTATTCAGTTCTGATGTGAAATGGAATAGTATTCCTAACTGTTACAATACATTATGTTTGAGGTGAACGCCTGCATCCAAATGTTGTATGCAAGTAGTTTTATCCTTACGTTTGTAGAAACTTGTGCCTGTTCAGTGTAAAGTATTAAGGAAGCAGACATCAGCCTCTTCTGTGTTTGGCAAATAAACCAGTAGGTAAATGTGCGATTGATGAGTTGACTGAGCAGGCAATGCTTGGGAATGAGCTGTTCCTTCCCCATAACTGCCTGCTTTTCACTGGAAGTAAGAGCTGTATTAACATGCAGCAATCTCCTCCACTGTATGGGAACGAGCTATGGCTACTGCGATCACGCTTCCTCATATACATTCATCGTTTCTGTGTAGCAGATCCCCGTTCACACAGCATGATCTGCTGCCCAGAAATGATGATTTAGGTGACCACATAAACAATAATTTTTCCCGTTCATTGGGTGATTTGCGGCACCATTACATAGGCTGATTTATCAGGAACAATTGCTCCGTTCTCCTGCTATGCCCTCCGGTATCTCTGGTCACAAAGTTATGGTAGGCGGAGTCTGCCCTTGTTCTTCTGTAGCGCTGGCCAATCGCAGCGCAGAGCTCACAGCCTGGGAGAAAATAACCTCCCAGGCTGTGAGCTCTGCGCTGCGATTGGCCAGCGCTAGAGCAGAACAAGGGCAGACTCCGCCTACCATAACTTAGTGACTAAAATCTCTGCCTACTATAACTTAGTGACCGGAGATACCGGAGGGCATAGCGGGAGAACGAAGCGGCGCCCAGGGATAATAGTAAGTGCAGTGAGATCCCCGGGCGCCGCTTTACAAGTCTGTATTCTTAGTTCACAGTGTCATAATCGGTGAAAGGCCCTCTTTAAGGGGTGTAGTTTCTGAAATGGGGTCTTTTATGTGGGTTTCCACTATGTAAGCCCCACAAACTGAATTCAGACCTGAACTGGTCCTTAAAGAGGACCCTTCACCTGAAAATGCAAGTTAAACTAAAGATATCCCCTTACTTGCCGGCCCCTGTGGTGCTTATTCAGTTGTTCATTTTGCACTCAGTGTCCCCGTTTGTCCACGGTGCCCCCCGCAATATTTCCCTCCTTCTATGCTAATGAGCCATTCGGCTCAACTGGGCGGGCCTGCAAAAGTTCTCCCGGGCGTGTCTTTCTTCTCCTTGGCACGAAGAGCATCCAATCAGCACGCTCCGCTCTTAGCCAGGGAGAAAAAGCTCCAGTTCTTGCGAGATTATCGCGGCTCAGGATGGATGAAATCGCTCCAGTTCTCGCGAATCTCGCCCGGGAGAACTTTTACAGGCCCGCCCAGTTGAGCCGAATGGCTCATTAGCATAGAAGGAGGGAAATATTGCGGGGGGCACCGTGGACAAACGGGGACACTGAGTGCAAAATGAACAACTGAATAAGCACCACCGGGGCCGGCAAGTAAGGGGATATCTTTAGTTTAACTTACATTTTTAGGTGAAAGGTCCTCTTTTAAAAAGTGGGTTTTGGAAATTTTCTTAAAAATTTTAAGAATTTCTTCTAAACTTCTAAGCCTTCTAACGCCCTAAAAATTTTTAATGACATTTACAAAATCATGACAATATAAAGTAGACATACGGGGAATGTTAAGTAATAAATATTTTATGAGGTATCACTTTCTATTTTAAAGGCAGAGAAATTGAAATTTAGAAAATTGCAAATTTTTCAAAATGTTTGGTAAATTTGGAATTTTTTCATAAATAAAGGTGAAATTTATTGACTCCTTTATGGCTGTCATGAAGTACAATGTGTCACGAGAAAACAAATTTAGAATGGTTTGGATAAGTAAAAGTGTTCCAAAGTTATTACCACATAAAGGGACACATGTCAGATTTGCAAAATTAGACGTGGTCACAGGGTATCAATGACCCTTGGTCATGAAAGGATTAAGCACTACAAAAATATATCATTTCAAGACCACAACTGCACTTCCTCTTTAAAGGGATTGTCCAGAATTAAATTATTCTGAAGATAGGCCATCAGTATCTGATTGACAGAGGTCCGACATGTCACAGTCCTGCTGATATTGCAGTGCTGCTCCCATTCACATTAGGTGCAGTGTTACAGTAACTAACTACATCGACTACACAATGGAAAGAGCTGTGTGGTGCCGGCACCGATTTCTGGTGCCAGAGCTACCCCAAAACATCTGATTGGCGAGTGTTGGGCCCCCGCTGATCGGAAGTTGTTGGCTTAACTTTAGTAAATTGACACCCATCAGTAATAAAATCCTGGACCTTCCCGCACCATGCCGTAAATGTATGATAGACACTACTCAGCTGAAAATTAATATAAAAAGCATCTATTAGTGATCAGTGAAAAACGGACCAAACATGGATGCCATCCGTGTTGTGTCTGTAATTTTTATGGACCCATAGACTTCAGTGGACGTGTTTGGTCTGCATCACAGACCAAGGTAATGCAAATCAGTGGGTACGTGTGTGGTCCACGGAAAATACAGACTGTGAAAAACGAAAATGTGAACGAGGTCGGTAAGTCAGTGATTTGCTGTTTTAATAGTTATTTCCAATTTGATTTAAGGCCAAATCTTCACATTCGCATTTTGTTTTGTGCAGCTTTTTACAGAAGATACCCGCATCTTGGAAATTACACAGGCTTCCTTTGCTGTAACTCAGAGAGACCCCCTTGGATGTGGGGCCCCGAGCAAACGCAGAAGAATAGAACTGGGTTGGGAAGTAGTGCGTGATAAGCTTCAAAGATCAAAGAATGATTTTGATGTGATTCCATGGTAAATATGACGACATTGGCAACCAGATATATAAAGGGCTTCTCCATTGATTTGGTCATGGCAAGTAAAAGCCGTCTGGGAGAATGTGTATTTTTTGTATAATAATTGGATCGGTTTGCGCTCAAGTTTTCAGCATTTTGCTAAATTTTTGCTTTAATTGGCATCTTACAGTTTTTGTTTTTGCCTTGTGTATTTCCAAGGTTACAAATTGCAGCATGTCTGATATCCAGGCATCCGGTGAGCCTACCAAGCGGTGAGCTGACGCCACTACTGTCCGTCCTTCACCAGCTCCTGGCTGAGCAGAGACGTGGAGAGAAAGCTGCCTTTGTCCTGAGATGTTTGAAGGAAGTTGCCATTTGTCAAAAGCAAAAGACAGACGTGACCGTCGGCCCAAAGTCAGACCTACAGAAACTCTGGACAAAAATCTGGGCTGTTGCATTGCGCAGTTTAAGCTCCCCGCAGACTGAGGCCGAAAGCTTCGCCCTATTAGGTGTCCTCTTACAAGGAGCTCTAGTGCCGGCAGATAGAGATTTTTGGAAGATTTTCTCAGGGTCTGCCGGCAAGCCATCCAGGTAGCTTTACGTCATTGTATAGTATTGTGTTTGCTCTGTGCTATATTTTTTTATGTATCATTTTCTGGTCTTATAATATTGTTGTACTTTAGCATAAAATGGGCCTAGGCAAATCTTAGGTAGGTAGCTCTAAAAGGTAGAAGCAAGGAGCAACAGGCTGCAGCATCGGGGCCATACAACCCAGCTGGTGCACTTGTCAAATCTGTCTAACAACTAGGGGGGGGTGTAAGCCTGGCTTCAGTAGTCAAATTTTTATCCCCATACTCTCTGCTCCACCTTCTCAGTACCTCCCCCTTACACTTACGCAGTAGTCACAGCCACTTGGGATGCGCAAGCCCCCCAAAGTCAGAATACCTGAACCCCCCTTCCCTTTATTCACGTCATAGGATCTTGTCACCTACAGTCCCTCTTGCTGCCCTCTATGCAGTAGAGATATGCTCCCTGATTTTACCAGTTTATGCATTTTGCATGATTATAATGTTGAGTTAAAGAACTTTCCCAGGATTCTCATATTGGTGATTTATCCTTAGGATAGTCATCAATATGAGAGTGGCAGGTGTCCAACTTCTGGCACCCCTGCTGATCAGCTGTTTGAGGAGACCACTTCACTCACCGGAGCTCCGATAAGTGTTGTGGCTTGTTCACAGCTTACCAAGCGCAGCACCATCCATTGGATAGTGGCTGTGCTTGGTATTACAGCTCCGCTTTATTCACTGCAATGGGAATGAGCTGCCCTTAGGCCAGTTGACCAATCTTCTTACCACTGACTGTGTTTGTGAGTTATAACCTTCCTTCTGATACTCAGTTGTCTCATGTGACCAACACTCTGATCTCCAACTGACACAGGATGGGAAGTCAGTTACTTCTCCATTCATTCCTATGAAACTGATATTTAGGCTTCCATAAGAATACATAGAGAAACTGGCTTCCTTTCCACATATAAGACACTGTGTTATGTGGAAAGTCAGACTGTTGGTCATATGACAAAGCTGAGGATCAGAAGGGGGGGTTATAACTCACAAATAAAGTCACTAGTAAGTAACATAGTAACATAGTAACATAGTACATAAGGCCGAAAAAAGACATTTGTCCATCCAGTTCGGCCTGTTATCCCGCAAGTTGATCCAGAGGAAGACTCCTCTCTAGTAGCTATAGCCTGTAATATTATTACACTCCAGAAATACATCCAGGCCCCTCTTGAATTCCTTTATTGTACTCACCATCACCACCTCCTCAGGCAGAGAGCTCCATAGTCTCACTGCTCTTACCGTAAAGAATCCTTTTCTATGTTTGTGTACAAACCTTCTTTCCTCCAGACGCAGAGGATGTCCCCTCGTCACAGTCACAGTCCTGGGGATAAATAGCTGATGGGAGAGATCTCTGTACTGACCCCTGATATATTTATACATATTAATTAGATCTCCCCTCAGTCGTCTTTTTTCTAAAGTGAATAACCCTAATTTTGATAATCTTTCAGGGTACTGTAGTTGCCCCATTCCAGTTATTACTTTAGATGCCCTCCTCTGGACCTTCTCCAGCTCTGCTATGTCTGCCTTGTTTACAGAACTGTACACAGTACTCCATGTGTGGTCTGACTAGCGATTTGTAAAGTGGTAGGACTATGTTCTTATCACGGGAATCTATGCCCCTTCTGATGCAACCCATTATCTTGTTGGCCTTGGCAGCAGCTACCTGACACTGGTTTTTGCAGCTTAGTTTGCTGTTTATTAAAATTCCTAGATCCTTTTCCATGTCAGTGTTACCGAGTGTTTTACCATTTAGTATGTACGGTTGACTTGCATTTTTCCTTCCCATGTGCATAACTTTACATTTATCAGTGTTAAACCCCATCTGCCACTTATCTGCCCAAGCCTCCAGTCTATCCAGATCCCTCTGTAGCAGTATACTGTCCTCATCAGTGTAAATTACTTTACACAGTTTAGTGTCATCTGCGAAAATTGATACTTTACTGTGCAAGCCTTCTACAAGATCATTAATAAATATATTGAAGAGAATAGGGCCCAATACTGACCCCTGAGGTACCCCACTAGTGACAGTGACCCAATCTGAGTGTGTACCGTTAATAACCACCCTCTGTTTTCTATCACTGAGCCAGTTACTTACCCACATACAGATGTTTTCTCCCAGTCCGAGCATTCTCATTTTATATACTAACCTTTTATGTGGTACAGTGTCAAATGCTCTGGAGAAGTCCAGATATACGACATCCATTGATTCGCCGCTGTCAAGTCTAGAACTTACCTCCTCATAGAAACTGATTAAATTAGTCTGACATGACCGTTCCCTCACGAAGCCATGCTGATATGGCGTTATTTGCTTATTTCCGTTGAGATGCTCTAACATAGCATCTCTCAGAAAACCTTCAAACAGTTTACCCACAACAGATGTTAAACTTACCGGCCTATAGTTTCCAGGCTCTGTTTTTGGCCCCTTTTTGAATATTGGCACCACATTTGCTATGCGCCAATCCTGTGGGACATTCCCTGTCAGTATAGAGTCTGCAAATATCAGAAATAAGGGTCTGGCAATGACATTACTTAATTCCTTTAGGATACGGGGGTGTATGTCATCCGGTCCTGGCGATTTGTCTATTTTAATCTTTTTAAGTCGCTGTTGCACTTCTTCCTGGGTCAGACAGGACACTTTTAATGGGGAATTTATTTTTGCATTCTGCATGTCATCTGACAATTTATTTTCCTCAGTGAATACATTGGAGAAAAAAATATTTAACAGCTTTGCTTTCTCCTCATCGTTCTCTGCGACTTCCCCCTCATTACTCTTTAGAGGGCCGACACCTTCAGATTTATACTTTTTAACATTTATATAATTGAAGAACATTTTAGGGTTAGTTTTACTCTCTTTGGCAATTAATCTCTCGGTCTCTAGTTTGGCCGCTTTTATTTGTTTTTTACATGTTCTATTTTTTCCCTTATAGTTTTTCAGTGCTTCCGTGCTCCCCTCCTGTTTCAGTGAATGATATGCTTTCTTTTTGTCATTTATTGCTTTCTTTACAGTTCTATTTATCCACATTGGTTTCTTTTTGTTCCTTAACCTTTTATTACCATACGGTATGTACCTCTCACAATGAGATTTTAGGATGTTTTTAAAGATATCCCATTTTGTGGCTGTATTTTTCTTTTTGAGGACTTTGTCCCAGTTAGTTTGGCCTATGGCCTCTCTTAGTTGGCTAAATTTAGCTTTTTTGAAGTTTGGTATTTTTGTTCCTCCCTGTAGAAACGCTCTTTTGAATGATAATTGGAAGGTTATTACTCTATTTCCCAGGTGTCCCCCAACCTGCACGTCTGTTGTTCTGTCAGGCCTATTGGTTAATACTAAGTCCAGTATGGCCGTCCCTCCAGTCGGGTCCTGAACCAGTTGGGAGAGGTAATTGTCTTTGGTTATTGCCAAGAACCTGTTTCCTTTATGAGATATACAAGTTTCAGTTTCCCAGTCTATATCTGGGTAGTTGAAGTCCCCCATAATAACCACCTCATTATGATTTGCCGCCTCGTCTATCTCGTTTAGTAGTAGATTTTCTGTGGACTCTGGTATATTAGGTGGTTTATAGTAAACTCCTATTAGTAATTTATTATTGTTTTTAGCTCCATGTATCTCTACCCACACTGACTCCACATGTACATGTCCCTCACTTATATCTTCGCGGAGTGTGGGCTTTAGACCGGACTTTACATAAAGGCAGACCCCTCCCCCTCTCCGGTTTTGACGATCCTTTCTAAACAGACTGTAACCCTGTACATTAACTGCCCAGTTATAGCTATCATCCAGCCATGTCTGTTATTCCCACTATGTCATAGTCCTCCTCACACATCACTAATTCCAGTTCCCCAGTTTTATTAGTCAGACTTCTGGCATTAGTATACATACATTTGAGAGGTTTATGTATATTTTTTACCCTACACCTTTCCTTCTGAACTGTTCTAGTCCCTCCTTCCATTTCTCCCCCAGTCCCATTACCTTGCCCCCGGTCTCTATCTGCGCTATCTTCCCGTCCTATAACGTAATTACCCTCCCCCCCAGTAGATTACCTTCACTACAATATACATCATCTACCTTTTTAACAGGTCAGAGAATAAATTTTTCTGTGGGAATGCTTCTTTAAGAAGTGCTTCCTTGCCTTTCCTCCCATAGTCACACAAGACCCACAGCACTGCCTCAGTCTTTACCTCAGTAATGACAGCATGGTTGCCCTTTTTCACCCAGTATTCACAGAATGTTTTCCCCATTTTCGTTCAGTTGCCAAAGCCATTTCCACTTCTCCAAATGCATGTAGAATTAGGGACAGAACGGATTTCCTTATTTATCATTTTAGTTGCATTGCCCAGTCATGTAGCCCTAGACCAGAGGTGGCGAACCTATGGCATTGGTGCTAGAGTCGGCACTCAGAGCCCTCTCTGTGGGCACCCACACCCTGAAAAAAGGTGTACCAATATGCCTTACACTTTCCTGCCATTCATCAGCCCAGGACGCACTATGAACGGCACAGGCAGCACAATGAATGTAGGCAGGCTATTATAGCTAAATGATAAGTAGATGGAAGATATACTATACTGGACTGTAGTATTCAGTGTAAATTGCTGTGTTGCGATAAATATTTGGGGTTTTGGGTTACAGTTTGGGCACTCGGTCTGTAAAAGGTTCTCCATCACTGCCCTAGACGAATATTGAAGGTAAATGTACCAACCATGTCCGCTACTCGTATTCATTTCTTTCAGCTCCGCCGTGCAGTGCTTGTGTTTGGCCCTCACCTCCTGCGTTGTCCCAGATCACCTTACATCAAACCTGGAGTTACCTATACACGAGGGCAACGGGGGCAAAACGGGGCTAAAGGAAGAGATCATTAAGTGGTTACTCTTTGGTCATCTAGATGATGAAGTGGAGGACATCAACGAGCAGGCTCCATTAATAAACCAGTAAGTGGTAATATCCATGTGGTATGTTTAATCTTGTATTCTGCTTTAAAGAGGACCTGCCACTACTAAATGCCGTGCAGCCTGCGGGCAGCCTGTTATAGAGCAGGAGGAGCTGAGCAGATTGACATATAGTTCTGGGCCTATGTTTTTTTTTAAAATTTGTTTATTTTAATTTTAGGTAAAGGGGAGTGATTAGAATTTTGATATATATTTTTTTATTTTATATTTTTAAAACCTTTTATTTTAAAAAAAATTCTAGGCCCCCAGGGGGACCCCAACGTGCAATCATTTGATTGCCTTTTGTATTAAAGGAGTATTAACTATCAGATCGGTGGGGGTTCTACCGCTGGGACCCCACCGATCACGAGAATATTTGCCCTGTATCCCCGTGTATCCCCCTAAAATGGACGCAGCGGCTGGTTGGAAAAGTGTGCCACCACGCCATTCATCTCTGTGAGATCGCCAGAGATAGCCAAGAACAGAGCTATCTCAGATTACAGCTCTAATGGAGCAGCGGCTCACTTTTCCGACCAGCCACTCCATCCATTTCAGGTGGCTTTACGAGGTACGGGCTAACCGTTCTCTTGGTTATGATTCTGCTGCTAACAAGGTACACATCAGTTCTGTAAGTTACATGGTTGGGGACATGCATGAAGGTTGCAGAGACATCTTACTGTATGTGTTGTTTGACATCCTTAGGTACTTTTCCCAGCCATCCTTCCAGAAATCTCTTGTTAGCCTCACAATGAAGAATTCCAGCGCTGCTATGGACTACTTTGGAAGCTTTCTGGAGTGGTGAGTAGAAATGTTTGTAGGTTCCACTTTTTATGTCACCGTTGCTGCAGACAGTGTAGTAGCCTGCAGGCTCTGCGCATGATACAACAGTGGGGGAAGATGACACTAGTAGCTATGGCTCTGTACCTTCTGTGGATCTGTAAAGACTTCTGTGGGACCCTTCGATAATGATTTATAATGCTTTGTGTCTCTGCCTGACCTGTATCTACAGAGACACACCGCATTATAAATCATTATAATGCATTGCACTCTTGCGAACCAAGCAGTGTCCATAACGGGCAATCACGCTCACACACAGATTTCCGCACAGGACATGCTCGTCTAAATGGGCCTAAGGCCTCATGCACATGACAGTATTTTTTCACGGTCCGCAAAAACGGGGTCCGTAGGTCCGTGATCCGTTTTTTCGTCCGTGGGTCTTCCTTGATTTTTGGAGGATCCACAGACATGAAAAAAATGTCGTTTTGGTGTCCGCCTGGCCCTGCGGAGCCAAACGGATCCGTCCTGAATTACAATGTAAGTCAATGGGGACGGATCCGTTTGACGTTGACACAATATGGTGCAATTGCAAACTGATCCGTCCCCATTGACTTTTAATGTAAAGTCAGTAGTCCCTTTATACCATCGGATCGGAGTTTTCTCCAATCCGATGGTATATTTTAACTTGAAGCGTCCCCATCACCATGGGAACGCCTCTATGTTAGAATATACCATCGGATTTGAGTTACATCGTGAAAACTCATATCCAGCAGTATATTCTAACACAGAGGCGTTCCCATGGTGATGGGGACGCTTCAGGTTAGAATATACTAAAAAACTGTGTACATGACTGCCCCCCCCCCTGTTTTTAACTCATTGGTGGCCAGTGGGCCCCCCCTTCCTCCCCTGTAGTTAACTCATTGGTAGCCAGTGGGCCCCCCCCCCCTCCCCTGTAGTTAACTCGTTGGTGGCCAGCCCCCCCCCTCCCTCCCTCCCCTGTAGTTAACTCGTTGGTGGCCAGCCCCCCCCCTCCCTCCCTCCCCTGTAGTTAACTCGTTGGTGGCCAGTGGGCCCTCTCCCCTCCCTCCCCCTCCTAATTAAAATCTCCCCCCCTATCATTGGTGGCAGTGGAGAGTACCGATCGGAGTCCCAGTTTAATCGCTGGGGCTCCGATCAGTAACCATGGCAACCGGGACGCTACTGCAGTCCCGGTTGCCATGGTTACTTAGCAATTTGTAGAAGCATCATACTTAGCTGCGATGTCTGTGTCCGGCCGGGAGCTCCTCCTACTGGTAAGTGACAGGTCTGTGCGGTACATTGCCTAATGATCTGTCACTTACCAGTAGGAGGAGCTCCCAGCCGGACACAGACATCGCAGCTCGCAGGTAAGTATGATGCTTCTACAAATTGCTAAGTAACCATGGCAACCGGGACTGCAGTAGCGTCCCGGTTACCATGGTTACTGATCGGAGCCCCAGCGATTAAACTGGGACTCCGATCGGTACTCTCCACTGCCACCAATGATAGGGGGGGAGATTTTAATTAGGAGGGGAGGGAGGGGAGAGGGTCCACTGGCCACCAACGAGTTAACTACAGGGGAGGGAGGGGGGGGGCCCACTGGCCACCAATGAGTTATTTACAGGGGAGGGAGGGGGGCTGGCCACCAACGAGTTAACTACAGGGGAGGGAGGGGGGGGGGCCCACTGGCTACCAACGAGTTAACTACAGGGGAGGGAGGGGGGGGGGCTGGCTACCAACGAGTTAACTACAGGGGAGGGAGGAGGGGGGCCCACTGGCTACCAATGAGTAAACTACAGGGGAGGCCCACTGGCTACCAATGAGTTAACTACAGGGGAGGGAGGGGGGGGGGGGTCTGGCAGCAGAGGGCAGTCATGTACACAGTTCTTTTAGTATATTCTAACCTGAAGCGTCCCCATCACTATGGGAACGCCTCTGTGTTAGAATATACTGTCAGATCTGAGTTTTCACGAAGTGAAAACTCAGCTCTGAAAAAGCTTTTATGCAGACGGATCTTCGGATCCATCTGTGTAAAAGTAGCCTACGACCACGGACGCGGATGCCAATCTTGTGTGCATCCGTGTTTTTTCACAGACCGATTGACTTGAATGGGTCCGTGAACCGTTGTCCGTCAAAAAAATAGGACAGGTCCTATTTTTTGGACGGACAGGATACACGGATCACGGTCTCGGCCGATTTTTCCACGGACCCATTGAAAGTCAATGGGTCCGCGAAAAAAACTGAAAACGGCCACGGATGCACACAACGGTCGTGTGCATGAGGCCTAAATCTGAAATAAAAATCTCTGACAATTCCTTCGGCCACAAATACATCATGGTGGTTGAGGGAATGTATGGTGTGGGCTGCTGCATTGAGCCTGCGCCATTTGCAGCGGGTGCCGGCTGTATCATACAGCATGCAGCCGGCCTAAACGAAGGGGAATGGCGATCGTGCCGAACTCTGTCATTTCACCCTTCAGATGTATCAATCAACGCCAATCGCTGCATCTGTGCAGTTAGGCAGAGGGGTGCTGTTCCCTCTGCCTTCCTATCAGAGCCCCCACAGGGAAATTGCAGGACTCCGAATGGTTACCATGGCAGACTGGGCACTGCTGAAGCTTTGCAGGCCTGCCATGATAAGCTCCCTGCTAAGCTGTGCACAAAGCACAGTGCAGCAGGGACAGTGTATTAGGGTGAAAGGGAGAAGGGATCAAAAGATCCCAGGTTCTAGCCCCCTAAAGAGGTTAAAAGTTATTACTATAAAAGTGAACAGTTACAAAAATGTTAAAAAAATATATATATTTAAAGTTTAAATCACCCCCTTTCCCAAATGTACATATAAAAATATATTAAAGAAAATCACAGAAATAAGATAATAATGCACTTAGTAAAGTAGATGCAAGCATTATATATGGACAAAGTCCTCACTCTGATATGATAATATGTGAGACACTTAGCCAATATATTTTGATCAAAACGCATCTGAGCCCGCCTACCAAGCGCCAAGGTAGTCCCAGGTCAGGCGGGTCCTACGCTAAACCTACCTAGGCCATTGGGCTTCTATGTTCAGGAGCGCAGACGCTGCACATATGGTGTGCTGCTCCTAGTCACCTCCATGTGCATCGAGGAACCAATGGGAGGAGGAGCAAGCACAGCCATATGTACCACGTAATCAAGGCGCACTATTGGATAGGAAGGGCAAAAGTGCAGAGGAATGCTACTCCCAAGATAAAATTGGTGTGTTTTTGCTGTAGTTTTGTTGCGTGTTTGAGCTATTGGAAATATCAGATGCATGCAGTTATTCCAGTGGCTCAAAACCACAGCAGAAACACCCTGTTGTAAGCTCAGCCTTAGGGCTCATGCACACGAGCGTAATGGCTCAGTGCCCGTGCTGCGGAACCGCAAATAGCGGACCGCAGTGCACGGGCCCTGACCGTGTGCACACCATTTACGCATACGGGCCAATTGACTTGAATGGGTCCGCGATCCGCAAGATAAGGGCAAAGATAGAATTTTTTATTTTTTTTTGCGGTGCAAGAGCAAGGACCTGAAAGCCCACAGAAGCACTTTGTAGAGCTTCCGCGGGCCTCTGATCCTTGCCTCTCCGGTGAAGTCCTATCTTCTGTCGTATCTTGCGTATTACGGACCCATGCAAGTCATTGAGTTTGCATCCGCAAACGGAGTGCACGCGGCCAGTGCGAGCCATTACGCTTGTGTTCATGAGCCTTTACAAAGATAAGAGAAATGTGGGAATTGCTGGTCTCATGTGGGATTACTACAACCATATGGTGACTTATACCAACACTTTATCGTTTGCTGACTGCGATTTATATTAGTTTGTATTCTTTTCATCTCCAGTTCACACCAGACTAGAGGAAGGGATTTACCTGGCTTCTCTGATATTGAAGAACTCCATCTTGTCTCCTCTTTTAATGAGATAACTGTGCTGTCCAGTCCGCTGGACTCAGCAACCTGTCAAAACACGAGCTCCCTGTGTCTCACTGTGCATCAGAGTATTAGGAAGAAGCTGGAGCTCGACCTGCTCACTGTCTCCGAGCAGCTACTCAACAGCTATTCCGCAGAGGTATAAGAGGCTGTCGTACAGTTCTGCTACTTACCACCATGATGGAATACTGACCTCACCATGGTGTCTAGTAGATCTTTGTTTATCTGCAAGAGTTTCTAAAGCGTCCATTCCCTGTAATAGGAGCGGACCTGGATTTTTCTCAGATTGATGTTTTAGTATGTGCATGTGAAGAATATTACTTTTACTGTATCTTTTTGTTTTCTTTAACTTAGACTACACCTCCTGAATCTTTGGTTCGATGTGCAAGTCTCTTGACCGGAGTGTTAGCTTGTTACTGCCACGCGGGGGTCATCACTGAAGATGGGGCTTGCCAGTCTAGTTTATTTCAGAAAGCCAAGGTAGGGCTCTGCATGTTACCAAGTTGCATTTTCTAATAGATGTAGGTTTATCATCAAAATGACAATTTTAATTATGTTTTTATTTTTAACCCAGGCCATTGATACTAGTCGTGACGTCACTGGGCCTGCGGTAAACAGCGAGAAGGCCGCGGCGCTACTGCCAGCGCCACTGCCTTCTCAAACAGCTGATCGGCGGGGGTCCCGGGTGTCGGACCCCCACCGATCAGATGCTGATGATCTATCTAGAAGATGGATCATCAGTTTAAAAAAACTGCAGAATCCCTTTAATATTTCTAAGCACCCTGCTTTCCCAGTTTCGCTAATAAAAATGAATAATTAAAAAAATGGACGTTGTTATCAGCTACACCTGAAAATGTCCACAATAAATGATAAAATGGTTTATCCTGCATGGCGAAAGCCATAATGGAGAAAAAAAATCAATATGCTGTTTTTTGGTCACTTTGTCTGAAAGAAATTGAATAAAAAGTGATCAGAAAGTTGTATGTAGGCCAAATGGAAACCAATAAAAACCACAGCTCGTCCTGCAAAAAGTAAGCCCTCACACATCTCTGTAGATAAAAAAGCTGTCAAATTTGATGTCAGAATATGGTGTCACAGGGTAAAAAGGATGGTTGGATTGTTTTAATAGATGATATGATATATTAAATTGTATATATTAAATTGTGCCATTCACAAATACAGCTTGTACTGCAAAAAGTAAGTCCTCATATGGAGTTTCAGCTCTTGGAAGGTGGGGAAGAATGACACCAAGGGATTAAAAATAAAAAGTGATAGCTCTGATGCAGTTTGTACTTCTTATATTATCTGGGTATACGCAATAAACAACCAAAAGTACTAGTAAGATCCTGTGTGCATGCAAAAATTTCTTTCCAAGGGTACTTAGACAGCGGCAAGGAACTCCGGCGGGTGAACAGCCTGTCGGATCGGTGCTGCCGCTAGTGCACGCGTGCCCCCGGACTACCGCTCCGGCCCCATTGACCTACAATTTAAGTTGTTTTTTTTTTGTTTTTTTTTCCAGATGTTGATGCAGTGTGCTGGTGAGAGCACCTCCATGTTAAAGGGGAAATTAAATGAAGAACCGAAAATTGTAATGTTGGGGGCATTAATATCCCAATGTCTGAACTGTGTTTGCAACTGCATGAAGGTAATGTATCAAGTGTAAGGTGCCTGCAGTACTGTATGGAAAGATCTCTTCACCCTGGCATCAAGACCTTTGTTTCTGACAGATGCATGATGTGAATCATTTTACAATTTAAAGCAAATAAACTTTAATTTTAAGGGGCTCTGATGGGGAAAAAAAAGGCACACATGTAAAGAGGAATGTAAGTGGTTGGTTAACCCTCTCATTACGCTATTGTTATTTTTAGATGGGTCCCGCTCAGTTCGCCACAGATTTGTTTCTTCGGCTTATAACACTGAGAATGTCAACGGATTTGTGTGAAATATGTAGACTCTTGGTAAGTTTAACTACTAACTAACTAAGTACAGTTGAAAAGACTCATGTGGTCTTTTTAGTATATAGCTCGGGGTCCTCGGCAACATTTCATCAAGTAACAGTCTCAATAAAATTGTGCAAATTTTTTAAATCGGACCATTTGTATTGGTTTTTAAATTTAGAAAACCTCTCCCATCCTCCCCTGCCACCTCCTGAATCCACTTTCAAGATTTCCACTGTACTCCCAACCACTACGCCCTTCTCTCTGACCGGAGCTTGATACTCTCATAGTATCTAATAACCATGCCTTCGTCAATTCCTGGGAGGCTAAGCCAGAATTAAGAATCCAAGTCTCCCATTGTTTCATTTAGTGAGTGTTCCCCTTTTCAAGTATACCCCCCTTTCCAACCGTACCATCTGATTTATGACCCCTGTTAGCTCCTGCTTATTCGGGCCAGCAGGTTGGATCCAATACTTTGCAATCAGTTTCCTCGATGAATACAGAATTTTGGCTATTGCCTTCCTTTGCCCCTCCGCAACTAGTAAGACTTGGACATAACCTAACAGGCCTATCACTGGGGTCCTAGGGATCACGATGTTATACATGGTATCCAACATGTCAAACATCGAGGTCCAGATAGTGCTCAACCCTCCACAAGACCACATCATGTGAATAAGATTTGCCTCCAAAAATTGTGCAACTTTAGTGTGTCCGTATGGGCGGAAAGTTGTGTGGCGGTTGTGCGCAGTAGTTGCAGATTTTTCTCCCTGTTGGACAGTTGCGCAGTGGACACAGTTTTACCACCATCTTCCTGTGACCAAACGTCATTCTCATCCCCTTGTTTAAACAATAATAAAGAAAGATTATTTGGGGGCAGCAAGTTCTTGGCCCGGTAAATGACAACTTTATATATTTGCAACTTTGGCAAAGAAGCTTTAATAAGTGTGTCGCATTTCATGTGTAAATCGGTTACATTCTCAGTGTTGTGCCCTATGTAATCACAGGTGAGCAGCAATGGCACAGTAGCTGAGGCCTTAGATGGAGATCCCATGGATACAGACAGAGATACAAGAATGGATATAGAAGACCAAGGAGATGCAGACTTCTTCGATGGCCATTCTATTACTGAAGCCACAGAAAACATAGAAAGTGGGGAACTACAGAATATCACTGGTAGGGGATCAGTCACTTCTAAACAAAATCTAATTCTTCCTTCTACATAGAAGATGTGTCCATTCACACGTGTGGCTGCCATATTCAGCAGTGCTCCCGATGTATACAGCTGATGTACCTGGAGTTCTGTTGTCCAGATGTATGCCAAAGAATGATCCTTTTGGCTTACCTTTTAAACGAAATTCAGAACAGCAACAGAACCTCTGTGTCTGATACCGCAGTCCATTGGTGAATATGTGATTGTCTACATTCTCAATAACAGCAGACTATCATTCTTGGAAATATCTGCTTTCTATCCATGTATTCCAGCTGTTTTTGTAAAATGCAGATCTGTTGTTTTGGTATGTTAGGACATTTCTGTAGTACTTGAATTCACTAGTTGAGTAACTTATTGATATGGGGGCCTGTTTTGGTTTTCCAGTACCTTGTAAACACTAGTTTGGTTGCCTTTAAAAGATGTGCTACTGGGTTCCTGTTGTGGGTAGGAAAATTCTCCAAACCTATGAGTAGCAAGACTAGTGCAGGCTCTCATGGAGCATTGGTCTTGGTAATCACATGTAGTACTCACTGGGTTGCTGACCAGAGGGGTGCAATACTCGCACAGTCCCAAAGTATATTTTTGAGGTAACCTATATGGCCAAATTGTCCCCATCAAGTTTTGGGACATGTGGGCACATAGGGGCACATTTATTAGGACTGGCATTTTAGACCTTTTTCTATGCCTGAAACAGCCGGACCGCCCCCATCCCCACCCACATCATGCCCACTTTTTTACACCTGGCGTGAGAGGGGTGAAGTCGTAGATCTGCGCCTGAAATATTCCTAATAATGTTGAATCTCAAGGGTGTATAGTACCATCGCAAGTGAGTATTATTGCTTCTCTCTGAGAAACGCAGCTGAATATTTTGTATATTAATGTATATAAATATTAATTGGCTTTAATGGTATTGAAACGTCTAAGTCTTGTTCCCATTTCTCCATGGCTCTAGTCTGTGTTATCTGCAGTTTCCCAATGAGAATGTTGTAAAATCTAGAGATTCCCCTGGGCCCTAGGAATAATATGCGGATGTTAATCAGATCTGATGGCCTGGTAGAATTCTACAGTGGGTTGTGTTTCTGAATGAACTCCCTGATCTGGAGGAACTTATAGAATTCATGATTTGTAATACCTTTGTTATTATAGAGTTGGTCTATATGAGTTACGTTGGCTTTTCTCCATATTTCCAGATCCAGATCAGGGATGTTCCTGTCTAGAAAGTCCAGGGAAATCTCCTTCTTAGGACTCATAATAAGGCCCTTATTATCCCTTAAGAATTGTCTCCACATGAAGTCAGGAATAGGGTGTTGGTGCGAGTAGTATGTTGTACAAGGCTGCAATCAGTCTACCTTTTAGAGATGGGTTACCAGTAAGTGTTGTTCCCTCTTGGTCCACAGTTAGTTTTGATCTTTTCCCCACCAAAGTACCAAAGTAGTAACTGATCTAATGATCTTTTTAAAGAGGTCCTTTCACCACTACTGACCTGCATGTTTTAATAGTGAGATGCATTCCCTGTGTAATAACCATTCTGGAGCATCTATTCTCATGACTCTGTGTTGTACCATTCCTTTATTATTTCTACTAGAAGTTATGAATGAATTGCTATTGGCCTTCATTTTTTTTTTGGGGGGGGGGGGGGGGGGGGGGGTGTACCTGCACAGTCTGAAAATGGCAGCACTCATTGGATAGATTCCGACTGTGCAGGTACACCCCCCCTCTGTACCCTTACTGATAGAGGCACAGTGTGTGCCGAAACGTGTAACAGATATGTGGCAATAAAGAATTATTTTGCAGGAACTCCAGAGTGAGTGCCGGTCCTTTGATATTTCTACTGTTGGTGAGGAAGGTTTCTGGGTTGGAGAGGGTGCCAGCTTATGTTCTATTTGAATGCCAGATATGGCGTAGTGTTGTCTTATACTTTCTGCCAGAGGCTCTATTGACATTAGGAATAGGAGGGGGAACATGGGCAGCCCTGGCGTGTTCCATTTGTTAGTTTGAGGGGATTTAAGAGGGCGCTGTTAACTAAAATCTTGGCTGACGGGTTGGAGTATAGAGCTGTGGTAGTTGTGAGAATGCGGCCTGTAAAACCAAACCTTGATAATAGAAAAAGCATAACTCCAATTAATTCTATCAAAGAACCTCTCGACGTCTAGTGTTGAAAATATTAAAGGCTATGTATACCTTCAGAGGCAATTTTTGTTTATAATTGCAATTTACTCATTTTTAGCTAAAAATGATATTTTCAATTAACCTTTATTAAAAATATTTAGCTGTTATGTCACAAAGGGTTATTTGTTTTTCTAACTGTGTGACTGCTACATTCACTTTGTGCCGGTCATCTAATAACTCTTATCTCTACACTACTAAGACAAGCCACATAGTTCTCAGTAAGATAAGAACTGAGCTATAATCAGTGTTTAGGAGGTCAGAGATTAGAGATAAGGAGCCCGTTGGCTACCCAAATGACGGAAAAGACAGAAAATCGACATTGCATTTCCAAAGAATTCCATATTTTTTTTATAAAAACCATTAATAAATCATTGAAAAAATGATTTTAGCTCAAAATAAGTACAATACAATAATAAAAATAAAAAAATTCCCCCATAGGTGTACATAGCCTTTAAGGGGAGTTTGATAGATTCACTATGTTGTTACAGGGTTATGATTCTTCTTGTATTATCTGAAGCCTGTCTATTCTCCATAAATCCGACCTGATCATTTTTAATAAATGAGGTAGTATATTTTTGAGTCTAGTCGCAAGTATTTTAGCATATGTTTTCACATCTGTATTTAACAAAGAAATAGCTGTAGTTTTTTATGTTTTCGGGGTCCTTTCCAGCTTTAGGAATGGTAACAATCAACACTTAAAGCATTTCGGATGGGAAGGAGCCCAATTCCGGAGCTGCATTGAACACTGTGGATGCAGGACAGAATGTTTTGCAACTTTCTATAATATTTGTTAGTTAGACCATCTGGTCCCAGGCATTTATGTAGTGGGGCTGTTGATATCGCTGCCTTTATTTCTGTGAGGGATATCGGGTTATTTAGGGTTGCAAGTTTATCCTGAGATAGGATCGGGAGCTGTAATTTATCTAAGAAAGTGTCTATTTGTTGTTTGGTAGGTGGAGTGATAAGTCTGTTTTTGTTCTAGGTCTATGTAATAATCTTTGAAGGCATTCACTATTTCTCTTGTTTCAGTTCAGCTGTAGTATGGTGTTTTGATTTGCACAATTCTGTATTTATTACTCAGTTTCTTGAGCTTTCTCTCTAATTGGGTGCCAGCTTTATAGTCATGTGTGTAATGTACTAGTTTTGTTTTTTTCAAAGCGTGTTCATGCTTATGAAAAAGGAGGTTGCTGAGGTGTGAACGTAGTTTATTAATTTCTGTGTTCATACTGAATGAAAATGCTTTTTTGTTTTGATTTTCTAGTTCTTCGATTTTATTGATAGTAGTGTCTATTTCCCTATTTCTTAGTTTTTTCAGCACTGTTCCCAGTTTGATAAATGTGTCTCTTATCGTCGCCTTATGGGTGTTCCCTAGAATGAATGGACCAATACCCTCTTTATCGTTAAAGGGGTTGTCTGGGTTCAGAGCTGGACCCGGACATACCCTTATTTTCACTCATGCTCCGATGCGCTCCCTTGCCCTGCGCTAAATCGTGCAGGGCAAGGTCTTCTTTTTTTTTTTAATAACACACTGCCGGGCGGAAACTTCCGCCCAGCTAGGGCAGCGCTAAATCCCGCGCTTCAGTGCCGGTGACGTCACCGGGCTTCCTGGCAGCCCCATGGAGAGCCCCGGTACGTCACCGGATCTCCAAAGAATGCCTTTGCCCTGCCAATTTAGCGCAGGGCAAAGGAGAGCAAGTGAGGGGGGCTGCCGGGGTGAAAATGGAGGTATGTCGGACAACCCCTTTAAGATAGAAATATTGTTTTAAGTCACCTTCTATTTTGGACTGCTGTTCTTTGTGATTGATTAACTAAGAGTTGGCTCTCCAAATACAATTTTTAGTGAGCTTAAAGTTGTCACATAGTGTAATTAGAATGGGTATATTTGTAGAGAAAGATATGTTTTCTTTTAAGGTTTTGTCTATTAAGAAAGCGTCTATTCTCGAGTAAGAACTTTGTCTAGTGGAAAAGTATGTATAATCCTGTTTGGTAGCATTTTGTAGCCTCCATATGTCAAACGAGTTAACTAGTCTGTTAAATGTACAGTCTTTGCCCCTTAATTGGGTTGACGAATCCAGTTGTGGGTTGTGTGGCGTTAAAGTTGCCGCAAACAGTTAGGTTTCCTTATTTAAGTTATTTACTTTATTTAGAAGTTTTTTTAAAAAAGCTAGTTTGTCTGGCATTTGGGTAATATGCATTAACTAGGGTGATGGGCTTATTACTAATGAGACTTATGGGGCACATTTTATTAGATGCCGGTCTTGCACTGGCGGTGGATATCCGGAGTTATGCAGACGCGCGGGCCTCTATATAACTTCAGTGTATCCACTGCTGATTCTAAATGTAAGATAGCTTCCTTGATGTCTTACATTTAGACTATTTTTTCTGCCAGCCCTTCCCTGCCTACTCCACGTTCCCTTTTTTAGACCTGGCGTGAGTGGAGAAGAAGTCGCGGATTCTGCCGCAACATGGCATGCGACAGAATCTGCGCCAGATATATGCCACAAAAGTGGCGTATATCTGTTCGTAAATGACCCCCTTTGTATCTGCTTTCCGAGTCTATTACTTGTATGTTTATAGTGACTGTTAGTGAACGGCTAAATGGTATTAGGACGCCTCTCTTCTTTTGCGGGTATGAAGAGTTGATGATAATGGGAACATTGGATGCAGGCTATGTCTGCCTTATAATGTTAGATCTCCTTCCATAACAGACCTCTTTTAAATCGTAACTTCAGGCCCCGCACATTCATGGAGCGTATCTTAATAGCCATATAAATGCTTGAGCAGAATGCTTCGAGATTGCTCTACTATATGTGAGGTGCCGTTGCCATTAGGTGGCACCAGTATTGAATGTCATGGGTGCCTGAATCAAGTGTAATATACTGGCTACAGTTGGTAGAGGGTATAATGAAAGTCTCAAGTTGTCAAGAGTGTGGTAATTGTATAGGATAATGATTCTTTAAGATGCTGTTTCCACAAAGTGAAAAGAATAAACGTGAACAGTAAAACCGAACTTTGATGAACAAAGTACCGTATTTTTCGCTTTATAAGACGCACCTAGGTTTTAGAGGAGAAAAATAGGGAAAAAATATTTTGAACCAAAAGGTGTGCTAAAATATTTAATAAAATAATAATAGTTTACACTGTTATGGGGGATCTACGGATGACACACTGTTATGAGGATATTTGGAGGATCTATGGATGTGACTATAACCCCCCTCATCCTTTAGAATACACCCTTGTAACGCAGTACATTGGTGTATTCTTAAAGATGAGGGGGGTTATAGTCACATTTAATATTAGCACTGTCCAGAGACTATAATGTAATTGGCCTGTGTTTATATAAAAATGACTATAACCCTCCTCATCCATAAGAATCCATCTATTTAATTCAGTACATTGGTGTATTCTTAAGGATGAGATGGTTATAGTCACATTTAATATTAAAACTGTCCAGAGACTGTAATGTAATTGACATCTGTTTATATTAAATGTGACTTTAGCCCCTCCTCATCTATTTACTGCAGTACATGGGTGCATTCTTATGGATAAGGGGGGTTATAGTCCTATTTAACACACAGTTAATTTTTAGGACGTGCAGACTGGCGGCATTCAGCTTCAATCAATGCTTAACTGCCGCCTCCTGCCCCACACTTAAATCGCAGGATCAGGAGCAGGCTAATTAAAAGCTCCTGAAGCCCTGCAATACTGATGGCCTGCTTGATTTTCGACAGATTCACTTTATTAGACGCAGTCACTTTTCCCCCCACTTTGGAGGGGGAAAAGTGCGTCTTATAAAGCAAAAAATACGGTAGGTGGCAAAGTACATATAAACATCTGATTTCCAAGTCAGATCGTTCTACGTATGAATTCAGAATCAGATATATAGATACAAAAATAGTAGTGCACACCTGCATTCAAATAGACATAGGAGAGTTTTGTAGACAATAAATGTAATTTATTTAAACCAAAAATAATATGTTGTGACACATAAAACGTTATTAGACATATATTGTCATGCTATATAGACTTATAATTGCTTTGTAAAATTAATAAAATTACAACACTAAATCTAAAAAAATCGTATAAGAGATCCTAGAGAAATGGTGTCCTAATAAAGTCTCAAAGGATTGTTCCTTCCTATAGCTCTGTGTATCCGTATTGTATTGTTTGTCCAGCGAATCTGATATCCAAGCTGTTTGACACAGCCCAATTTTTGCAGCAAAGTTCACAGATTAAATATTGATTAAATTAATTGATTAGATTAAATTAAGTTCACGATAAAAATAAAATAGAATACGATATAATCACCAAAAAAGTGAAGAAATTACAAAACACTAAAAAAGACCCTAGGAAGCAAAAAGTGATCAACAGCTTGCAAACATTACAGACTGTGGAAATAGAACCAACACATAGCAGGGATCAGGGTGATTTTAATATACCAACAAAATATTCACTGAAAATCATTTTTTAGACCAGACCCCCCCCCCCCCCACCATAAAGTAAGATCACGACAGAGGACACCGAGAAAATAATCTCCACAAACATACACAGCACAGAGAGAGTCCCCAACACACTGATACAACTTGACACACAGGGACAACAGTCGGGATCACTATCATCACAGAACACATCAACAATACACGACACCACAATCACGGGAGACAACACGGTACGGAGAATCCCAGAATCTACAAAGACACCAACACAAATCACAGAGACACGAAAAAGGAAAATATGTAGAGGAGGTAAACAAAAGAAAGCGCAACACGCACTACAATTAGAAGAATCTGATGCGATCGTTAATTTGAGCACTACCACCCTCACTTTACCCCAAATAAAGCTATTGAACAAAGGTCTTAAGTTTGCACCATCGAATCAGTTGAATAAATTTGACACCCTGATAGGCATAGATAAATATATTAGGAAGCTCTGTCTAAAGAAATATTTTATAAAAAAAAACAATAGTCAATGAGATTAACCCTTTAATTAGAAGGAAGAAAATATATCCACACAGATGTGAAAAATAAATCAACCAAATATCCAAGACAGGAGATCAGCGAAGAAATGAGTACCTTTAGACAAGCAGTCGAATATGATATTAGGAAAATAAAAATAAACAATAGCCGGGAAAACAACTTGTCTAGAGCAGAAATACAAGCAATTAAACAACTGCAGAAAGACCAGAACATAACAATATGTCCGGCGGACAATGGAGGAGCCATAGTGGTATGGGACACAAGGAACTATAACAAAGAATGTATAAAACAGCTAACAGATACAACTACGTATATGAAATTATGTGCTGACCCTACAGTAGAATACCACAGAGAGTTAGTGACACTATGTGAAGAAGGGCAAAAAAATAGGTATCTAAATAGGTATATAAAAATACATTACCGAGAGTCAATGTAGACTACCGGTGTTCTATTGCCTCCCTAAGCTACATAAAGACCCCACCGACCCACCAGGACGACCGATAATATCGGGAATAGGTTCACTTACTGCAAATTTGTCGCACTACATAGACAAGTTGTTGCAACCTACAATTAAAACAACCAGATCCCCTATAAAGGATACGATGGCGATTATCCAAATAATAGAAAATTTTGAATATGACTGTAAATAGATTATAGGGACACTGGACGTACAATCCTTGTATACCGTAATAGACCACGCACAGGGAATAGAGGCCATGGGGCAACAATTAAAACGAACAAACCAACTGCCCGAGGAACAGATAGAGCATCTGCAGGCAGCAACACGATATATTTTTTTAGCCATAACTATTTTTGGTTTAATTCTGATATATACCTACAGATATGCGGTATGGCGATGGGCACCAGGTTTGCCAACCTGTTCATGGCAAATTGGGAACAGGAGGTTATTGATCCCAGACCTGGTGCTCTGGAAGAGGTATATCGATGAAGTCCTATTTGTATGGAAGAATAGTCAGGAGTCTCTGAATATATTTCTGGAAGAAATTAACCAGAATCAATACAACTTACGGTTTACAGCAAAGATGAGCCAAACAATGGTGGAATTCCTGGATCTGCAAATTAAAGTGGAAGATGATAAACTAGTCTGTAATACATACCACAAACCGACTGCTAAAAACAGTTACATCCTATACAATAGCTGTCACTTACCCCAGTGGCTCTTAAATATACCTACAGGACAGTTCAGGCGAATAAAAAGGAATTGCTCAAAAGTAGAGGATTTTGAAGAGGAAGCGAAAACAATGAAGGATCAATTCCTCAAGAAACAATACCCCATAGAAATCCTGGACTCAGCACTGGATACAGTTCGCCAACTAGATGGGAAAACTTTTTTTGACACAAAAATAAAAACAGACAAACAAGAGATTGGTGACAACATGAGGATAATCTTACCTTTTAACACACAACATAAAAAAGTAAGATACATTATTAACAAACACTGGCACTATATTGGTAAAAATAAGATAATAGGTCACTTAATACCGCATCATCCACATTCTAACAGCGTAATCTATATTATACAGTGCCCCTGTAAAAGACAATATGTGGGTAGGACCAAGAGATTACTTAAGGTACGCATAGCAGAACATATCTCCAATATCAAAAAGGGTTATGAAAAACATACCCTATCAAACCACTTTAAGACTACACATAACCAGGATCCAAAAGGGCTCACTTTCGCCGCCTTGGAAAAAGTTGAGATTGACTGGAGGGGCGGCAATCATATCAAAATAATGTGAAGAACAGAGTCTAGACATATTTTTGAGTTCAATACCCTTCTACCAGCAGGATTGAATGCTGAGATCGAGGTTTTCTTTAGGGTGGTGAGGCCCCTCACCGATGAGGGGACCGCGGAATATCATATACACGGGCCCCTCCTCGGTGGGTGACCTTACTACCTGTTCCAACTCACTATGATCCCATACCTCACCTCTAGGGCTGCAGCTAACGATTATTTGAATAATCGATTAGTTGCCGATTAATTACTACGATTAATCGATTAATCGGAAAAAACGACAAAATTACAAAACAGAGAGGTTTATATGATCTTACTTGAAAAATTATGTTCAAAGGCCATATTAAAACAAATTGTGGACGACACTATTATGGGGGATCTGTGGACGACACTTATGGGGGATCTGTGGACGACACTTATGGGGGATCTGTGGACGACACTTATGGGGGATCTGTGGACGACACTTATGGGGGATCTGTGGACGACACTTATGGGGGATCTGTGGACGACACTATTATGGGGGATCTGTGGACGACACTATTATGGGGGATCTGTGGACGACACTATTATGGGGGATCTGTGGACGACACTATTATGGGGGATCTGTGGACGACACTATTATGGGGGATCTGTGGACGACACTATTATGGGGGATCTGTGGACGACACTATTATGGGGGATCTGTGGACGACACTATTATGGGGGATCTGTGGACGACACTATTATGGGGGATCTGTGGACGACACTATTATGGGGGATCTGTGGACGACACTATTATGGGGGATCTGTGGACGACACTATTATGGGGGATCTGTGGACGACACTATTATGGGGGATCTGTGGACGACACTATTATGGGGGATCTGTGGACGACACTATTATGGGGGATCTGTGGACGACACTATTATGGGGGATCTGTGGACGGCGTAGTTATGGAGAGGGGGGTCTGTGGACGGCGTAGTTATGGAGAGGGGGATCTGTGGGTGGCGCAGTTATGGAGAGGGGGATATGTGCACTGTTATGGGCATAACAGTGCACAGATCCCTTTCCTCATAACAGTGCACAGACCCCCCTCCTCCATAGCAGTGCCATAGACAGATCCTCCCCATAGCAGTGCTATACACAGACCCCCCCTTCCCATAGCAGTGCCATAGACAGATCCCCCCTCCCCCTTACAGCCCCGGCCCCGATGCTTGCATCTTTATTTTACCTTTTTACAATGACGCTCCCGCTCCTGTAACAGCCAGGAAGAGCGGACGGCGGCGTAACGTCACTCAATCACGTGACGCGCCTGCTCCGCCCACTTCATGAATGAAGGAGGCGGAGCAGGCGTGTCACGTGAGTGAGTGACGTTACGCCGCCGTCCGCTCTGCCTGGCTGTTACAGAAGCGGGAGCGTCATTGTAAAAAGGTAAAATAAAGATGCAGCGACCGCCCGCCCGCCCGAATAGCAACGAATCGGCGATTATTCGATAACTGGATTCGTCGACAACGAATCCAGTTATCGAATATAATCGATTACATCGATTAATCGTTGCAGCCCTAACCTCACAAACATAAGAATGAAAAACACTGTCTGGAAAATTAGGTTGATAAGATGGAATGTTATAAATCAAATGTGTAGGCAAAAATATACAAAAATTCTCATTATTTAATATCTATTTATTTATTCCTTCGGCCTAATATGACATGGAGCGTTTATTAAGACATAATGAAATGTGTAATGAGGAATGTATGAAAACCGCAGCAATACCGCCCCTATATCATGGATATCTGCCTGCTTTATTGTCACCTCATGCTTCAATTCACAAATATATGAATGAAAAGCACTCTCCGATATATCAAGTTGATATGATGGAATGCAATAAAACTAAAGATGTAGGCAAAAATATACAGATTTTTAATATTTAATATGCACTTTATTATCTCTTTTATTTTTTACTTTTTATTGTTAATATGACACAGAGGTTTTATTTAGTTATAATGAAAATTGTATGGAAATTGACAAATATCGGCAAAAAAACGCAACAATACCGCCCTTATGTATTTTCTCAAAAAAGCGCAACACTACCGCAAGGATCAAAATAGTCAGGGAAATATTAATGATAGATAAAAGGGAGGAAGATATTTACTATGCAATCCAACAGGACCATATGGGGTTGATATATATGTTTATACTTATACACAAGCTATTTATTGCATAATATCTAAAATCAAATAGATAGGACGAAATATGGAGTTAAACATATATATATCTGCCTTAATGTTATGGTTCTGGAATTAATATGTTATAGAGATTGTGCTTCGGTTTGGTATAAGGAAAAACCGCATGGAAATGTATATTATCGGCAAAAACCGCAGCAATAACGCAACATTGCCGCAAAGTACTAAACCTCTTTGGTTCTGGGTAAAAACACTAGTGATAGACAATAGTGACTAATGTACTGACTATGGAAGTAATTAGAAAGAGTAACATACGGCGATGGATATATTTTTATATAACTGATATTATTCTTTTTATATGGATACATTGTTTTTACATATCTAAGTATATTGCTTGGATTCTATTTGGATCCCGCTTGTGTATATTCTAAATGTATATATGTAGACAAGTGAAATAGGCTCCTTACAAAAGCTCTGTGGGTCCTTTAAACACTCCATGCCATGATTTCAATATAGCTGAAATAAATCAAACCGGACTACACCTGTATAGCTGTATATAAAGTCGACCAGTTTCATGGGAAAATCAGCCACTGAGGAAGGAGTCTTAGTTAACTCCGAAACGCATCTGGTGAAGGATAACCCCATGAAACTAAACACACAAATGGGATATTGAAGCGCTTCAAGTCGACCATAAGGAGTGCGACCGGTATCGAAAATCTGGTAGGAAAAATCGATAACTAACAGCCGCAGTGACAACTGACCTGCCGCTTGATTGAGCACCTGTGCAGGAACTAAACCATATAAAATCACTGAGACGGCACTCCTACAATTGATCACCGGAGATCCCCGAACCTACCTCCTTGAAGTTACACCGCTGCCTGCAAGCGTATTACACGTGGGACGCCACGCTAACCGCAGCACAGCCGGCACAAGTCTACAGAACTGCGAGTAAAAATTAGTGCCGAACTAGTGTACACGCAGGCAGTGGGATTTGATACACCGCTAATTGAAAGCAAAATAAATGTGAGTGACTAAACCATAAGTCCTCATCCCGATCACATTGAAGTTAATCTGTGAACTTTGCTGCTAAAATTCTGAACATTACGGGCTGTGTCAAACAGCTTGGATATCAGATTCGCTGGACAAACAATACAATACGGATACACATAGGAAGGAACAATCCTTTGAGACTTTATTAGGACACCATTTCTCTAGGATCTCTTATACGATTTTTTTATATTTAGTGTTTTAATTTTATTAATTTTACAAAGCAATTATAAGTCTATATAGCATGCCAAAATATGTTTAATAACGTTTTATGTGTCACAACATATTATTTTTTGTTTAAATAAATTAAATTTATTGTCTACTAAACTCTCCTAGGTGTATTTGAATGCAGGTGTGCACTACTATTTTTTTAATCTATCTATTGCTTATTGAAGATTGGGTGTAATCTTCCTTGTAGGTGCACCCACTCCAGTTTTTGTCTAAGAGGTGAGCCTTCTCTAAATATATCAGAATCAGATATAATCGGCTTGAAAGCTGAGTGTAGTGGGTGTAAATAAAACATATATGTGTGAGCAAGTCCTCAAGTTTGAGGAACGTAGTAAAAAGTCAATGAGTGAATAAACCAGCTATAACATTTTAGTGAATATACGGTCCTGTCTTGGACAGTCTAATCGCTGTTCTGTGACAGGGATCTAGGTTTGCTTGTAGTGATCTCAACAAGGTTAATGTTCCATCCCTTGAGTAGGTTGACTCCTTCTTCTGGTGTCTGTATAATATGGGTCTTGTTAAAATCTTTATCGGGAACCCCCATCTGTCAGGTATATTGTTGTGACCTAGGGTTTGTGGGACTTGGATAAAGTTCCTCCTCAGTTGGAGCGTCTCCACAGATAGATCTGTGAAGATCTTGATATCTTTGTAGGGAGTAGGTAGCACTTTTGTTTTCCTCGATTTGTTTAGTAGCTTGTCTTTGGTAGAGAAAAGCATGTACCTTGCTCATACGTCTCTGGGTACTGTGTTGAGGAGACTACTGGGTTTAGCAATTCTATAAGCCCTGTTAATAGAGAGTTCATAATCCTTGGCGTTAGGTATCAAAACCTTTGTGAGGTCTATGAGATAGGAGACCAGTACTGTGTTTGGGACCGATTCTGGGGTCCCGCTTACTTTCACATTATTTCTTCTGTTATGACCTTGTTTTGCAGTGTCTCTACTGTATCGTTCAGATTATTATGGCCATTATTTGAGTAAAAGAGCAAGGCCATCTTGTGTTTAATGTGAGAAACTCTAGGACCGGAGTGGCGTTACCGCCTGTCTCTAAAGAGTATTCTGTAACAGTTCCAGCATCTCAGTCAATGTGGTCACAGACATTTCTTTATTATTAGTCTGGAAATTGGCAAAGATCTCAGTAGGGCTCTCAACAAAAGCTTCATTCAGGGATGGAGGCTATCCCTATTGGGCCCTGGTGTGGGAGATGTGGTTTCTTCCTTCTTGCTGTGTTCAAGCGCAGGAAAATGCGCCATCTTGCCCTTGCTTCTGTGTAAATAACATGATCTATTATCTCTGTTATAGTCTCTAGTCTTTGGTAGACTTACATGACTCTGGTGAAGATGATCCTGAGTCCTGCGAGTCTGACAGGGATCCCAGTGGGGAGTGTGCGCCATCTTTAAAGACTATGTACACCTTTGGAGGCAATGTTTTGTTTTGTTATTGCATTGTACTCATTATGCAGTAAGTGTTTATGACCTCTTAGTAATGTAGAGATAAGGTTTATAAGATGACAGGCACAAAGTGAAAGTACCAGTCACACACAGCTGTTAACCCTTTGTAATGGGCTCAATATTTTTAATAAACACCAATTGAAAAAAAAATTGTTTTAGCCCAAAATGAGTAAAATGCAATCATAAAAAAATTGCCCCCGAAGGTGTACATAGTCTTTAAGCCCTGCTGTCTTTTCTGTCCTATATCTTGAAGTGGTTTCTGCCCATCTGCCGCATGTAGTCTTCCCCCGTAGGGTGTTTAGAAGTCGCTGGAGGGCTTGTTAATGGTAGTTTCTGGTAGCGAGGTAGACTGCGGCCATTTCAGTACTCGGCCAAACCACGGCCCCTTTTCTGACTTTTTGAAGTTAGAATTCAGGACGGCAGAACTTTAAAAACGTCCCCAAGAGCTTTAGCACTGTACAGCATTGAAACACGCTTTGCAGGTGTTTGGATGGTACATAACTTCGCCATTCCATTTTTGTCTCTATAGGTGCAGTGAGTCCGCTATCAGAAGAACATTTGACCAAACCTGAGATGGTGCTGTCTCAGACTCTACAATTCCTGTGCTTCTGTGCATCTCCTGCCATCCATCACAATGTTAATTTCAGACCTTCTGACATAAGGAGAAGACTCTTGAACCTCATTGATACAACACTAGACACAAGCAAACCGCTGCATCTCCGGGTGGTAAGATGAGAGCGCTAACTGGGCGAAACATGTTGGCTGTCACTGGTCTTGAGCAAATCGCTGAAAAGGATAGCAAATTTACAACATTTCACTAAAAACACAGGGAGGAATTTATCACCCCCCCCCCTTGCCACTTTTCTGGTGGGAAAAAGTTGCAAACACCTTGTTTGTGACTTTTTAAATGCCACTGAAGTGGTGTTTCTCTAGCGCTCTCGCCACTTTCTCAAAAAGGGAGCATGGGGGGTGGGGGAAGCCACATATATCTTCTTTTACTCCAGTTTTCTATTTAAACTAATGCACACTGAGTGCTGGAGATGTGCCTAATTTATGACAAGGCGTATGGGGCAGCGCAGGGGAGATCATAGGCCAGCGTAAAATGGTGGTCTATAATAAATTCCCCCCATAGGATACAAGGGAAGTTAAATCACCAGTTCCCAGCTGCATGGCACAAGCCACAATGTCATATGAGGGATTTCACACAGGTGCAAAATGCCGGTGACCACCACTCTCACATCTACCGCTCATGAGGGGGTTGCTGCTTAGTATTTTAAACTTCTTTAAGTTTCAGATAGATGTGTGAAGTGCACAGTGCTGGCCAACAGCCTATTGGGCATGCCCACACTGTTAGATCAGGTGGGCATGTCTGGCACCCCATAAAATACTAACACTCCATTCTGCACCAAAATCACAAGTCCATGCTGCATCCTGCACAGTTTTCAAGAGCTCTGCATGCGGTCATTCAGTAGAAATTTTATCTCCACAGTCCCTTTTTAGAGATCCTCGGGATATAAATTCATAATACTATATTGGTCTATAGGACCAAAAATCCCTTTAGGGATCCCTAATTAACAGTTAAAATCGTAACTTTATTGTTTGTAATTTATACTCACAGACATATAATAGAGAAAATACAAAGAAAAATTGGTTAAAACTCTCAGTTGTAAGGAGTTATGAGACAAATGTTGATAAGCCTGGTTGCCTAGTTTTTGCAACCTTTTATGGCGATATCTTTGTATCTGGCTCAGTACAGTGATTATCTCTTATTGTATAGTGTGAGGGCCGTTGGTGTGCAACAACCTAACCTTTATTTAAGATCCTTATAAAATTCTTAATATAGGTTCAGCACTTAAACTGTATACTTTAATTCATTTGGGGTGTATATGAAAAGCCTTCATTTGAACCTCCTGGGCTCAGTTGTTATTGTACAAGGGCTCGTAAATTGTTACCATTCCCCTACTTTGACACTTTTGTGGCAACACACCATTTCAATGATTTAGAGTAGCTACAATGTTGCCTCTATTTATCTCCATAGAGGTCAGTGTAGCGCCTGAATAATAAAATTAAAATTAACAGCTATGGAAGGACTGTATATTCTATTAATTGAACACAAATCGTTTAAAAATATATATGTCTATTTTATTATAATAATATAGATCAATCGGGTCATAGCCATCAATTATATTATTGTATACAACAGCAACTATAGGTACCGATCGCTTACAATAAGTCCTTCATTGTTTAAATCGAGCGATTTACCTAGTGTCCTTTTGACTGTCTTCTAATTTTAGTATGACAGCTTTGTCATGTAAACACCATCTGACGTCATCGAGGTGAGACCGGACGTCATTGACTTGAGACCGCACAGGATAAGCGCACAGGATATACGTCAATTAGATGCCTTTTGGCCCGTGATCACATGTACGGACCGGATTGGCTGAGAGACCTAGATGGGTGGGACTCTGGAAAGCATAAAGGGAGGTCGATACAAGCCCGCTCGCACATATGCCCCGCATCCACTGACGAAGCCGCAACAGCGGCGAAACATGTCGGGAGGGGTGTAGTAATGTGAACCTGTTTTAGGCAGTTTGTAAGTGAGTGAGAGGAGTTACTGGCCATAAGACACAGAGACATTAGAGGAATATAGTGAGGCAGAGATTGGTGTGGATGTGCAACACCTACCCCTGGTGCAAGGCAGTCTGTACTGCAGGCACACGAACGTTCAGCAGTGTATTGGATACAGAGATATGCCTACACTGACCTCTATGGAGATAAATAGAGGCAACATTGTAGCTACTCTAAATCATTGAAATGGTGTGTTGCCACAAAAGTGTCAAAGTAGGGGAATGGTAACAATTTATGAGCCCTAGTACAATAACAACTGAGCCCAGGAGGTTCAAATGAAGGCTTTTCATATACACCCCAAATGAATTAAAGTATACAGTTTAAGTGCTGAACCTATATTAAGAATTTTATAAGGATCTCAAATAAAGGTTAGGTTGTTGCACACCAACGGCCCTCACACTATACAATAAGAGATAATCACTGTACTGAGCCAGATACAAAGATATCGCCATAAAACTAGGCAACCAGGCTTATCAACATTTGTCTCATAACTCCTTACAACTGAGAGTTTTAACCAATTTTTCTTTGTATTTTCTCTATTATATGTCTGTGAGTATAAATTACAAACAATAAAGTTACGATTTTAACTGTTAATTAGGGATCCCTAAAGGGATTTTTGGTCCTATAGACCAATATAGTATTATGCATTCAGTAGAAACCTTCACTTCCAGTGACACCGCTACCTGTACTGTAGGGAACAATGGACCTGCGTGCCCAGCATGGGACAGTACAGAATTTTATCCAGTGACTGTTCCTATTGAATGCAAGCAAGCAGAGATATTAAAAATGCAAAGATTTAAAAAATTATACTGCGATATTAAATGCGGAGATATTAAAAATGATACAAAAAGTATATTGGAAAATTGTATAAATTTACATAATACTAAGAAGAACCATAATATTCCTTTATTATATTCCCGTCAATTAATTATTAATGGCCTATCCTCAGGATAGGTTATCAATATCTGATTGGTAGGGGTCTGACTTATGACATCCCTGCCAGATATTCAGATATTGATGACGTATTCTGTGCTTAGACTAGCACATCCAAAGTCACAGGTGCACATCCATAAAGCAGAGTATAAATATAGCTGGTTCCTACTCCGCCCTGAACGTTGTAGGCTTAGGTTAGGCCTAGGAGAGGCAGTTCCGTTAGGCCTCATTCACACGAGCGTGACGAATTGGCTCCGGATGCGTTCAGTGAAACTCGCACCATTTTGCAAGCAATGAGAACAAAGAGAAAATGGAGCTCAAGACGCCAGAAATAGAAATAATTATAAATATTTATTTATGTCGTAAAAAAATTCATCAAGATTACATATAACAGAATGCAATGATACAGGGACAAGAAGAGAACAGGGAAAAAAATGGCTAACAGCGCCACCCTGGCTGGTTCTCTCTTGGTTCGTTATTGTGGTGAGTCCCTCCTTATTATGTGCATTCCGGTTTGTCTCACATGGACTTCTATTGTGCCATTAGGCATTGACTTAGAAACTGGATGCTTTCTGCCCTTTGGGATATGGGTTTTTCTATTCTGACCCATCTTTCCTATCTATACCTGTAGACTCACCCTCACTACTGTAATTATTGACATCTGCGGTGCTATTATGCCATTATTATGTACTAACATATTATGTACCTAGTCCGCTGATTGTGCCTTTTTTACATTTATGACCAGAGCCTTCCATCCAGGGTGGCGCTGTTAGCCATTTTTTTCCCTGTTCTCTTCTTGTCCCTGTATCATTGCATTCTGTTATATGTAATCTTGATGAATTTTTTTACGACATAAATAAATATTTATAATTATTTCTATTTCTGGCGTCTTGAGCTCCATTTTCTCTTTGTTCTCATTTATGCTCGGGAGCTTTAGCCGAGTTACTCTCATTAGGGGTGTCATTTTGGGTATATTGGGGGAGCACTGGCCCCCCTGGACCTTCTGTCCCCATTTTGGACGCCCCCAGGGTCACCCCCCATCTTTTCTGCATTTTGCAAGCAAGTTCAGTCAGTTTGGTATGCGATTGCGTTCAGTTTTTTCTGCGCGGGTGCAATGTTTTTATGCGTTTTTCACGTGTGTGATAAAAAACTGAAGGTTTACAAACAACATCTCTTAGCAACCATCAGCGAAAAACGCACTTGCTTGCGGATACGATGCATTTTTCTCTGAAGCCCCATTCACTTCTATGGGGCCAGGGCTGCGTGAAAAATGTAGAATATAGAACATGCTGCATTTTTCACGCAACGCAGAACTGATGTGTCATGTACACAGATCCATAGAAATGAATAGGTCAGGATTCAGTGTGGGTGCTATGTGTTCACGTCACGCATTGCACCCGCGCAGAAAACTCGCTTGACACAAAGGGGCCTTAGTGTTAGGTACCCATCTGCAGGAGCCACCTTGACGCCAGTAGATGGGCCCAACACACGTTTAATCAAAAATGTACACAAAGAGCTTCCATTTTTCATGTATGGTATTATACATACCACTTAAATAAAGCCTAGTTCTGTTGTTTGCATGTGTAATGGCGTGCTGCCATACGTTTTTTGTTTGCTATCTGCGTACAGAGAAATCACACCTATCTGTCCCCCCCATGATGCTCAATATCGAAGGAAGCCAGTTTGCACTATCATGTGTCTGGGGATTTGTTATAAACTTGTATTACCTGGAAGAAACCCACCCGATCACCAGGAAAACATACAGACTGTTGGCATTGAAGTCCATGGCCTGTACTGACCACCAGTGCGCCCGTCATTCAGGTGTATGGATAGATGGATACATTTCATTTCCATCATGGTTATTATCTTCATATTCAGCCTAGTTGTATTAAAACTGTAACATAAGAGTGAAACTACGGTATTATGGCTATTGTATGATGTTATATCCTTTTTTTCTTTGCAGTTCTTACAGCTGCTAAATGACCTGCCAGTGAAAGATGTTGCTCTGCCCATAGATGACATTAATATTGTGCTGAAATCTCTTCCGTAAGTGTTTGGCCTGTTTGACCTGACTACACTTGCCCACGACTGACTTGTCATGAGCCATACGCATGTGTTCTGTATGAAAGTCTTTATTATGGGGAAGGAAATAATCCCAAATTGTAATCTATAAAGGACCAAAAGGGCAAACAGGCCCCAGTCATGTCCAGCCTTCCCCTAATGGGTCATGTAAAATACCAATACCACAAATGTCCCTGTGTGCGGCTTACCTTAGTGTCAGATTATTGTATCTAGATGGGGTGGCCAGTTCTCCAGTCTCATTAGCATGCAGGCACATACTACATATAAGGAGAAAGGGGCACATTATTAAGACCAGCAGTCTTAATAAAGCCTCATCGCTGACGGTGGATCACCGAAGACATGTAGAGGCGCCGGCCTCTTCATAACTTCGACGGATCCAGCGCCGCATCTAAATGTAAGACCGCTTCCTAGCTGTCTTACATTTAGACTATTTTCTAACCCTAAAACAGGCATGCAAAATGGTAAATAAGACAGGCCTGCCAACTCTTCCCCGACCACTTTTTTAGACCTTCCATGAGCAGGGAAAAGTCGCAGATTGCGGTGCCAGAAATCCGCCTAATATAGGCTTATTTCTGTTTAATAAATGACCCCCAAAGTCTCCACTGTTATCCTCCTGATGATGTTTCCCTCCCAAGGCCACATCATCAGGGGAAAAGGGACAATAGCATGGATGTATTATGGACCCTTTGGACTAATTGGATCTTCACGTGGTTCCTCCATTGGGCTCTATAGTCCTTCCTTCATAATATGACATTTTGGAGCAAACTGTGATTTCTTTCTTTCTCGTGGATCATGGAGAGAACCTCAGTGTGCTTCTGCACGATATGAACACATTATGTCCCCACAGATTTACTATAAATGCTGTATACATTCATTCACCTGAGGCCTTACCTGTCTAATTTACATCCGTTGTCCTTATGGTCCTTTTTAGAGATGTTTGCTCCACCTACAGAAGAGACCAGGAGGTATGTACAGCCATTCTCCGAAGTCTCCTTCCTATTATAAGATGTTTGGGGCAGGATCAAGAGGACACAGAGGAGACGTCTGAAGCGGAGGGCCAGCTGCTAAATGTCATTTATGCTTTCTGGTATGTGTTGCATTTTAACGCCCTCCTTTTTGTTTCATTTTCATTTTTTACGTTCAGCTTTTCCAAAAGCAATAACTGATTTTCCGTTCACCTAACGATATGAGGGCTTGTTTTTTGTGGGACAAGTTGTCCTTTCTGAAGGCACCATTTAAAGGGGTTGTTCCATCTTGAACACTGGGTGCAGATCGCTAGGATAGCCCCAGAGAAGTGAATTGAGCAGTGGCCGTTAGCGCAGTGCAGTTCCCATTAATTTCTATCGGAAAAAACGACCGAAAAACCTATAGATTTTTTCGTTTACAGCGTTTACCATACAGGGATAACTTTATATTTTAAAGGGGTTTTCTGGGATTTTCATATAGATGGCCTATCCTCACGATAGTTCATCAATATGAGATCAGCGGGGTTCCGACTCCTGGCACCCCCACCAATCAGCTGCTTGGGGAAGTTGCGGTGCTCACGTTGCCTTCTGCGAGTGCTACGACCTCCTCACAGCTGGTAGATAGCGTCTGTGCTTGTATCGGAGCTAATTCCCATTTACTTGAATGGGATTGAGTTGTGCCTAGGCCATGTAACCAATGAACGTGACATCAGATGGCCTAGGAAGAGTCCTAAGCGTTGACAGAGTGATGCTGCCTTTTTGTGCAGATGATTGAGAGGTGGACTTCCGCCGATCTTATATTGATAACCTAATATCCTCAGGATAGGTCATCAGTATGAAAATCCCGGAAAACCTTTTTAGTAGTTTGTGCATTTTCGGAGAAGGCAATGCCAATTAGGTTTATTTTCATATATATATAAAATTGGGAAGGGGGGGGGGTGTAATTTGAATGTTTAAAGAGGTTTTCTGGTTTCAGGAGGAAACTGGATAACCCTCTTGATTGGCCTGCATTAAAGAAACGGTAAGTACTTACCTAGCAGACCCCATGCCTCCCCTCAAGTTCTCCTGGCCAGGTTCCAATTATCAGTCTGCAGCACTACTGTCATGTCAACACTTGACTGCTATGGCCAATCACTGGCCTCGTCAGGTGCACCGCTGAGGCCAGTGTTTGGCTGTAGCTGTCACGTGCTGCCTACGTAACATCACCACTGCAGCCTGTTAAATAGAGCCCGGCCCAGAGAACTGTAGCGATGGAGCAGGACCTGTCAAGTAAGTATTTACCAGTTCTTTATTCCAGGTGGATCCTGAGGGTTGTCCAGTTTACTCCTAAAGTCGAATAAGCCCTTTAATTTTTTTTTTTTTATGGAGTTCTATAGGAACTCTACTAAGTCTGGCCTTGGAGTTGAATGTCCATGATCATAATTGTCTCTAATCACAGACGCTGCTGGTGGATGTCTGCTGTGTAAAACAGCTGGCACCCACTGGCTATGGTGCCCACCCAGCTCCTGAGCAGGTGCCACCTTTGCCATCTGAGTAGGTGCCATAAATGCACTGCAAATGTTGGAAATGAGTTCAGAACCTGAAGGTGATTTGATTAATTTCCACATGTTCTCTGCTATTCCTATTCTGTATTTTGTTTCCACATATTCTCTCTAGGCGTTTAACAAAGGATGGAAAATATACTGCAGTGGTTCGTGTGGCACTTGTGAACTGTATGAAGACTCTAATTGAGGTACAGCTTTTAACAAAAAAATAAAAATAAATAAAAATACTTAATAAAAGAAATTATAATATATAAGGTATTCCAGCACCATAATGTCCTATTCATTTCAATGGGGGTTCTTGTATATACAGAATGTTATTGCAGTTTGGCAATTGCAAATGAAGTTTGGCGTCAATGGATGTTCCTAATTCAGGACCCTCATGACCTGAATAGGAAGGAGATCAGATCTGTTACTTGGAGGATGAAGTTTTTCTCTCTATTGCATTAGCAACCTATGAGTTTCTTTGGGCACTGTGTACTACTTTATTTTCCCCTGTGGTGGCGCTGCAGGGCGATTGAGCACTTGCTGCCTTTTCCAATACAGATTACATGCCCAGGAGCCAGACACCCTGTGACTTAAACTTCTGCTGGTCCTACTCTTCACTCCTTTAGCCTCTTAGGCTAGGGCCGCAGAAAAGTTGCGCAACATTTTTTATAATGTTGGTTAATGATGTTGCACCGCAACATGCATGTGACATGCTGCGAGGTTGGATTTCTGTGTGACTGCCGTGTCGCAGTGCGACACCATAGACTATCCTTACAAAAAAAGTTGTTCGACATATGTTGCAGTGTAATTGTACCCTTTTTGTCTCACAAATTATTGTCTTTGTATAGCCCTAGCCTTAGAATGCATAATAACAGATTAGGGCCAGACTTGAACCGTGCAGTCCAATGTAATAGCAAATGCTTATTGCTTATACTGTGTAAAAATTTAGGGGGTCCAGGTAGTCTTTCAGGGCAGCAGCAGCAGCACCTCTCTTCCTTCACTCTCATTAGCCTTTTGTTTTAATGGATTCTTTTTGCATATGTTTTATATTGCAGGTTGACCCGCAGAGCAAGTGGGCAATTCTCACTGTCGGAGAGACAGATCTTTCTGTGAGAGACGCGTTCTCGGAATTCCTTGCAGATACCCATCAACAAGTTCGTATGCTCGCTGCTCAGGCTGCAAACAGGTATAATAATGCTCATTCAATAACTCTAAAGTGTAAAGGCTGTGTACACTGTAAGAGACATTGTTTTACCGGGTTTCATGGTATTTTCAGCTAATAAACATTTTTGAAAGAATTTTTTATTAAAACATTTATGCAATTTGGCTTCTGCATCTCTTGTGTTTCACACTGTAGAATCGGTTAGCTCGTTTTGTGGCGCCCCTCAGACCTCAGCTTAAGGCCCCTTTCACACGAGTGAGTATTCCGCGCGGGTACAATGCGTGAAGTGAACGCATTGCACCCGCACTGAATCCGGACCCATTCATTTCTATGGGGCTGTGCACATGAGCGGTGATTTTCACGCATCACTTGTGCGTTGCGTGAAAATTGCAGCATGCTCCTCTTTGTGCGTTTTTCACGCAACGCAGGCCCAATAGAAGTGAATGGGGTTGCGTGAAAATCACAAGCATCCGCAAGCAAGTGCGGATGCGGTGCGATTTTCACGCACGGTTGCTAGGAGACGATCGGGATGGAGACCCGATCATTATTATTTTCCCTTATAACATGGTTATAAGGGAAAATAATAGCATTCTGAATACAGAATGCATAGTACAATAGCGCTGGAGGGGTTAAAATAAAATAAAAAATAATTTAGCTCACCTTAATCCACTTGCTCGCACAGCCGGCATCTCCTTCTGTCTTCATCTTAGCTTTGTGTAGCAACAAGGACCTTTGAGGACGTCACAGTCATCACATGATCTTTTACCATGGTGATGGATCATGTGATGACCGGAGTGACGTCACCACAGGTCCTGTTGCTACAAAAAGCTAAGATGAAGACAGAAGGAGATGCCGGCTACGCGATCAAGTGGACTAAGGTGAGTTAAAAATTTTTTTATTTTTTTTTAACCCCTCCAGCTCTATTTTACTATGCATTCTGTATTCAGAATGCTATTATTTTCCCTTATAACCATGTTATAAGGGAAAATAATACAATCTACAGAACACCGATCCCAAGCCCAAACTTCTGTGAAGAAGTTCGGGTTTGAGTACCAAACACGCGTGATTTTTCTCACGCGAGTGCAAAACACATTACAATGTTTTGCACTTGCGCGGGAAAATCGCGGGTGTTCCCGCAACGCACCCTCACATTTTCCTGCAACGCCCGTCTGAAAGAGGCCTTAGGCTACTTTCACACAAGCGTTTTTTTCAGATCCGTCATGGATCTGCAAAAACGCTTCCATTATAATAATACAATCGCATGCATCCGTCATGAATGGATCCGGTTGTATTATGTCTTCTATAGCCATGACGGATCCGTCTTGAACACCATTGAAAGTCAATAGGGGACGGATCCGTTTTCTATTGTGTCAGAGAAAATGGATACATTGTGTGTCAGGACGGATCTGTCTTGCTCCACATCACTGACAGAAAAATGCTGCTTGCAGCGTTTTTCTGTCCACGATGGAGACAGAACGGAATGCATCCGTTTTCGTTCAGTTTTGTCCCCACTGACAATGAATGAGGACAAAACTGAAGCGTTTTCTTCCACTATCCTGTGACTGATATTGCGGAATTGAAAACGCTACCCTAAGGCCTCTTTCACACGGGCAAGATTTCCGCGTGGGTGCAATGCGTGAGGTGAACGCATTGCACCCGCACTGAATCCGGACCCTTTCATTTCTATGGGGCCGTGCACATGAGCGGTGATTTTCACGCATCACTTGTGCATTGCGTTAAAATCGCAGCATGCTCTATATTCTGCGTTTTTCATGCAAAGCAGGCCCCATAGAAGTGAATGGGGCAGCAGGAAAATCACAAGCATCCGCAAGCAAGTGCAGATGCGGTGTGATTTTCACGCATGGTTGCTAGGAGACAATCGGGATGGGGACCGATCATTATTATTTACTCTTATAACATGGTTATAAGGGAAAATAATAGCATTCTTAATACATAATGCATAGTAAAATAGTGATGGAGGGGTTAAAAAAATAAATAATTTAACTCCCCTTAATCCACTTGTTCACGCAGCCCGGCTTCTCTTCTGTCTGTCTTCTTTGAGGAAAAGGACCTGATGGATCATGTGACGGACCATGTGATGAGCGCAGTGACGTCGCCACAGGTCCTTTTCCTCAAAGAAGAAGAAAGAAGAGAAGCCGGGCTGCGCGAACAAGTGGATTAAGGTGAGCTAAATTATTTATTTCTTTTTTTTAACCCCTCCAGCCCTATTGTACTTAGCATTCTGTATTAAGAATGCTATTATTTTCCCTTATAACCATGTTATAAGGGAAAATGATAAAATCTACACAACACCTAACCCAAACCCTAACTTCTGTGAAGAAGTTCGGGTTTGGGTACCAAACATGCCGATTTTTCTCACGCACGTGCAAAACGCATTAAAATTTGTTTTGCACTCGGGCATTTTCCCGCGACTCACCTGCATCTTATCTGGCCCTCACACGCAACGCCCGTGTGAAAGAGGCCTAACTCTCTTAAATGAAACATGTCATGTATCATTTTCTTCTGCCAGTTAAAACCAGTGAGACACATTCTTTTTCTAATCCATTTTTATTTTCTGAGTGAATTTTTTTTATTCCATTTCCTGTACATTATTATAGGAGCAGTCAGCTTAAAGGGGTTGTCTCATCACAGACAATGGGGGCATATGGCTAGGATATGCCCCCATTGTCTTATAGGTGTGGGTCCCAACGCTGGGACCCACACCTATATTGGGAACGGAGACCCACAAAGTGGTGGCTGGAGGACTCCGGTCCGGCCACCACCAAGCGCGCTCCCTATAGCCACCGCAGCTCCCATTCACTTCTATGGGCTCGACGGCCAGCCCTTGGCTAATTTCAGCAGCCCCATAGAAAATGAATGGAGGGCAGCTGTCCCCTTTAATTCTGTCACATCTGAGTCCGACTATTTCCTCAAATAATAAGACGTGAGATGACGTTAATGATAAACATGATGTAGTTTTGCATTATACAATAATACACAGGTTTATTGGTTACAAGATTATAAACATATATAAGTAAATAAACACAATGATACATGCAAATGAATATACATTCAGCGTTAATATAAAGCATTACAAGCTTTACAATATAATAAAGGATATCAAAATAGGAACATAGGTTATATACATTACTTCTGTTCAGAGAAAACCTCATGAGATCAGGATGGGCATGTCTAATCCTAGACATCAAATATGGAATGCTACATACTAGAGTTGTTGCGATACCAAATTTTTGATTCGGTTTCGATACCATGAAAAAGTATTGCGATACTCGATACCATTCGATACCACGCGAAAAAAATAAAACAAAAAAAGCCACGTGCATTCCTCATTTTTAAAAATGGCGAATCGCGCAGTTTTCATTTTATTTTTTCTGTTCCGGCATTCACCACCTAGATTTTTTTTTTATATTTTAATAGTTTGGACTTTTCTGACGTGGCGATGTAATATGTTTATTATTTATATATTTTATATGTGAAATTGGGAAAAGGGGGTGATTTATACTTCATATTTTAGTTTTGTTTTTTTTTACACTTTTTATTTAATAACTATTTCCCCCCTTAGGGGCTAGAACCTGGGATCTTTCATCCCTTTTCCTATTCAGCCTGATAGATCTCTATCAGGGTGAATAGGACTTCACACTGTCCCTGCTGCTCTGTGCTTTGTGCACACAGCATCAGGGATGTTACCATGGCAACCAGGGCTTCTGTAGCGTCCTGGCTGCCATGGTAACCGATCGGAGCCCCAGGCTTACACAGCTGGGGCTCCGATCAGAAGCTGCCACTGCACCACCAATGAGGGGGAGGGGAGAGGTCCCTGTGGCCACTGCCACCAATGATTTTAATACTGGGGGGTTGAGAGGGGCCGGCGCACTGTGCCACCAATGATTTTAATGGGATGGGGGGGTTGAGGGGGGGGGGCACACTGCACCACCAATGATAATTACCCCTTTATACAGGAGGCGGGTACTGGCAGATCAGCGGCAGTTAACTGCCGCTGATCGCAGCTCCCTGTCAGGGGCAGGGTGCCGGCAATGCGATTCTGCTGCCGGCACCCGCCTCCTGTATTGTGTTAAAGACTGACTACTGTATATGAGTCTAGACTTTCACTATTAGGCCACACAGAGCGGCGCCCAGCGATGTCTCAGCACTCACCATTAGTCCTGGGCGCCGCTCCGTTCGCCTGCAGTGCTCCATTACTGTCTCCTCTCCTGCTCCACATGCTGCTGATTACTATCGGAGCGATGGGAGGAGACATCAGCTTCACTAGTGGGCGTTCCTTCTTCCTGGCTGTAGCGCTGTCCAATCGCAGCGCAGGGAGAAGGAACGCCCACTAGTGAAGCTGATGTCTCCTCCCATCGCTCCGATAGTAATCAGCAGCATGTGGAGCAGGAGAGGAGACAGTAATGGGGCACTGCGGGCGAACGGAGCGGCGCCCAGGACTAATGGTGAGTGCTGGGACATCGCTGGGCGCCGCTCTGTGTGGAAATAATCCTATCATTGGTGGCGCAGTGCGCCCGCCCCTCCTCCGCCCCTTCTCTTCTCATTGCCGCCCCTCCTCCGCCCCTCTCTTCTCATTGCCGCCCTCCTCCGCCCCTCTCTTCTCATTGGTGGCAGCAGCACAGCACAGGGGGGAGGGAGGACAGCTTCCTTCTCCCTGTGCTGCTGAGAGAACATGAGCGCGCTGATAGCAGCGCGCTCATGTTCAGAGATACTAGGCTGCGCAGAAGCGCAGCCCAGTATCGAAAAAACGGAAATCCCGGTATCGTATCGATACCGGGACAAAAGTATCGATTGGGTATTGAAATTTCGATACCCGCAACAACCCTACTACATACATTCCGCCCCCCTCTAACCAACTACACATCACATGATTTTAAGATGGGCGAATCCATTCAAGGATATAACTTAGAAGAGATAACTGTATCCTTCCGCCCCATCCTGGACTATTTTCACACATATGACTTTGGTAAAAATATTAAGACAAATAACAGGGATCTAGGCTCTTTGCTAGACCATATCTTAAATGGGAAGGACTTGAAACAAGTCTTTCCTGTGAGAATCCTTCACTTAGCTTGGCGAAGAATATTCTATCAATATATATATATATATATATATATATCTAAGCAATTATTTAATGTTTTGCTAGATTATGAGTCTTGATTCTTCTGCAGGTAGAATGAAGTCTCACAATATCCTAAGACTACATCTCAATATGGAGATGATCAATTAATTAATGTATTTATTCGCCAATCTAGATGGTATAATTTCACCCACACTATCAAATTAGTCTTAATAAAATGAAATATCATTTTCTGTGTCTCTTACCAAGTCCTAGTAGGAATCTCACTTCTGCTCCTAGGAAAGCTGGGTGGTCCATCATAGCACATCTCACCATGGCTTTTATCTTGATAGACCCCTTTAGAGAGCTCAACTTTTTCCTTCTCTCTCCTTAATCCTCTTCTTCTCCCCCTGTGTATGGTTTATGATCACAGACTTATCAGTTAGACACACCTTCCTAGTTTGGAACTTTCCAATCATAGTCGGATGGGCGTGACCATTGATAAAAAATGGGACATCATAACCTTACCCAGAATGCACTTTTGCTACTGTTGTAATGTCACCTACTCATACCTAGGTGGCACTGTTGTGTAAGCTATTTGCATCATAGTATAAAGAGTTAAAGGGGTTATCCGACTTAAAAAAATATGTGTTAGGGCTGCTTTATACATCATTAAAGATACATTTCTAATGTACTCACTTTATTGATTTTGCGCTGTTTCCACACTGCTGATTTGGGTCATGTGACCCCCGACGTCATCAACCCTTCTCTGGCACTGACGTCTCGTTTACAAGCTTCTCCCTGCTTGAGGGAGTGGCCCAGCTCTGTAAACGAGACGTCAGAGCCTTTGGTGCCCGCCCCCTCTGCCGCAATCTCATTAGCATATCAATAGAGCAGCAGGGCTGTCATTACCATACACAGGGCTGGCTGTGCAAAACAGAAGCTCCTGTGTTGCACTGAAAGAGTGTACAGGAGAGCTCTGATTAGGAATGGGTTACCCAGGTGCTGCCAGTCGCTGTATTGCTGTGATCCAGGAGCAGGAATGAAGGACAAGCAGCTCAGCCAATAAAAGGGAGAAGGCAAGTCAGGACAGCCAATCAGATGAAAGACCCGCCCTCCCTGCTGTTTACACTGGAGAGTAAAGACATGTGCTTCTGCCTGGGCTCTTAGGTTTCCCGGGGAGAGGAAGGTGGGGGTGACTGCATTGTGTGTCTGGAGGGGTGGGGGTGACTGCATTGTGTGTCTGGAGGGGTGGGGGTGACTGCATTGTGTGTATGGAGGGGTGGGGGTGACTGCATTGTGTGTATGGAGGGGTGGGGGTGACTGCATTGTGTGTATGGAGGGGTGGGGGTGACTGCATTGTGTGTATGGAGGGGTGGGGGTGACTGCATTGTGTGTATGGTGGGGTGGGGTGACTGCATTGTGTGTATGGTGGGGTGGGGTGACTGCATTGTGTGTATGGAAGGGTGGGGGTGACTGCATTGTGTGTATGGAGGGGTGGGGGTGACTGCATTGTGTGTATGGAGGGGTGGGGGTGACTGCATTGTGTGTATGGAGGGGTGGGGGTGACTGCATTGTGTGTATGGAGGGGTGGGGGTGACTGCATTGTGTGTATGGAGGGGTGGGGGTGACTGCATTGTGTGTATGGAGGGGTGGGGGTGACTGCATTGTGTGTATGGAGGGGTGGGGGTGACTGCATTGTGTGTATGGAAGGGTGGGGGTGACTGCATTGTGTGTATGGAGGGGTGGGGGTGACTGCATTGTGTGTATGGAGGGGTGGGGGTGACTGCATTGTGTGTATGGAGGGGTGGGGGTGACTGCATTGTGTGTATGGTGGGGTGGGGGTGACTGCATCGTGTGTATGGAGGGGTGGGGGTGACTGCATTGTGTGTATGCAGGGGTGGGGGTGACTGCATTGTGTGTATGCAGGGGTGGGGGTGACTGCATTGTGTGTATGGAGGGGTGGGGGTGACTGACACGGCATTGTCTATGGGGGGGAGGGGGGACAGTAAATACATAGTATATAGTCCACATAGATATGCCTGTAATATAGCTTAGATAGATATAGGTGTCATATATGACACCTATATCTATCTAAGCTATATTAGATACATACAGCTTAGATACACAGAGCTGCCTCAGAGCTTAGATACACAGAGCTGCCATAGAGCTTAGATACACAGAGCTGCCATAGAGCTTAGATACACAAAGCTGCCATAGAGCTTAGCTACACAGAGCTGCCATAGAGCTTAGCTACACAGAGCTGCCATAGAGCTTAGATACACAGAGCTGCCATAGAGCTTAGATACACAGAGCTGCCATAGAGCTTAGATACACAGAGCTGCCATAGAGCTTAGATACACAGAGCTGCCATAGAGCTTAGATACACAGAGCTGCCATAGAGCTTAGATACACAGAGCTGCCATAGAGCTTAGATACACAGAGCTGCCATAGAGCTTAGATACATAGAGCCTGTGTTTCTGCAATGTGACAGGATGATCTGTCTGTGTGAGCTAGGAGATGATCATGTGACTGGTTTATGCAAAGTTAGGATGTGCAGAGCAGAGTGAGGGGAAGATCAGATTGTTCACGCCCAGAAATATTCATGAGGCAGAGCTCAGGCTTTGTTGTTACATGCCCCCTCAGCATTGTACTTCAGCATGTAAACATGGCAATAACAGAACCATGAAAAGGTGTAAGTATGGGTTTTAACTTGATGAAATCTAGCTTAACCAAATTATATGTATATCCAGATGGGTTTTAAGAGGTTTTATAATTTTTTTTATTAACTCGGATAACCCCTTTAACTTATGTAAGTCTGAATAAAACATATTCTATACATTTGACCTTAGAAACTTTAATTCAAAGCTATAGGGATTAATTCTGACACTTGTAGCAATTAGAGACAGACCTCTAGGCATCTCTCTGAATGTTTCTTACTTTGTTGATTTATGGACCATAATGGTATGAATAGCCTTGTTTTCTCATTGAGATATTAGTACCTCCTGTCACACCAAAGATGTGATTCATTGTTACAAAACACACATCTTTACAGACACTCTTTTAGAGACAAATATTCTCCTAATGAGAAATAAATATAATATACTGGATACATGTTGTCTTCATAACGTATAACAATATAATATAAAGTAATATAAATATATATATATATATATGTGCTACTGATTGTCTTATGCTAAGGACTAACTAAGGTTCATTAAATGAATACATGAATATTATATATTTTGCTTCATTAATAAATACCTAATTGTATAGGTAATTATCACCAGCTGCATAGAGCTTATCTTTATCTCCCGTCATAAATTTATAAGTAGACAAGGAGTATTCTTCTCAGACTGGTACATTCATGAGAAGAATAACACTAAAAAGCAGAAACGTTTGTGCGACCTTACTTTGGCCTACTCAAGACATACAAAATTGTAACTATAGTCGAGCATGGCTCTTAGGCCGAATGCACACAGCCGTGTTTCATGTCGTGAGCGGTCCGTGGTAAGCAGCAGGAAGCGTACGGCGTCATAGCAACCAATGACGCTGTGCGCTCCTGCTCTCAGCAGGAATCCAGCCCGTGTTACCACGGACCGCTCACACGGCCGTGTGCATTCGGCCTTAAAGGCAATGAACATCCATCTTGACTATAATGAATTGGATATCAATGCGTTTACCTATGAAAAGGCACAACAGGGTTGATGGGAATAACTATGGTCTGCACTAACAATTAATTGGGATTCCACCTGGAACTTAATACTAGGTAGGATGAAAGTATTGATTTGCCGTATCTCTTGTACACCCTAGGGTGTCGGTCTTGTGTCATAACGTGGTAGACAGCCATGTGTGATAGCATGATCAACAGAGGCTAGTGATGTTTATTTACTTTTTATTATTCAATATGTATTTTGTTTGTGTTATCGTATATTCAATCACACTTAGTAAATATATTTATTCACTTAGCCTGCATAAGCTTATTCATTCTCAAATCTTTTGAATTCATGTTACATTACAATCATCAAAAATGCAAAATTTAGGTTATTTTCTGATTTCCTTAAGTTGATTTATGCCCAAATCAGAGTTCAACCTTGAATTTAATGTACAGGTGAAACTCAAAGAATTTAAATATCGTGCAAAGTTCATTTATTTCAGTAATGCAACTTAAAAGGTGAAACTAACATATGAGACTCATTACATGCAAAGCAAGATATTTCAAGCCTTTATTTGTTATAATTTGGATAATTATGGCTTACAGCTTATGAAACCCCAAAGTGACAATTTTGAGGTACCCTTTGCTCAGGGGGTATGGATTAATTAGCTGACTAGAGTGTGACACTTTGAGCCTAGAATATTGAACCTTTTCACAAAATTCTAATTTTAAGCTGCATTAATGCAATTCCTTTTAATTTGCATTACTGAAATAAATGGACTTTTGCACGATATTCTAATTTTTCGAGTTTCACCTGTGTGTCAGATCCGAGCTGCTGTGAGATAAAGAGCTGTAGAATCCAAATGGTGAAAAACTTTTAAAGGGACATCCAAGAATAGATAATGCTGACCTATCCCCTGTATAGGTCATAATTATCACATCGGCAGGGGTTTGAGTCCTATGAGATATTTTAAGGAGCCACTGCGCTCACCGGAGCTGTAGTGAGCGCAGCCGACTCCAGGCGGCTCTCCAAGCACAGCGCCATACATTGTATAGTAGCTGTGCTTGGTAGTTCACCAATTGGCAATAATGTCAATCACAGACATCTAACCCCTCAGATGCTGTGGTCAGTTGTCAGTTCCACCCCGATCATCAGCCTGTATAAAATGACCTTAAAAGAACCATTATCCTGAGGCTCGACTATTCCCTCCAAACTAATAACTTCTTTTGCACCAATTATGAACAGGCTCTTCCAGGATGTAAAGTCGCAGGCTCTCCCTCTGAAATTGCAGCAAAAGGCTTTTGAAAATGTGTACATGAAGGTTCAGCAGGGAATGCGTTATTTGGTAATTTCATCCTACGTTTTGTGTTCTGTTGCATCATATCTGTGTAACGTAACCTAATGTATCTACAACTTCATTTTTAACTTGAGTGGTTGCTCCATCCCACTAGGATAAGCTCTTCCTGATTGCATGTAAAATGAATATATCCTTTATAAATCCTCTTGATTAAAAAATATCTTATTGTTTGGTTTCTGCTACTGCTATGAAGACCTATTTTGAAGGGTGCCTTCACACGCTGCGAGTTTTCCTCAACTTAAAATCAGTTCCATTCTTTTGAAGGGGGCAGCAAGCACATGGATTTCTGCAAGCCCCATTCAGATGGATGGAAATTATTTTCAGTCGCAGAAAATTCTGCAGCAAAATTTGCAGCGTGTGAAAGCTGTCTTACACAGGCTGAGGAATGTTCGTTCCCAATAATTGGCAAGTGTCGAGGTGCCGCTGGTCACCGAATAGATGAGAATCATTTGCCACCAGCAGATCGTCATGTGTAAGCAGGGATCAGCTGCTAGCAAGCAATTAATCTGTATGGGGATGAGAGATAACAGTTGTCCCCATATAGAGGGGAGGATTGCAGCATGTGAATGTGGCTCTCCTCGAGGATCGACAGTCAGTCAGACCATGTAAAAGGGCCGCTGAAAAATTTCTCTGGTTTACCGCCTCACAAAAAAAAAAGGATTGAGTAAGTTGAAATCCAACATGCCCAATCTTTCACTTCCCCAATATATGCAGTCGAGGAAGATTTGGTACATACCCATACATATTAGGCTAGGTCTACACGACGACATTTGTCGCGCGACATTTTGTTGCACCAATGTCGCGCGACAATTTTTATAATGGCAGTCTATGGTGTCGCACTGCAACATGCAACATGCTGCGACTGCGACGCGACAGTCGCAAAAAATCCATTCAAGATGGATTTTTCTGCGACTGTCGCGTCGCAGTCGCAACATGTCGCATGTTGCAGTGCGACACCATAGACTGCCATTATAAAAATTGTCGCGCGACATTGATGCAACAAAATGTCGCACGACAACTGTTGCGCCCTATCTGTCGCGCGACTTTTTGTAGCGCGACAAATGTCGTCGTGTAGACCTAGCCTAAGCCTGCTCGCCTGTCCCACTGAAATCTGCAGGTTTGAATGGACTTGCATTTGTCGCTTCACCTTTTAGATGGGTCAGCCAGAGGCACACAGGACTGCCGGATTAGACGATGCACAGGATTTGTTTTATATTACTAATATTTTTATGTTTTACGAATGGAAGGGGAAAAATTGGAAAACAGCCATTCTGCAATTTTTTTCATTATCATTCTTCTTTTGTTTAGTCTCGCAGTGGACAGGACCCCGAGGATCTTCCTGATGAGAAGTATAACAGAAATTCTACGCTTCTCATGTTGGTGTCCGTGATCCTGTTCTCCAGCCCAGTGTGTGAGAAGCAGGCATTATTTGCCATATGTCAGTCTGTGAAACAAAATAACCTGGATCCTCAACATATCAGGAAGGCAAGTCATTTTAAGGCGTTGATGAATGTTTGTTAGCAGTGCTGGACTGGTTTTGCTTGGGCCCACCAACTGAGGCCTTGTCCTCCATCTATATGAAACACATACACTTCCAGCAGGCAACCCGCGGTTTGTGTCCACCGGGACCTCCGCTTGTCAATGGAAAGTCCGCCAGACCCCATTATACTTAATGGGGCTGGCAGACATTCTGTCCACATCCAGCAGTGCCTGATCCGGTGAATTCCGGCAGGCTGTTTTCTGCCGGAACAACCTGCCACAACTCACACCGCTGGCAGGTTTGTTACCATTGTACGCACAGAACTGATCAGTAAAGTCTGACTGGATTTTTATCTTGTGCTGGACCTTTGAGGCCCCATGAATGACCTTCTGCTACTCTTGTAGGACAGTCTGTTAGATTCAAGTAACACTGTATGAGTGAGTTCAGGCGCTCCTGATTTGCGTTCTATCATGAGTTGCAACAAAAAAAAGAATGTCGTAGAATACATGGGTAACTTCATGGGAACCTGTCATCAACTTTATGCTGCCCATACCAACAGCAGCATGAAGTAGAGACAGGTGAGTTGATTTCAGCGCTCTGTCATTTATAAGTTAAAAGTAAGTGGTTCCAGAGAACCAGCATCACAATCATTGCAGACTGGGCCTGGAAAAGAGTCACGGCCACCTGAGAAGAGTCCTGGTTATTCCTGAATTCCTGCTCTCCTGCCCACCTGCTGATGACTGACCGGCTTCTACCTAGTTTTCTCCCTTTCTCTGTAGGAGAGAACTGCCAATCATCAGCAGATGGGGAGAGAGCAGGAGATTAGGAATAACCATGACTCTTCGCAGGTAGATTTGACTCTTTTCCAGGCCTGGGTTGCAATGATTATGATCCTGGTTCTCGGCAACCACTTACTTTTAGCTCATGAGTAACACATTGCTGACATCAGCATTTCTGTCAGTATTTTATGCTGCTCTCATTGAGGTCAGCATAAAGTTGATGACAGGTTTCCTTTCACTTTTATGTGTTTTTATTTATTCATTTATTATATTTTACATATATATCTTATTTTACAGCACGCTTAGACCTGCATTAAAAGCAAACCAATTCATTAAAGATGTGGACCCTTTTTGGTTCACGTTATTGGTGTATGTTTATGCCAACCTTGGGGTGACATTTTTCCATTTGCACACAGGTTTTGGAAAACGTTTCGACAGCTCTGGGATACAGAAATATGAAGGACTTCATGACCTCACACTTAGATTACTTGGTTCTTGAGTGGCTTAAAATGAAGGTCCCGGAATACAATTTGTCCACTTTTCCTTATACTTTGTTAGATTACTACAGTCTCACAGACTTCTACAGGTTGGTCACTGTAAATCAGTCTGTCTATATATCTCATATCTGTCTATTTCTTATTTATTTCATATTTATCCCTCCATCTCATATCTATCTCATACATGGTTGCAATCAAGAATTTCTGGTTGCCTTAGAACCAAAGCGCCATGGCCTCCCCCATTGCCAATCTCCATCTGGTCCCCCATGGTGCTTTGTTCTGCGTATGCTTGAAAGGGAGCCTAAGTTATGAAGAACCAAGGGCTCAGTGGGGAGAGGAGACCTAATTTAAGAACTGCCAATGGCTCTGTTGGGTGATAGAAACCTATCATGGGCCAGCAGCTCTTTAGAGACAAAATATAAGGGCTCTGTGGGATAGAAAAGCAGATTAAAAATGTCATACAGGGTTAAACTGAAATTAGACAAAAGCTGCTTTCCTCTGATTTATGCATTGCGCTGTCAACATCTGCCTCAAGTCTCTCGTCTGCAATTACATTCTGAACTCTTTCTCTCCTAGTTTCTTCTCCTTGTCACCTACCCTCCTCTCCTGGTCTCCTTCACTCTTTACTAATCTCCTCCACCCCTCTTTTAGCCTTCTCCCTTCTTCTCCTAGTCTCTTTCCTTACTCTTCTAATCTTCTACCCTCCTCTCTTAGTCTTGTGCCCTATTCTACTAGTATCCTACCCTTCTCCCCTCCTAGCCTTCTCCTCTCGTAGTCTTCCTCTTCTAGTCTTCTCACCTCATCTCCTAGTCTCCTCCCTTTCTCTTCTAATCTCCTCCCTTTCTAGTCTCCTCTAGTCTTTTCCCCTCCTCTCCTAGTATCTGACCTTCCTTTGCTAGTCTCCGACCCTCTTCCTCCAGTCTCCGACCCTTTTCTCCTAGTCTCTGACCCTCCTAGCTCTCCTAGTCTCTGACCCTCCTAGCTCTCCTAGTCTCTGACCCTCCTAGCTCTCCTAGTCTCTGACCCTCCTAGCTCTCCTAGTCTCTGACCCTCCTAGCTCTCCTAGTCTCTGACCCTCCTAGCTCTCCTAGTCTCTGACCCTCCTAGCTCTCCTAGTCTCTGACCCTCCTAGCTCTCCTAGTCTCTGACCCTCCTAGCTCTCCTAGTCTCTGACCCTCCTAGCTCTCCTAGTCTCTGACCCTCCTAGCTCTCCTAGTCTCTGACCCTCCTAGCTCTCCTAGTCTCTGACCCTCCTAGCTCTCCTAGTCTCTGACCCTCCTAGCTCTCCTAGTCTCTGACCCTCCTAGCTCTCCTAGTCTCTGACCCTCCTAGCTCTCCTAGTCTCTGACCCTCCTAGCTCTCCTAGTCTCTGACCCTCCTAGCTCTCCTAGTCTCTGACCCTCCTAGCTCTCCTAGTCTCTGACCCTCCTAGCTCTCCTAGTCTCTGACCCTCCTAGCTCTCCTAGTCTCTGACCCTCCTAGCTCTCCTAGTCTCTGACCCTCCTAGCTCTCCTAGTCTCTGACCCTCCTAGCTCTCCTAGTCTCTGACCCTCCTAGCTCTCCTAGTCTCTGACCCTCCTAGCTCTCCTAGTCTCTGACCCTCCTAGCTCTCCTAGTCTCTGACCCTCCTAGCTCTCCTAGTCTCTGACCCTCCTAGCTCTCCTAGTCTCTGACCCTCCTAGCTCTCCTAGTCTCTGACCCTCCTAGCTCTCCTAGTCTCTGACCCTCCTAGCTCTCCTAGTCTCTGACCCTCCTAGCTCTCCTAGTCTCTGACCCTCCTAGCTCTCCTAGTCTCTGACCCTCCTAGCTCTCCTAGTCTCTGACCCTCCTAGCTCTCCTAGTCTCTGACCCTCCTAGCTCTCCTAGTCTCTGACCCTCCTAGCTCTCCTAGTCTCTGACCCTCCTAGCTCTCCTAGTCTCTGACCCTCCTAGCTCTCCTAGTCTCTGACCCTCCTAGCTCTCCTAGTCTCTGACCCTCCTAGCTCTCCTAGTCTCTGACCCTCCTAGCTCTCCTAGTCTCTGACCCTCCTAGCTCTCCTAGTCTCTGACCCTCCTAGCTCTCCTAGTCTCTGACCCTCCTAGCTCTCCTAGTCTCTGACCCTCCTAGCTCTCCTAGTCTCTGACCCTCCTAGCTCTCCTAGTCTCTGACCCTCCTAGCTCTCCTAGTCTGCGCCTGTCCTCATTGCTGTCACTAGAACGGGTGAAGGAAGCAACATAGCTCTGTAGGGTCCAGCTTAGCAGCTTTTTTGTGAGATGGAAGTCATCTACTTTTACTTTTCTTTGTCTCACTACAGATCATGCTACAAAGTGCTCATTCCACCTCTAGCCATAAGGAGTGAGTTTGATGAAATCAAGTCTATGGCTCAGTGTATTGAGGAAGACTGGAAGGTTATGCTGGCTGATTGTTTCCCTAGAATTTTAGTGAATATATTGCCGTATTTTGCATCTGAATGCTCTAGTGACACAGAGAAGACCAATAGGGAAGTTGCATCGAAAGTCTATGATTTGCTACGAGATGACAGTTGCCTAGGGACACAGGTATTTATTTACTTTGAAGTAGTAGTAAAATAGTAGTATCACTTCCACATAAAATAAATTTCAACAAAATCTGACATCTGATGATCTAGAAAGTTTCATAATCTAACACTCGTTTCCATCTGCCAGAAACTTATTATTCTAGAAATTTATGCCAAAATGAATTAATTTCCTGTAGAATGAGTTAACAAATACTAATAAATAATTAAAACCTGTTTAACATTTTTTGTAGCAAATTGACAACTTATTTCTGCGGAATCTACCAGATATTGTGGTGGAGTTACTGATGACTTTGCACGAGTCACCAAGTGACGCAGAAGCAAACGAGAGAGACGTTCTACAATACACAAGGTAAATATGGGTTGCCAGAGACTTAAGGTGGATTTACATGTGCAGATTATCGGGAATGAACGTTTCTGCAAACGCGCGTTCCAACAATCCGTGTAAAGGTGTCGCCTATCACCCGATGAACGAGCAAAACGCTCATTCATGGGGTTATCCTGTCATTTGTGCAGACACCTAAATTGTCGTTTTGGAGCAGCAGATTGTGCTGTCTAAACAGTGATCTGCTGCCCAGAAACAATGCAGCTTCGTGAGGACGAGTGATCGCAATAGCGACCACTCGTCCTCATACTGTGGAGGGGATCGCTGCATGTAAATAAAGAGCTTCACCTCCACTGAGCAAGCAGCCGACTGTCGGAAGAAACGCTTGCTTCCTGACCATCTGCTGCTCATTCAGCCATGTAAATGCAGTTTTAGTCAGAGTCTCTGTTTAATCAGTGATTTCCATCAGTGTTTGTGAACCAAAACCATCCATTATACCTTTTTTCTGTATATTCCACTTCTGGTTTTCGCTCACAATCACTAGTAGAAATCAGAGACTGTGTGAAAGTGGCCTCAGTCACTCATTGTATTTTTCATGCCTTTGGATGATTTCTGGTAATTTTGGGTTGTACACTTTCATACAGAAACATCCAAAAGGTGAAAAATTGTCTTGGAAAATGATAAAACTGGGAGGCACAGACCGTATTGGCCCCAGCTGTGCTGCTTTATGGTGGTGGTCTATGAAACAGGATTTGTCTCAGTGGTTCTAGGCTTAGAGGAGAAAATGCACCTTCTAGATCAGGCATGCTCAACCTGCGGCCCTCCAGCTGTTGTACAACTACAACTCCCACAATGCCCTGCTGTAGACTGATAGCTGTAGGCTGTTCGGTCATGCTGGGAGTTGTAGTTTTGCAACAGCTGGAGGGCCGCAGGTTGAGCGTGCCTGTTCTAGATCAATGCTCTTGGACACAAAAGCTGTTCTGCTGTCCATTCTTATGGGTTGTGCCAGGAAAATATTCTACATTTTTCCAATCAGCACCTGGATCTGAATACTTTTGTCATGGTATGTAATTAAAAATGTAAAAAGAAAACGAATTCCAGCTCTTCACAATAAAAGGCTTCTTTATTCCACTTCTTTAAAAACAGACATCAAAAGCAGAGTAGTATGCTGTGACGCGTTTCGGGCTGTTATATCTTAGCCCTTCATCAAGACTTGACTTTGGCATTGGCTCTGTATATGATAGCTGCTACCGTTCCTCTCCTTCTATAGGTCTTAGGTGTGAGGTGTGGTGGTTGTGTCTACATTCCCTCTCAGGTGGATCTCCTGCTCATTTTACGCGACCAATGAATGCCGTTGCACAAATAGATGGAGTCTTTATACTGGCGCTTGCAGTTTTAGCTGATTCGTCCACTCATTCCTGATGACATGGTCATCTGCAGTACTTCCATTCTCTGACCAGGTATTTGCATTAGTATGCATGCTATAGCTGATGAGCCATTGACTTCTGGTGCACACTATTGCAGGGTTCTCCCTGGTTGGCATAACCCCCTAGTTTCTTTGACATTGGTCTACCACATGGTTCTCATTTTAAGTGGGACATTGGCGCTAACTGTTGATGCTGTGACACCATCAACACTGCCTCTTCTAAGAGATGAGTAATAGATTTGACATTTCCTTATGTAGGGGAGACACCTATTCAGAGCACATAATATGCATCAGCTACTTTTCCCCCCTCACCGGACAGGACTATGGTGCCGTCACATGTTATCAATGCTAATAGATGTTTCGTTGGTGGAACGCAAAACCCTTTCTACGTTATGCCCCTCCGCAAGACGAGGATTGCTCTCCCCCCAGATTATGTTTCTGTCTACATGGCCAGTATCCATACTCCTGAGGTTGGATTCTTACTGCTCTGGAACGCCTGCACTATTCTTTCTTATATTTCCAGATTTTCTCTGGTGTTTTTGTGACGTCGGACATAGTCACCACATTCTCTCTTGGAGAAGCATTTCTCCTATCTCTGACCAATCTGTGCATTCCGCTGATGACCGCATTGTCCCCTTTAGTCAGAGTCGCTACACGGCGATAGTAGATGGTCTCTGACGAATCTACACACCTCTGATATTTTTGTTCTTCAGCCTGCAGTTGGGTCTGCCTGATCCAGGCAGTTTGTGGAGTATCAAGCGGCTTCTTTGGCTCTGGGGGCTTCTGTCTTCCACAGGGGGCATTTCCTTTTTAAGGACGTAAAATGTATTCTGGCGAGTGTATGTGCTCTCTCTTATGTATTGTAGCCTGCTCTCTTTTTAAGAGTGCGGTTGCTCAGTTTCCTCAGGCTGTCTAATGCCAGTTGTATGGTCCTGGTTCCAGCATCACTCGCAGTCTTCCTTTTGTCCAGTGGTGGACATTGCTTTGGCTGCACCCTCCGCCGCAGTGCTCTCTGCTGCACGGCTGGGATGCTATTGATCCCCGGGGACACAGTCTTTTCCTCTCAGATTACTCCCCATTTGTCTATGGTTTTTCTTTTCTACCTCTGATTGGTTCCCGTTGTGGCTTTTTGTCCCCCTTGGCCATCCCTTATCTCTGTCTTGATGAGTGATCATATTTCATACTTTGGTCTCTTCTTGTGCTAGGTTCACAGTGGCTACTCACTGTTTTCTTTTACAAATTGGCCCACAGGGGTGTCCTCACGTACCTGGGAGATCCCTACAGGACTAGTCCTCTGCCAGTTGCCCAGTAATTCCTTACAGTTTTCCTAGTTTTTCCCTGGTTGAAGTATCCCATCCTGATACTTACACATTTGGTAAGGTCATGTCTGGGTTTCCCTGTTGCTCCTTCGCCAGGTCTCGTGCATTGCCAGATTCTACAGGTTCATTTCTGTTGAGTAAACCCCCTCGGTTTTCCATGTGGCCCATTGCCATGCAAGACATCCTTGGTTTCTAGTCTGGCCCCCCACAGCAATTCCTCATTATCCGGAAGTACCATCTTCAGTCGTCAGATAGCTTATCCTTCTTGTGGATATTATGTGCTGCTATCCACATCTTCCGAAGCCTCTTGGGCCCTTTGGGCTTCATTTAACTGGGTTTTCCTCTTTTTGCCCAGTCTAAGACGCCGTACGTTCTACGCTCTCTGGCCTTCCTGATTTATGCTCTTCCTGTCCTATTCACGGTTCCTGTGCATCCTTTCCCCACATTTCTGTGCAGGATCTGATAGCCAGCCTTAGATTTGTTCTAGTCTTCTATTCCCTCCTTATGATACTGCTTTGGAAAGTCCCATAGTCTTTTGTGTCCCACAATGATACGAGCGAGAAAATAGGATTTTTTGTGCTTGCCTTTAAAATCCTTTTCTTGCTCATTGGGGGACACAGGAGACCATGGGTATTGCTGCTGCTGCTGCCACTAGGAGGCGACACTAGGCAAAGAAAGTGTTAGCTCCTCCTCTCAGCTATATCCCTCCTGCAGACACTGAGCTAATCAGTTTGTACTAAAGCAGTAGGAGCAGCCAGGAGAATCCAACAGAGACTAATTGTATGAAAGAGGGCTGGAGATGGGTCAGAACCAAGAACAGGTGGGACCCACCAAAAAGAACCAGCAATGAACTTACTGGGTGGGTGCTGTGTCACCCAATGAACTCAGCGAAAAAAGGATTTTAGAGGCAAGCACAAAAAATCCTATTTTCTACACCCCTACCATCTCTTCAGAAAAATGTCATCAATTGTTCTTGTGACCATCATTAAAATTCAAGCGCTGCATTTTTTTTATTGATCCCCAAGCCGCCTTAAAAGGGTTCTATTAAAACCTCTCCCAGCAACAGTGTGCTAATACAGTATAACAAAGTGATTCTCACCACAGCGATGACGTCATCTTCCTGGCTACAGTGGTGACATCTTGTATGAGCACATGATCATGCACTTAATCGCTGGCTTTAGCAGTATGTGGCACATGACTGCTGAGACCAGTGATTGGCTGCAGCAGTGTCATGGAGTGTATAGGACAGGCATCCTCAAACTGTGGCCCTCCAGCTGTTCCAAAAATACAACTCCCAGCATGCCCGAACAGCCTACAGGTATCAGCCTACAGCAGGGCATTGTGGGAGTTGTAGTTTTAAAACAGCTGGAGGGCCGCAGTTTGAGGATGTCTGGTATAGGATATCACTCCTGCACTCAGGAAAACAAACACTGGTAGGAAGGACTGGAGCACGGCGTAGGAACCGCGAGGGGGAAAAAGGGAAGTATCACTTCTTTTGTAATTTGAAGGGGTTTTCCAGGAGTACCATACTGATGGCTTGTCTTCAGGATAGGTCATCAATATCTGACCTGATCGCACCCCTGCCGATCAACTGTTTATACTGAGCACAGTGCCATGTCAACCAGCTGATTGGTAGGGGTGCCGGGATTTTGACCTCTGGATAAGTCATCAGCATCTGATCGGTGGGGGTCCTACACTTGGGACCTCTATCAATCAGCTGTTTAAGAAGACCCCTTTAACTAAATTTACTGTTGCTGGGAGAGTTTCAACTGACCTTGGACAACCCCTTTTAACTCTGTATTAAAACGTTGATTTTGCAGTGTGAGTCATAATCTTGTGATTTGCTGCTACTCGCAGGACGCCATGATGCTCTGAAGTCCTGACCTGCAGCATTATCCCTTCTGCAACTGCGCTTGCTGTATATGTCAGACTGTATGCATCAAGCTGATCATTTGTTGAGCCTTTTCAATACCTACCTTTTATTCCTTGTGTAAACCTTCAGATATTTATACAGTTTTAAATAAAGCTCAATTTCATGTTTTTTTTTTTTTTTACCCCCCTCTAGGGAACTGGATCCGGCTCCGAACCCTCCTTATTTTCCTTCCTCTGTGATTCAAGCGACATTAAATTATATAAGCAGCTGTCACAAGAGCAAGCAGAAAAGTCTTATAGCCATTCTCTCAAAAACCCCCGTGAGTATATCACCTCAGTCTAGACACGTCAAAATGGATGTTAAAGGGGTTGTTGTACAGTCTTCAAACCAGCACCTGGATCTAAATACTTTTGTAATTGCATGTAATTAAAAATTAAGCATAGCCACTAAGTTATCCAATAAAATATATCTGTATAGCGCCACCTGCAGTTTTTTTTTTCTTCTTTTTTTTTACCTGCTTACTGAGAAGGCCACACATTCACAGTTTCATCCTTCTACTGCCTCCTGAGCTGTGATAGGGAGAGCTGAGACACGCCTCCTGAGCTGTGATGGGGAGAGCTGAGACACGCCTCCTGAGCTGTGATGGGGAGAGCTGAGACACGCCTCCTGAGCTGTGATGGGGAGAGCTGAGACACGCCTCCTGAGCTGTGATAGGGAGAGCTGAGACACGCCTCCTGAGCTGTGATGGGGAGAGCTGAGACACGCCTCCTGAGCTGTGATGGGGAGAGCTGAGACACGCCTCCTGAGCTGTGATGGGGAGAGCTGAGACACGCCTCCTGAGCTGTGATGGGGAGAGCTGAGACACGCCTCCTGAGCTGTGATGGGGAGAGCTGAGACACGCCTCCTGAGCTGTGATGGGGAGAGCTGAGACACGCCTCCTGAGCTGTGATGGGGAGAGCTGAGACACGCCTCCTGAGCTGTGATGGGGAGAGCTGAGACACGCCTCCTGAGCTGTGATGGGGAGAGCTGAGACACGCCTCCTGAGCTGTGATGGGGAGAGCTGAGACACGCCCCTGAGCTGTGATGGGGAGAGCTGAGCTGAGACACGCCTCCTGAGCTGTGATGGGGAGAGCTGAGACACGCCTCCTGAGCTGTGATGGGGAGAGCTGAGACACGCCCCCTGAGCTGTGATGGGGAGAGCTGAGACACGCCTCCTGAGCTGTGATGGGGAGAGCTGAGACACGCCTCCTGAGCTGTGATGGGGAGAGCTGAGACACGCCTCCTGAGCTGTGATGGGGAGAGCTGAGACACGCCTCCTGAGCTGTGATGGGGAGAGCTGAGACACGCCTCCTGAGCTGTGATGGGGAGAGCTGAGACACGCCTCCTGAGCTGTGATGGGGAGAGCTGAGACACGCCTCCTGAGCTGTGATGGGGAGAGCTGAGACACGCCTCCTGAGCTGTGATGGGGAGAGCTGAGACACGCCTCCTGAGCTGTGATGGGGAGAGCTGAGACACGCCTCCTGAGCTGTGATGGGGAGAGCTGAGACACGCCTCCTGAGCTGTGATGGGGAGAGCTGAGACACGCCTCCTGAGCTGTGATGGGGAGAGCTGAGACACGCCTCCTGAGCTGTGATGGGGAGAGCTGAGACACGCCTCCTGAGCTGTGATGGGGAGAGCTGAGACACGCCCCTTGAGCTGCAGCAGAAAAGACCCTCCCCTTGAGCTTTCAGCTTGATATAAATCTAGCAAAGTAAAGAATGGGGAGATCTCTGGATCCATGTGATGTACAGGGCTGGTTCTAGCTTTGTTAGAAAGAGATTGTCATGTACTATATGATGTCTGATTTTTCACATTAGTCATGGGATAACCCCTTTAAGCTGTTGATCTTAACCCCTAAGCACCAAGCCAATTTTAGTGACCATGTTTTTTGATTCCACATCCCTTCCCACAGAGAGCCAGAACTTCCATCATAATAGCCATATACTAGTTTATAATGTATTGTGGGGTGGTATGGAGATAGAGAAATGAAGCTGTGCCATTGTTTTTGTAGGGCTTCATTTTTATGGTGTTGACTGCACAATAAAATGACACATTAGCTTCATTCAACGGATCCGTACAGTTCAGACAATACCAATTTTATAGAAAAAATGGTTTTGGCACTAAAGTTGTAATCCAATAAAAGCTTATTCTTTATTGATTCACATATACATCAGCAGACACAACCATGGAGCATGCGTTAATCGTTGACACGTTTCGGACTATCTGTCCTCAGTCGTAACAATGTTCCATGTTGGTTTAAGATATTTAAGACCAACATCCCCTCCCCCAACACAAAACCAGAGGAAGGGATGTCTCACTACTATTGGTCATTCCAACATAAAACCACCTCTTGCCCAATAGATCATTAAAATCCACCTGTGCTACATAGTTCCCTGGTGCTTAGATCAAATTAACCCCTAGGCTCCCCACCTCAATCACATGAATAAGGCACCTACCCATACTTTTTGGTATGTTTTACTACTTTAAAAAAAATAAAAAATAAACTATTTTTAAAAAAAAATATGCTTTGCCTCACCGTATTCTGTCATCCATAACTTTTTTCCATTGATAAATCTATGTCAGGGCATGTTTTTTGTCGTTGCATGCTGTTCATGGTGCCGGGTAAGGAACAAAACATTTTGGGCAATGTTTAATATTTGAGATTTTTATGTTTTTTTAAGCGCAGCTGACAAAATGACAAGACACTTCAATTAAGTATTGCAGTGTACTCTACAAGTGATCAGTCAGTTGCAGGCAGGGCCGGCCTTTGGGGTGTGCGGGCTGTGCGGCCGCACAGGGCGCCATAGCAACAGGGGCGCCGGGCGGCCGACAGCTCGCAGTGTAATGGCGGCGGCGGCTGGGCACAGGGAGATGAGCGCTTCCATTGTGGAAGCGCTCATCTCCAGTCATCTGTATCGCCGTCCTCAGGACAGCGATACAGATGCCTGCCTGTGCTGCGGTAGGGGAGGGAGAGGCGTGTCCCTTTCCATTCCTCTGATAGGCTGCAGGCACAGAGGCCGGCGCAGGCGGCGCGATGACGTCATCGCGCCGCCTGAGCCATACAGCGTGGGACACAGGCCGGAAGAGGCCTGCATCGCATCACTGACATGGAGGTAAGTATGTGTTTTTTTCTATTTTTTTTATTATGTACAATACTTTTACTGTCAAAGGGGGGGCTGTTATTACTGGCGGGGGCTGTTATTACTGGCAAAGGGGGGGCTGTTATTACTGGCGGGGGCTGTTATTACTGACACAGAGGGGCTCTTATTACTGGGGGCTGTTATTACTGGCACAGAGGGGCTGTTATTACTGGGGGCTGTTATTACTGACACAGAGGGGCTCTTATTACTGGGGGCAGTTATTACTGGCACAGAGGGGCTCTTATTACTGGGGGCTGTTATTACTGGCACAGAGGAGCTCTTATTACTGGGGGCTGTTATTACTGGCACAGAGGGGCTGTTATTACTGGGGGCTGTTATTACTGGGGGCTGCTATTACTGGCACAGGGGGGCTGCTATTACTGGCATAGGGGGCTATTATTACTGGCACAGGGGGGGGGCTGTTAATACTGGCACATGATTGGGGGCACTATAGGGGCATCTACTGAGGCCACAAAGAAGGGGTATTTTATATGGGCTCTGTACAGTACAATTTTATACTGGGACACATGGTGGGTACTATGGGGAAGGGGGGAGAGGAGTACTATGGGGTCATCTACGGGGGGCACTAAGAAGGGGTATTTTATACTTGCAAATTATGGGGGACATTGAGGGCATCTACTGGGGCACTATATATGGGACATTTTATACTGGTACATTATGGGGGGCACTAGGAGGAAGGGGGGAGAGGAGCACTATGGGGTCATTTACTAGGGGCACTAAATAGGGGTATTTTATACTGGCACATTATGGGGGCACGCCACAAGGTTAGCTCGCACAGGGCGCCTGAACACCTAAGGCCGGCCCTGGTTGCAGGTTACAAGAATAAGTAAAAAAAAAAAAAAAAGCAGTATAACAACATTTTTCAAGAAAACCTAGTAGCCGAATCATCCCTATTAATCAATCCCGTCAGGTAGGGTTGATCCTGCTGATTAAACTGATACCTGACTTATGAAAATCGGTTGGGTGTTCCGGAGAAAAAATATAATAAAAAATATCATGCTGTATTCAAATGAGGGTTTCAGTGCACTTAGGGGCTGGGCCAGCACTGAGAAATTGAGGTGCACCAAGTGGCTACATCTCTGCCCATCAATGCCCTTCAGCCATGTGACCAAATGTAGATGCAGGGTGGCAGAGCCAACAGGTCAGCGATGGAGCCTGACCCAGGCGGCGGGGATCAGGTAAGTATGATTATCACCTCAGGTCTGCCCACGCGGTAGGGTCTGCACGAAAGCTCTGAAAAGGTGAAAAACCCCTTTAAGGTGAAAGATTACATGTACACCTTCAGGGACGTTTTTATGATTGCATTTTACTCATTTTGAGCTAAAAATCTTTTTTTCAATCGGTCTATTGGTTATTAAAATTGGTCTATTGAATATTAAAACTGTTTAACAGTTTCTGACATACTGTACAATGGTTAAAAAGCAGTCTATTTGCAAGCTGTCACAGTCTGATTTCTTTGAATCTATAGGCTTATGTGTAGCTCTTATCTCCTGACCTCAGTGACATTTATTTAAGCTATATTCTTATAGGTTTGATAAGAAGTGAGTTATAGACAGTGTTTGAGGTCAGGAGAATAAAGAGGAGAAAAGAGCCGCACATGAGCCGTCAGATGACGGGATTCAAAGAAAACTGCTTGTGACAGCGTGCACACAGACTGATTATTATTATTTTTTTAATTACATTATGTATATTTTTTTTCTAGGATGCTTTCCAAAAGATTTTGCTGTCCATATGCAAACAGGCTGCAGAAAGCAACAATATCCACAAGAAGCATCGTATTCTCATCATTTATCATCTGTTTGTTAATCTGCTGCTGGCAGAAATTAAAGATGGTTTAGGGGGAGCGTGGGCCTTCGTCCTCAGAGATGTCATTTATACATTGATCCACCATATTAATAGTCGGTACGTATTTGACATTTAATGTAGTAATGCATGTTTGTATGTAGAGTATCTTCCGTGAATCTCCTTTCCAGTAATTGTTGTCTGGTCTTCGGACCCCCAACAATCAGATGCTGTATAGGTCATCATTTATAAAGTCTTCGAAAACCCCTTTAAGCTAAATACTTAAAGGGAATCTGTTGCCAGGTTTATGTCACTTGATCTGGGGCCCCCAATTTGTCACTAGTTTATTGATGTGGTTTTCCTAAAATTACACTTTATTACCTGCAGCCGGAGCCAACACTGAGCCCCGGTATTCATGAGTGGCAGGGGTCCACCCTCTTTCTGCTGATTGACAGGGTTCTCCATATACTGGGCATAGAGACGATGGTGCTACTCGGTGACGGCTGAATGCGGGAACTGGAGGCACAATACAGAAATATGCAGTCCTGGTATTTAGCCGTCACTCATTAGCAGCTCCCTCTCTATGCCCAGTATAGGCAGAACACTGTCAATCAGCAGCAATAGGGTAGACAGAGCCTTGCCACTCCTGAATGGAGAAACCTAAACATACATTACTTGCTTCTGCCACTGAGGTTACGTAGCAATATTGGGTGCAACATATGGAAATTTGGCAGCCTATTAGAATTGTGTGGTGCCCACAACATTGCCTTGTGCCACATTTCAAAGTTTAGAAAAGGTTTATTCTGTTGTAACTACTGGTATAGGAAGAATGCTATATTAAGCTAGGAAAACATTGGCAGCAAAGTGGATCCAATCCATACCTCCTGACATATCAGAATATATTGCTAGATTAAATATAGTGATTCGCTTAGAAAGAGGAGTATATCAGAAAAGGAAATGTCTGTCCAAATTTGAAGCAATCTGGGGCAGCTGGATCGATAATTCTGGGTGTTGCAGCTCCTGGTTGGCGCTTACAAGGAGTTTTTCTATATAAGGTAAATGCAGCGAGGATGGAGGATACATAGGATATTGGGTGGTAGCAGGTGTGTGGTGCATATACAGATGCTTGTTGGTGAATGGGTTACCTGACATTGAAGTGAGGCTGTATGGGAAGATGGCTGCTGGATTGTGATGTCTTATGGAATATCGGGGGTTGGAACTTGATGGTGGAAGATGGTTTACTGAGGGGTATTGTGGTGCCGACACCCCGGGAATGTTGGAATAAAAGAGGTGACTATATATGTGCCCTGCCTTATTGGGAATGGTAGGGGGGTGGGTTATGGGTCTTTTTGTTCATGGAAAATATTAGTATTCGCGCTAGATATGTTTTGATACCTGTGTTTCTTTGACGATTTATGTCATGTCTTTCGTGGATATGTGTAATATAATGTATATGGTATATATTATATGCGATAGATACTGTATAGGTCTGCGACCTGAAAGAACTGTCATGTTGATGTGATAGAACATGTCTAAAAAAATGTTAATAAAGAAACATCTGATTTAAAAAAAAGAAAAGGTTTATGGTCTTATGAAGTAACAGTTCTGTAGCACCATGTCTTAGAACTCTTACCATTACCCTTGTCAATGGTGACAATGTCCCCATCGTCAGTGCAGATAGTGTCAGATAATGTAGGGACACAGCTTATAAGGAAAGGTAACACTAAGGTGTCAGTATATTAATATTTCCAGGAGGAATAACAGAGGAAAGACACAATACAGAAATATTTAAAGTGACCCACCGCTTTAAGACACGATAATCCCATTACTTGGGGAATAGACAGAACACATACATGGTTCCCTTCTTTTCAAGCACAGATCTGCCCATTGCCAGGTCTCTCTTCTGCCATCCAAGATGGCTGTGCCTTTGTAGTGCAAGACACTTCCGGCTAGGAGAGCTCTGCTCTCCGATTGCCGGCTCGCGTAAGCAGCACTGGTCAATCCGAGAGCAGCACTGGACAATCCAAAGGCAGGCGTACACATCTTGGACTGCCAATCAGGTAGTCTTAGAAATGGCGTGGCCATCTGAGGTGGTAGGATTGGCAGGTATGCTGCTGAAAAGATGCAAAAGAGGGTACAATAGGGTAAGTCTTCTGCTCATTCCCTAGTTAAGATGCATTCACACGACCAAGTGTTTTACGGTCTCCGCAAACTGCGGATCCACAAAACTTGGATACCGGCACCCCGCATCACTGTGTGGACCCATTGGCTTCAATGGGTGAAGTATAGGACATTTTCTATTTTTTAAGGCATGGCCGGATGCATGCAGAAGAACATGGAAGTCCTTCTGTGTGCTTCTGCATCCATGCTGCTGCTTCACAACAGATAGAACATATCCTATACTTTACTCCTACATGCGGACCCATTGAAGTCACTCGCAGAACACTTAGGGTCATGTGAATACCCCCTGAACCAGAAAGTTGCCTTTAGAATTACAGTTGTGTTCAAAATAATAGCAGTCAAGCATCACTGACCTGATCAATCACTGTTTTTGGTAGAAATGATATTTCTACATGGCAAATAATTTACTAGCAGGTGAAGTAGAGTAATAGAAATCCAACAGACCCAACAGTCATGACATGCATGCTGCTGATTCTGTGTAATTCAATCACTTATTGAAAGGGGCATGTTCAAAATAATAGCAGTGTGGAGTTAAATTAGTGAGGTCATTCATTCTTTGAAAAACAGGTGACAATTATTGCCCTTATTTAAGGAAGGAAGGCAGCACATGTTGTACATGCTGGTTACAGTGCATTTCTCTCTGAAATTCTGAAGAATATGGGTCGTTCCAGACATTGTTCAGAAGAACAGCGTACCTTGATTAAAAAGTTGATTGGAGAGGGGAAAACATATAAAGAAGTGCAAAAAATGATAGGCTGCTCATCTAAAATGATCGCAAATGTTTTAAAATGGCAACCAAAACCTGAAAGACGTGGAAGAAAGTGAAAAACTACCATTCATATGGATAGAAGGATAGCCAAAATGGCAAGGACTCAGCCAACAATCAGCTGCAGGAAGATCAAAGAAGGTCTAAAGTTACCTGTGAGTACTGTTACAATTAGGAGACGCCTATGTGAAGCCAAGATATCTGCAAGAAGCCCCCGCAAAGTCCCACTGCTGAAAAAAAAAAGACATGTGCTGAAGAGGTTACAATTTACCAAAGAGCACATTGACGGCCTAAAGAGAAATGGCGCAACATTTTGTGGACTGATAAAAGTAAGATTGTTCTTTTTCGGTCCAGTGGCCGGAGACAGTTTCAGACGACCCCCAAACACTGAATTCAAGCCACAGTACACTGTGAAGCATGGTGGACAAGCATCATGATATGGGGATGTTTCTCATACTACGGGGTTGGGCCTATTTATCGCATACCAGAGATCATGGATCAGTCTGAATACATCAGAATACTTGGAGGTCATGCTGCCTTATGCTGAAGAGGAAATGCCCTTGAAATGGGTGTTCCAACAAGACAACGACCCCAAACACACCAGTAAACGTGCAACATCTTGGTTCCAGACCAACAAGATTGACATTATGGAGCGGCCAGCCCAATCCCCGGATCTTAATCCAATAGAGAACTTGTGGGGTGACATCAAAAATGCAGTTTCTGAGGCAAAACCAAGAAATAGAGAAGAACTGTGTGATGTAGTCCAATCATCCTGGGCTGGAATACCTGGTCACAGGGGCCAGAAGTCGGGTGACTCCGATGCAACACAGGATGTCCAGCAGTTCTCAGAAACAGCGGTTATACAACTAAGTATTAGTGGAGTGACTCAAAGGAAAGCAGCTATTGTTTTAAACAGTCTAATATTCACTTTTCTTCATTTCTTTTTAACTGAACAACACAAATTTGATATATTTTTCTTCATGTTTTGATTTGGAATAGAATGTGTAGTGTTCCCAATGCATTTGTGTGTATGGAAATAAAAGCTATTAGAAGGATTTTGAGCTTTATTCACTTTTTTAAACACACTGCTATTATTTTGAACACTATGTCACAGGAAAACAGACATGTCAGGAGTGTTTCTTGTTTCTCACAGACCATTATAAAGGTTGTGCTAGTGCGAATTCTGCATTTTTACCCCTCTGTAACCTCAGCCTTATAAGGTGGTCTGCAGTACCTGTTAAATGTATTTTTTCCTGTTTTAGAGTTGTTTGCCCTACAAATGATGTCTGCACTCGCAGTACGATGCTGTGTGTTGATCTTTTACATCGGGTGTGCACAGCAGCAGTCACTTACTGCAAGGACGCACTGGAAAGCCACCTACATGTCATTGTGGGAAGCCTGATCCCTCTGGCAAACTGTCAGGCTGAAATTCAAGAACAGGTAAACTTTGTTCTGTTTTTTTTTTTTTTTAATGCATGTAATAAATTATATTGGTACTTACCTCACATTGTGTTATTTCTAGCATCCAGTCCTTCCCCAGAGAGGGGTGTTTGCACTACATCACATTTTTATGCAGGGTTGTACCTGTATAAGGGTTAGTGAAATTATGGAGGTGTTTAAAGGGGCTCTCCGGGAATTAAGAAAATGAAAATACTTATTAGTTTAATGGCTCGTTTTGTCTAGGGAGCAATCATTAAGAGAAATAAATGCCCGCCGTCCACACAGAACCTGTCCTAATCAAACGAGAATGAGTTACTTCACAACACTGAGCTAAAGAGCTGCCTCATCTTCCTCTCTGCTCTACCGTCGTGGATTATGATCCTGAATGCAGGTGATAAGATCTTTAGCTGAATCTCTGTAGGAATTACAGAGCGGACGGACAGCACAGTCTGTGGTAATGTGGGGCTCTGGTAATGGTGACGGCAGACAAGTGCTGCTGCTCATTATCCACATCCCCACCTCCTCTCTGTACTTCATGTCTACTCATGAACTCCATTCCTACAGAGATTCAGCTGAAGATCCTTATCAGCTGTATTAAGGATCATAATCCCTGACGAGCAAGAAAGGAGGATGAGGCAGCTCTTTAGCTCAGTGTTGTGAAGTGACTTGTCCTTCTGTATGACAGGTTAGCAGCTATTTTATTTCTCCTAATGATTGTTCCCTAGACAAAACAAGCCATTATAAATAATGAAAGGTATTTGGGATTATATTTGTAATTTAGTAATATATTTAAGTATTTTCAGAAATTGTATTTTCTTAATTCCTGGAGAACCGATTTAATATTTAATATTTCTGAAGGAGTTAACAGTAATATCAGTGGTGGTCCCGTATGGTTATAAACATGTCAGTTTTTAGTGTGTAGCCCATGGTCCTGACATGGTACCCCACTTCATGAAGCAGGAATGCAGGAAGACACTGAACAGTTCATAGAAGCAGAGCTTTCTTCGGCTGGAGCAAACATAATGGTTGCAGACAGTGGCACTTATCTTGGTGGTTACAGTCACAGTTAGACATGCAGTTTGCTGATTACGTCTCTGAGGGGGACACAGTGTTCTGGTACAATCTTGACATAACAACTAACTGTTCAAGGTGACTCGGTGCCTCCGTGGCTTGGCACCCTCTCAGTCTTTGGTCACAGTCAGAGGCAGGGGTGGCATACCTTACACCCACACCCACTACAGGAACTTGCTTGAAGTGGTCAGAAAATGTATTCAAATTACACAGGGCCTTCTTATCCTGTCGTGAAGCACTCTACCTGGCAGACCCATGCAACACAGCATTCTTGCTGCAGACCACTTTCAGCGTCTCGATCCTAAACCACTCAGCAGGATTGTCAGGGACTCTCTACAGTGGTGAACGCAGGCATTGTTCATCTCCTCACCACAGTTCCCCTTTGGTTGACAGTGCTGCAGTTACCGTCCACAACACAATGTTTAGTGCCAACGTCCGAACAACTCCCAATTGTAGAGGTTTGGGATGATGGACCGCACCGATCGATATTACAATCCTGGACAACCCCTTAAATAGGACTTTTCACCACTTCTGACCTGCCTATTTTAATAGCTTCATGTGTTCCCCATGTAATAATTCTGGAGCATCTATTCTTATGGCTCTATGTTGTGCTGTTCCTTTATTATTTGCACTATAAGTTATGGATGAATTGCCAGCAGTCTGCAGTAATGGTACAGAGGGGAGGTAACCAGTTGGGGTTGGGGGGGGGGGGGTGTACCTGCACAGTCTGACTCTATCCAATCAGTGCTACCATGTTCAGACTGTGCAGGTACACCCCCCCCCCCCCCCCAACTGGTTACCTCCCCTCTGTGCCCTTACTGCAGACTGCTGGCAATTCAGTCATAACTTCTAGTAGAAATAATAAAGGAATGGCACAACATAGAGCCACAAGAATAGATGTTCCAGAATTGTTATTACATGGGGGATGCATGAAGCTATTAAACAGGAATATCCGGAGTGGTGAAAGGTCCTCTTTAAACAACAGTGCTCTCTCAGATGACTCATTTAGTGTATCATTTGCCAACTGCATATTCCTTTTGCTTTTGGGTTTCCTCAGGTTTCAGTCCTTGGTCCTGTTCTTTTTTCTGTACACATTATGCAGATTTGGGGTGTCATTTGCTAACAGATATATGTCCCTTTTGGCGTATATCTGTCGCAGATTGCAGCGCAAAGCTTATTTGCATCGCAGTCTGCGACTTTTCCCCGCTCACACCAGGTCTAAAAAAGGGGGTGGGAAGGTGGTGGGCAGGAAAGCCCATCTCGTTTATCATTTTTTACGCCTGTTTTAGGCATAGAAAATAATCCAAATCTATACCAGCAAGGGAGCTGATGTAGATTTAGACCGGCGGTGGATGTGCCTAAGTTATGTAGAGGCCGGCGCCTCTACATAACTTGGGCGCATCCATTGCCAGTGCAAAAGGTATTAAGACCAGCGTCTAAAAGGCCGGTCTTAATAAATAACCCCCTTGGTTTTCAGTAGCACTTCTATGCTGGCGACACCTGACTATATACCTCACCCCGTGATATAACCCCTGCACTACTGATTGTTATCATGCCATCTGATTGATTGATTATTATGCCGTCTCACCTATGATTGTTATAATGCCGTCTTGCCTTTCAACAACTGACCTTATGTTTTCTCCATCTACTAATCTACCTAAGGGTGCATTCACACAACATTTTAAAATGGACATTAAAAATTGATAAACTGTCATTTTTTTATGGTCATTTTGCATCAAAGTGTTCATCCATGTGTACATTTTTATGGGCCGTTTTGCATCCTTTAAAAAACTGATTAATTGTATGTGCCTTTATTAAAATCCCAGCCCCTGCAGGGCCCTCAGCATACATAATGCCCCCATTGTTCCACCAAGATATCTAGTGCCCCCCAGTGTAAAGAATGCCCCCCAGTATAAATAATGGTCCGCCCAGGGCCCTTAGCGTATATAATTTACCTCCGTTGTGCCCTCATTAATTTTAGTACCAAAGTGCTGCAGAATTTTTTTGGAAGCAAATGAGCCTCTAGGAGCAAAGGGGGCATTTTCATTACTCCTAGAGGCTCTGCTCTCTCTGCAACTGCCGTGCCCTCTCCATTTTGATTGACAGGGCCAGTCAGTGAAAACGTCATAATGCATAATGCCTGGCCCTGTCAATCAATGCACAGGGGGCATGGAGGTTGCAGAGAGGGAGCAGAGCCTCTAGGTGTAACTGAACAACATGTTTTTTTCCCTCATCTCTCGCCTTTAGGTGTGCGAGTTGCTGACCTTTTTGGTAATTGAAAGCCAGGATAATGAAAATCTCTACCACATGATTAAACTTCTGGACCCCTTCCCTGACCACCCTCTGTTCAGGAACCTGCGGCAGACCCATCAGAAAATCAAATACAGCAAAGGAACTTTCTCACTGATTGAGGTATTATTAGCAATGCAATGGAGAACGTCAACACTTTCCCTAACAAGGATATATCTCATACGTCCTTGCAGGGTGGCAATTCAGTAGCCAAGGATGTACCTTAAAAGTCCTTGCTACTGATGGCTGGATCTCAGGCTGTGTAACAATCTCAAAATCAAGGCAATAGCCACATTAAATTGTGAGTCAGAGCCTGAGAAAGTAGTCTCAGTGAAAGCTGCATATATCTGCACCTTTCATTCCCGACTCGATTTTTTTTTTTTTATAATTGTATGTTTATTATGGTATATAAAACAAAAGAACGTTAATACACTTTTACAATAGCATAGTGCACAGAAGTTCCAGGAAGGGGCAATACACAAAATACATCACATGCATATTGGATGAGCATATGTAACACTTGACAGTATTCAGTGATGAAGCATTGAAGACCATACAAAAATAAAGCGTTAAATCTATCCAACTGAGACTACATTCATCTGTAACTAGTCTGGAAAGGAGAAAAAGAAAAGAAAACAAAAACTGCTGTGCAATATATCTGAAACAAATAGCCAACAGACATGACAAATGACATGAACAAAGACAGAGAGGGGAGGGAGGGGGGGGTAAAAGGAAACAATCCTTTCCCCATGAATCTTCAAGGTTGCCTATTGGCCCAATAAGTGTCCCATATGGCGTTGTCCCATTTTGTCCTGATACATAGCAGTGGAATACTCCATTGTTCGGACCTCCATTACCCTGGCATACAAATCAGAGACCTGTGGTGGGTCGGGGCTTTTCCACGATCGGGAGACTAGACAACGAGCTGCTGTTAGTATCAGTAGCAGCAGCTTGAGTGCATGCTTTTTGACTTGTTTGGGGACCACATTAAGCAGGAAGGACAGAGGTTCCGGTCGGATTTCGGTACCAAAAACGTCGATCAGGAGAGCGCCTACTTCAGTCCAGTAAGGGCCTATCTTGGGACAATCCCAGAAAATGTGAGGCAATGTACCCCTATGTAAGCCACATCTCCAACAATCACCCGGAACTACTGGATTCATTCTATGGAGGAGGTCAGGAGTGTGATACCAGTACATTAAGATTTTATATTGGTTCTCCTTATGAAGTAACGACACAGATGAGGTGCCAGAGTGAGTCTGGCAAGGCCCTCCCCAAGTACTCCGACTCGATTTTAAGTGCTCTAACACTGTCTTGGTCTTGTTTTAAATCTGAGATTGTAAGCTTTAAATCAAGACCTGGCATGAGTCTCTAGCTGTTACATATCCCAAGATATGCCAGCAGAAAACATTCCACCTCATTTAACCAGCCTAGATGTGAGCCAGCCAAGGAGGAGATTGGGCAATGGGAATGTGCTGACAGGCTGCACATAGCTTGTCTCTCCCCAGGGAAATGGTAACATGGACTTCTGTGCATGTTATCACAGAGCAATCAAAAGGCATACCTGCTGCCTAATTGCCTTTGTTACTGGCGAAGACCCCATGCTTGGCAATCATCTGGTTTCCAGGTAAGACTTCCTTTTGAGATAAGGTTCTACAGTTGGAAAATTCCCTTCAATGTAAGATTGAATTCTCCATGCATTAAGAGTTGAGATGTTTGAGATGTTAAGATTTTAGACTTAAAGGGGTTTTCCCATGACTAATGTAAAAAAAGAAAATCAGACATCATATAGTAGATGACAGTCTTTTTCTAAAAAAGCTAGAACCAACCCTGTACATCACATGGATACAAAGATCTCCCCATTCATTGCTCTGCTGGATTCATATCAAGCTGACAGCTCAAGGGGAGTGTCTTTTCTGCTGCAGCCAAAGGGGCGTGTCCATGCTCTCCCTATCACAGCTCAGGGGGTGTGTTCAGCTCTCCCTATCACAGCTCAGGAGGCAGTTGAAGGATGAAACTGAGCATGTGCGGCCTTCTCAGTGAGCAGGTCAAAGAAATAAGAAAAAAAAAAACAGCAGGTGGCGCTATACAGATACATTTTATTGAATAACTCAGTGGCTATGCTACATTTTTAATTGCATGCAATTACAAAAGCATTCTGATCCACGTGCTGGTTTGAAAACTGTAGAATATTTTTCGTGGGAAAATGTTGCTGTTGGCTCAGTATCTAAGGTCTTTTTTTTTTTTTTTCTGTCCAGGAACTAAATCATTTTCTGTCTGTAAGTGTGTGTGATTCACTTCCCTTAACACGACTGGAGGGACTAAATGACCTAAGAAAACAGTTACAACAGCACAAGGATGAAATGAAAGATATTGTGCGTGACTTCCAAGGTATTCTGTGTACATTTTGACTAAAGGAGCATGTGAAATGCAGTCCCTTATAAGTAAGTTAACGTTACCCACTGTAACTGGAGTATTGTTTCCACTTAGGAAATCCTCAGAATAATGTCATTCCAAAACTGGTGATGAATCTTTTAGAGTTGAGCAAGAATGCAGCTGACCTTGAAAATGGGAAAGATGTACTGGGTGAGTAGTAAAAGATGCATGGACCTTGTCTTCTGGTAATCTTGACATAAAGGACACAATATAAAAATAGCTTCCAGCCTAACAATTAAGAAATAAAAGATCAGCATCTGAGATACCCTGCTCTTCAGACTGTTCATAGCACATGTAGTGCTATTGCTTGGTGGAAGCACAATGGACTCAATTCGAAGTCAGTGGGGTCACATGGGTGGACGCATTGTAAGACAGATTCGGCACACGGTTATGGCTTCCGTTGTGAATATAAGCCATGACACAGATGTAATCAGAACCTATGCTGTGCTGCTTAAATAGTCAGTGTACATTCAACAAACTTTGTGTAACTCATTAGTACAAGAGAAACTTTGTAAAGCCTCTTTCTTCACTTATGAGCCAATTCTTCCCCATCTCTACCTTGTGAAGTGATTATTCTCCCTCAGTTCATTGATAAAATCCATCTTCTAAAACAAGATGTATTATTAGTACACTGAGGGATCAGGTTACATGCCCATAGAAGTCTATGAAGAGGGGAGGAGGCGTGAGCTACAGGAGGGAGACAGAGGCACAGACAAACAGAGGCGCTGCTGCAGTTTATGAGGGTGTGTTACAGAGACATAGGGGAACAGGATCGCCTTTTCTGTGTATGTTAGAGGTTGATGCAGCTAGTCTCCTGCCCAAACTAAGTGAAAAGCGACAATTAGCGATAGAGTCTACAGAGGTGCAGAAGGGGTGAAAAATACCAAATGGCCGTAAAGAGTGTTATTTCTTATGTACATGACAGCTTATTCTAAAAAGTCACCTGAAACAACAGATACGTTTTAAAGGCTCCCTTTAAAGCTTTCCCTGGGAAATTTTAATTTTCATCGGTAATTGCACTGCTAGATCTCAACCGTATGGTTCTCTTTATTCCTGCCCTGCCCTAATTCCTAAGATCAGTTTAGGGAAGGAACAGGAACAGTGATACTTTGTGTTGCAAGGATGACTTTGGAGCTTGGACGGGTGAGAAAACTACTCGACCCCAGTTTTAAATTAGTGACTACTTCTCTGCCGCAGAGAGAGTACAGGCATTAATCCCTTCACGTAAACATACTTTATTTAACTCCTTCAGTACTGTAGGACGCAGACATGCTGATGAGGAGGAACATAGAGTTTGTGACCCCCGTACTAGTCATTAGTGGTCACCCAGCAATCTAACGTTTATCACCTATACAGTGGATGAGTCATAAATGTTGTTTAAAGGAAAACCCCTTTCAATAGTTAAAATAGCTGTATGAGAGGTCACTGAAATCTATCCAACGCTTAGCGCTGTAGAGGGGAGCAGAAGTGCCTGCTTCCAAAAAGTGTTGAACTGGGTAAATAAGATCTGTCACCTCTAATGACATGTCTTTTTAGTAACTACTAGCTGAGGACCCGGCGTTGCTCGGGTATTTATTTATTGCAATTTTATATTAAATAACAGTGACTTTCACAATGACCGCCCCTTTAACAGTGACTTTAAAAGGATTCTGTCACCAAGTTTTAGGCTATAGAGATACGGACATGCACGGCTAGATCGCCGCTAGCATGTCCGCAATATACATGTCCTATAGGGCTGTGTGCTTTTATTTTGTTTAAAAAAGGATTTTAGAGATATGTAACTTAGTCTTAAAAGGTGCCCAAGGGGCTGTACGAACCTTCCTGGTGCCACGCCCGCCTGTGAAGTAGCCCAGCACCGCCTATGTCCTCCGAATCTCCTCCTTTCGTCACCGATAGATTGCCGTAATCTCGCGATGTGCGAGCTCGCGCATGCGCGGTGCCGGTATAGTGTTCCTTCCCTGTGCTGGCATCAGCCTCAGGGAATGAACTGCGCATGCGCGAGCTCACGCATCGTGAGATTACGGCAATCTATCGGTAAAGAAAGGAGGAGATTCGAAGGACATAGGTGGTGCTGGGCTCCTTCACATCCGGGCGTGGCACCAGTAAGGTTCGTACAGCCCCTTGGGCACCTTACAAGACTAATTTACATATCTCGAAAATCCTTTTTTAAACAAAATAAAAGCACACAGCCCTATAGGACCGGTATATTGCGGACATGCTAGCGGCGATCTAGCTGTGCATGTCCGTATCTCTATAGCTTAAAACTTGGTGACAAAATCCCTTTAAGTGAAAGGCTGGCAGGCTTGTATTGGCTAATGCAGGTAATTTTTTTGGTAATATCTCGGGAACGGTACGTGCTAGAGAGCCGAGACCCCCACAAGATTTCTTTCCAGGTAGCAAGGGATGTGTATACCAAGTTTCGTTGAAATAGATTTTTGAGTTTTAGCGGAACATACATACATATATACACACGTACGTTCTTTTTATATATATATATATATATATATATATATACATTTGTAATAATCTAATAACAATTCTGGAACATCTATTCTTATGACTATGTTGTGCCATTCCTTTATTATTACTGCTAGAAGTTATGAATCAATTGCTAGGAGACAGGTCCTCTTAAAGGGCATCTGTCAGCAGTTTTGCACCTATGACACTGGCTGACCTGTTACATGTGCACTTGGCAGCTGAAGGCATCTGTGTTGGTCCCATGTTTATATGTTCTCACATTGCTGAGAAAACAAGAAATTTAAATATATGCAAATTAGCCTCTAGGAGCAACGGGGGCGTTGCCGTTACACCTAGAGGCTCAGCTCTCTCTGCAACTGACATGCCCTCTGAACTTTGATTGACAGGGCTATGTGTGATAACATTTTCACTGCCTGGCCCTGTTGATCAAAGTGGAGCAGGTGCGACAGTTGCAGAGAGCGCAGAGCCTCTAGGTGTAATGGCAACACCCTCGTTGCTCCTAGAGGCTCATTTGCATATATTAAAACTTAATTTTTCTCAGCAATGCGGGCACATATGAACATGGGACCAACGCGGATGCCTTCAGCTGCCAAGCGCACATGTTACAGGTCAGCCAGCTTCATAGGTACAAAACTGCTGACAGATAAGCCTGCACATTTCAGAGGCTCTCAATACCACAAATAAAATACAGAGAGGACTCCTGAAGTTCCAAAAGTTTTATAAGCCAAAATTTACTTCTTTTAATTATTCTCTGTGCAGTGTGATAAGCTGGTCCCGTTCACATTACTGATTCTTCCCCATCTGTTAATAACCACTTTTGACTTCATGGATCATTGAGTCTCTATCACTTCACTATTCCATAAGGTCTCCTTAAACTCCATTACAATTCATGAAGTTGTGACTGTCTGCCGTTTCCACGTTATTGTTTGCAGAAGCCGTGGGGAGCTGCTTAGGAGAATTGGGGCCGATTGACTTCTGCACCATAGCGCTGCAGCAGAGGAAGGAGCTGCTCTATGGCAAAGCTGGGGAGTTTTTTGAAGACGAGGAGCTTCAGTGTGTACTCGTTCTTCTGACATTAATAAATAATGCCCTGACGGATCAATGGTGCGTATTGAATGCCGAATCTCCCCTCAGTCTTGTGGTGTCATGATAATTGAGAGCTTTGCACAGTTACATCTGTATTATAGTGACAGCTATACACCCACACTTTGGTAAATTATGATTGGTATGGTTCCAGCCTCTGGGACGTCTCTCCGTTTAATGCCCTGTACACTGGTGCACTCATCCACACTATACAGGAGACTGTCAGATGGCTCCAATCACCAATGAGCGGGTGGACGGGACCACCACTGTGCAGGATAGCAATGTGAAGCAGCACAGTAGGGCTTAAAGGGGCTGTCTCACTTTATAGGTGGCATATTGCTAGGATATGTGTCAGATAGGTGCAGGTCCCACCTCTGGGACCCGCTCCTATCTCCACAGCCACCGTGCATTCATTTCTAAGGGAGTTCCCAAAATAGCCAAGTTCTGGCTCAGCTATGTCCTTAATTCCCAGTAAAGATGAATGGAGCGGTGGTTGCACTGAGCAGTGCACTCTCCATTCATTTCTATGGGACTTCTGAAAATAGCCGGGTGTGCGGTGTACAGTAGCTTCTATAGAAATTAATACAGAGCATGCTGCACGTGCGTGGCGCACTCTCCTTCACTTTTGGGGTCCCATATCTATATGACAGACACTGCCATATCACTGGAATATGCCATCAATGGGATGATGAAACCCCTTTAAAGGGGGTTTCCAGGACTAGAATAAGGGTGGCTTAAAGGGGTCCTCTGGGCATTTCAGATAATCTGTATCTGGTACTGACCTGTGGAAAGAAGACCTTTTAGATAGTACTTACCTGTCTATCGCTTCTCCAATGACACCGTGCCTGCTGCGCTTGCACTGGCTGCAGCGTCTTCCACTTGGGTCCGGACCGGATATGGACGCTTTTTTTCCCCTGTTCAGCCACATTTACTACCATGCAGCTGAACAGGAAAAGAAGCGGCCACATCCTGGTTGGGACCAGCACATAAGAGGCCACAGCCTATGCGAGTGCAGCAGGAATGGCATCGGCGGAGCTAGGGATTATCTGAACTGCCCAGAGGACCCCTTTAAAGATTAATGGGGTTTGCTGATTATAGGTGCTGTGGAGCATCCCACATTGTTACCCAAGCACAGGTCCATACTTTTGGTAGTGGCTCTGCCTGGTATTTCAGCTGTCTGCAGCCCAATATCAGCGCTTACAGAAGTATTTTGTCTGCCAATCTCTCAGCAAAATGCTGGTACTCAAACCAGAACTTGACACATCCTATTGTAGTGAATGGGACCCGGCAGGTGCGGTGTCTGGCATATACCGGATCCAGAGATTCCTGTATTCTGTTACCATGCCAGAACAGAATACCGGTATTTAGGCGCAAGTGTGCGCCTAGCCTAAGGCTGCAACTTCATTCTGAGGATATTTGTGGGTGCCAGAAAATTACTTTATCGCTTTTAATGTTGGGACGTAGAATAGACTGACAATCTAATCTTGTGAGTAATGCGGACGTTCACTGTTTACCCAGTTTGATTCTGTTGTTTCCCAAAGATAAGCGGCATCAGGTGTGTTCTGTTGCAACACGTGTGCCTATGTATAGCGCCAGGACTGGTAGCACCGTGACCAACTTGTATTAGCATTGACTTATGGTTTTAAGTAAAACAGTTTATTTGCATGTGCTTATGTGTTTTCTTCAGCATCCATGTACGATCAGCCACTGCCACATGTTTGAAGAATATTCTGACTACAAAAACTGGTTGTCAGTTTTGGGAGTCGTACAAGGACTGTGGAGATCCCATGCTTGTCTACCTGCAGCCATTCCGTACTCCAAAAAAGAAGGTGAGTGAAATACAGCTGCACCCAGTGTTTCCATTTTACTTTAAGGGTTTATGCCATGAGAAATGTAAATCAGTAAATCATATAGTACATGTACATCTTTTTCTAACGAAACTAGAACCAGCCCTGTACCTCACATGGGTCCAGAGATCTCCACATGCATTGTTGGAACTGCTCTGCTAAATTTATATGAAGCTGGCGTTTTTTTCTGCAGCAGCTCTTTCCCTATCACAACTTTGACGGCAGTTAAAGGATGGAACTGAGCATGTGTGTCCACCTCAGCGAGGTGGACAGAGAAATAGAAAAAGGACAAACAGCAGGTGGCGCTATGCTGATACATATTATTAAATAACTCAGTGGCTATACTGAATTTTTAATGACATGCAATTACAAAAGTATTTAGATGCTGGTTCAAAAACTGCAGAATATTTTTTTGGAACGACCCCTTTAAACAGAACGTGTCATCTCTGTTATGCTGACCTCACTGAGGGCTGCATAAAGTACTGACAGACATGCTGATTTCAGGGGTCAGTCGTTTTGGAGAACTTATTCTTTAGTCCTTACTGTGTGCTGCCAGAGAAAAGTCACACTTACTCATAAGTTGCTACGCCGCTCTCCCACCCACTGCTGATTGACAGTTTCCTCGAGTGGCAGCTCATGAATAAGCTCTTCCCACCTTCCCTGATTGACAGTTTCCTCCCTAGGAGAAAATTATCTGAGCATAAAACTGGTGATATTTGAGCAGCATAAACTGGTGACAGAGACCCCGACCAAAACGCTAGTCTACTTACTTGAATTGACCCAGTCATCTTGCTAATGAGTATTGAGCAGTTGAGTCTGCTCAATTCAGTGCCTGATCTCCTGCCTCTCCCCTCCGCTGATTGACAGCTTTCTCCCTATAGCAATCGGGGACCATGGGGCGAGCCGGGAGCTCATGAATATGAGGACTCCCAAGCTCATGCTCTTTATTGAGCAGACCCCAGCTCTTGGCTGGTTCTGGAACTGCTCCATATTGAATTTTTTTTAAAAACCGGGCCAGTTCAAAAAAGTAACCCAGCTTTGCACTTAGGGGCGTCTGTTCAAAAGTTTCTGGTGACAGATTCCCTTGACACTGAAAAAGTAATTGACTTTCACTACTTCTGCGGTTTTTAGCACTTTTTGTGCTACGTGTTATCAGCTAAAGGCTGGAGGGTCAGCCACAATGAAAAGGGTGTTCAAAGTAAACACCGCTTTTAGAGTCTACATTCACAAATATAAATTGTGCCTAAAAAAGTGAATAAACTCCTTTTAGATGCAATCTTTGCCATGCGTGTTGTTAAACTGCACATAGAGAATTATTCTCAGACATAAATTTGGCAGTATGCGGTATTGTAACTCATTGGTAATGGGTTCAGTTCTCTTCTCTTTTAGGTCCTTCAGGTAGAAGATATGGATATCACAGGTGGTCCATCTGACAATTTGGATGATCACACTTTGTGGATACCCCAAAATGGCAACCATGAGAACTGGATAAAGAGCTTGACCTGTGCCTTACTTGAAAGTGGTGGAGTGAGAAGTGAGGTTCTACTCTTAATAAAACCGATGTGTGAGGTGAGTTGCTGTGCACTTCTCTCACTGTTCACATAATCACACTGTTCACAAATGCACTGAAATGGGGAATAGTTTATTATAATTTTTTATATATATTTACCTCCTGTCACCTATCCTGACGTATGTTTTACTATATACTTGCATTCCCTGTAATATAATAATTGTGAAGCATCTTTCCGTAAAACTTTGTTTCTGCCTTTATGGACCCTTTCTTGGTGCACTGTATATCTCATAGAAGAAATAGGTTCTTGGCAATAACCAAAGACAATTACCTCTCCCAACTGGTTCAGGACCCGACTAGAGGGACGGCCATACTGGACTTAGTATGAACCAATAGGCCTGACAGAACAACAGACGTGCAGGTTGGAGGACACACCTGGGAAATAGTGACCATAAAGTAATAACCTTCCAATTGTCATTCAAAAGAGCTTTTCTTCAGGGAGGAACAAAAATACCAAACTTCAAAAAGCTAAATTTTGCCAACTAAGAGAGGCCATAGGCCTAACTAACTGGGACAAAGTCCTCAAAAATAAAAATAGAGCCACAAAATGGGATATTTTTAAAACCACCCTAAAATCAAATTGTGAGAGGTACATACCGTATGGGAATAAAAGGTTAAGGAACAAGAAAAAAACAATGTGGATAAATAGAACTGTAAAGAAAGCAATAAATGACAAAAAGAAAGCATTTAAATCACTAAAATAGGAGGGTCGAGGAAGATTGAAAAACTATAAGGAAAAAAATAGAATATGTAAAAAACTAATAAAAGCAGCCAAACTAAAGACCTTGAGATTAATTGCCAAATAGAGTAAAACATGAATACCTTTGTGCCGGGGCTTTGCCCAGCTGTAGTAGAACCTGCCATATTGTAAATGCAGTTCAATCTGCAGGCCGCATGTGATAGAGCAGGACTTGTAATTTATTGACCCACAACTCTGCTTGTGTTGGCTTTAAAGGGAATCTGTCAGCTCCGAAACATCCCTCAAACTAGAGTAAGCAGTGTATAGTGTAAGTGGTGCGGAGTCTGGTTGTGTCATTTTTACCTTCATACTCATTTGCATTCCGGCGCTGTGCTCCCACAAACCAGCAGTAAAATGCACGAGAGGACTCCTGAGCTCACGCACATAATGGAGAGGACTCAAAGAGAAGTCCTCTCAGTGCATTTTACTGCTGGTTTGTCGTAGCACAGCGTCAGAATGCAGATGAGTATAAAGAGAAAAATGACACAACTAGACTCAGCATCACTTACTGTATGAACCGCTTACTCTAGTTTGGGGGGTGTTGTTGAGCTGACAGATCCCCTTTAAAGGGGTTGTTCACCCCTTGGGACCTTTTCTGCAGACCCTCCAGCATGGCCAGACCTGAGGTGGTAATCATACTTACCTGATCCCCTGGCTTCCGCCACCCCACCCCCACGGCTTTCACAGCAGCTATTGGGTCTCCCAGCGTCAACATCCGGTTTGACACCGTTTATGTGGCCACTTCAGCCTGTGACTGGCCGCAGCGGTGACGTGTCACATGACCCAGTGATCAGATGCATGGATGACATGCCACCATCACCACAGTTGCAGCAACCCCAAGACCTGTGCCAAACTGCTTGTTGACGTGAGGAGATCCAAGAGCTGTGGCGGAGCTAGTACCCAGCAACAGGAATCGGGTAAGTATGCTGCCCACCGCAGGTCCGGCTGTACTGGAGATCTGCCAAAAAAGGGTACAACCCCTTTAAGAATCTACTGGGTGGTCTTTCTCATTGATTGACAGCTATCTATGAATGCACACAAATACAGGAAAAGTTATGTTTTATCAGAAAATAATATGCCAATCTATTCCCTCCTCCTCCAGGGTTATATATGTGCACGTATGTAACGGAGTGTGTTTCTCTGAACTTTGTAGGTCAAAGCAGACTTCTGTCAGGCTATGCTGCCTTATGTTATACATAACATCCTTCTCTCTGATCCCAATAACACATGGAGGGCACTTTTATCAAAGCACATCAAGGGGTTCTTCACATCATGCTGTCGTTCTGCACCAACATCCAGCAGATCCGCCACTCCAGCTAGTTCAGACTCAGGTAAAGTGTATGGGAGTCTTTGATGTTTGCTTTTATAGATACTTTGGCTTTTGTGACAGTAACATTGTTTTATACTCTCTCTGAACATGTTGGGCATTGTGTAGATGGGCTGCCCCCAACCTCTTCTTGCTTGCAGATTTGGCCAGTGCTGTTTTCCTACAAAATCTGAACATTATACCATATGCATTATTCAGATGTGATAGTTATAGGGCACTATAGCAAAACATGGGCCCCAGTTGTCACCTGTGCGCTCCATCAAATGTATTGGGCCTTTATTATAGTTCAGTTTTTAGGTTGAACATTTTGTACTGATTCATTTCATAATATATTATACATTTGTATAAGGAAGCAGTTTTTCAGCCACCACTAGGGGGAGCTCACTGTATACACATTTAAACAGCTAGTATTAAACACAAGTGGCAACCGCGTGCCGTTCCAGTCCAAAAAGAAAGCACTTGTAAATTGTACATTGCAGATTTTACAATAATTAAATAATGAATGAATTAATAATTCCATTTCCAAACCAGAATCAGAAGGGTTTGCCCGTGGAACAGTGAACATTGCTTCCAGAAGAACGATGCTCAGCATTGTGGAGTATTTGAGGAAGAAAAGACGGTAAGAGGATTATTAATTAAACCAGAAAGACACCGCTCCATGTGAAATCTTCAAACTTTATTCAATAATCATCATAAAAATATGGAAATATGAACAGGTTATTATGATTGCTGAAAATCTTATGCGTTTCAAACCTACATAGTCCTTTTTCAGAGCATCTTAGATATTTATGGCATATCGAGATGTGGGTCTCAACCTCTGGGAACCTGCACCTCTCTCCAGAATGGAGATCCCTGTACCCTTTGGTGAGGTGGCCGCTGGCTTCTGCTTCCGCATGGGTGCAGCTCTCTTCATTTGCTTCTGTGGGAGTCACAGAAACAGCTGAGCCCGGGACTACTATGGAAGTGAAAGCAGAGGTGAAACCTACGTTTGTCATCTTCAGGATATGTGCACTTACATTTCTTAATCTAGAAACCAACAAAGATAATAACCTATTAGGACAAGTTAATGAAATCATAAGGCTGGTGACTAAAGCTTGGTGCTTTTTTACATGGCCCAGGAGGTAAGGACTATTGTCCTTGTATCTACTGCTTGTGATGTGGTTCTGGCCCTAAAGCCAAGTTTCAGTAAGGCCTTTTTCAGACTGGCCATAATTTGGGGACATTTTAGGTCCATACTGCAGCTGCAAATCCCAACCTAACCACAGATGTAGTTTTCAAAACTTAAACATCATAGACACCTATCAGACCTTATGCACACAATCTTATTTTTTTTTCCACATCTGAACCAGCGTTTTTTGCAAATTGGGTGCGGAGCCATTCAGTTTCAATAGGGCTGCAAAAAATGCGGACAGCAGACTATCCGTATGTCCACATGTCTGTCCTGCAAAAAAATAGAACAATGTCCTATTCTTGCCTGTTTTGCGGGGAAGAACATACATTTTGACAATGGTCCTGCGGAAGCTGTGGTTGCCGGTATCTGTATTTCTTGCGCATATTCATTGAGGGACACAGGAAACGTGGTATAGCTATGTCCTCTAGGAGGCGTTGACACTAGATAAAGCTGTTAGCTCCTTCCCTGGCAGCTATACCCCCTCCAGCCTGGAGAGAGAGCTTCAGTTTTTTCTAGTGTCAATAGGAGGCAAGACCAGCTCCTGAAGATTTTTTATTTTAGTTTCTTATTTTCCTTCATTTTCAGGTGGGAAACAGTGGCCACCTCGCCTCCCTGTTCTCCCGGGGGAAGCACACCAGCGTTGGTTCGCCACGCTGCCTCCTCCCCCACAAGAAGACAAGGGGACCAGGGCAGCCTCGCTCCCCTGCATCCCGCCAGCAGAAGGGTCACCCATCCAAGCCCCTTTTCCAGCGTCCTGCCACTACGGTGCCAGTAGCTGAAGGGGTGACCCTGCTGAAGAAGAGGAAGGGTGAAGATGGCGGCAGGGAAGAGAAGAGAGGTGAGTACACCGGACTAGGTGAGTATGTTAACCCTCCTTGCCCTCCCTCCCTCTTGGTGGCAATAGTCTTCAGTGTAGCCCAGCACTGAGGCCATTCCCAGCTCTCCTGAGGCCATTCCCAGCTCTCCTGAGGCCATTCCCAGCTCCCCTGAGGCCATTCCCAGCTCCCCTGAGGCCATTCCCAGCTCCCCTGAGGCCATTCCCAGCTCCCCTGGGATGCTGGCCATTCCCAGCTCCCCTGAGGCCATTCCCAGCTCCCCTGAGGCCATTCCCAGCTCCCCTGAGGCCATTCCCAGCTCCCCTGAGGCCATTCCCACCCCTGATGTCATTCCCTTCACGGGACAACGGCACATAGGGGGTTAAGACCGCCGTCCGGAGCGCACATGCAGAGAGGGGAGCGCAGGAGGCTTCCGCTCCCCGACAGTAATTCTTCTCCTCCCTGTGGACTGTGAGCCCTACGGAAGGGAGTTAGCCTGCTAGGCCGCACTTGAGGCACCTACCACATTGCCACCCCTTTCAGGAGCGGACGCCGGGCGCGCCGCTTCGGAAGGGGTTAACTGCCATTCGGTGTTCCAGCAGCGATATATTTGCCCGGCCCGCACTGATGTCTGCCCGGTCTAGGCTGCAAACTTCGTCCCCTGGAGGGGGAAGGGGGGGGGCTCTCTGGCGCGAATTCTTCTCGCCCTACTTCCCCATCTCCATAAACATGCGAGCTCCGCCGCCCGATCCTCAAATGGCCTTAACCCTTTCTGCCCAGCCACCTATTAGGCCTGCATATTTGGGGATCTACTCCTAGTGCAAGTTTTGTAATGTGGAGAAACTTAACCCCTTCCTGCCTCTGGTGCGCTTGAGGCCAGCATCTTAGTTTAAAAAAAAAATAGATGTGCGCCATACGGGTCCCCCTCCTCTGCCTTCACTATCGCAGGACCACCCGGTCTGGTGGTATCACGCTGGGCCTGTGTCATATCGGATAAGGAGGAACTCTCATAGTTCCCAATCCGCCCTCCGGGGCCGTTTGGTTGATATTTCTCCACCTTCGCAGATCCGTGGAGGACAGCTGAAGTATTCCGAATCCGCCCTCTGGGTCGTTTGGTTGATATTTCCACCTGCGCAATTCAGTGAAGGACCTCTGGGATTCCTAATACACCCTCCTGGGTCGTTTGGTTGATAATTCTCCACCAGTGCATTCAATAAAGGACTCCAGACACTCCCAATCCACCCTCTTGGGTCGTTTGGTTGATAATTCTCCACCAGCACATTCAATAAGGGACCTCTGACATTCCCAATACACCCCCTGGTTCGTTTTGTTAATTCCTCACCTGCGCAATCCAGTGGGGGACCGCTGGAGCTTCCCAACCCACCCTCTGGGGTCGTTTGGTTGATAATTCTCTGCCGGCGCAATTCAATTAAGGACCTCTGACATTCCCAATCCACCCATCCGGGTCGTTTGGTTGATAATTCTCCACCTGTGCAATCCACCCTCCAGAGTTGTTTGAGCACCGCCTGCGCGATCCGGTGGACAGACCTCTAGAATTCCCATTCCACCCCCTGGATAGGTTGGTTGATAAGTCCCCACCTGCGCAGTCCGCAACTGCCAGGGGCGAGATTCTTAGGGGTGGACCTACACGCGTGCGAACCACAGCACAATTTTCTCCTCGCAACCCCACCCTTCCTCCCTGGGTAGCGCTCAGACACACCCTCCCTCACAGGAGAGGGTCTGTCCGAGGGGACGGGGGGGGGGATCACTGATTCAGATCCTGATATGAATCCGAAGCAATCTCCCAAGATTGCGTCTACGGTGGCCAGCAGTACTTGTCGCCCTTACTACTTCGGGATGCAGTACTTGTCTTATACATTGCCCCCTGCCAGGTGGACTAACTATAGTAACACTGGTTTCAGTGCCGGACGGATAATTTCCCCCTTCTGTAGGTGGCCGAATTGCATCTCCACTAGGTTCAGTACCTGCCGTATGCATTAGCCTCTTCCTTAGGTGCCGCGATTACATTATCACTGGCTACAATGTGTGCTGTATGCATTAACCCCTTACTTAGGTGCATTAATTGCACTCCCACGGGGTACAGGACTCGCCACATGCACTAGTTCTCGCTGTGGGCATTAACCCACTTCATAGGTGTAATATTTTCCCTACCACTGGATTAAGTACTTGCCGTATGCATTCCACCTTCCATAGGTAGGGTAATTGCACCACCATTGGATACAGTCCGACTGTTGCGCTATCCTTCCATAGGCGGAGTGTTGCACATCACCGTGCTTCCTGTTGCATTACCCCCTTCCACAAGTGATCCACTAGCAGGGTAATAATTAAACGTCTTCGGATGCTGCAATTCCACTGCGCCACGGCTCTAGGTGCCTTTGCTTAGTTCACAAGGGGGCGTGGCAACAGTCAGTACCCGCAGGGCCGGTACTCTTTCTCTAGTGGTATATGGGTGCCGCCAGTGGATACGGTGGCTATTCCTCGTTGTATCCTTCTTTTCCTTTGGTGCTGGTTTTGGGCAGGGGGTTTCCTAGCATCACTTATGTGTCCTAGAGACCCCTCATCTCCATGGGCCTCCATTGTTACAGTCGGTCATGATATGGTCCGCATCAGTACGTCCCAGCGAGTCGAGTGTTCCACCACTCCTTCTCTGGGAAAGTAGTTGTGCTGGCACTCTGGTTTAGCTGCTACAGCTTGTTCTCCTCCTCAGGTGTAGCTTTCGCTGATGCTCGAGTTCGTGGTCGCTGCAGTGGGACATCCCCCTCAGGTAGGGGTCCTACCCTGGTGCTAGCTTGGCAGTTGCGCCTCGTCAGTGCCCTTCCAGGTAGAGGTTTTTTTTAAGGTTAGCTCTACTAAACTGGGGCAGTATGGTACATGGCTTCTAGGGATAGTCTCAGGCCTCCCCCTCACTTTTTGCGCTGACTGGGCAAACGCTGGCTACTACTGTGGGAGCGGTATTGCGTTACCACTACATACTTGGGTTACTACTGCACAGCTGCACAGCTCTTTCGTCAGGCGGTGGACTCTTTTAGCAATGAATTCGGTGGCCTCTGCTGGTGGCCCCTTCCTCTCTGGGGTATGGGGCTAGCAATACAGTGTGACTCCCTTTGCCTGGCTTCCTCCTCAGGAGTTTTTTTTGTACAGCCACTTGATCCTTGGCTACTTCTGTATATTCGCCGGTCTCAGACGGGGAATGGGCTAAGACCTAGCCTATTCTTTCCTGTCTTTTCCTCCTCTGGCTCATGGTTCATAGCCACCCGCATGCCTTGGTAGTTCCACGTTACTACCTTCCCTCATCTGCATTTGCACGGGGTATTCGTTTGGTGGCCTTCTATTCCAGGCACGCTCCGGTCCCGACTGGTGGGCTGTGGCGCCCTTCACATCCCTCCTTCTACGGGACTCTTCCATTGGTCCGGGTGTGCTAACCGTATCTACACGAAAGCTTCCCACCTTTCTCTCCAGAGCCAGAGTTCTGGAAGCATGCGACGTGGACGCCCTGATTTCTCCTTGGTGGGAGTTTTTCCCTCCATACGTGTTTCTTCCCCTCCTTCCCAGGGTTCTACGGAAGATCAAGATGGAGGACAGTCCGACAAATCCTGGTCGCTCCGGATTGACCCCGTCGCGCATGGTACGCCTGACCCCGTTCTCCTTCTAGGAGACGTCCCTTGATCACTGCCGCTCAGAGACTACCTTCTTTCAAGGTCCGGTCTTACATCAACATTTAGATGACGGCGTGGCTAATTGAAACCGCCATTCTGATGTAGGAGAGGGTTTTCGTCGGATGTCATCCGCACTATGATTCAGGCCAGGAAGCCTGCATCGCCCAGGATCTATTATGGGATCTGGAGGTCCTTCCTGGGCTTCTGTGAAGGCTGGGACATCCCCTCACTCAGTTTATTTATTTATTTCTCTCCCCACGGTCCTATCCTTTCTACAATCAGGGTTGGACCTTGGTTAAGCCCTTAGTTCCTTGATGGGTCAGGTTTTTGGCGCTTCTGTCCTGGGGAAGCTTTCCAGCGTCCTCTGGTTCCCTGGTGCCCATGGAATCCCTTCCTTCAGGGAGTGACACATGCGGTTCCTCCGTACCGTCCTTACCGCCTTGGGATATGAATATAGTTCCCTCAGCATTCCAGTCTTCTCCCCTTGAGCCCTTGCGGGGTTTCTCACTCCAGCTCCTGTCTTAGAAGGTAGTCTTTCTTGTGGCTATCACACCCATTAAACGGGTGTCTGTTGGGGGTGCTCTCTTGCAAACTCCCCTTCCGGGTTCTTCACAAGGATAAGGCGGCTCTCCGGCCCATTCCTCCTTCTCCCGACAGTGGTCTTTGACTTCCATATTGATGAAGAAGTTGTCCTTCCTTCACTGTCCCTCTCCTTCACACCCTACGGAAGAGAGTTACACTATTAAACGTTGTCAGAGCTCCAATCATTATTGGCAGCCTCCAGTCCCTTCCGGCGTACGGAACCCCTTTTTCTCTCCGGAGGGTCCTCGCTAGGGATTGGCAGCCTCCAAGGTGGTGATTGCTCGTTGGATTCGGTCTGCAAGTGCTGAAGCATACCGCTGCCCGTGTCACGGCTAACTCCACCACTGCGGTGGGCGTTTTCTTGGGCTCAGAGGAATCAGCGCTTCGGCTGCACAGTTGTGTAAGGCGGCTACCGGTCCTCCTTACACATGTTCGCAAAAAATTGCCAGGTGCTTACTTATGCATCAGCGGTCGCTGCTTGGGCCTGTGTGGTCTTGCAGGCGGCAGCTTCTTTGATGCCTGCCAGGGACGCTTGCTCCATGGGTCTGTGGTTTTTTTCCCTCTCTGTGGACTGCTTTTGGATGTCCACTGGTTCCTGTGTCCCCCAATGAATATGGGCGAGAAAAGGAGATTTTTGTATAACTTACCAATAAAATCTCTTTATCGCTGTTCATTGGGGGACCCGTTGGGTCCTTTGACATGGTTGGTGTTCCACGTGTTTTTCTTTGGTTGGCTTGCTTCTCCTACTGCTTGTACACAAACTGAAGCTCTCTCTCTCCAGGCTGGAGGGGGTATAGCTGCCAGGGGAGGAGCTAACAGCTTTATCTAGTGTCAACGCCTCCTAGGGGACATAGCTATACCACGGAACCTGTGTCCCCCAATGAAGAGCGAGAAAAATATTTTACTGGTAAGTTACCGTATTTTTCGCCCTATAAGACGCACCAGCCTATAAGACGTACATAGGTTTTTGATGAGAAAAATAAGAAAAAAAATATTTTTAACCAAAAGGTGTGCTTTTGGTGGGTTTTGAATTAATGGTGGTCTGTGCATGACACTATTATGGGGGATCTGTGAATGACGCACTGTCATGTGGGGGATCTGTGCATGGCACTGTTTATGGGGGATCTGTGCATGGCACTGTTTATGGGGGATCTGTGGATGGCACTGTTTATGGGGGATCTGTGGATGGCACTGTTTATGGTGGATCTGTGGATGGCACTGTTTATGGGGGATCTGTGGATGGCACTGTTTATGGGGGATCTGTGGATGGCACTGTTATGGGGGGGATCTGTGGCCGACACTGCTATATGTCATCCACAGATCCCCCTCATAACAGTGTCCCTCAATACACCGGCCCTCTGCTCACCGCAGGATTTATAAACATTAATCCTTATCCTGTTAATAAGTTTAACTAAAGCTGCGCTCTCCCCGTTCCCCTGTATCAGTACAGCACTTACGAACAAGCTTCCATAGCAGGCAGAGCGGACGGCAGCAGTAACGTCACTCACTGACGTCGAGCGCCTGCTACTCCCACTTTATGAATGAAGCAGGCGGAGCAGGCGCGCGACGTCAGTTAGTGACGTTACTGCTACCCTCCGTTCTGCCTGCTATGGAAGCTTGTTTGTAAGTGCTGTACTGATACAGGGGAATGGGGAGAGCGCAGCTTTAGTTAAACTTATTAACAGGATAAGGATTAATGTTTATAAATACTGCGGTGAGCAGAGGGCCGGTGTATTGGGGGACACTGTTATGAGGGGGATCTGTGGATGACATATAGCAGTGTCAGCCACAGATCCCCCCCCATAACAGTGCCATCCACAGATCCCCCACCCTATAACAATGCCATCCACAGAACCCCTACCCCATAGCAGCACCATCCACAGATGCCTCATAACAGTGCCATCCACAGATCCCCCATAACAGTGCCATCCACAGATCCCCCATAACAGTGCCATCCACAGATCCCCCATAACAGTGCCATCCACAGATCCCCCATAACAGTGCCATCCACAGATCCCCCATAACAGTGCCATCCACAGATCCCCCATAACAGTGCCATCCACAGATCCCCCATAACAGTGCCATCCACAGATCCCCCATAACAGTGCCATCCACAGATCCCCCATAACAGTGCCATCCACAGATCCCCCATAACAGTGCCATCCACAGATCCCCCATTACAGTGCCATCCACAGATCCCCCATTACAGTGCCATCCACAGATCCCCCATTACAGTGCCCTCCACAGATCCCCCATAACAGTGCCCTCCACAGATCCCCCATAACAGTGCCATCCACAGATCCCCCATAACAGTGCCATCCACAGATCCCCCATAACAGTGCCATCCACAGATCCCCCATAACAGTGCCATCCACAGATCCCCCATAACAGTGCCATCCACAGATCCCCCATAACAGTGCCATCCACAGATCCCCCATAACAGTGCCATCCACAGATCCCCCATAACAGTGCCATCCACAGATCCCCCATAACAGTGCCATCCACAGATCCCCCATAACAGTGCCATCCACAGATCCCCCATAACAGTGCCATCCACAGATCCCCCATAACAGTGCCATCCACAGATCCCCCATAACAGTGCCATCCACAGATCCCCATAACAGTGCCATCCACAGATCCCCCATAACAGTGCCATCCACAGATCCCCCATAACAGTGCCATCCACAGATCCCCCAGAACAGTGCCATCAACAGATCCCCCATAACAGTGCCATCCACAGATCCCCCATAACAGTGCCATCCACAGATCCCCCATAACAGTGCCATCCACAGATCCCCCATAACAGTGCCATCCACAGATCCCCCATAACAGTGCCATCCACAGATCCCCCACATGACAGTGCGTCATCCACAGATCCCCCATAATAGTGTCATGCACAGACCACCATTAATTCAAAACCCACCAAAAGCACACCTTTTGGTTAAAAATATTTTTTTTCTTATTTTCATGTGCAACTTATAGGGCGAAAAATACGGTAACTGTTTTAAATACCTATATTGGCCTCTTGTTCTGATAAAAATCAGCTCTCAGTGGAGTGAATGTTTCTTCAGCTACTGTCTCTGGTGAATAATGATTCTAGCAGCAGGAGCTAGGGGGGAATTCCCAGACAGGCTGTCTGTGAGGCTGGCTGTATTGGTGAAAACTCTTGCTGTGTGAGAAGCTGGCTGTGATTGGTCTAGACTTCTGCCCAGCAACAACAGATTAACACTATGCCTTCTGTTGTTTCTGCTGTGTCCACTGAGTCCACCTTACACTACAAAATGAATATTAAAGGCATATTATCTTGTTCTGCTTCTGTGAACACAAACTATAACAGTTATATGACATTCAAAACATGATGTCACAGTAAATAACTCTATTGTCTTTAACACATAAACATAGGAACTGTATTAGGCTATTGGCAGGTCTAGCTGTATACACATATAAGCTATACTAGCCACCCAGGACAGGTCTTAGCTGGCCAGCTACAATGTGCCATAGACTAGCTCCCTGTAGGCATCGTTTAGATGTATGTATCTAACGCACCACTCATGTCGATATTGGATTCACTGTACTCTTATGGTGATGTCTCTAAATAGACTGCTTGCTTCTTGTTTCAGACCAGGACAAGGAACAGCCTTTGATGATAATTTCTGGCTTGATCTGAATTACCTTGAGGTTGCCATGGCGGTGCAGTCCTGTGCAGCTCACTTTACTGCTCTGCTGTACACTGAAATTTTCACCGACAAAGTCAAGCTAGATGGAGAACAAAAGGCAAAGTAAGTGCCCCCTGGTCTGATTAATGACGCCTGTACCTAGAATTTCCAATCTGACGAGGACATCATTAAATGTAGTGAATCTTTTGTTGTATGCTGTGTGGACTGCTTACTGTTGTTGACATGTCCGTTATTTGGCCAGTTATTTCCTTCAGTTATTGGGAGCTAAAACCAGGTGCGGGTCAAAAACACAGAACAGTTGCAAATAATTGAATTATACCTGATCTCTGTTTAGCCTCCAGTCCTGGTTTTGGCTCACAAAAACTGATGGAAACAACTGACGAGTAAACAAGGCCTTAGCCTAAATCTTCCTGCGTTATCCAATCTCCCTGCTGTTTTAGGAGCAAATCCACTGCCCACAAGTCTCTCAAGTTTGAAGAGGAGAGTCAGACCATGACCATCGTCAGTATGAGCGAGAGAAGCAAAGAGGAAACCGGGATAAGTTTGCAGGTATTTCTAGATGTAATACATAGATTGTATCTATACAAGTTAAAGGGGTTTTTCAAGGGATTTTTACTGATGACCTATCCTATGGATAGGTCATCAGTATCTGATCAGTGGGGGGTCTGACACCCAGGACCCCCACCGTTCAGCTGTTTGAGAAGGCACCAGTGCTCCTGTGAGCGCGGCGGGCTTCTCGCAAGTCACCAAGCACAGCGCCGTACATTGTATAGCGGCTGTCCTTAGTATCACTCTCAGCCCCATTCACTTCAATGGGGCTGAGCTGCGCCGAGGCCATGTGACCAATGAACACGTCGTCACTGGCCTAGGAAAGGCTGAGAGAAGGCCGGGGCAATACTGCAAGCTCCACTGCTTTCTCAAACAGCTGATCAGACCCCCACTGATCAGATACTGATGACCTATCCAGAGCATAGGTCATCAATAAATAAAAAAAACTGGAAAACCCCTTTGAACGGGTTTTGTGGGCTTTTTGGCTACTGTAGTTTATGCTGTTTTAAAATATGTAATGTTGTATATGTAAAAAGTCAGCAATATTAGTATAATGGATGTATTTTGATTGTGAACACCATTGAATCTGGGAAAACATGGTGATTGTAGTTTTTTCTTTTCAAGCAGTGCTTTGGCGGTTCTCTTTTGTGTAGAATCATAGATGTGTAACACACACTCATTTGGTTGCTGCTCAAGTAAAAGTACTTACGCTGCTGTTTGTTACTACGGTTCAGTCTACTGTCAGGATGGTGGGGCCGCTGCTTTCACCTCGCTCAGGGAAAGTCAGACGCCCTGAACTTTCCCTTTAATGACCGGGTAGAGCGCTGCTGAATTGCACTGCCCTGACGCTGGAAGAACAGCTGTGTGGTCCTGTGTCTTCCCTTCACTCGTCTCTACGATCGGAGCAGAATTATCAGTGTTCAGCCTCCTGCTGCAGCCAGGACACAAATGGAGCCTTGAAGGGGCACAAGCACTGTGGGTTGTGTGCAGGATTAACCCTTCCATTGCCCTACACCAAGGATCTTAAAACCAGTAGGTTGCCCTAGACCACCAGGGATCATTACATTAACCCTGTCATGGCCCTAGACCATCAGGGGTACCAGAATTACCTCCATCACTGACCTAGACCACCAGGTATACTTACATTGTTCCCTTCACTGTACTAGACGACATTAACCTTTTTCCCATTTTTTTGTGTTTTTCCTTTTCAGTTTTTACTCCCAGCCCTCCCAAAACCATACCTTTTTTTTATTTTTCCATTCACATAGATGTATGAGGGCTTGTTTTTTTTGCGGGACAAGATGTACTTTCTAATGGCATCTGTTACAGCTGCATACCATGTTGTGGGAAGCGGGGAAAATAATTCCAAATGGGATGGAATAAAAAAAAAAAAAACACCATTACGCCACAGTTTTATAGGGGTTTTTTTACACCAAAAACTTACCTTTTGATTTTATTCTCCAGGTCATTACGATTCCAACTATACCCGACCTGTATAGTTTTTCTTGCATTTTAATACTGGAAAAAATATTAATAACTTTGGAAAAAAACTAATTTTTCCTTTGCATTGCCATATTCTGACCCCCATAACTTTTTTATTTTTATGTTTAGGGAGCTGTGTGAGGGCTAAGCTATACTTTTCATTGATTCCATTCTGGGGTGTGTATGACTTTTTGATCACTTTTTGTTCATTTTTTTGTGAGAGGAGAAGCGACTCAAAAACGGTGAATAGGCCATTTTGACTTGTTTTTCCATTTCCTGTGTGGGATAAATATTTTTATATTTATATATTTTTATATTTTAATATTTTTTAAATAAGATAAATGTGAACAAGGCTCCGGGTCCAGATGGATTACACCCAAGAGTACTTAAAGAGCTCAGTTCAGTAATTGATGTGCCCCTGTTTATAATTTGTAAAGATTCTCTAGGAACTGGTACAGTGCCAAGTTATTGGCGCAAGGCAAACCTGGTGCCCATATTCAAAAAAGGATCTAGGTCCTCCACAGGTAATCATTAGAGATAAGCGAATTTCCGTTTATGAAATTCGTTCACACTTCGTTTGGTGGTAAAAGGTGAATTGCGTTATGGAATCCGTTACCACGGACCATAACGCAATTCTATGATGGAATGCATAACGTAATGCCTTTAGAGGCATTCCGTTATTTATTCTGTCATAATGGAAGTCTATGGGCTGCAAAACGGATCCGACCCGTTTCCGTTATGCTGTCTTAAACACTTTGAGTAATTGGGCATAAACTTGGCAAATGAGGTTCAATGTGGATAAATGTAACGTTATGCATCTTGGTAGTAATAATCTCTGTGCTTCATATGTCCTAGGTGATGTAACACTGAGAGAGTCACTTATAGAGAAGGATTTGGGTGTCCTTGTAGATCATAGAGTGAATTACAGCACACAATGTCACTCAGCTGCTTCTAAGGCCACCAGGATATTGTCATGCATTAAACGAGGCATGGACTCGCGGGGCAGGGATGTAATATCACCACTTTACAAAGCGCTGGAGCGGCCTCATCTGGAATACGCAGTTCAGTTCTGGGCACCAGTCCATAGAAAGGACGCACTGCAGCTGGAAAAAGTACGAGGAGAGCGACTAAACTGATAAGGGGCATAGAGGGTCTTAGTTATGAGGAAAGATTAAAATAATTTAATTTTATTTAGTCTTGAGAAGAGACGTCTAAGGGGGGACATGATTAACCTATACAAATATATAAATGGGCCATACAAAAAATACAGGGAAAAGCTGTTCCATGTAAAATGCCCTCAAAAGACGAGGGGGCACTGCCTCCGACTGGAGAGGAAAAAGTTCAGTCTCCGGAAGCGTCAAAACTTCTTTACTGTAAGAACTGTGAATCTGTGGAATAGACTCCTCAGGACGTGGTCACAGCAGCAGTGATGGCCAGTTCGCATTGTTTGCCCGCGAACACATGCGGGCTGCCATCTTTTCTCACAAGTCCGGCGAGGCACAGGTAAGCTCTTACCTGTGCCTGTGCCACGAGCCGGTCTGAAACAAATGCGGTCACCGGGAGCAGGCAGTTCCGAGAACAGCCCGATGAAGGCCCCCGGCGGCTGTTCTCAGAACTGCCTGCTCCCGGTGACCGCATTTGTTTCAGACCGGCTCGCGGCACAGGTAAAGTCTTACCTGTGCCTCGCCGGACTTGTGAGAAAAGATGGCAGCCCTCATGTGTTCGCGGGCAAACAATGCGAACTGGCCATCACTGCGCAGCAGGAACAGTGGACAGATTTAAAAAGGGTTTAGATGAATTCTTGAAAGCAAATTACATTAAAGGGGTTTTCCCATCTCAGACAATGGGGGCATATCGCTAGGATATGCCCCCATTGTCTGATAGGTACGGGTCCCAGTGGAACCCCCATTGGAGCCCCGAAAAAAAAGGAGGGCGCACTGCGCATGCGCAGCCACCCTCCATCATTTCTATGGGGCCACTGCCTCATAGAAAATTAATGGGAGCATGGGCTGCGCATGCGCGGTATGCTCCCATTCACTTCTATGGAGGAGGCGTGGATTAGCGCTCCCAGTCTTTAACTTCTCAGATACCATGGTCACATTTGACCATGGCATCTGAGAGGTTAAATGTATGCCCGTCAATTGCAAACATTAGTCCCAGGTGCCTGCTGTTTAAAACAGCAGGCACCCGGCGGCCATTGCGCCTGCTCTGCTCGCCATTTTTAAATGCCCGACTGCCGATGTAAGTTTACGTTGGGCAGTCGTTAAAGGGGTTATCTAGGAATTGATAATGATGACCTACCCTCCTGATAGGTCATCATTATCACATCCCCCCATCTGCTGTTTTCAGGGAGTGCAGCCATCTCCTGACAGCTTTCAAAGCATAGCATTAAAATCCCTGCCCTACACTTCCAGGAATACATACATTAACCCCTTCACTATCTTAGACCCCCAGGGATGCAGACAATAACCACTGGATGTTTTGCTCTGTGTATCTGGCTGCATTACAGCTTATTCTTGGTGCTCTATGTAATTATCTGTTTGATATGGTTGTATATTTCCTGGCTTAGAGGTAACAGTGCCCCGGCCCCTAAACTGCCTCACTTACTAGCTTCCATGCCTTCAAGGGAACGTTATTGGGGGCCTGTTCTTGACTTTGCTGCGGAACCGTAAAATTTATAAATAAATAAAAAATAAATTAAAAAAATGAATTTTAATTATAGCCAAAATTAAAGCTGGGAAGATTTGCCTCTGACCTGTGTCTCTCTGTTCTGATTCGCAGGCTAGACAGTTGTGGAAATTGTTTCCACTTTTCCAAATAGAGAGTACATTTTTCTAGTAAAAAAGTCATAAACAGTATTGTTACTTATCATTGTTTTTGGTCTGGTTTTTAAGAATTGTTGTCTCTGACCACTCTCATTGAAGATTCTAACTTATTTTCAACTAAAATCTATATAAACCCTGTAAAAGGTGAAATAAGTTTTATTTAGAAGAATAAATGATTTATATGGTAACCAACTGCTTTGTGAACCATTCTTCTTTGCTGTATATTAGGATCTCATGATGGACATTTACAGGAGTATTGGAGAACCTGACAGCTTGTATGGATGTGGCGGCGGAAAAATGCTTCATCCACTGGCTAGGTGAGATATGGTAAAGTTATGACTTTAAAGGGTGGTCCACAAACAATATCCATATACACAGCATAAGGGGATAATGTATGATTGCCAGGGGTCTGACCATTGGAATCTCTATTGAAAATGAAGGTTCCCAGAGTCCACTGTGTGAATGCAGCTGTAGCGTTCATGCACGACGACCGCTCCTTTCACTTCAATTGAAAGAGACAGGAGAGCACCATACACACACACACAACTGCAGCAGCAAAACTTAAAGGGGTTTTTTCATCTCTTACGTTGGGGGCATATCGCTGTCTGATGCCTCCAATGTCTGATAGGAGCATGTCCCACTTCTGGGACCCACACCATTCTCTAAAACAGAGCCTGCAAAGAGAAGAAGGATATTTCTATTGGACTGCTGAAAATAGCCGAACACTGACTTGAGAGCGCTGGCTCGGCTATTTCCATCAGCCCCATAGAAGTGAATGGAGCGGTGGTTGCACTTGCGCGCTGCGCTTCCCATTCGTTTCTGTGGTACTTCAGAAAGTAGCCGAGCGCGTTGCTTGGCTATTTTTGACACTCCTATAGAAGTGAATGGAGGGCAGCCACGCATGTGCGGTCCGCTCTTCTTCTCTTTGCAGGCTCCGTGTTAGAGATTGGTGTGGGACATGCTTCTATCAAACAATGGGGGCATATCCTAGTGATATGCTCCCAATGTACTGTATGAGATGGGCCAACCCCTTTAACAGATGTGTAGCATGGAAATGCTAGCTGTTGGCAAATGTTTTTCTTTTATATAAGAATAGAACTTTATAAGCGGAGGGCTGCACAGCACTTTACTATCTCCGGCAGTCCCCCAGAGGTGAGTGGAGCAGTAGTCATGCTTGCACACCACCTCTCTATTCAAACAGAGAATTGTTCTTGTGAACTGTGTGGGTCCCAGTGGTCAGACCAGCAGCGATCATATAGTTATCACTTATCCTGTGTATTTGTCCAGGAATACTAAGGTTATTTTATATTTTAAGTGTACCTCCAGATATAAGTTTTTTTTATAATAGGAGATACTTTTAAAACATGGGCACATGTAGCAGACATTCTACGCAAATTCTGCATAGAAATTATAAACAAAAAAAATATGAAAAAGTAGCATAAAATACAACTCTAACTTCCATGTATCAGGAACTCCCTTAAAAGGGTTCTCCGGGAATTAAGAAAATGAAAATACTTAAATATTACTTTATTATAAATATATTCTCAAATACCTTTCATTATTTATAATGGCTCGTTTTGTCTGGGGAGCAATCATCAGGGGAAACAAAATGGCCGCAGTCCCATTAGTTCACACAAAACCTGTCCTGATCACACATGAGGACAAGTTCCTTCACAACACTGAGGTAAAGAGCTGCCTCATCCTCCTCTCTGCTCTACTTGTCAGGGATTATGATCCTGAATACAGATGATAAGAACTTTAGCTGAATTTCTGGAGAATTAAGTTCATGAGAAGACATGAAGTACAGAGAGGATGGACAGGACAGGCTGTGGTGATGTGTTGCTGTGGTAATGGAGGCTGCAAACAAGTGCTGCTGCTCATTAGCCACACCTCACCCTCCTCTCATGTCTCCTCATCATTTCCATTCCCACAGATATTCACCTGTATTCAGGATTCCTGACAAGCAGAGCAGAGAGGAGGATGAGGCAGCTCTATGGATCATTGTGGTGAAGTAACTGCTCGTCCTGTGTGATTAGGACAGGTTTTGTGTGTACTGATAGGACGGCAGCCATTTTATTTCCCCTGATGATTGTTCTCTAGACAAAACGAGCCGTTCTAAGTAATGAAAGGTATTTGTGAATATATTTATTATAAAATAATATTTTCAATTTTTTAATTCCTGGAGAACCCCTTTAAAAAAAAAAAAATTATGTGGACTCTGCCCCCTGCCCCCAAACAACCCTGAGTTCATGAAGTCCTATTTTAGGTATTCCCATATGAAAGATAAGCCATTTACCGTCAGCTAGATTTCCGATACTACATATCTTGTGAAGTTCTGCTCCTGCAGTTGTGCTCAGGGTTGGACTGGCCTTGCTGAGTACCAGAGTATCCTCCAGTGGGCCAAAGCTCTGACACAGTAAAGGACCCCTAATAGAACACGGCCCCTAAGGTCAAGCAGAGACCATTGTATTTAGAACTGACTTTGGAATAAGATCAGGGGTGGACATACTATATATAGGCTGCCTGCACAGGGGCCCAGTAGGAAAAGGGGCCGACCACCATCTTGTCAAGAAAACCTCAATGCCTCCTAAAGTCTACTCCATGGTATGTAAAGGATTGTTAACAAGTGCCATAGCTGTTATTTGATGGATTACAGTCCGCTACAAAAGTAGGTACACTATTAAACAATTTGGTAGAAAAGAGTCCAAAGATGAGCATCTCACTCTCAACAAACTAACATAAAAGGCGTTCGTATACTTTTCTTACACGGGGCTCTTTGCATTTTATGAGTTTGGGCCCTCAGGATTATTTTTCCTGGTGGGCCCAAGGAGGTTCAGTCCGACGATTGGTTGTGTTTCTCCTTCTTGGGTGGGCGGCAGTAGCCTGACTGAGGGACCCTGTGCCTGTCTGTTACATGTTTAATGTGTTCCATATACGAGTACTTTTTTAAAAACTTTTTTATTTATTTATGTTGCATCAGAATCCGAACATATGAACATGAAGCGAAATGGGGTAAAGCTTTGGTTACCTATGACCTGGAAACCAACCTGACTCCGGCTACTCGCCAGGCTGGCATCATGCAGGTATTTGTTGTATGTGCTCAATCATTTTGTATAGAGTAATTCTACACCAACTGTATATTGTTAAAGTGGTTGTATCATCTCAGACAGGTGTGCTTCCCACCTCTGGGACCTGCACCTATCTTTAGAACAGAGCCCCCAGAGTGAAGGAGGGTGTACTGCGCATTCACTCCTATGGGAGCACTGAAAATAGCTGAGCAGCACGCTCGGTTATTTTTTGGAAGTCTCATTGAAATGAATGGAGCGATCACCGCTCCATTCACTTCTATGGAGCTGACGGAAATAAAACCAGCGTTCAGATATTTTCGGCAGTCCCATGGAAGTGAATGGTGGGCGGCAATGTATGCGCTGTGTGCCCTCCTTCACTTTGTGGGCTCCTTCACCTATTAGAGATTGGGGGCATATCCTAGCGACATTCCCCCAGTGTCTGAGAAGATACAACCCCTTTAAGGTTTCACCTTTCATTTGATTTGATTTGATTCAACTTATTGTCATTACACATGTATAATACAGGGTAACGAAATACAGTTTGTGTCTAAAAGGAAGTGCAAAGAGCAGCAAGTGCAATAAAAACAAGTTATATACAGATAAGGATAGTGCAGAAAGTAGGAATAGTTATGTACAGATTATGGACAGATAAATTAAGTATACAGGTGTTTATATTGCTCTATAGAGAGCAAATATACAGATGTACTATGGACAAATATACAGATGTACTGATGTATACATATATACAGATGTACTGATGTATACATATATACAGATATGCAGATGTGCTAATGTATACGTATATAGCAGAGACTTATGCTATGACAGTCTCCCAAACTATAGCAGTAACCAATGTGAACATACAGTGAAGAATGAATGATCGTGGTCATGGGAGAGATGGAGGGGAGGAGGAGTGTGGAGGGTTAAATGAGTGTGGATGGAAAGGTTCAGCGGGGGACTGAGCTCAGTAGGGTGACAGCTGTGGGAAAGAAGTTTCTAAACCTGCTGGTTTTAGTCTGAAGGGTCCTGTAGAGGGAAGGAGTTTAATGGCAGAATGAGAAGAGTCCCTAAGAATGATGCGTGTCCGGCGTAGACATCTCTTCTTGTGAACATCCTCAATGGCAGGAAGTGGAGTCCCTGTGATGCGTTGGGCGGTTTTTACCACTCGCTGCAGTGCCTTACGGTCAGCCACAGAGCAATTCCCATACCAGACTGTAACACAGATGGTCAGGATACTCTATCGCACAGCGGTAGAAGTTACCCAGTATGTCAGCAGACAGGTGGGTTTTCTTCAGTGTCCTCAAGAAAGAGAAGGCTGGAGATGTTGGTTGACCAGGACAGACTCTCAGAGATGTAGGTCCCCAGGAACTTAAAATTGGAGACCCGTTCAACAGCCGTGCCATTTATGTGGATGGGGTCATGGGTGTCTCTCTTCTCCTTCCTGAAGTCCACAATGAGCTATTCTGTTTTGCTGGTATTCAGGAGCAGGTTAGTGTCAGCGCACCACACAGCTAGGTGCTTTACCTCTTCCCTATAGTCAGACTCATCATTGTCACTGATGAGACCTATCACCGCGGTGTCATCTGCAAACTTGATGGAATTGGATCGATACCTAGGCAGTCATAGGTGAAATGGGAGTAGAGGAACGGGCTCAGCCCACAGCCCTGTGGAGTGCCAGTGTTGAGTGTGATGGTGGAGGAACAGTTATTTCCTGACCTAATGCTGGGGTCTGTTGGTCCAGTTACAGATAGAGTTTCTGATTCCAAGATCCACAAGTTTAGTGATCAACTTGGAGGGAATGACTGTATTGAATGCTGAGCTGAAATTAACAAACAGCATTCTTGCATAAGTATTCTTGTTGTCCAGGTGTGAGAGTACACAGTGCAGCGCTGTAGATACAGCATCCTCTGTACTCCTATTACTTTGATAGGCAAATTGGTGAGGATCTAGTGTGGGGGGCAAACATAACTTTAGGTGTGCCAGGACCAGTCTCTCAAAGCACTTCATAACTATAGGCGTGAATGCTACAGGGCGGTAGTCATTCAGGCACGTTGGTAATGAGTGTTTCGGCACTGGCACAATGGAGGTGGTCTTGAAGCACGCTGGGACTACTTTCTGGGCAAGCAACCGGTTGAATGTCAGTAAAAACCCCTGCAAGCTGCTCAGCACATGCTGGAAGCACACGTCCAGGAATGCCGTCAGGGCCAGCAGCCTTGTGAGCGTTGATACTGCTCAGTGTGTTATGGCCATCTGTGATGGTGAGAGTGAAGGTATAGCAGTCATCAGAGGGTAGGGTTTTGGCAAACTTTTCCTTGTTCTTGTCAAATCAAGCGTGAAAATCATTTAGCTCATTGAGGGAGGACACAGTCATGGCTTAATGAGCTTATAGTCAGAGATGGCCTGAATGCCCAGCCACATGCGTGTGGGTCAGAGTTGACAAAGTATTCCTCCACCGTCAGCTTGTAGCTGTGCTTGGTGTTCTTGATGCCCCTCTTCTGGTCTGCCCTGGACGTACTGTAGGCCTGAGCGTCACCAGATCTAAAGGCAATGTTACGTGCCTTTAGTAGAAGCCGCACTTCCTTGTTCATCCATGGTTTCTGATTTGGGTACATTGTGATCTGCTTTTCTGTGGTAACATTGTCAATTGTAGTGTTGATGTACTCTAGTACTGAGTACGTGTAAGAGTCGATGTTAGTGTGAGAACCACAGGTGGCCTGAGAGGCAAACATGCTCCAGTCCGTGTCTTTAAACCTGTCCTGGAGTACAGAATCTACCCCCGCTGGCCACACCTTGATTGTCTTCACAGATGGTTTCACACGGTTGATAAGAGTTGAATACTTGGGGGTGCGAAACAAAGAAAGGTGATCAGACTGTCCCAGGTGGGGGAGGGGCGTTGCCTTGTTGGCTCCAACAATGTTTGTATAGACCTGGTCCAAGGTTGTATCCCCTCTAGTATGGCAGGAGACATGTTGATGAAACTTAGGTAGCACTGACTTTAGATTAGAGTGGTTTCAGTCACCCTCTACAATAAATGCAGCCTCAGGGTGTGCAGATTGTTGTTTGCTAATGACCGCATGAAGTTTATTTCTAGCAAGCTTGGCATTAGCATCCGGTGGGATATATGCAGCCATTATTATAGTGGAGGTGAACTCCCTCAGCAGATAGAACGGTCGGCATTTAAAGGGGTTGTCTGTGTTCAAAGCTGAACCTGGACATACCCATAATTTCACCCCGGCAGCCCCCATGACTTGAGCATCGGAGCAGTACATGCTCCGATGCTCTCCTTTGCCCTGCGCTAGGCATGGGCTCTTTTGTTTACGATCACACACTGCCAGGCAGAGGCTTCCGCCCGGCAGTGTGTTCGGTGACATCACCAGCTGTGATGGGTGTGCTTTAGCGCTGCCCTAGCTGTTTTACTGGCTAGGGGAGCGCTAAGGCCCGCCCATCAGTGCCGGTGACGTCACCGGGCTTCCTGGCAGCCCCATGGAGATCCCGGTACGTCACAGGATCTCCAAAAAATGCCTTTGCCCTGCGCGATTTAGCTCAGGACAAAGGAGAGCATCAGAGCATGAACTGCTCCGATTCTCAAGTCAGGGGGGCTGCTGGGGTGAAAATGGAGGGATGTCCGGGCTCTGAACCCGGACAACCCCTTTAACCATGAGATACTGTAGGTCAGCTGAGCGGTGTTTCCCAACAATGGCAGAGTTCTACACCAAGCCTTGTGAACATACATGCACCGTCCTCCTATTTCATCTGAATAGAATTGATCTGGATACATTTTAACAACACATCTAGCAGCTACAAAGCAATTTTGGATTAGTACAAATCCCAGTGATCTCAGTGAGAGCTGGATCAATCTGCATCCAGTGTGCTTACCCTGGCGGCCGACTGCCGGCAGTCAACCTTTCATCTGTGATTTCTGTGGGCACTTAAAGGAAAGCAGAGAACAGAAGTTTAAGTGTTATATACATATAGTGCAAATGCATTCTGTAGAGGATTTTAGACTTGGAAACAAAATGTTTTTGAGGTATAATGGGGCATTGGGCATTCGTTCCAACTCCTCCTAGCACCTGATGTCCTATCTTCTTAAAGGGCCGGTGTACGCCAGATTCTAATCATATGCAGCCTTTGGCTTTCTGGGACTTTATGCCTAAACAAGAGGTCCATTTGTCTCCAGTAAATTGCCAGTTGAATGTTTCCTTGATATATTCCTCACTTTGCTGCTGTGTGATAGGTATTCTTCACAGACATTGGAAGGGTTTTTTCACTATACGAATGGTTAAATAGTTGAATGCCCCTCAAATACAGTACCCCTCTGCCATCTATGAAGACACCAGTATTCTAACTGGCACATGGTAGTTTGTGGGGGCCTTCTTCCTGAATGCTTTGGGGCCCAGGTGCTTCAAGTTATGCCTGTCTAGACCAAAGAGCTTGGTCTGTGTCTAGGCTAAACTTGTGGCTGCCATTAAAGGGGTTATCCAGCCCCTAAAATGCCTCCCCATACGCCCGGGCCCCTCACACAGAGCGTATATGGAGATATTTTAGCAGCTGCCATTAAAGGGGTTATCCAGCCCTTAAAATGCCTCCCCATACGCCCGGGCCCCTCACACAGAGCGTATAGGGACATATTTTTGCAGTTGGATAACCCCTTTAAAGGGGTTGCCCAAGTAAATGGCCTTAAATAGTGAAAGGAGCAATACTTACCCCATTACCCCTCTGCTGTTTGTTTTCCTGGCTGCAGCAGTAATGTTCCGTGCACACAACACATCACCACTGCAGCCCTTCACTGGCCTTAGCAGTGACATCCCATTTACTGCTGAGGCCAGTTATTGTCTGCACAGTGACCTGTGTGCACAGAACGTGACCACTGCAGCCAGGAAGAAAAGACATCAGCGGTGCAGGATCGGAGCACATCTCTGGAGGTCGCAGGAGGGAAAAGGGGTAAGTATCACTTCTGTTATTTTAGACAATTTACAGCTTACAGAGTTTCCTTTCTTTTTCTTGTTCACAATGACATTTTCTTTCAGGCCTTACAGAACTTTGGCTTGTGTCACATGCTGTCCACTTACCTGCGAGGCCTTGAGCATGAGAATCCAGAGTGGTCTTCAGAGCTGCAGGAGATCCACTTTCAGGCAGCATGGAGGAACATGCAGTGGGATCAGAGCCCGTCCTATAAGTAATGCTTGACCTTCTTGAGTTGTGTTACTTTATTATACTGCATTTCTCTAGTTGTCCAGTGTATAATTTTATACTCCTTTTTTTGTTTTGTTTTAGAAATGATGCTGCCGGTCCTGGCTACCATCAGTCTCTGTACTGTGCTATACAGTCCCTGAGAGACAAAGAATTCCCATCTTTTCATGACCACATTAAATTTGCTAGGTATTTTATGCTCATTGTCTATATGTACTTTGTATATAATTTGCTGCTTTGCTAAATTTCAGTTAATTATTCTAAAAGTCCCGGTTGCTACTTAAGGGGCTGTATTACACAGCCCAATGTGGCAAACGATTGTCGGGATTGCCTGCTAGCTATTGGAGGAGATCTCTGCTGATGTTGTGTAATGGTTTGTCAGCAGCAGATCATTATTAGACACCACGATCTGCCGCCTGAAAATGATCATTTTTTAACATGTCAAAAGATTTGGATTGTCCGATGATTGAGCGTTTGCTCATTCTTTGGGCAATCGGCGGCAGTATTATACTAACGAGCGTTTTATATTATCTGCCTAAAAATCAAGCAGTGTAATACAGGCTTTGGGCACCTGTAGATGAATATCAGATGTAGCGAAGCCAGTATTAGGTCTGCCCTCTAGCCAGTCACTGGCTGAGTGGACAGTACAAGCTGTTTTTGGTGAGTCTGAACAGCAGCGGCGAGGAATCGGTGAATACTCACTGTTTGTTATCTTTGCCCTCTCTGACCCCATTTTTATTAAAAATTATTGCATTGGAATACCCCTTTTAAGGTACTCATACATGTTAGTGATTTATAAATAAAAAAAATTGGGGGCACATTTATTTAGACTGAAGTTTTAGATGTCCGTCTAAATAAAGCCCCATCGCTGGCGTTGGATGAAGTCATAACTTCGGCATATCCAGCGCCGCTTCTAAATGTAAGACAGCTTAGCTGTCCTATGGTAAATGAGATGGGCCTGCCGGCCCCTCCCCTTCCCCGCCCACAGCACGCCCACTTTTTTAGACCTGGCGTAAGCGGGGAGAAGTCGCAGATTTAGGCGTATTTCAGCTTGATAAATGACCCCCATTGATAACTACACTTTCAATAGGTAAACGCCAAAGTGAGGCTCTGACACGGAATCACATTAAAGTGCGCCTATGATAACAATTTTCCATGTTATTACAGAAAAATGCCTCTGTGTCCACTTAACAAGCTCACCCCCCTCGCCGCCTTAAATGTTCACTTACTTTGAATTCACTGTTTAAATCCATCATCAAAAAGGAGACAGATTTTCAGCTCACTGGTCTCAGTGGTCACATGTCCATAAATCGCACATGACCGATGAGATCTGTGATCACTTCCATTCCTGCGGGGACCGGATTCCCCAAGTATGGGACTGGCAGTGCCTGGCACAGAGGGACCTTTTGCAGGTAAATAAACCTTTTTTTACTTTTATAAATCTGTCTGCTCCACTGAGAGTTTTTAAAAACTGCCGGATAGACAACTCCTTTAAAGAACCTGGACTTTGAAATTAGTTAAACCTAACTGGGTTTTGAAGGAATGGATTCCATCAGTGCAATGAATTCTTCAGTCTTAAGGGGGAGCTCTAACTCAACAAATCCAGCTATGATTGATAGACATTTCATATTACAGAGAAAAAGCAGAACTTAATTATTAATAAACGTTTTCTATTGTCTCCTAGGGTTAAAGAAGTTGAGGAGCTGTGTAAAGGCAGCCTTGAGTCCGTGTATTCTCTGTATCCCACGTTGTGCAGGCTGCAGGCCGTTGGTGAATTGGCAAATGCTGGTCAGATGTTTTCAAGGTATGCCTGAACCTTACTCACCTAAGTAAACTGTATGAAAAAAGTCAATGTGGTATAGCCAAGAAATATGGTAGGTACTCAGTGGCCACTACCGCCGTACACAAAGCAAGTACCCTCTGATAAAACCTTGGGGTTGTCTGGATTCAGCGCCAAACCTGGACATATTCCCTTCTTCCCCCACTCTGCCCTCTGACATTGAGCATTGGAGCATTTAATTCTCTCCCTTTCCCTGCTCTGTTTGTGTATATTTTTACACTGCTAGGCAGAGACTTCTACCTAGCAGTATTTCCGATGAAACTACCAGCACTAATGGGTAGGCTTTAGCGCTGCCCTAGCCGTTTTACAGGCTAGGACAGAGCTAAAGCCCGCCTATTAGTGTCGGTGACGTCACCGGGGTCACTGCTGGGCGGAAGCTGACTTTTCACCCGGTTCATCCGGGGACCAGATCAGTGAACATACATTGGACAGACGTTTGATAGCAGATTGATTAAAAATTATAGGTCCGATGCTGAATGGCAGATAGGTGCTACAAGTGCTGTGGGTACTCAATGGTTGGCTTCATCACTGCGCATGTAGTTATTTCTATGGCTAGTCAAAATCAATACAACGGATGGTTGTCAGTGTAGTGGCATGTGCCCCTGCCTTCTGGATAATTCTGTTTTTGTCTTTTTGTAGTGGCATGTGCCCCTGCCTTCTGGATAATTCTGTTTTTGTCTTTCAGAGCCATCACTGAGCATCAGTTAAATGACCTCTACATGAAGTGGCAGCAGCAGTCTCAACTTCTTAAAGACAGCGACTTTGGCTTCCAGGAGCCTGTCCTTGCTCTTCGATCTGTTATCCTGGAGACAATGCTGGAGAAAGATGTCTCCAATCAGGACTGCTTCAATCAAATTCTCACCAAACATTTAATGGAGTTATCCCGGGTATCTAGGCTCGCTAACAACACCCAGGTTGATTTTATATTTTTTTGTTATTTATATTTTCATGCATTTTAAAGCATTGCAGAAAAGAACAGTTTGAACAAATACAGAAATGCCTAGTATCAGTAAGAGAATATCTGAGCCAATCATGTTTAAAGGGCAGCTGTCAGCAGATTTGTACCTATGACACTGGCTGACCTGTTACATGTGCATTTGGCAGCTGAAGGCATCTGTGTTGGTCCCATGTTCATATCTGTACGCATTGCTGAGAAAAATGGTGCTGTATTATATGCAAATGAGCCTCTAGGAGCAACGGGGGTGTTGCCGTTACACATAGAGGCTTCTGCTCTCTCTACAACTGCTGCGCCCTCTGCACTTTGATTGACAGGGCCAGGCAGGCATGATCACGTTTTTACTGCCGGGTCCTGTCAATCAAAGTGGAGAGGGTGCAGCAGTTGCCTCTCGGTATACTGGCAGTGCCCCCGTTGCTCCTAGAGGCTCATTTGCATATAGTAAAACATCATGTTTCTCAGCCATGCGGGACACATATGAACATGGAACCAACACAGATGTCTTCAGCTCCCAAGCGCACATGTAACCGGTCAGTCAGTGTCCTAGGTACAAATCTGCTGACAGATGCCCTTTTTAAGCCTGCATATTGTAGAGGCTCCCAATACCAAAAATAAAATACAGAGAAGCCCTCTTTATATATTCTATGCAAATTATACAGTGTGATAAGTACAGATCTGCTGACATGCCCTTTAAAGTGTGAAAGGACCTCAGATGTTCACATGGACATATAAAGGGAGTTTCCAGTAAAGCTCGGGGTAGTGACGTCTGTCTGTGCAGCCTCTGCGTTATTTTAAAGACGTGCAAGATGATAACATTTCTTCATAAAGAAGTAAGACTGCCATCATTTTCAGTCTGATGGACCCTGCAACTTTTTAGCCGTTTTTCAGCTAAAAGTATTGTATCTTAGGCCTCCTGTCATGGGAGGCCTGCATGGCAGCACACCAAGTCCCTATGGTTCTGTAATAGGTGTGCTGTAATATGGTGTCTCCATATGGTACCGCACTACAGAAATGTTATCCACAATAATGCAGCATTTGATAGAGTATAACTTTGTGTGAAGGAGTGAGAAACCGCTGTATGAAACTGGAGATATAAGTGCAACATTGATCCATAAATTTACAGTATATAGGTGATGTATTAGAACACAGTACAGAGCTATAACACAAACAGCCATACAAATACAATAGATGTGCATTGTCCAGCTAGGTTTATCCTCCCTAGAGATGAGCGAATTACATGTTATGAAATTCGTTCACGTGTCGTTTGGTGGTAAAAGGTGAATTGCGTTATGGATTCCGTTACCACGGACCATAATGCAATTCTATGATGGCATGCATCAAGAAATTCCTTTAGAGGCATTCCGTTATTCGTTCCGTCATAATAGAAGTCTATTGGCTGCAAAACGGATCCGTCCCATTTCCGTTATCCAGGGGAGTCCTCTCCTGCATAACGGAAACGGGAAGGATCCATTATGCAGGCCATAGACTTCTATTATGACGTAACGAATAACAGAATGCATTCCATCATAGAATTGTGTTATGGTCCGTGGTAACGGAATCCATAACGCCATTCACCTTTTACCAGTAAGCAAATTTTCTAAATATGAAATTCGCTCATCTCTAATCCCCACCACCAAGAACGACTTGCCTAGAACAATGACATGGTCATTTATAGCTTGGAATAACATTGTCCTTCAGCTGAGTGACATGGAAGTAAACGTCACATTATATCGGTTTGTGTTACCCCGTCCTTTTATGGAATAGTAAGGTGATTTAAAGGTTATGTACACCTTTGGGGATAGTTTTATTCCATTGCACTCATTTTGAGCTAAAAATAATTTTTTACATTGGTTTTCAAAAATTTGAAGCCCCTTTCTCTATACTGCCTTGAGATTCTCTAGTACCAGGCTCTGTAATTTTACTGTTTCCCATCGGGCAGCTCAGCTGACGGATCCTTATCTCTGACCTCCTAAATGCTCATTATAGCTCAATTCTTATCTTACTGATGAGAATGTGGCTTAGGTCAGTATTAGACCTGCAGAGGGTCGGCCAGATCATCGCTAACAATCGCTTGTAGGAACGCTCGTTAGCAGTGATCTGCCTGTGTAGAAGTGCCGCCGATTACCTGATGAACAAGCAATCGTTAATTTCTAACGATAATTTGTTTTCCCTTAGTCCTATCAGCAGCACAGATGGGGTTAACTGCCCCCTGTGGACTGGTAGGACCGGCGGAATTTTTAATGGGCCCAAGAACCAATAAACGATCTTCAGCTCCCTGAAAGGGAGGAGATCACCCCCCAGCCCACCGTGTTTTTAACAAGCATAATGTATTTAGGGTGGAATATTTGTGTGCTGCTGTTAGGACTAAGGGAAAACAAATTATCGTTAGAAATTAACGATTCCCTTACGTCCTACCAGCAGCACAGATGGGGAGATAGCAAGAAGAATCCCCTAGGGAGGGTCCTCATGCCTGGCAGAACTAAGAACTGTCTGCCCAAAGGCCGAAAACTCTGCCATCCTAGCATCTATCCTATAATGGGAGATGAAGGTTGACTCCGAGCTCCAGGAGGCTGCCTTACAGATCAACTCCAAGGGAAGAAGTCTTCTTTCCGCAACAGAGGTGGAGACAGCCCTAGTAGAATGGGCTCTCACAAACTCCGGAGGATCTAGGGATTGGGAGACGAAGGCCTCCCTAATGGCCTTTTTGATCCAGCGACTAATGGTGGCTTTAGACGCTTTATGGCCTTTAGACTTACCGGCAAACAGGATAAGGAGATTTTCATCTATCCTGAATTCTCTGGATCTATCCACATAGACCTGGAGGCACCTTGAAATATCCAGCGGGTCTCTTGCTGGAGTATCAGAGGAGGAGGCTGAAAACAAAACTGGTAAGGAGATTACCTGGTTGATATTTTGGAAGGTAGGCACCTTAGGCCTGAAGTAGGGTAAGAACTTCAGGAGTACTCTGTCCTGTAGGAAGATAATATAGGGGTGAATCGCAGAGAACGCCTGCAATTCAGAAATCCTTTTGGCTGAAGCTACAGCCAGAAGAAAAACCATCTTTAAAGTTAGAAATCGGAATTCGACCTCCTCCAATGGCTCGAAGGGGGGGAGATGCTAGCCCCCTGAGCACTACTGAAAGATCCCACTGGGGAATGGGTTTCAGTATAGTAGGCTTTAGTCTTTCAGCTCCCTTCAGGAAGCGTTTAATGAGTGGGTCCCGAGAATGCGGCCTGTTGAGACAGGCCGAGATGGAACAAATCTGTACCTTCAAGGTAGCTGGAGAAAGACCTTTATCTAATCCATCTTGAAGAAATTGTAATATCGCAGGAAGGGGCGGATCTGCAGACGCCACCTGTTTGGAATCACACCATGACATGAAGATTCTCATGATCCTGGAGTAGGCCTTCTTCGTAGACTCTGCTCGGGCCTGATCCCCGACTCATCTGAATGAGCTGGGTAAACCAGGATCTCCTGGGCCAGAACGGTATGATGGCTATTACCGAGGCCTGATCCTGACGGATTTTCATCAATACCCTCGGTATCATGGAAAACGGAGGGAAGATGTAAGCCAGCCTGAACCTCCACGGTATCGACAGAGCATCTATCGCCAGGGGGTTGTCTTCCCTGTAGAGGGAACAAAACCTCAGCACCTTGGCGTTGAACCTGGTTGCCATGAGATCCACCTCTGGCATACCCCACCTGTGAACTAACTGCCTGAAGATCTCCGGATGCAGAGAACACTCCATGGTCGGTAATCCTCGACTTAAGCAGTCCGCTATCATAGTGTCACGGAATGTGTACAGGTAACAAGGCAAAGCAACATGTATAAACGACTCGCTGGATCCAAAATCTAAGGAACCAAGGGAGACCCCTGCAGAAGACCTGGCACTTTCCCTGGCTGCTCAGCCTATGCAAAGATCCGAATGGTGGAGGTTTGCATATCCACGAACCTTGACTATAAAGCCCTGAGCACCCTACAATAGTGAGGGGACACGACCACCGGCTCCCTACACAAGACACGGAGGGAGTCAGGGTCACCTGGAATCCAGCAAACAGATATTAACAGATAAAGGTACACTTAGCTTTGAAGCAAACAGGAGGACAGATCAGCGTGCACACACACTCCAGGAAGTAATATAAGCCGCTCAGAAAAGCATTCTGGGGAGGCATTTAAAGGGAAGCAATTAACACATGACAGCTGAGAGAGGCTGACGAGAGGAGGAGCTGAATACCACAACACAGAAATTCAAGGAGGAGGTTCTGAAAGGCCTATGTCAGAGCTTCTCAGCTGTCTGGTTGTGACAGTACCCCTCCCTCTACGAGTGGACTCCGGACACTCAGAACCCACCTTCTCAGGATGGGATCTATGGAAAGCCCTGATGAGACGAGAGGCCTTAATGTCCGTCACTGGGACCCACATCCTCTCCTCAGGACCATACCCCTCCCACTGAACAAGGTACTGAAGAGAACCGCGGACAAGACGAGAATCCACAATCCTAGATACCTGAAATTCAAGATTCCCATCAACCATAATCGGAGGAGGAGGCAAAGGCGAGGGTACAATGGGTTGAACATAAGGTTTCAATAAGGACTTATGAAAAACATTATGGATCTTCCAAGTCTGAGGAAGATCAAGACGGTATGCAACAGGATTGATGACAGACAGGATTTTGTAAGGCCCAATAAACCTAGGACCCAACTTCCAGGAGGGAACCTTCAATTTGATATTCTTGGTAGACAACCACACCAGATCACCAACATTCAGGTCCGGACCAAGCACACGTCTCTTATCAGCCACACGCTTATATCTCTCACTCATGCTCTTTAGATTATCTTGAATCTTTTGCCAAATAGATGACAAAGACGAGGAGAATCTGTCCTCATCAGGTAAACCAGAAGACCCCTCTCCCGAGAAAGTCCCAAACTGTGGATGAAACCCATATGCACCAAAAAATGGTGACTTATCAGAGGACTCCTGACGACGGTTATTTAAAGCAAACTCAGCAAGGGACAAAAAAGAACACCAATCCTCTTGATTCTCCGCCACAAAACAACGCAGATATGTCTCCAGATTCTGATTGACGCGCTCTGTCTGGCCATTCGACTGCGGGTGGAACGCAGAAGAGAATGACAACCGAACCCCCAAGCGAGAACAGAAAGCCTTCCAGAATCTGGAAACAAACTGCGTGCCCCTATCAGAGACTATGTCTGAAGGAATACCGTGCAATTTGACAATGTGATCAACAAATGCCTGCGCCAGCGTCTTAGCATTGGGCAAACCAGGAAAAGGGATGAAATGCACCATTTTGCTAAAACGGTCCACCACCACCAGAATCACAGTCTTCCCCGAGGAACGAGGCAGGTCCGTGATAAAGTCCATGGACAGATGTGTCCAAGGACGGGAAGGAATGGGTAAGGGAAGGAGAGGACCTGATGGCCGTGAATGAGGGACTTTGGCACGAGCGCAAGTCTCGCAGGCTGCCACAAAACCCTCAACCGACTTACGAAGCGCAGGCCACCAGAATCTCCGAGCGATGAGATCCAGTGTGGCTCTTACCCCCGGGTGCCCAGCAAGGACCGTATCGTGGTGTTCTTTAAAAATCTTGTGTCTTAAAGCGAGAGGCACAAACAACCTCCCAGGAGGACAAAGATCAGGAGCCTCTGACTGGGCTGCCTGCACCTCTGCCTCCAATTCAGGAAAAAGAGCAGAGACCACCACACCTTCAGCCAAAATGGGACCCGGGTCTTCAAAATTCCCGCCTCCCGGAAAACAACGTGACAGGGCATCTGCCTTCACATTCTTAACTCCAGGGCGGAACGTGACAACAAAATTAAACCTAGAAAAGAACAACGACCATCTGGCCTGTCTCGGGTTCAGACGCTTGGCTGACTCCAAGTAGGCCAGATTTCTATGGTCAGTAAATACGGTAATAGGGTGTCTGGCTCCCTCTAGCCAATGGCGCCATTCCTCAAAAGCCAACTTGATGGCCAACAATTCCCTATCTCCCACATCGTAATTTCTCTCTGCGGAGGAGAGTTTTCTTGAGAAAAAGGCACACGGTCGCCAATTGGCAGGAGAGGAACCCTGAGACAAGACCGCCCCCACACCCACCTCAGAAGCATCAACCTCAACTATGAAGGGTAACGAAACATCAGGTTGCACCAAGATGGGAGCGGAAGCAAAACTCTCCTTGATATCAGAAAAAGCCTTACGCGCCTCTACTGACCAAGAAGAAAAATCTACCCCCTTTCTGGTCATATCAGTGAGTGGTTTAACAATAGAAGAATAATTCAAAATGAACTTCCTGTAATAATTGGCAAAGCCCAAAAAACGCATCAGCGCCTTTTGATTCTCAGGAAGCTCCCACTCAAGCACAGCGCGGACCTTCTCGGGGTCCATGCGAAAACCAGAAGCGGAGAGAAGAAACCCCAGAAATTGAATTTCTGGAACCGCAAACACACATTTTTCCAGTTTCGCATATAATTTATTCTCCCGCAGGATGAGCAAGACCTGACGTAAATGTTCCTTATGAGTTTTGAAATCGGGAGAAAAAATCAAAATGTCATCCAAATACACCAATACAAATTTTCCCATCAAATGATAAAAAATGCTGTTCACGAAATGCTGAAAAACGGCTGGGGCATTCATCAAACCAAAAGGCATAACCAAATTCTCAAAATGGCCCTCAGGGGTATTGAAGGCCGTCTTCCATTCGTCCCCTTCTCTGACCCTGACCAGGTTGTATGCCCCTCTTAAATCTAATTTGGAAAAGACTTTAGCCCCAACAACCTGGTTAAATAGGTCCGGGATCAGAGGAAGCGGATAAGGGTCACGAATTGTGATATTGTTCAGCTCCCTGAAATCCAGACAAGGTCTTAAAGAACCATCTTTTTTCTTAACAAAGAAAAAACCAGCGGCAACAGGTGACTTTGAGGGTCGTATGTGTCCCTTTCTCAGACTCTCAGAGATATAAGTACGCATAGCGATCCTCTCAGGTTGGGAAAGATTGTATAAACGAGATTTAGGCAGCTTGGCGTCTGGGATGAGATTAATAGGGCAATCGTACTCCCTGTGCGGGGGCAAATCCTGAACTCCACTCTCAGAGAAGACATCCGAAAATTCAGAGAGAAAAGATGGTACAGTCTTAGTAGCAACCTCAGAAACAGAAACAGATGTCGTGAGGCAATTCTCTCTGCAAAAGTCACTCCAACCATTTATTTGCCTTGCTTGCCAATCAATGGTGGGGTTATGTTTAGTGAGCCAGGGTAGCCCCAACACTAGAGGAGTCGGCAAACCGCTAAGGACGAAACATGACACATCCTCAACATGAGCATCACTCACAATTAAACGGATATTGTGAACTATGCCCTTTAATGACTTCTGAGAAAGTGGAGCGGAATCGATAGCAAACACAGGAATATCCTTTCTCAAAGCGCACACCTGGAAACCATGAGTTATCGCAAAGTGATTATCAATGAGATTGACCGCTGCTCCACTATCCACAAAAATCTCACAAAAAATGTTCTTGCTCTCTAGCGCCACCCTAGCCGGCAGGACAAAACGGGAACTACAAGCAAACGGAAAATCTTCAATCTCCGCCTCAATCCTGCCAATAGTAACAGACGGAACATTTTTCAAAGATTTTTTCCTCTTTGTTTCTTTATTATACCCAGAGAACTGCCTGAATCTCCTAGAGGGACAAATATTTGCCAAATGATTAATACCTCCACAACAAAAACAAACCCTCCCATGCGGGCTGAATCTTCTATTGTCAGAAGCAATCAACCCCAGCTGCATGGACTCCTGCTCAGAAGGGGCTGACAGCGACTGAGACCCCTGCGCAGAGAATGGGACCGCTGCACAGTCCTGGGACCGAGTATGACAGGAAGGAGAGATCTCTCCTCTCTCTCTAAGACGCCTGTCAATACGAACGGCCTGAGACATAGCAGAGTCCAAAGAAATAGGCCTTTCATGAAAGGCAAATGCATCTTTCAATCCCTCTGAAAGACCATGGCAAAATTGACTTCGGAGTGCAGCATCATTCCAACCAGTATCAGCTGCCCAACTCCGAAATTCTGAGCAGTATATTTCTGCGGATTGTTTACCCTGGCATAGAAGACGTAGTCTAGACTCCGCCAGAGCAATACGATCCGGATCATCATATATCTGACCCAGGGCTAAAAAGAATTCATCCACTGAACGGAGGGGCCGTGCCCCCTCCGGCAGCGAAAAGGCCCAGGACTGAGCGTTACCCCTGAGCAGCGATATAATGATCCCCACCCTCCGTTCCTCATCACCAGAAGAATGGGGAAGAAGGCGAAAATGGAGTTTGCAAGCCTCTCTAAAACGCACAAAATTCTCACTACCCCCGGAGAACGTATCCGGGAGCGAGATCTTAGGCTCAGAACAAGCTCCATGAACGCAAGCTGAACCGGTCACTTGAAGCTGAGAAAAAGTCTTACGGAGGTCAGCTACCTCCAATGAAAGACCCTGGAAGCGTTCAGCCAAAAGTGAAACCGGATCCATGCTTAAGACGGTTTTGGCGGCTTATAATGTCACGGAATGTGTACAGGTAACAAGGCAAAGCAACATGTATAAACGACTCGCTGGATCCAAAATCTAAGGAACCAAGGGAGACCCCTGCAGAAGACCTGGCACTTTCCCTGGCTGCTCAGCCTATGCAAAGATCCGAATGGTGGAGGTTTGCATATCCACGAACCTTGACTATAAAGCCCTGAGCACCCTACAATAGTGAGGGGACACGACCACCGGCTCCCTACACAAGACACGGAGGGAGTCAGGGTCACCTGGGATCCAGCAAACAGATATTAACAGATAAAGGTACACTTAGCTTTGAAGCAAACAGGAGGACAGATCAGCGTGCACACACACTCCAGGAAGTAATATAAGCCGCCCAGAAAAGCATTCTGGGGAGGCATTTAAAGGGAAGCAATTAACACATGACAGCTGAGAGAGGCTGACGAGAGGAGGAGCTGAATACCACAACACAGAAATTCAAGGAGGAGGTTCTGAAAGGCCTCTGTCAGAGCTTCTCAGCTGTCTGGTTGTGACACATAGCCTCGAATATGAGTGGCAGATAGATGGGAAAGGTTCATCTCTGCCCACCGAAGAATTACCCCGATCTCTGATAGAAGGGGCAATGATCTTGTGCCTCCCTGCTTTTTTATATAGAGAACCGCAGTCATATTGTCTGACTGGACTTTCACTGCCTTGCCCCGAATCTGAGGGGCGAAGTGAAGGAGGGCTAGCCGGATAGCTCGCATCTCGCGAAGATTGGAAGAAAGATGCCGCTCCAGAGGAGACCAAGAGCCCTGTACTGGGGATCCGTCCAGGTGAGCGCCCCAGCCTACAAGGGACGCGTCTGTAGTCAATATGACCCAAGCTGGTTGGGTCATAGACTTCCCTGCTGGCAGATGGAACCACCATGTGAGGGAATTCCGGGTTTGACCGGACAGGGAGCACAGAGAATCTAGCCCCGCAGGGCTGCCGTTCCATAAGCGTAGGACCTCCGACTGAAGAGGACGGAGGTGCCATAGTGCCCAAGGGACTGCGTCCGCAGCCGCTGACATGAGCCCCAGCATCTTCATGAGAGTCCGGATAGAGACTCGACGAGGGACATAAAGGACCCTTGCCAGGTCCTGAACCCGCGCTCTCCTTTCTGGAGTCAACTGGAGGGACATCTCCACAGAGTCGACCACGAATCCTAAATAATGGATTGAAGTCGATGGGCTCACATTCGACTTCTGCCAGTTGATGATCCAGCCTAGGCGGAAGAGAAAGGAGATTGCGATCTGAAGATGGTGGGTAAGGATCGGAACTGAAGAGGCTATGAAAAGCCAATCGTCCAGATAGGGAATAATAGTCAGTCCTTGAAGTCTCAAAGCTGCCACCACCGACACCACCACCTTGATGAAGATAAGGGGGGCAGAAGAGATTCCGAAGGGAAGCGCGACGAACTGAAAGTGCCTGCGAACCCCTAAAATCTGGACCGCGATCCTGAGGAACTTCCGGGAAGTGGAATGGATCGGGATGTGAAGATACGCATCCTTGAGGTCCAGAGTGGCCATGACGTCCCCAGTGTTGAGGATATGGCTGACTGACTTTATGGTTTCCATGCGAAACCTGGTTTTCCTTATAAATCGATTGAGGAATCTCAAGTCAATGATCATCCGGAGATCTCCCGTCTTCTTGGGAACCAGGAACACTGGAGAATAAATCCCTAGGCCTCTCTCCCCTGCCGGCACCTCCTCCAGGGCTCCCTTGGAGATATAGTCCTGAATATAGGATTCTAGGATCCTTTGTTTGGCAGGCCCGAAGTTTCGCGTGGTGTTGAATCTCTCCGGAGGGGGGGAGATGAGATCTACCCGGTAACCGGCAGAAATTATATCCTGAACCCAGGGATCTGCAATTTGCTGGGCCCAAACGTCTTTGAAGTGGGAGAGACGGCCCCCCACGGGAATTTGGGGGAGGGGTACGGAAAAATCTAGAGGAGATACTGCAGGGGCAGCAGGGCTTATCCAAGAGCCTCGGAGAGGCCCATAGTCAGGAGGGTTTTGCCTCCCTGGTGGGCTTGCGGGAGCGTCTCGAGAATCTACGAGACGGCCCCCCCAATCTCTGCGCCTAGCCTGCTATCCTGAACGGCCTCCGTACTTCTTATCCTGCCTGGGACGACCCCGAAAGGGCTGCTGGGGGAGACTCTTCCCTTTCTTGTCGGAGAGTCCCTCCATGATTCTGTCCAATTCGGACCCGAACAGCCTATCCGGCTCGAAGGGGAGCCCGCAAAGATTGAACTTGGACGCGTTGTCCGCGATCCATGGCTTCAGCCAAAGCGGTCTGCGGGCAGCTGAAACCAGAGCCATAGTCTTGGCGGCCAGCTTCAGCTGCATTTGGGTGGAATCGACCAAGAAATCCATGGCCAGATTGGCTGATTTAAAGGCTGTCAAGATGTCGTCTCTAGAAACGCTCTGGTCCACGTCCGTCTGGATCTGGTTGAGCTTGGAGCGTAAAAAGGAGGCTACCTCAGTGGCCGCAATTGATGTTGATGCGGAGGCAGCAGCCGCCGTGTAACCCCTTCTAAGGGTGCACTCTGCCCTCCGGTCTAGAGGGTCCTGCAGGCTAGACCCCATCGTCTGCAGGGACCAGAGTGCGCCTGGACAAATTGGCTATTGCCATTTCCACCTTGGGAACGGAACCCCACGATTCCACCAAGGGTTTAGCCATCGGATACATGAGCTTAAACTTCCTGGTAAGGACTGGGCCTTTCTCAGGCTTTCTCCACTCTGTACGCATCACAGAGAGGAGGGTCTCATCCGCTCTAAAGACACGCTGTGTCCGTCCGGCGGTATCGGAGGACTCCCCCATGTCAACATCCTGGTCCCCCGACCTGATGGACTTCAGCAACTTCTGCGTTTTCTCTGGGGGAAAAAAGCAAGAAGTTAATTCTTCTTCCTCGGAAGAAGACCCCACCGAACAGGGAGTAGGTCTCTCGACCGGTGCAGCCACTTCCATGGGAGTCTGAGAGGATCCTGGTAGCCTCTCATTCAGCAGGCGCACTACTCCCTTAATGGAATCATCCACGTAGGTCTTTGTCCATTGAAACATCTCCTGCATCGTGGGTTCCGTGGATGACTGTGTGCGGCAACTCTCACACCTTGAGTAAGGGTAATTGTCCTCCAGAGGAGTATTACACTCATAACAGGCCAAATGTTTCCTTTTGGCCGCAGACTTCCGCTGATCAGGATTCTTAGGAGAAGCCATAACTGTAAGAAAAAGAACAAACAGGTCATAACACCTACAAACATCAAGTGGAGGTGAAAACGAGACCATATGGGCGCCCACCAGCACTGAAGAAATTAGAGCTGTGAAAAAAACCCAAGCCAAGCGATATACTAGAATATATATCAAGCACAGGGAACTCTGGGGCTAGCTTGTGAAAGCGACGCAACCAGAGCACTGAATGACAGGCTGGGCGGGGCCTCACTCGAAACCAGAGAAGTAATAGGGCCTATACCAGGCTCAAATTGACCCTATGGGACTCCCCCGGTATCCTGAACCTTCAGGGTTCTGATAAGGAGAGAAAGAAACGAGCGGTGAGCCTTAAACTAAAGCTCACCGCATCGGACTAACAAAGCGGAAGTGACGTAGCGCACTAAGTGCGCGTCACTTCCGGAAGATGGCGGCGCCCATGGTGCCGCACACCTGTCGGCAAGGAGAGGAGGAGACACCGTAAGACGCCGCATCAAGCGGAAAAAGAGAGGGGGAGAACCCCCCTCCCCCGACGGTAACCTGTATCCGCAATGACGCCTAAAATAAAGGCAAATAAAAAAAGGGCAATTTCCTATATGATGGAAAAAAGAGCCCCTAAACTCTCTTCAGCTCCCAGAAGGGGGGCGATCTGCCAGTCCACCTGTCCAAAGGCCAGAAAAAAACACGGTGGGCTGGGGGGTGATCTCTTCCCTTTCAGGGAGCTGAAGATCGTTTATTGGTTTTTGGGCTCATTAAAAATTCCACCGGTCCTACCAGTCCACAGGGGGCAGTTAACCCCATCTGTGCTGCTGGTAGGACGTAAGGGAAATGCTTTTTCATTGGGCAGTCACATTTTTTTATGCAGGCTAAAAAAATATCGTTTGCCAGGAGCAGATCTTGCTGTCTAATCACTTTCTGCTGCCGGCAAATGATGATTTTGTATGGGGACGAGCGATGGCATTAGCGATCACTACTCCCCATACTGTGGAGGAGATCACTGCATGTAATAGCAGCGCTTTCCATTACTGACGAGCAGGCGATTGTCGGGGAGGAACACTCCCTTTTCGACAATTGTAATACTTATCTGCAGGTGTAATACAGTCCTTAAGTAAGTGTTTATGAAAGACCAATTGGAAAAATGATATTTAGCCCAAAATGAGTAAAATGCAATTTAAAAAAAATTGCTCCGGAAGGTGTACATAGCCGTTAATAATTGAAGAGTTTTCTATGAAGATGTGCGTTGTCTGTTCCAAGTGAAAATTATATTCAGTGAAGGATAATTTTATAAAAGGGTCTACTGCAGGACACCCTTTATTGTGTTAGATTTAGATTATTTTTAGAACCAGCTTTTTTAAGTAAAATTGTCACTTATTAATATATTAATTGTTGCGCGTGAAAATGAGTGTAGCCAAGAGCTCGAAGGGACTGAAAATGAATGCGTTTATCATATTGGGATGTAGTTCATAAAAATGTAATCAAAAGGGTAGTCCTACAAAGTATATTTTTCACCTGTCCTCAGGGTAGGTGATAAATGTTTGATTGCTGGGGTCCCCACTGATATATAGAATGGGGCCCCTGACTGGGGTTATTTCTATCAGCTCCATAGACATTGAATGCAGTGTCAGGATGCATGAGTAATGTATGCCTTTCAAGCTCTTCGTTGTCATGCAGTAAGGAAGAACAGAGGGCCCAGGGGCCCCATCCTAACGACCTGTGGTGGTCCCAGCTATCAGACATTTATTACATATCCTGTGGATATGTAATAAATGCCCTTTATTGGACAATCGTTTTAAAGCACCAGTTTTGTGTACTGTATGAAAGAAGAAAGTGTAAACTCTCAGGCGATCCTCTAGTCTTTCCTTGTGACCTCCATAACTTCTCAGGTCTCAAAAAAGCCAGTTCAAGTTATGAAAACTTATTAACAGCAATAAGTAAATGACTTGGGCCTCGTTCTCATCTCTGTTTGTGGATCTGGCAAGCTGTTCCAACACAGAGCAGCCTGCCGGATCCTCTACTTCACCACTGGATCCCCATTGACTGCCTAGGGGTCCAGCGGTGATCCAGCTGATTGCCGGCATAAATGCTGGATTTCAGCTGGAAATAAACTGTTGCATGCAATGATTTTCTTCCAGCCGAAACCCGGTATTTTTGTCGGAAATTGGCCAGATCACTGCCAGACCCCATTGCAGTCAATGGGGATCCGTCAGTAAAGTAGTGGGTCCAGGCAGAATCTGTGCCGGAACAGCCTGCCTGATCCACAGAGGGGTGAACGAGGCCGTAAAGGGGTATTTCCATCTGGACATTTATGGTATATCCACAGAATATGGCGTTTATGTCTCATAGATGCAGGTCCCACCTCTGGGACCTACACCTGTCTCGAGAAAGGATCCCATCTCTCAGCCTTCGGAGAGGTGGCCACATATGCTTGGCTCTCTCCATTCACTTATATGAGAATTCTGAAAATAGCTGTGTAAGCAAGCTCAGCAGTTTTTTTGGAGGGTTTTTTTTGGAATGCAGAGAGCTGCACATGCATGGCCACCTCTCCCCATTTACAACAGCTGCAAGACAGAGCCCATTCTCGAGATAGGTGCATGTTCCAGAGGTAGGATCAGCACCTATCAGAATTGTAGGGCATATTCTGTTGATATGCCATCAGTTTCCCTATGGGGATGACACCCATTTAATATAAATTTATTTAAGGTAACAGTAAATACTGGGAAAGAATACAGTTTCCTAGTAGCAGTTTGATGCTTCACTTGTTATGTCGGCTTTTTTCTTACAGCTGCCAGAAAAGGCCATGTTCCAGATTAAGCAGCATAACTCTGCGCAGTTCCTTGTGTCTGAATGGCAGCTTGAAGAAGCGCAAGTCTTTTGGGCTAAAAAGGAGCAAAGCCTAGCCCTGGGTCTACTCCGACAAATGGTGGACAAATTGGAAGCTAACAGCTTTGAGGTTGGTATAACATTGCGGTTTAGATCTATCTGGAGCCACAATATCTGTATAATCTTACTGTGTGGCATAATGGTAACTTCTCAGTTCCATGAGCCTTACATTTGCCATATGAGGCTGATGCCAAAAGGGTGTTATTTTGGCACTTGTCATGCTGGTACAAGTCAGTATGTGACCTTTTCAACTGAAGAAAAAAAAGCGTAATTTCTATAAAGAGGCATCTTGCAAAAAAACATACTGCCCAGTATACATTTTTTCTTACCATGGGAGCCTATTGGTGAAATGAGCCACTGTATGTACCGTATACATGTATAATTTGTGGCCTTCTTTCAGAGGTATCAGTTGAGAATTGATATACACATGTAGCGGATGTTAACATGATGTCCCTGGTGCGGTACGCTATTAAGGTAGTGTGCTGTTCTAATACAATACAATTAGAATGGCGCACTATATCAGTAGCGTAGCACGTCAGCCGTCATGTTAACATCTGCTACTTCTGTATACATCCAGAAGAAGGCTCAAATGTATTGTGAGCCTAACCTGTGAAGAAAGGGATGCAAATGAGCTCTTAACAAGCTCTACCTCTAATCCAACCAGATGTAAAGCAGCTATCCTATAAGCCAATGTTCAGCTTTTAAATAGGCCTTGAGACATGACTCTGCAGATGCTGGTTTATTTAATATCAGACAGCTGTTTCGGGGTGATTGCCCCTCATCAGTTGAGAGCAGAGAGTACTGGCCTAACTGGGTGAGAGGCCTAAGTCAGGATTTAGGGGGGTACTATCTCTCCTTTATTTGTTATATGTGCTTATAACAAATTTATAAGCACATATGACAAAGATGCTGAAACTTAGAAAAGTTTTAGCTTTTCCAACACAGAGCATAGACCCTCCGCTCGGTAGACCCTCGTTTATCCAGGAGGGTCAGCACGCAGCAGTCCCATAGAAATGAATCGAGTGGTGGTCATGCATGCGCACCACCTCTTCATCTTCATGGGGCAGTCGTCTGTATTTCGGACCTACATTTATGTTATCACTGGGGTTCCCAGCAGTCAGACCCCCAACGATAACTCACGTATCCCCTATTGTGTGGATAGGAATGTGTTATTAATGGCATAACCCCTTCAGGTAGGACTCCACCGTTGTAAGCACAGTTACAGTATGTATTCATCTTTTTATTCCTGAATGCTCTAGGTTGATTTAAAGGGGTTGTGCAAGAATGTGAGGGGAGGGTTTTGGCAAAAACCCTCCACTTGGCCAGACCAAGAAAGGGAAGGTGACTTGCCTGCTTCACGGTCCTGGCTCCCTCCTCCTTCTCCTCCAAGCCTGCAATGCTCCGCTGGGCTCCTTCGCTGTAAACATCCAGTTTAACATGGCTGCATCAAATCACTGGCCACGGCAGTGGCTGGCTCCTCTTACATCATCACAAATGGTCACGTGGTAATGGTGATGTCCAACCGGATGTAGGCCAGGAGGAGAAGGAGCCAGTGCTGAGAAGCAGATAAGTAAGCTTCCCTTTATAGGTGCCACTCTCCCATTCCCCCATATTCTTGCACAACCCTTTTTAAAGGATTATTCTAATTTAGACATGCAATCAATTTTCATAGGATATGGTCCACCAAAGGTCCACCTCTGGGCCTGCACCTATCTCCAGAATAGATGACCCCCGGGGTTGAGGTGGCCTCTGGCCGCCCTATATATGTAGAACTAAATGGTTGGCTTTTTCTGTGACTTGTATAGATAAGAGAAAGAAAGAGACCGCTCACCACTCCTGTGTTATAAATAAAATCCTCCTTGCTGATTAGGACCCGTGTACAGAGACTTAGCAGGTACAGATCCATCAGACATTTGTGGCATATCCAGTGGACGTCTAGGGTGGGAGTAGTTCTTTAATGTGGACTACTTTTGCTGTGTGTTCATGGGCTTTTAACTTGAATTGTGCTTTTTATTTTTAGGTTGAGAATGATCCCAGCCTTCAGCTGATTATGTTGATTGCTTGAGGTTATGTGGGAACTGGTTGGCAGAAACGTGTCTGGAAAGTCCCACAATCATTATGCAGAACTATCTGGAGAAGGTAGGCTTGCCTTGTTATTTGGTGTACCATCTAATCTCTATGGGGGTTTCATGACTCTGCCTCGACGGCGGGTGTTGAGAGAAAGAAGGATCGGTCTGATGGATTTCAGCTTTCCCAATCCTTTTGTTCTCAGGGGAGATAAGTCACTATGAGAGGTGTCTGACAGTGGCTTAGGCTAGTTTCACACGCAGCGATCAGCGAAAACGCTTCCGTTATTGATAATACACCCGGCTGCATCTGCTATGAACAGATTCGGTTGTATTATCTTTAAAATAGCAATGACGAATCCAGCATTTAAACCATTCTAAGTTAATGGGTGCCAGATCTGTTTTCTATTGTGTCCAAGAAAACTCATCTGGCACCACTGACCTTACCAGATTCACTTTGCTCCGCATCCCATGCCGGACAGAAAACCGCAGCTTGCAACGTTTTTTTGTCCGGTATGGGAACGCAACCAAACGGAATTATTTTATATTAAAAGTAATGTAAAGTAAAACCCCAGGGTTTTCTCATTATTATCCTCCTGCAGATGAAATTTGCTGATCTCTGTGACCTTGTTTTTTTGTTCTACAGGCAGTGGAAGTAGCGGAAGGCTACAGCACGGGCAGCTGTGACCGCCTGCAGGAAGGAAGGATGAAGGCATTTCTGTCATTAGCTCGTTTCTCCGATGCCCAGTATCAGCGAATCGATAATTACATGAAATCCTCTGAGTTTGAGAACAAGCAGGCGTTACTGGCAAAAGCAAAGGAGGAAGTGGAGTTAATGAGACAGCACAAGGTTCAGGCCAACAGGTTGATATCTTATGTTTTATACTTTGCATAATCCTTAGGCCACATGTGAAGTGGTTGAAATAGGGATTGGTTAGCAATAGCTGCTTAATTAATATTGTATTTTCTGCCATTTATGAGGTTGCACCCATTCAGAAGAATTTATTAACATAAATTGCAACCCAAAAATCCACTACGAATTCTCAGCAGAGTCCACAAGTTAGATGCAGACTTGTTGCAGATTTTGCCACAGATTTAACCCTATTAATTGCATAATTGCATCCACAAATGCTGTAAATACTACAGTTTTGCTGCATTACCAGCTGGGCTGGGTTATTTGCCCTCTTAGTGCCTGACAATGTTTAAAAAAAAAAAAAAAAGAATAATCATTTTAATCTATTTTTTTGGGTCCGGAGTGCTGTATCGGGGCTGGTTGTGTTGTCTGTTCAGTCCCTGATGCCCACGCCATTAGTCGTGGTGCAGACGTCAGGGAGTGAAGAGACCCCATACAGGCTGTGGTGATACTGTGGGGGCCCAGCACTGACTGTAGCCAGTGTCCTGCTGTAACGGCGGGACAGAGATAACTTTGATCGCTGTTGCGGTCAATATCGACCAGTTACACAGAGGGCAGTAGAGGTGGCTCCCTGTCATCATCGGTCCTGTGAACACAATGACAGGGTGCTGATGTCGGAGGGGCCTAACACAGGTCCCAGGCCTGCCATGACTGTATATTATATGCCTATTATACTGTGCCACACAGTGATAGACTATAAGGCATTGGTATACAAGATATACCAGTGCATTGTAAGTGCAGTATCCCCTGGTGCAGTGGTGGCAAAACTATGGCACCCATGGAACCTGTGGGCACCCATGCCCTGGAAAAAGTCTATGTTGTACCAATATGCCTTAGACTTTAACTGCCATTCATCAGCGCACTATGGACAGCACAGGCAGCGCACTGAATGTAGACAGGCTATTATAGCTAAATGATAAAGTACATGGAAGATATATTGTATTGGAATTGAGGTTAACTTTCCGGGTTGGCACTTTGCGATTAAATATGTGGGGTTTGGCCACTCAGTCTGTAAAAGGTTCGCCATCACTGCCCTAGTGGGACTTAAAAAAAAGATAATAATTAAAGCAACACAAATTTTATTTAAAGGGAACCTAGCAAGGGGCTCCCCTTGCGATCATGTGACCATTTGTCATGACGCAAAGAAAGTCTGACACCGCTGCGGCCTGTGATTGGCTTCGGCGATGTCAAACCGGATGTTGACCTTGCTGGAGCCCAGTGGAGCATCGCAGGCCAGGAGAAGGAGAAGCAGGGAGACGGCAATTGGACCTAAATAGTCATCTTCCCTTTGCCGGTATGGAAGAATGAGGGGGGGGGGGGGGTGTTGCCAAAAAAACCCCATTCTTGCACAACCCCTTTAAAGTGGTGGTCACCAATTAGGCTGCTAGTTTCTTATGCATATGTTATAATTGCTGTCGCTGATATGTCCTGTTCGGTATGACGACCATGCTGCACACACAGGACTATAACAAGGGAGCAAGAAACAGTATCTGCCAGAACCTAATGATACAGAAGGCATTAGAATATGCAGTAAATAACTAAGAATGTCTTTATATTTCCTGTTCCCTTGAATTGCAAAGTTCTGCCTATGGCTGGACGTGCCATTCAATAATTAAAGGGCTTCTGTCATCAGGAACATGGTTATTAAACTGACTGACTTTAGACATGTGCCAATGTCAGAAAATAGTAAAAACTAAATCCTCTGATACGTTGCCTGGATAATTTGCCACAGCAGGTCCAAAAGTGATGTGGGCTCAATTCACACTCAGTTCAATGCGTTTTGGTGGACCGCGCGATTTTAAACGGCTTTCAAGGTAGCCACCCCAAGTTAGAGTTATCCACTTCTACGCGTATGGGTAAAATATTAGTCTCCACAGGTGTCTTTCCTCCTCCAATTGTTCCTATGGGATGTCAGAAAATCACACTGATAGTGCAGTACTGCTGCTGTTAGCTGTATGCACTCCTGAGAATATACTCACAAGCGCACGGTGGTATGCCGACACTTCAGACAAGCGCTATAATTCCGAGCACATCATGGTCCTTCTTCCCATTGGTAATCCTACAAGGAGTTTGCTCTAATAGTGAAGCACCGTCTCCAATGTATATATGAACAGGGATTTATTATACTCGCAAACTTCCATTAAAATATAGGCAAGTCAAAGGTGAAGCACAGCAACCTTGTGCACGCCCAACCCGGGTTTCGCCTCAGCTTCGTCAGGGGCATAGGTCTCAATCATCCATACTTGTGTATCCACCCCAGTCTCCTCCTTCATTACACACTATCATTGTGCTGCCCAAATTCACATTAGAATCTATCATAAGTAATCTCTTAAAAGTAATACAAATAATAAAACAATCCCCGTCGGGTTACGTTATCGTATTATCAGTTTACACTCAATATATTTTCATCCTTATCTAAAACTACTATAATTCCATTCATAAAATCACTCCACCACGCAACCTGTCACATGGTCTTTATCCACCAGTCATAGTTCTGATAGGTCAGTAGATCTAAAGCCCTTGTTTTAAACTACAAAGCATAGGGACATATTCGTGAATCAAGCGAGGTTTCGAACTAAGGTACATATCCAATCTCTGGAGCTATATACACCATCGTATTGTCATTGGTCTAATATCCACCAGTTCAGTACGTTCTACCACCATAGATCCATAGAGGGGACGTGGATCTACGATCTGGACATGATCAAGCCCCGGGGATTGAATGTTGAATTTGACCCGAAACCCTGTCTGACTGGTTAGCAAATATGTCCCTGCAGTTTAAAACAAATCACCCTATGATCAGCGTACCTAACCGGTGTATCTGAACCGTGATTGGTGGGTGTAAAACCATGTGACTGGACCATGTGAATGGACCTATGGTGGTAGAACGTACTGAACGGTGGCTATTAGACCAATGACAATACGATGGTGTATTCAGCTCCAGAGATTGGATATGTACCTTAATTCGAAACCTCGCTTGATTCACGAATATGTCCCTATGCTTTGTAGTTTAAAACAAGGGCTTTAGATCTACTGACCTATCGGAACTATGACTGTTGGATGAAGACCATGTGACAGGTTGCGTGGTGGAGCGATTTTATGAATGGAATTATAGTAGTTTTATATAAGGATGAAAATATATTGAGTGAAAACTGATAATACGATAACTTAACCAGACGGGTTTTGTTTTATTATTTGTCTTATTTTTTAGAGATTACTTATGATGGCTTTTAGGCTAGGTCTACACGACGACATTTGTTGCGCGACAAAAAGTCGCACGACAGATAGGGCGCAACATTTGTCGCGCGACATTTTGTTGCACTAATGTAGCGCGACATTAGTGCAACAAAACGCGCCATTTTGTTGCACTAATGTCGCGCAACAATTTTTATAATGGCATGGAGTGCCGCAGGTTGGGCATCTCTGCCATAAATGATAGGTGAGGGTTTCAGCTTTAGGACCTGCTCTTATATCAATAAAAGAGCCCCACCGGGAGAGGATGCCACACGTGTATTTTTCTTCTTTCACTGCTATGGGACTTTTTTTAATATATGCACTATTTTTTATCAGTCCCATTAGTAGGGGTTATCCAAAGTCTAAAATATCCCCCCCCCCCCCAAATGCCCAGGCACCTCGTATACATAACTGCTCATATACTTACCTGCTCCCCGACACCCCCGTCGTTGCGGATCCCTGCACGTCCGCCGCTGTATTTAAACATCCGGTGACGGGGCGGAGCAGCCAATAGCAGGCCACGACAGGATGAGCCCATTGGCTGCACCCTATTCCCCCCCCCCCCCCCTGTATGTTTTGATCCGCGCAACAGGGAGATGCAGTGGCAGCTGTGCAGGGAACTGCAGCGACGCGGGTGTGGGGGAGCAGGTAAGTATATTGTATACAAAGGGCCTGGGCATTGGGGGTATATTTTAGACGTTAGATAACCCCTTTAAGGCTAGTTTCATATTTACAGTGTTGCTCGGTATTTCTGTTTTGCTATAGCAACAGAGAAACTGCAGCGCCAGATCCCATTGACTATAGTGGGATCCAGCTGGTTCCATTATGGATTGCCTCATTCTGCCAGACAAAATACAGATGCATGCAGAGGTTTTTGTCCAGTATTTTTGTCAGAATCTGCAACAGAGACTTCTGCCGGAACATCTGCCTCAGGGGTGAACCTAGTCAATAGCATCTATATGAAAAAGTCAAAACCTGAAAATTCAAAAAAAAAAAATCTGTAGTAGAGGGAGCCTGGTCTCATACTTGGATCCTGAGCTCTGGTTATCAAGACCTGCCTGAAAACCAGTTCAGGAAATAACACCAGTCTATGGTGTTGCACTGCAACATGCGACATGCTGCGACTGGAATGGATTTTCTGCGACTGTCGCGTCGCAGCACGTCGCATGTTGCAGTCCGACACCATAGACTGCCATTATAAAAATTGTCGCGCGACATTAGTGCAACAAAATGGCGCGCGACAAATGTCGTCGTGTAGACCTAGCCTCTATGTGAATTTGGGCAGCACAATGATGGTGTGTAATGAAGGAGGAGATTGGGGTGGATACACAAGTGTGGATGATTGAGACCTATGCCCCTGAAGAAGCTTGAGGCGAAACCCGGGTCGGGCGTGCACAGGGCTGCTCTGTTTTACCTTTTGACTTGCCTGTATTTTTATGGAAGTTTGTGAGTATAATAAATACCTAAAAGCAGAAATGTCACTAAATACGTAGCTGTAGGTTTGCGCTGCAGATCTCCGATGTGATGTGGGTAGAAATCCCAGAATCCGATCGATAACTAGCATAGAAGATCGCACTGCTTACAAACACCACCTCCTTCCTCAGCAAGGGGTTAAAATGGAAAAGACACGAAGGCAGGGATCATCAGATTTCACACAGTAGCCTCCCTCCTTTAGTCGACACTCCTGTAGATAATCAAAGAATTGCAGCCATAGTGAAGTACTGACTACTACCATATATTCAAAGGCTTTATTGTACTTACAAGCGTAAACTTGTTAAAAGCATAAAAGTCACAGATGTGCCATGCCCGATTTTAATACCCCTTGTGCTGGCGGTGGATGCGGGTCTGCCGGCCCGTCCACTTCCCAACCATGCCCCCTTTTTTAGACCTGGAAAAGTCGCAGATTATGGAGCGAATAACCTTTGCGCCACAATTTGCGACAGATATACACCAAAATGTGATGTAGATCTGTTAGTAAATGACCCCCACAGTGTTGCAGCCGTGTAATGCTTTTAGCCGTCTGGACTCGAATTCCTAATGCCTTCTTCTAGATTAACCCAACAATGCTGTTCAAAAACAGTGCTACCACTCATCACTGTCATTTTATTTTCTTACCTGTCAGATACACAATAAAGGTTCAGCGAGAACTGGAATTGGATGAATGTGCGATTTCTGCTCTGAAGGAGGACAGGAAACACTTTCTCTGCACAGCCATAAGGAACTACATCAGCTGCCTGGTGTCCGGGGAGGAACACGACATGTGGATATTCCGTCTGTGCTCTCTCTGGTTGGAGAATTCTGCATTGTCCGAAGTGAATAGCATTATGAAGGTATCTGACATAAATGTGTTTTTACTACAGTGATAAACTTGATATTTGCTGTTTTCAAAAATCTGTGAATATTCCTGCACCGTGAGGCCAGAAGGTAAATTTCACCTAGTTTTACATCAGCGTTATCCACCAATTTAGTCTTATCTGTAATGTAATAAATTGTACAACTAGTGAATTCTGCAGTCAGGGTTGGTTGATACATACAATAGTTGATGTGATTGATAAAGATTCAGGTCTATCAAGTCCAACCTATAAGCCTACCATATTGAATCAGCTCATCTCCATCCACTATGTTGGTGCACAGACACAGGGCTGACTCCCAGTTAATATGTGGAAAATAGAAGCTTGTTCAGCTCTCAGATCAAATCTTGAAAGTCTTGAAATATATAGAAAAATGTTAAATCAATGTATAACTAAGGGTGATTGTCCATCAGAAACGCAAAAGCAAAATTGATTTAAAATTTTCAATTTTTTTATATTTCAAGACTAAATAAAGTACAATATGCTAAATAAAAATTTTCGTTCAGTAGATATTGTTAAAAATCAAGTTTTATAATATGTAAATTACCTTGCTACCAGCAAGTAGGGCGGCTACTTGCTGGTAGCAGCCGCATCCTCCTCTCATCATGACGCCCCCTCCGCCGTTTGATTGACAGGGCCAGGGAACGGGTTCGTTCTCTGCTGGCCCTGTTCGAATTCAAAATATCGCGCCTGCGCCGTACCTTTCTTTAATCGGTGCAGGCGCACTGAGAGGCGGCCTCTCTCCCGGCCGCTCCATCCTCAATGCGCCTGCGCCGGGTGTAGATGTGACGTCATCGGCGCAGGCGCATTGAGGATGGAGCGGCCGGGAGAGAGGCCGCCTCTCAGTGCGCCTGCACCGATTAAAGAAAGGTACGGCGCAGGCGCGATATTTTGAATTCGAACAGGGCCAGCAGAGAACGAACCCGTTCCCTGGCCCTGTCAATCAAACGGCGGAGGGGGCGTCATGATGAGAGGAGGATGCGGCTGCTACCAGCAAGTAGCCGCCCTACTTGCTGGTAGCAAGGTAATTTACATATTATAAAACTTGATTTTTAACAATATCTACTGAACGAAAATTTATATTTAGCATATGTACAGGGAGCTTGCAGTGTAGGGATTAATATTAACGAAAAAAAAAAAAAAGGGTTTAGTGGGCTGACAGAAGCCCTTTAAGGCCTCTTGTGCACACAAACGTATTTTCTTTCCGTGTCCGTTCCGTTTTTGTTTTTTTTGCGGACCGTATGCTGAACCATTTACTTCAATGGGTCCGCCAAAAAAAAAACTAAAGTTACTCCATGTGCATTCCGGTTCAGTATGTCCGTGTTTCTGTTCCGCAAAAAAATAGAACATGTCCTATTATTGTCCGCATTACGTGCGTACAAGGATAGTACTGTTCTATGAAAAGCCAGCTGTTCCGTTCCGGTAAATACGGAATGCACACGGATGTCATCCGTTTTATTTATTTTTGGCGGATCCGTTTTTTTGCGGACCACAAAATACATACGGTCGTGTGCAAGAGGCCTAAAACTGAGAAATGCATCAAGAAATCGCTCTGCGTCCCAGGAGGTCATCCATGTTCCTCCTTCTCGCAGTCCTGTGGCAAGCTGTAGGACAAGTGGCTGGAGCAGGAGTCTCCCTGCTGTGTCCTGTCTACAGTAGGACAAAAGGTTTAATCCCTGCCCCTTCAGATGGTCTGCAGAAAATATGGAGCAGATCAGCAGGGCATTATCCATGTCCTCTGCAGGAGACCTTTTTGTCAGTCTGCAGCATCTTCTGCATGATCCTGACTCAAACAGTGGAGGCAACTATATTTATTTTCTTCTATATTTCTTGCTTCCTTTTAGCATTGATTAGCGTTTCTTTAACATGTCCAACGGCACAATAATCTTTTTTATTCTTCCAATAAAAAGTGAAGCAAGGTTGGATATAGTCTTGCTTAAATAGTTTTTCTGCAGCTCCTATAAAGGCCTATGTGTCTCCATGGTAACAGACCACAAACAAACCCTGTGTAGTCTGATTGTATGGTCATGCTTTCTTCCATCTGTCCCTTTACTTTTTACAAACTAGCATTTCATAGTGTAACAAGAGTTAGGAGACAAATGGAGAAGATTATGACTGGGGGATCAGACTACAGTTTGTCGTCTGTTGCCATAGAGACCCATAACCAGCATAGGAGCTGCAGAAAGAAAACAGTAGGAACATTTGTGTTACTTTTAGATACATTTATAAATGGCCCTTAAAGTCAATCGGCTTCAACCCCTTTCCAGACTGAACGGAAACTATCGCAGGAGATCGGAGCGAAACTGATGCCAAAAAATGAGCACTAAACGAATGAATTCAATATTACAATATAATACTTTGCTGTGCACCCCTAGTCATTTTCTTATCTCTCATATATAAATGTGCTGTAATATGGATGTCAAATTTACTGGGTTTAATTAATATTCTGCCGTTTCTCTTACAGAAAGATTCCCAGAAGATCCCCTCCTACAAGTTCCTCCCTCTGATGTACCAGCTGGCCGCTCGCATGGGGACCAAGAAGATGGGGAGACAGGATTTCCACGAAGTGCTCAATAATGTAATTCTGTGGCGAAGCTGTAAATACGTTATTTTATCAGATGGTGCCTGTCCAGAGACGGCTTCTCTTCTTATTACATTCTTCATCACAGTAATCCCTATTGAGATTGTGTTCAGGACAAGTACGATCTGTAATTAGGTTACGTACGAGTCCACACTCCCCGCATAACGGTTAATGCGTTCAGTGTGAAGAAGGACAAGATGTCTTGGAACGTCCCAGCATGAAGTGCATGACTGGGACAAGGCAAAATTAATAATAGGCATGCTGCTGATCCCAGTAGAGCAGCATAATAAAACTAATAATAGCGCCCAGATAAATGGGCCGGCAAATTCTGCTGACAAAAGCAAGAGGGGACGCCAAGAAGATTGTAAAGTAAGGGGGCGGCAATACTGGAATGCAAAGTAGTAAGGCAGGCACCATGCTGCTGTGTAAAGGAGGCAGACTCCGAAATGAATGAGCAATCCAAACAGTCGTCAAGTGTTCAAACAAAATGCAAGGAAATGGAAAAGGAAATGGAGGGGAAAATAAACCGAAATATTCAATTTCTGATAAGATGATAAATGTAATTGAAAAACTGAAACGTTTGCAGATACCTGATATATGAAATGTGACTCAGGCCTTCTGCACGGAGGGCAGACAGAGGTACACAGTGACTGCGGCTCTACAGTACAGAGCCTACTACTGCAGCATTGCAGTGCCCAGCAAATGCCAACTTATGTCACAACATGCCAGCACCTACACATGCACACTCATGGCATACATACACACACACACTGACTGCACATACAGTCAGGTCCATAAATATTGGGACATGTACACAATTCTAACATTTTTGGCTCTATACACCACCACAATGGATTTGAAATGAAATAAACAAGATGTGCTTTACCTGCAGACTGTCAGCTTTAATTTGAGGGTATTTACATCCAAATCAGGTGAACGGTGCAGGAATTACAACAGTTTGCATCTGTGCCTCCCACTTGTTAAGGGACCAAAAGTAATGGGACATAATAATAATCATAAATCAAACTTTCACTTTTTAATACTTGGTTGCAAATAGAGATGAGCGAACTTCTGTTTTAAGTTCGGCGTCTAAAGTTCGGCTTCCGGTTAGCGGAGAATCCCGATATGGATCCGGATATGGATTCCGACTTCCGTTGTGGTCCGTGGTAGCGGAATCAATAATGGCCGATTATTGATTCCGCTACCACGGACCACAATGGAAGTCGGAATCCATATCCGGATCCAGATCGGGATTCTCCGCTAACCGGAAGCCGAACTTTAGACGCCGAACTTAAAACAGAAGTTCGCTCATCTCTAGTTGCAAATCCTTTGCAGTCAATTACAGCCTGAAGTCTGGAACGCATAGACATCACCAGACGCTGGGTTTCATCCCTGGTGATGCTCTGCCAGGCCTCTACTGCAACTGTCTTCAGTTCCTGCTTGTTCTTAGGGCATTTTCCCTTCAGTTTTGTCTTCAGCAAGTGAAATGCATGCTTAATCGGATTCAGGTCCGGTGATTGACTTGGCCATTGCATAACATTCCACTTCTTTCCCTTAAAACACTCTATGGTTGCTTTTGCAGTATTCTTTGGTTCATTGTCCATCTGAACTGTGAAGAGCCGTCCAATGAGTTCTGAAGCATTTGGCTGAATATGAGCAGATAATATTGCCCAAAACACTTCAGAATTCATCCTGCTCCTTTTGTCAGCAGTCACATCATCAATAAATACAAGAGAACCAGTTCCATTGGCAGCCATACATGCCCACGTCATGACACCACCACCACCATGCTTCACTGATGAGGTGGTATGCTTAGGATCATGAGCAGTTCCTTTCCTTCTCCATACTCTTCTCTTCCCATCATTCTGGTACAAGTTGATCTTGGTCTCATCTGTCCATAGGATGTTGTTCCAGAACTGTGAAGGCTTTTTTAGATGTCGTTTGGCAAACTCTAATCTGGCCTCCCTGTTTTTGAGGCTCACCAATGGTTTACATCTTGTGGTGAACCCTCTGTATTCACTCTGGTGAAGTCTTCTCTTGATTGTTGACTTTGACACAAATACACCTACCTCCTGGAGAATGTTCTTGATCTGGCCAACTGTGAAGGGTGTTTTCTTCACCAGGGAAAGAATTCTTCGGTCATCCACCACAGTTGTTTTCCGTGGTCTTCCGAGTCTTTTGGTGTTGCTGAGCTCACCGGTGCATTCCTTCTTTTTAAGAATGTTCCAAACAGTTGTTTTGGCCAGGCCTAATGTTTTTGCTATCTCTCTGATGGGTTTGTTGTGTTTTTTCAGCCTAATGATGGCTTGCTTCACTGATAGTGACAGCTCTTTGGATCTCATCTTGAGAGTTGACAGCAACAGATTCCAAATGCAAATAGCACACCTGAAATTAACTGTGGACCTTTTATCTGCTCATTGTAATTGGGATAATGAGGGAATAACACACACCTGGCCATGGAACAGCTGAGAAGCCAATTGTCCCATTACTTTTGGTCCCTTAACAAGTGGGAGGCACATATGCAAACGGTTGTAATTCCTACACCGTTCACCTGATTTGGATGTAAATACCCTCAGATTAAAGCTGACAGTCTGCAGGTAAAGCACATCTTGTTCATTTCATTTCAAATCCATTAGTGGTGGTGTATAGAGCCAAAAATGTTAGAATTGTGTCGATGTCCCAATATTTATGGACCTGACTGTATGTGTACACACTAAATACATGCATATACATACACATATGCTCATTGCGTGTACACATACTCACACTTACTACATGAATGCACAAATAACACTCCCTACATACAAGCACACTCTCTCTACATACATGGATCCACATAATTACTGCACACGTAAGCTCACTTTTGACACACCTACATACAAATCTGAGTACCATGACACTTTCTATGTCTGCAGTGTGTAGCTCCTACAGGAAGTGACGTGTAATATAAGGTGTGTGATAGGTTGTCTGCACACACATCTCTCGTTGCTGTCATGGGTGAAAGGGGCGATTTATCGGAGTAGCAAAAAAAAATGATTATTGGCTTTTGGGCCAAGGATGCCAGTATTTCCGAAACTGCGGAGTTTGTGAACTGTTCATGCGCTGCTGTGGTGAAAGTGTACAGTGAGTGCACAAATGGTACCACTGCGAATATGCAATATGGGAAATGCGGAGCACTACGTACCATTGATGTGAGAGGTGAGCATCGGCTACAAAGGTATGCGAGGACGGACCGACGCACTACAGTGGAGCAGCTCACCGCCAAAATGAACCAGAGAGCTACCAGACATGTGTCACAACAGCTCAGTGAACCCTACTGTGTATGGGCTCTGAAGCAGACGGATCATCAGGATAGTGCATCAGCAGAAAAAGCTTCAATTTTAACAGCAATTTCAGAATTGGAGCTCTGCTGATTGGCAAAAGGTTGCCTTTTCTGATGAGTCACATTTACATCAAATGGATGGATGTTGGCGAGTCAGGCGAGAAACATCAGAGAACAAAACCCTGCATCCATTGCTGGAAGAACACAAGCTGGTGGTGGCAGCGTTATGGTGTCCAGGGAATGTTTTCTTGGTATTTTTTGGCCCACCCGTCCATGTAGAAGGCATTCTCAACAGATTTGGTTATGAATCCATCCTTGCAGATCACATACACCCATACATGCTGATTGTCTTCCCTGGGGCGGATGGGATCTTCCAGCAATACAATACAACATGTCACACAGATAGAAATGTCCAACAGTGATTAGAAGACTTCCAAGTACGACCCGGGCACCCTAATCTCCCAGACTTGAACCTAATTGAGCATCTGTGGATGCACCTCGATCTTCATGTTCGCTCTGTGGATCCTCTCTCCACATACCCTCCAGCAGCTGTGGGATGCACTGCAGTCAGCATGGCTCCAGATACCTGTGACAACCTACCAGGACCTTATGGAGTCACTCCCAGCCCGTCTAGCTGCACACGGTGGTTACTCTGGATATTACCTCGTGGTCATAATAATGTGACTCTGCTGTGTATTTGCTCATAACTTATTAACACGCATTGTAATGTCCCCTTATCTGGAAGAAGAGGCTAGGAGTAGTGAAAGTGGTAGGCTGGACAGAGGCAGCCCCTTGTACACAGACAGTAGACCTGTAGCCCGTCAGGTTGATGGGCACACATAGCACAAGGGTAACAGGGTGACACCATGCTAGAGCCAGGACCGCTAGATGGCAGCAATAAATGCCACCAGGATGCTTATGCAATTTGATGCTGTCCTGGTAACTTGTAGTAACAATCTGCCCTATATGCCCTCAAACAGGGCAGTGATGGAGGCATAAACTTGAGTTGCACACCCCTGTTTCTATTTCAAGTATTACATTGGTTATTTGTACACTAACCTGCCACATTTCTCTACAGGTGATCAGCCAAACCTCTCTGGACCACCCCTACCACACTATCTTTATTATACTGGCATTAGCGAATGCCAATAAAGACGATCTCCTGCTGAAGTCCGAGGTCGTGAAACGAGGCCGTCTCTCCAAGAATGCCCCAAAGAAGATATCACAGACCGATGAGGTAGTCTTCTGCTTTATGTGCCTAATATACAGTGTTAGTTAGAGAGCTGGTCCTCCCGCAGCCCCTCTCAGTGCTGAGATTTGGAGTTTTGTAACAGCTGGAGAGAAATAGTTTATACATCGCTGATTTAGAAAGCAGAAGTTCAGCCCTCATATCGATCATGACAATGCCATCTGTAAATTATATGACTTTGTAAAGGGGACCATACAGTAGAAGATAGCTCAACTACAACACGAGTTAGTGAGACTTTCTTGCCCCCCACTTCCACTCTTGTATAGGGAAGGGTTGGGTCATCATATGTACAGTAGGAGATTATGATATCCGTCCTAGGAACTACTTATGGTGGGCAAATTAAAGGGGATGTTCTCCTTCGGGGGCCTTTCTGCCAGACCCTCCTATGTAACCAGACTTGCAGAAGATATATACTTACCTGCTCCCTGCCACTGGTTCCCGGGCTCCTTCGTCTACCCGCTGCCGCGCTCCAATCTTTCTGTGTCAACATCTGGTTTGACGTGGGTCATGTCTCCACTACAGCCAATGACTGGCCTCAGCGCCGACATGTCGCCCATGCGTTGCATGATCCAATGACTTGATGCGTCGGGGACACATCCCCTCTGCAGTGCCCACATGACCTGCATCAAATCAGATGATGACACGCAAGGACCAGAGTGTTGCTGTGGGGGAACCGAAGGAACAGGAACTCAGCGGCAGGGAAAAGGTAAAGTATGCTTCCCTCCAGAGATCCAGAGACATGGGTGAGTCTGGCAATTAGGCCCCCAAAGGTGGACAACCACTTTGAAGGGGTTATCACCTTGGGACAATCGCCTTGGGTTTTAAACTGATCACAGGGTGTCCTCCTTGTAATGAGGCTCTGGATTGGAAATAAGCTGGACCACTAGTGACCAGCTGTAATCTGTAGAGGACAATAGCAGCAAGTGTTCACTTCCTCCGCCTGGCCATCTCAGGAGAACTAAAGCATTACACTGTTGGGATCCATAGACTGTTTGTGTGATGTACAGATGTGGCGGCCGCTCTAGGGTGAGATGCTCTTTCTAGTTTCACTTCTCTCTGGCTAACCGATAACAGACCTGAATTGAGAACCTCTCTCAGCATTCCCTATTAGGGTATTTAAAGGGCATCTATCAGCAGATTTGTACCTATGACACTGACTGACCTGTTACATGTGCAAAAATGATGTTTTCATTTATGAAAAGGAGCCTCTAGGAGCAACCGGGGCGTTGCCATTACACCTACTTTCTCTGCAATTGACGAGCACTCTCCACTTTGATTGACAGGACCAGGCATGATGACATTTACACTGCCTGGCCCTGTCAATCAAAGTGCAGAGGGCACAGCAGTTGCAAAGAGGGCAGAGCCTCTAGGTGTAATGGTAACGCCCCCGTTGCTCCTAGATGCTCATTTGCATATATTATAACCGCATTTTTCTCAGCAATGCGGACACATATGAACATGGGACCGACACAGATGTCTTTAGCTGCCAAGTGCACATGTAACAGATCAGCCAGTTTTATGGGTACAAATGACAGATGTCCTTTAATTCTGATTAACGGCTACCCTATCCCATTGATTATGCGTAATATTTTGTGTGTACCTGTAGGATCGTATGGAAGCTGCGTCCAATATAGTGAATACCATAAGGAAGCACAGGGCACACATGGTGCGAGATGTCGAGAGGCTGTGTGACGCTTACATAATATTAGCAAACATGGATGCCAACCAATGGAAAGCTCAGCGCAGTAAGTACAGGGCACGCTGCTTGGCATGTGATACAATGTTGTAATTACTCGGATCCTAGGGAGCACTACTTGATAATGTTTCTGCCTTCCAAATTATAGAAGCAATACCCATCCCATCAGATCAGCCCATCACTAAACTGAAAAACCTGCAGGACGTCATCATTCCCACCATGGAGCTTAAGGTAGGAGGGCATCTACTAATGGGAGTTCATCGTCCCTTTGTGTACCTCCAGTCATTATTCCCAGCAGAAGGTGGCCATGCATGAATTGCAGTATATGGGGGATTTAGCCAAATCAGCATATTTACCTGTTGATTAGGTAAAATTAGTATGTCCAGTTGGAATAAATGTGATGTCTATGAACCGACTGGTCTTGAAGAGGACCTGTAATCTGTGCTGACTTGTCCATATTCTGTGAAGTCTTGTATTCTCCATGAAACAACAATTCCGGAGCGTCTTCTCTGTACTGTGCCTTTCCTCTCTTATTCCTCCTAGAAATACTACTGGGTGTTACTATTCCCTTCATCAAATTGTATTGTCTCTGAACACTCTGGTTCTGACTATACGAGTTGGATAGTGTCAGTGTGTTTAGGTGCACACCCCAAACTGATAACACCCGAATCAATTTCTAGGAGGATGACAATTTTGAATGGTTTGGTATTTTTCTATTAGCCCTCCTCCAGAAGGAATAAGACTGTCTCTCTAGTGCCACCTGTAGGCAGTACCGTGGCTATAGGGGATGCAGAGGTAGCAGTCGCTACCGGGCCCAGGAGCCTGTGGGGCCCCAAAGACCCTTGTGCCACATAAGAAGACACCAGCACTGAGGGAAGGGGGCCCAAACTGAACTCTTGCACCAGGACCCATGAGCCTTTAGCTACGCACTTGCCTGTAGGTAGTTACCCTATCAAAATCCAGCTCATGATGAGTCTTGAAGCATGACTAGAGATATGAGATAAACTAGAGACACCCATCTGTTGACACGTCTGTTTTGGAGTTTATGCTCCTCATCTGGAAAAATTAGGGTAGACTGGATGAGAGGCTTTTGCTGCGGCTCTTTGAAGGTACTATTTCTTGTGGATATCCAGCTGGTGTAGGGAGTCTTACAGGCAATGCTCGCTGGGAAAAAGTATGCAAATGACCTCTCCTCCAGAAGGAAGAAACCTGCCTCTAGTACCACCTATAAGTAAGCGCCATGTAAGTCAAAGTTCAACCCAGTCAGGAGCCTTGAAACATGATTAGTGACATCAGCCAAACCAAAGACATCCATCCGTAGACTGCTCAGTCACTACCTTCCAAGAGCTGCATGAAAAGCATCTCACCCAACCAACCATAACCCTTCTGTGTATGAAGAGCAAAAACTACAAAAAAGTGCCGCCATGCTGTAACGGATCGCCTGGCACCCCGACCGGGTACCTCCGTTGCTAGATGCTCCTAGTGCTTTCCGAGAATTCCAAGCACTCCACTTGACACCGTACGCACTGCAGACCCCACGAACCGCCGCAGCTTGGTTGGGGTCTCACCGTCCTCCACCCACGCTGGACCTACGACAAGGCTCCAGGCTCCAGTGGGTGAACCTCTCCTACAGCCAGAGAGCAGGAACAGCTCTTACAAGAGCTATTAAACCTATAAATGCTGCTATAAAAACAACCATAGAATGCCCAGTAGAAATATAAATACTTTATTAGATCATCAATGGATCACCAAAATTCATAAAATATTTTTTTACACAGATATGCTATGGAGAATAATCAGCAAAACAGACTGGAAACAATAGTCCCCCCCGTCGGTGCCTCAAACACCCACCAAGCAGATGAAAAACATGTCAGTGTGATGTGCAGTGAGGTGATTCACCAGTAGAGAGTGTCAGTAAACATCCACTACAAGTGTCTGTGATATTCAACTCACTGCACAACCCAGGGAGAGGTTATAGTGTGAAAAAATACAGCAAAAAATTATGATACAATGGAGCACAGAGTCACATGACATTCATCAGATACATCTAGATGCAGTCTGCCCATATACAATAAATCAAGGATACCAGGCTGTACAATCAAACTCCCACACAAAAGATATCCACTGGGGACGTGAACATACCCACAGACATGATGGAGGGTGGAAGCACCGAACACAGGGCTGGAAGGAACCCCGACGCGCGTTTCGCCTCAGCTTCGTCAGGAGGTTAATGTGAGTGAGGCCATGGCTCCCCCTTTATACCCCTCATGCAGCTACACCTTTAATTAATATGCTTCAGCTGATACTCATTTATCGAGCGCTTGTGCCCGATGATGTACGCCGAGGACATCATGGAGACGCCGCATTCATCAGGAGGAGGGGTGGAACGCAAACGTGCGTTCCAGCCCGCCTCCCAAGGAAACGTAGCCGCGTCGCCACGTGACCCGGCACACAGCGCATCCTGGCCAAGCGCTATATCAGCCTATACAACGAACCTGCCAGAACGGCTCAGAGAATACCAGAGCCCGTCCGAATGTGTGGCGAATAATCTTAACCCTTAGTGGGGTTTACATAAGGTGTATAAAGTCCGGAAATGCCTTAAGACCGCTGAATATGCATGGCTAATGATTGGGATACATACAGGGGGGGGGAAAAGAAAAGATAAAGGTGAAAAAGAAGTTGAGGAGAGAACAAATAGATAAAAATAAATCAGCAGAAAATAAAGAAAGGGAAATAAATACAGAGTCTACGCTAATACTGCTGTAAACATGATTCCATACTTTCATCTTTTCATACAAATATTCATAAATTTCACACCATAGTTGAGTATATAAAATGTAGCATAATTTCTTATACATTGCACCCCATGATTTTATGAAAACATATACACACCGATTTTACAAATTTATATATCAGGAGTAGCATGATTTTTTATGATGAATTAGGTCCCATGATTTTTAACAATAGATTTACGTATCCATGACATCATGATTTAACAATAGATTTACGTATCCATGACATCATGGTTCCATATATAATTACAGAAATTTATAATGAGCAGACTTTATGAACATGATTGTATTGAATGATAATTGATATATATTACCTCTAAGATATGATGAATGTATATCAATTATGTATATGTACAGAAAGGAGCAATATGTTTCAGAAAAACGAATTCCAATCTTATGTTATCGCCAATATTGTCAAAAAATAACTATAATCTGCTATGATATATGGGCTAGACTATTGGTGAATGAATTTGTATGGAGTATAATTGGAACGTGATGTTGTTTTAGAACTTTATGTACATCATTGGGTGATGTTGTGCCCGATTAGGCTGGTATAACCATGATTGATGGTACCCAGCTGTTTTTGGACACACCCTCACCTTCTGATATGAATAATCAACTTTATGAATATCTATAATTATGAATTTTGGAATTTCTACTCATTTAGCCAATATTTTCTGCACAGGTTAGGTCGTTGGAGGGTGTAATATAGTCTGTGCTGGGAGATATTATTGACCAACACGGCCTTCTTATATAAGCTCACAATGTTCGTTCTGGACAAGTTATTATGCACATGATGGGTGTTGGTTGATGTTATTGACCAGCACGGTCCTCTTATATTAATTCACAATTTTGGGTCTAGGGTAAATGACTATGTATATTTTGGGGTGTTGCTGGGGTGTGGCGATGGGCCTGACTGCACTGAGCCCACTTGGTTTAGGTGGGCTCGGCGACACTCTGGTCCATCGATCATCCCCCGCAATACTTCACATCAATTATAAATGAAAACATTTCTCCTTCCTCCTTCTAAACGTTGGTGGAACTTGTTTATGATATGTGTGAATTGAACGGATTACTGTTTTTACTTTAGAAGTATTTAAGCGGTAGTATAATCTCATAGGGCCTATGTAGTCTTATTTTGAATGGGCTAGATAGGACGGGACCTCTATTGGTTAGGGCCCATACCTATATAATTATTGTTGCACGGGTCACTTATAGTTATTTTTTGACAATATTGGCGATAACATAAGATTGGAATTCGTTTTTCTGAAACATATTGCTCCTTTCTGTACATATACATAATTGATATACATTCATCATATCTTAGAGGTAATATATATCAATTATCATTCAATACAATCATGTTCATAAAGTCTGCTCATTATAAATTTCTGTAATTATATATGGAACCATGATGTCATGGATACGTAAATCTATTGTTAAATCATGATGTCATGGATATGTAAATTTATTGTTAAAAATCATGGGACCTAACTCATTATAAAAAATCATGCTACTCCTGATATATAAATTTGTAAAATTCGTGTGTATCTGCAATTATATATGGAATCATGATGTCATGAATATGTAAATCTATTGTTAAATCATGATGTCATGGATACGTAAATCTATTGTTAAAAATCATGGGACCTAATTCATCATAAAAAATCATGCTACTCCTGATATATAAATTTGTAAAATCGGTGTGTATATGTTTTCATAAAATCATGGGGTGCAATGTATAAGAAATTATGCTACATTTTATATACTCAACTATGGTGTGAAATTTATGAATATTTGTATGAAAAGATGAAAGTATGGAATCATGTTTACAGCAGTATTAGCGTAGACTCTGTATTTATTTCCCTTTCTTTATTTTCTGCTGATTTATTTTTATCTATTTGTTCTCTCCTCAACTTCTTTTTCACCTTTATCTTTTCTTTTTCCCCCCCCTGTATGTATCCCAATCATTAGCCATGCATATTCAGCGGTCTTAAGGCATTTCCGGACTTTATACACCTTATGTAAACCCCACTAAGGGTTAAGATTATTCGCCACACATTCGGACGGGCTCTGGTATTCTCTGAGCCGTTCTGGCAGGTTCGTTGTATAGGCTGATATAGCGCTTGGCCAGGATGCGCTGTGTGCCGGGTCACGTGGCGACGCGGCTACGTTTCCTTGGGAGGCGGGCTGGAACGCACGTTTGCGTTCCACCCCTCCTCCTGATGAATGCGGCGTCTCCATGATGTCCTCGGCGTACATCATCGGGCACAAGCGCTCGATAAATGAGTATCAGCTGAAGCATATTAATTAAAGGTGTAGCTGCATGAGGGGTATAAAGGGGGAGCCATGGCCTCACTCACATTAACCTCCTGACGAAGCTGAGGCGAAACGCGCGTCGGGGTTCCTTCCAGCCCTGTGTTCGGTGCTTCCACCCTCCATCATGTCTGTGGGTATGTTCACGTCCCCAGTGGATATCTTTTGTGTGGGAGTTTGATTGTACAGCCTGGTATCCTTGATTTATTGTATATGGGCAGACTGCATCTAGATGTATCTGATGAATGTCATGTGACTTTGTGCTCCATTGTATCATAATTTTTTGCTGTATTTTTTCACACTATAACCTCTCCCTGGGTTGTGCAGTGAGTTGAATATCACAGACACTTGTAGTGGATGTTTACTGACACTCTCTACTGGTGAATCACCTCACTGCACATCACACTGACATGTTTTTCATCTGCTTGGTGGGTGTTTGAGGCACCGACGGGGGGGACTATTGTTTCCAGTCTGTTTTGCTGATTATTCTCCATAGCATATCTGTGTAAAAAAATATTTTATGAATTTTGGTGATCCATTGATGATCTAATAAAGTATTTATATTTCTACTGGGCATTCTATGGTTGTTTTTATAGCAGCATTTATAGGTTTAATTGATTGGTTCTCTGGTTGCCCTTATTTACGGTATTATAGTGAGGCCTCCTTTTTTCGGTTCTATCTTACAAGAGCTAGTAGTTATGCAGGGGGAGTATAGCAAATCGTCAGCGTATAGCAATCCCCCAGTTTTGATCAGTTATCCAAACACCAGTCTCAACATGATGAAGGATAAAACAGGAACACTTTATTGAGGGCTACCCGCCCGTATTTATGCAGGTCCCCATCTGGTGGACACGCCCCCAGGGGACCAGAATGGAGACTGCGACACACCGAACACATACAACACATCCCCACAATGCATCACAGTTTCCTCCTCTCTGCCCCAAAGACAACCGAGGGATAATCCAATTATCTCTCAGGACAAAGGGGAGATCGCCAATACACATGTGGAGACAACAGGACAGACATCACCATTTAAACACACAATGTCACACCCTCCCAGCAACCACAGACATTTAACATATTCCCAGATAGCTCAAGTCTGAGTGCATATCATTAGGTGAATGGCACTCAGACCACACGAATACAATTAAACTAGCCATCTGGGTACCCTCACATAACAAAATACAATTCCAAAGACAGATTTAAGCTGTGCGGCCGGCCTGTCTTCTTTTAAGTCAGTATGGGCCATAATCCTGAGGCAGGAGGCTGGCAACCAGCCCCCTCCAAAACACCGTGGCGAGGTGGGTTTCGTCACACATGCATGTGCACAGTAGTCCTGTCCATTGTGCCAGCACAGCAATCTGGACTCCTTATGTGCAGCACTACTGTCATGGTGACAGATTCAGGCCTCTTGCACACAAACGTTGTGCATCCGTTCCGTGCATTGGGGACCACAATTTGCTGTCCCCAATGCACGGGCGACGTTCGTGCGGCGGCCGGGACGGATCGAGACCCGATCAACTTGAATGGGTCCGTGATCCGTCCGCACCGCAAAAAAATAGAACAAGTTCTATTTTTTTGCGGTGCAGAGACACGGACAGAAACACCACGTAGTGCTTCCGTGGGGTTCCGACCCGTGCTTCCGTTCCGCATCTCCGTGATTGCGGACCCACCAAGTGAATGGGTCTGCATCCGCAATATGGCCACGGGCACACAACGTTCGTGTGCAAGAGGCCTCAATCTGATATTTGCTTACAGTCAAAGCCCAAAGTGGATTGAAAAGGAATGTGAAATATAAATGAAGGACATTCTCCTACCTGCTGGACCCACTTCTGGCTGTGACTCCAAAAACTGCATCAAAAAGAAAGGGTTAAACCACCGTTAGGATGCTTTCACACAGAGGTTTTTAGTATTTTTTTTTTTTTTGCTGTAAAAATGCCAGCTCCAGAGGTTAGCTGAAGGTCTACGAGAAATATAAAACGCAGGTCACACAAGCGTTTGTTTGTTTTTTGCTACTGGTGTTTTTGTTAATTAAATGATTTAAAAAGAAAAAACTGCGTGCTGGAGCTCTTGGCATTTTTTCAGTTTTTTTTACAATACCTTCTTTATAGGTCACTGGTATGCCACACTCCCTGTAAAAAAAAAACCCACAAAAATAAAATGCCGAGAAAAACACCTGTGGTTATTTTGGCTTTTTTTTTTTCACTTAAAAAAATCTAATAAACACCAGAGCCAAATTCATGTGTGTAAGGACCCTCTATGGGGTCGCCCACAAATTGCAATAAAATAGCAGTAATGCCGCTAATCATGCACAGCGTCACTGTCTCCCTGTATGGAGAAAAGTGGCATCTCATAGTTGTCATTGTTGCGCATTGGCCGCAACGTTTCCCTTGAAACATTAAAGGGAGCCTGTCAGCAGTTTTGACCTTACTGAACAGCTGACATCACTAGCTAAGGGCTGGGGAGAGCAGTACAAACGTACCATTTGGGCATCATTTATTATCAGGAATAGTGTGAATATGAACCTTTATTCTGCCAGATTCTGCTTCTGTGAGAGCCATAGAGACAGAGCTTCACTGTGAAGTGCCCTCTATTCTGAGCTTCTACACATCCTCTCCCATCTGAGTGACATCGGTAGTGGTCTTTAGCTGTCATTCAGATCAGCATGACAGCTGAAGACCACTGAAGGCAGAGACCACATCACAAAGAAGTCCACCTCCTGGACACTTGCTGGAGAAGAATTTGGCAGAATATAAGTTCATATTTTCACTACTCCTGATGATAAAAGCTCCACAAATGATGTTTCTCATGTTCTTGCTAGCCCCTACCACCTAGTGCTGCTAGCAGTTTAGCATTTTTTTTAAAACTGCTGACAGACTCCCTTTAAAGGGGTTTTCTGAGATTTTATTACTGATGACCTATCCTCAGGATGGGTCATTAGTATCTGGTCGACACCCAGGACCCCAGTCGATCAGCTGTTTGAGGAGGTACCGGCGCTCCTGTGAGCGCCGTGGCCTTCTCTGTGCTCACCAAGCACAGCGCCGTACATTGTATAGCGGCTGTGCTCGGTATCATTCACTTCCATGGGGCTGAGTGCGATAGTCACGTCCACACCATGCAGGGGGTCTTGCCTATGGCCTAATCTCCACGTCTATGGCCGTGCTGTAATATAACACATGAAGTAAATGTAACACCTCCTGACACCCGCTTGTTGACAATCTGGATGACATTTCTTATATCTCTTATTTACGCCACAAGTGTGAATTGATAGGAAGACGGGTGGATATTTCCTGAGTTTCTTTTCTCTCTCACATTCAGGTTGATCCCAGCGGGAAGTATGAAAACTTGGTGACAATTACATCTTTCAAGCCTGAGTTCCGCTTGGCTGGGGGTCTGAATCTCCCAAAAATAATTGACTGTGTGGGTTCAGACGGGAAGGAGAGACGACAGCTTGTCAAGGTACTGAAGGATCTTAGTGTTTATCTCGCATCTTTTTTGTTGTTGTTCTAGTAAGCAGAACTTTTCTGACAAAATAACCATCATTTGTACAGAATTAACATGTGCCGAACACGGTTTAGGAGTTGTCGCGTTTATCTCTCGATGGATGATGTGCATTTCAAGTGTATTGCAGAAATGTGCAGCGTTTTCAGCGGTCTCTATAGCTGCATGATATTTGGGTGGGTAAATATTAATTTAGCTGAAGGTAAACATGCAGATAATATTTCAATGCATCATTAAGACATGGTACAGAAACAGAACCAGTCTTATCAGGTATGTGGAAAATGGGACAGATAAGGCTACCGTCACACCCGTGCCGGTAACTGGCCGGACATAAACAGTTTTTTGTCCAGCTGATTCTCTGCATATTTCCCGGGTAGCAGCCAGATCTCTTATAGTCAATGGGGTCCGGCGGGAAGGCGGTAGTATCCGGAGAACTCCTGCGGATTCTCTGATGCAGATGTGTTATTTTATCCCACCACATACCCCATACCAAGACACATGGGAACACGCTTGTCCTTTCCTCTCCTTTGCAGCATTTGAACCCTTACACCATTTTTCTTTTCTTGCTTGTATGGGTTTCCTGAGCTAACGATATTGATGTATATCACTGAAAAACATCAATACCTGGAGAAAATCAATAAATACTATCACTGTGGGTTGGAAATTAATCATTTATAAATATAAAATAATTTAGAAGGCATCGGCACTCGTAGTAGCTCCATGGCCTTCTCACAGCTTACCAAGCACAGAGTTGTACATGGTATAGCGGTTGTGCTTGCTATAGCACTCAGCCCTATTCACTTCTATGGGGCTGAGCTGTGCCTAAGCCACGTCACTGGCCCAGGAAAAGCTGTGAGAAGGACGCAGCGCTACTGCGAGTGCCGGTGCCTTCTCATACAGCTGATCGCCGGGGGTCCCAGGTGTCAGACCCATATTAATATGGTTGTCTAGGATTAGGAAAATGGTTTGCTTTTTTATATACCAGAAACAGTGCCCACAGCACTGCATGAGCTGCAATACCAGACACAAACCATGGATAAGAGTGGTGCCATTTCCAGTAAAAAGAAAAGAACAGACTTTTTCTCGCTCGTATCATTGGGGGACACAGGAGACCATGGGTATAGCTGCTGCTGCCACTAGGGGGCAACACTAAGCAATACAAGTCCCAGCTATATTCCCTCCTGCATACACTGAGCTAATCAGTTTTAGCTTAGTGTCTGTAGCAGGCAGACCTCCCTGCTTTTTAGGGCGTCTTCTTTTGTTATTTTTCCTTTTTTCCCCTTTAGGTGCGGAAAACAAAGACACCTGGCCTGTTTACCCTGTCAGTTCCCCTCACTGCCCGACCTCCCCCAAGAAGGCAAAAGTGGACCAGGGCTGCCCTGCTCCCCTGCATCCCGCCAGCCATGGGGATCACCTGCATTTCTGCAGTCCCCCCCTCCACTCCAGCCTCACTACTGCCTTGGTGCTAGTGGCTGAAGAGGTGACCCTGCTGGTATCCCGAGGGGGGGTGTGAAGAAAAGAATATGAAGATGGAGTGAGCATTGTGAACACAGGGCGAGTATAACCCCCTCCATCCACCATCTACCCCAATCTCTCACCCCCACCATTCCTCCCCTCTTCACCCGTACATTCCCGGGCCAAATGCTGTTTCTTCCCAGCCCATGTTCTCTCTTTGAGCCCCCCTCTCTCCACCCCATACCTCCAGGGCTGACCAGTACCAGTTCCCAGCAGTCACATCCCTTCCTAGGGCGACCGCTGCATCAAGCTACTGGGCGTTGAGTACCCCTGTCCCAGGTCTCCTCGGTCTGGGGTTGGGGATCCCACGGTTGTTCTTCCCGGCCTTCTGTTCCGGCCGGAAGTCTTTCCGGTCTGTCCGCTCCTTCGCAAGTCTTCGGCTTTGCAGCCTACTAGGCCGCAACTTCTATCCTGCAGTTTGGTGGGCGGGGACGTCGCCTTTATACAGGAGCCTGCTGATCGTCGCCCCTGGCCTCTTTGTCCAAAACCCCCCCCCCCAAAAAAAAAAAAATTACTTGCCTGCCACCTTACTGAGGCTGGCTTCCTTATTACATGGCTGTGTAGTTAAAAATTAACCCCTTCTTGCCTCCAGTTGGGGCTTGGGGAGTCCGTTTTCGAATACACGACTATATGTTTATATTAAAATAAATAATAAGTTACCCTGGCACTATCAAGTGCTGAGTGTGGTGTCTGTTGCAGAATTAACCCCCTCTAAGGTGGGTGCGCTCCCCCTCATGCGGTTACTGCCGCACTTCCAACAAGTCTACTGGATGTTTTTCATGCAACCCCCCCTTCCACGGACATTCACTGGCGCTGTACATCCTGTCCTGTTCCCCTTCCATAAGTGGAGTAGTTGCACTACCACTGGTTGCTGTACATCCGTACATCCATATTCTCCTCCTCCCATAGATGGAGTAATGGCACTACCAATGTATACCGTGCCTCCCGTCATATGACCTTCCATCCATAGACGGACTGATTGCACTACCCTCGTAAACCGTGCATCCTGTCGTGTTACTCCTCGGGTGGAGTAATTACCACTGGATGCCTCACACTCTCTCACATTGCCCCCTCTCTCCTAGGTGGCGTAATTGCACTACCACTGCATACTGTACAGCCTGTTGCATTACCCCCCTCCATAGGTGGCGTAATCATACTACCACTGCATACTGTACAGCTAGTCTAGATACTCCCCTCCATAGACGGCATAATTATACAACCACTGCATTCTGTACAACCTGTCGCATTACCTCCCTTCACGGGTGGCGTAATTGCACGACCACTGGATACGGCACAGCCGGTCGCATTTCCCCCTCCATAGGTGGCGTAATTGCTCTATCACTGGATAGTATATCCTACGTTACCTACTCCCACAGGTTCAGTATTCACATCCACCACCATTGGGTACTATGTCTACTACGCCACAGCACCAGATACATTTCCTATCATATTATATATGATAGGGCTGTATGCCAAGAGACAATACCTACTATTACCCGGTTCTCCCCCACAAGCGGTATACGGGCACAACCACTGGATACTGCAGCTACTACCGCATTATCCCCTTCATTTTTGGTTGTTGATTTAGAGTCCCGACATGGCAGTCCCTGTCCTCCCAGGGTGTGTCCCCAGGTGGGACTCCACACTACATGGTTGGTCATGATACTTGACACCTTCTTAGATGGTATATCTGCCCAGGAAGAGAATTCAGTGGTTACTGCCAAGCGAATTTAGTATTACACTTCCTCTGAATACTGTTTCCACGTCTAGCTCTCCGCCTTTTCATGTGGCGCATTTAGGCTAGCACTCCATTCCTTGGCTACTACTGTATATTCTCTTCCGCAGGGCAGTATTTACACTAGCACTAGAGATTGTAGCTACCACTGTAGGGCCTGCTTCCCAGGTGGCGTGTCTATCCTGACTTTGGCTTTTGTGGCTACTATGGTATAGCCCTTGTTTCGGTGGTTACTATCTGTATGGGCTTCTTCTCAGGGGAAGGATTTGTGTTAGCACTTCATGCCATGGCTCCTACTGAACATTCTCCCCCTTGGTTAGAGTATTTGCAGTAGTGTGACATACCATGGCTCCTACTGTATGGTCTCCTCCTCAGGTGGAGTATTGCGCCAGCACTAGTTCCTGTGACTACTCCTGTCTGGCCCCATTCTCAGGTCTAGAATTTGCCTTCGCCCTAAGTGCCTTGTCTACCACTGTGTAGTTCCCTTCTCAGGCTCGGTGCTTATGTACCCCCTGCAAGCCATGGTGACACCCGCGTTGCTTTCCTAATCACTCCTTGCATTTGCACTGGATATGGTTCTGTGGTTTCTACCACATTGCCTTCTGTTCCTTTCCATGTGTCGGCACTGGCTCTGTATGCGGTAGCTGCTACCGCTTCTCTCCTTCCATAAGTGGAACCCTCACACTGGTCCTAGTTGTGGTGGTTGTGTCTACATTCCCTCTCAGGTGGATCTCTGGCTCATTTTACGCGACCAATGGATGCCATTGCACCAATAGGTGGGGTCTTTATGCTGGCGCTTGCAGTTTTAGCTGATTCGTCCACTCATTCCTGATTACATGGTCATCTGCAGCACTTCCATTCTCTGACCAGGTATTTGCATTAGTATGCATGCTATAGTTGATGAGCCATTCACTTCTGGTGCACACTATTGCAGGGTTCTTCCTGGTTGGTATAACCCGCTCGTTTCTATGACATTGGTCTACCACATGGTTCTCATTTCAAGTGGGACATTGGCGCTAACCCTGGGTTCACACCTGAGCGTTTCTGAGACGCGCGTATTTGTCGCGCGTTTTTTGCAATAGTAAACGCGCATTTGACGCGCGTTTGTGTGATTGACTGCAGTGTTGTCCAATGAGTCTATGGCCAAAACGCGCGACAAACGCCCAAAAAAAAGCTCAAGAACTTGTTTATGCGTCGGGCGTTTTACAGCGCGTTCAAACGCGCTGTAAAACGCTCAAGTGTGAACCAGGGCCATAGGGAAGCATTGGTTTTCACGTGTTGAGCGTTTTACAGCGCGTTTGAACTTTAGGGTAACTGTTGGTAACAGGTGTGAACAGGTGTGAACTTAGGGTAACTGTTGACGCTGTGACACCATCAACACTGCCTCTTTTAAGAGATGAGTAATAGGGTTGAGATGTCCTTATGTAGGGGACACACCTATTCAGGGCACATACTGTGCATCAACTGCTTTTACCCCCTCACCGGACTATGGTGCTGTCACATGTTGTTAGGCTAATAGATGTTTTGTTGCTGGAACGCAACGCCCTTTCTACATTATGCCCCTCCGCAAGACGACTGATTGCGCTCCCCCCAGATTATGTTTCTGTCTACATGGCCAGTATCCATACTCCTGAGGTTGGATTCTTACTGCTCTGGAACGCCTGCACTATTTTTTCTTATATGTCCAGATTTTCTCTGGTGTTTTTGTGGCGTCGGACATAGTCATCATATTCTCTCCTGGAGAAGTATTTCTCCTATCTCGGACCAATCTGTGCATTCCGGCACACACGGTGACAGTAGATGGTCGCTACACGGTGACAGTAGATGGTCTCTGACGATTCTACACACCTCTGATATTTTTGGCGTCAGCTTTGCTTCTGCCTATCACTACGGTATTTTTGTTCTTCAGTCTGCAGTTGGGTCTGCCTGATCCACGCAGTTTGTGGAGTATCAAGCGGCTTCTTTTGTTAGAAGTTTAACGACAAGCCTCTACGGCTCTGGGGGCATCTGTCTTCCACAGTACCTGCTCCTTAGGGGGCGTTTTCTTCTTAAGCAGGGATGTATGCTGTGATCCTTACCTTTTGGATCGGCTTCCATGAGTGTATTCCGGCGTGTGTATGTGCTCTCTCTCATGTATTGTAGCCTGCTCTCTTTTACGGAGTGTGTTTGCTCAGTTTCCTCAGGCTGTCTATTGCCAGTCGTATGGTCCTGGTTCCAGCATCACTCACAGTCTTCCTTTTGTCCAGTGGTGGACGTTACTTTGGCTGCACTCTTCCGCCGCAGTGCTCTCTGCTGCACGGCTGGGATGCTATTGATCCCCGAGGACACAGTCTTTTTCTCTCAGATCACTCCCCATTTGTCTATGGTTTTTCATTTTCTACCTCTGATTGGTTCCCGTTGTGGCTTTTTGTCTCCCTTGGCCATCCCTTATCTCTGTCTTGATGAGGGATCATATTCCATACTCTTTAGTCTCTTCTCGTGCTGGATTCTTTACAACGGAGTGGCTACTCGCTATTTTCTTTTACAAATTGGCCCACAGGGGTGTCCTCACATACCTGGGAGATCCCTACAGGACTAGTCCTCTGCCAGTTGCCCAGTAATTCCTTACAGTTTTCCCAGTTTTTCCCCGGTTGAAGTATCCCATCCTAATACTTACACATTTAGTAAGGTCGTGTCTGGGTTTTCCCGTTCGCCAGGTCTTGTGCATATCCAGATTCTACAGACTCATTTCTGTTGAGTAAACACCCCTTGGTTTTCCATTGGGCATATTGCCATGCAAGACATCCTGGGTTTCCAGTCCGGGTCCCCACAGCAATTCTGTGGTCCTCGTGATCCGGAAGTACCTTCCGCACATCATCTTTAGTCATCAGACATGCTTATCCTTCTTGTGGATATTATGTGCTGCTATCCACATCTTCCGAAGCCTCTCGAGCCCTTGAGCTTTATTTAACTGGGTTTTCCTCTTTTTGCCCAGTCTGACACCTTGCGTTCTACGCTCTCTGGCCTTCCTGGTTCATGCTCTTCCTGTCCTACTCAGGGTTCCTGTGCATCCTTTCCCCACATTTCTGTGCGGGGCCTTATGACCAGCCTTAGATATGTTTTAGTCTTCTATTCCCTCCTCATGGTACTGCTTTGGAACGTCCCATGGTCTCCTGTGTCCCCCAATGATACGAGCGAGAAAATAGGATTTTTTTGTGCTTACCTGTAAAAATCCTTTTGTCGCTTAGTTTATTGGGGACACAGCATCCACCCAGTAAGTTCATTGCTGGTTCTTTTTGGTGGGTCCCACCTGTTCTTGGATCTGACCCATCTCCAGCTCTCTTCATACAATTATTTTCTGTTGGCTTCTCCTGGCTGCTCCTACTGCTTTAGTACAAACTGATTAGCTCAGTGTCTGCAGGAGGGATATAGCTGAGAGGAGGAGCTAGCACTTTTTTTGCTTAGTGTCACCTCCTAGTGGCAGCAGCAGCTATACCCATGGTCTCCTGTGTCCCCCAATGAACTCAGCGAAAAAGGATTTTACAGGCAAGCACAAAAAATCCTATTTTTCTGATCCTGAACAATCCCTTTAAATGTCTCAAATAACAAAGGGATGCTAACAATAAAAGGCACATTGACATGCACCAATAATACTGTTACTTTTTTTTTCCTGTTTTTAACATGAGCTCTTTAGCTTCTTCTAGGAAACTATATAGTGGTCTAAAGTGCTGCAGATGGTAACGGTACAAGTTAATATGTACAAAGTACACTTGGGCGACTTCTCATTCTGAATCTATGTACCACAGTGCATTTTCAGTTGGGAAAACCATCATTGTACCCTCCTAAATTCTTATGTCCCCTGCCTCTCCAAAACTACCACCCCCATAGTCCTGTACTGCCCTGCCATCCCATCATTACCCGTCCCATAAACCCCCACTAGCCCTGCCTCTCCTTCACTGCCAGTCCCATAGCCCTCCACTAGCCCTGCCTCTCCATCACTGCCAGTCCCATAGCCCTCCACTAGCCCTGCCTCTCCATCCCTGCCAGTCCCATAGACCCCCATTAGCCCTGCCTCTCCATCACTGCCAGTCCCATAAACCCCCCATTAGCCCTGCCTCTCCATCACTGCCAGTCCCATAGACCCCCACTAGCCCTGCCTCTCCATCACTGCCAGTCCCATAGACCCCCACTAGCCCTGCCTCTCCATCACTGACAGTCCCATAGACCCTCACTAGCCCTGCCTCTTCATCACTGACAGTCCCATAGACCCCCCCACTAGCCCTGCCTCTCCATCACTGACAGTCCCATAGACCCCCACTAGCCCTGCCTCTTCATCGCTGACAGTCCCATAGACCCCCACTAGCCCTGCCTCTCCATCACTGCCAGTCACATAGCCGTCCACTAGCCCTGTCTCTCCATCACTGCCAGTCCCATAGCCCTCCACTAGCCCTGCCCTCCATCACTGCCAGTCCCATAGCCCTCTACTAGCCCATCCTCTCCATCACTGCAAATCCCATAGCCCTCTACTAGCCCTGACTCTCTATCACTGCCAGTCCCATAGACCCCCACTAGCCCTGCCTCTCCATCACTGCCACTCCCATAGACCCCCACTAGCCCTGCCTCTCCATCACTGCCACTCCCATAGACCCCCACTAGCCCTGCCTCTCCATCACTGCCAGTCCCATAGCCCTCCCTCTCCATCACTGCCAGTCCCATAGCCCTCCACTAGCCCTGTCTCTCCATCACTGCCAGTCCCATAACCCTCCACTAGCCTTGTCTCTCCATCACTGACAGTCCCATAGACCCCCACCAGCCCTGTCTCTCCATCACTGTCAGTCCCATAGACCCCCACTAGCCCTGCTTCTCCATCACTGCCAGTCCCATAGACCCCGACTAGCCCTGTCTCTCCATCACTGCCAGTCCCATAGCCCTCCACTAGCCCTGCCCTCCATCACTGCTGTCCCATAGCCCTCTACTAGCCCTGCCTCTCCATCACTGCCAGTCCCATAGCCCTCTACTAGCCCTGACTTTCCATCACTGCCAGTCCCATAGACCCCCACTAGCCCTGCCTCTCCATCACTGCCAGTCCCATAGACCCCCACTAGCCCTGCCTCTCCATCACTGCCAGTCCCATAGACCCCCACTAGCCCTGCCTCTCCATCACTGCCAGTCCCATAGACCCCCACTAGCCCTGCCTCTTCATCACTGCCAGCCCCATAGACCCCCACTAGCCCTGCCTCTCCATCACTGCCAGCCCCATAGACCCCCACTAGCCCTGCCTCTCCATCACTGCCAGTCCCATAGACCCCCACTAGCCCTGCCTCTCCATCACTGCCAGCCCCATAGACCCCCACTAGCCCTGCCTCTCCATCACTGCCAGTCCCATAGCCCTCCACTAGCCCTGACTCTCCATCACTGCCAGTCCCATAGCCCTCCACTAGCCCTGTCTCTCCATCACTGACAGTCCCATAGACCCCCACTAGCCCTGCTTCTCCATCACTGCCAGCCCCATAGACCCCCACTAGCCCTGCCTCTCCATCACTGCCAGTCCCATAGACCCCCACTAGCCCTGCCTCTCCATCACTGACAGTCCCATAGACCCCCACTAGCCCTGCCTCTCCATCACTGACAGTCCCATAGTCCTCTACTAGCCCTGCCTCTACATCACTGACAGTCGCATAGTCCTCTACTAGCCTTGCCTCTCCATCACTGACAGTCCCATAGACCCCCACTAGCCCTGCCTCTTCATCACTGCCAGTCCCATAGCCCTCTACTAGCCCATCCTCTCCATCACTGCAAATCCCATATCCCTCTACTAGCCCTGCCTCTCCATCACTGCCACTCCCATAGACCCCCACTAGCCCTGCCTCTCCATCACTGCCAGTCCCATAGCCCTCCCTCTCCATCACTGCCAGTCCCATAGCCCTCCACTAGCCCTGTCTCTCCATCACTGCCAGTCCCATAACCCTACACTAGCCTTGTCTCTCCATCACTGACAGTCCCATAGACCCCCACCAGCCCTGTCTCTCCATCACTGTCAGTCCCATAGACCCCCACTAGCCCTGCTTCTCCATCACTGCCAGTGCCATAGCTCTCCACTAGCCCTGCCTCTCCATCACTGCCAGTCCCATAGACCCCCACTATCCCTGCCTCTCATCACTGCCAGTCCCATAGACCCCGACTAGCCCTGTCTCTCCATCACTGCCAGTCCCATAGCCCTCCACTAGCCCTGCCCTCCATCACTGCTGTCCCATAGCCCTCTACTAGCCCTGCCTCTCCATCACTGCCAGTCCCATAGCCCTCTACTAGCCCTGACTTTCCATCACTGCCTGTCCCATAGACCCCCACTAGCCCTGCCTCTCCATCACTGCCAGCCCCATAGACCCCCACTAGCCCTGCCTCTCCATCACTGCCAGCCCCATAGACCCCCACTAGCCCTGCCTCTCCATCACTGCCAGTCCCATAGCCCTCCACTAGCCCTGACTCTCCATCATTGCCAGTCCCATAGCCCTCCACTAGCCCTGCTTCTCCATCACTGACAGTCCCATAGACCCCCACTAGCCCTGCTTCTCCATCACTGACAGTCCCATAGACCCCCACTAGCCCTGCCTCTCCATCACTGCCAGTCCCATAGACCCCCACTAGCCCTGCCTCTCCATCACTGCCAGTCCCATAGACCCCCACTAGCCCTGCCTCTCCATCACTGCCAGCCCCATAGCCCTCCACTAGCCCTGTCTCTCCATCAGTGACAGTCCCATAGACCCCCACTAGCCCTGCCTCTCCATCACTGCCAGTCCCATAGACCCCCACTAGCCCTGCCTCTCCATCACTGCCAGTCCCATAGACCCCGACAAGCCCTGTCTCTCCATCACTGCCAGTCCCATAGACCCCCACTAGCCCTGTCTCTCCATCACTGTCAGTCCCATAGACCCCCACTAGCCCTGCCTCTCCATCACTGCCAGTCCCATAGACCCCCACTAGCCCTGCCTCTCCATCACTGCCAGCCCCATAGCCCTCCACTAGCCCTGTCTCTCCATCACTGACAGTCCCATAGACCCCCACTAGCCCTGCCTCTCCATCACTGCCAGTCCCATAGACCCCCACTAGCCCTGCCTCTCCATCACTGCCAGTCCCATAGACCCCGACAAGCCCTGTCTCTCCATCACTGCCAGTCCCATAGACCCCCACTAGCCCTGCCTCTCCATCACTGTCAGTCCCATAGACCCCCACTAGCCCTGCCTCTCCATCACTGCCAGTCCCATAGACCCCCACTAGCCCTGCCTCTCCATCACTGCCAGTCCCATAGCCCTCCACTAGCCCTGACTCTCCATCACTGCCAGCCCCATAGACCCCCACTAGCCCTGCCTCTCCATCACTGCCAGTCCCATAGCCCTCCACTAGCCCTGACTCTCCATCACTGCCAGTCCCATAGCCCTCCACTAGCCCTGTATCTCCATCACTGACAGTCCCATAGACCCCCACTAGCCCTGCTTCTCCATCACTGACAGTCCCATAGACCCCCACTAGCCCTGCCTCTCCATCACTGCCAGCCCCATAGCCCTCCACTAGCCCTGTCTCTCCATCACTGACAGTCCCATAGACCTCCACTAGCCCTGTCTCTCCATCACTGACAGTCCCATAGACCCCCACTAGCCCTGCCTCTCCATCACTGCCAGTCCCATAGACCCCGACTAGCCCTGTCTCTCCATCACTGCCAGTCCCATAGCCCTCCACTAGCCCTGTCTCTCCATCACTGCCAGTCCCATAGACCCCCACTAGCCCTGCCTCTCCATCACTGCCAGTCCCATAGACCCCGACTAGCCCTGTCTCTCCATCACTGCCAGTCCCATAGCCCTCCACTAGCCCTGCCCTCCATCACTGCTGTCCCAAAGCCTTCTACTAGCCCTGCCTCTCCATCACTGCCAGCCCCATAGACCCCCACTAGCCCTGCCTCTCCATCACTGCCAGCCCCATAGACCCCCACTAGCCCTGCCTCTCCATCACTGCCAGCCCCATAGACCCCCACTAGCCCTGCCTCTCCATCACTGCCAGTCCCATAGCCCTCCACTAGCCCTGACTCTCCATCATTGCCAGTCCCATAGCCCTCCACTAGCCCTGCCTCTCCATCACTGACAGTCCCATAGCCCTCCACTAGCCCTGACTCTCCATCACTGCCAGTCCCATAGCCCTCCACTAGCCCTGTATCTCCATCACTGACAGTCCCATAGACCCCCACTAGCCCTGCTTCTCCATCACTGACAGTCCCATAGACCCCCACTAGCCCTGCCTCTCCATCACTGCCAGCCCCATAGCCCTCCACTAGCCCTGTCTCTCCATCACTGACAGTCCCATAGACCTCCACTAGCCCTGTCTCTCCATCACTGACAGTCCCATAGACCCCCACTAGCCCTGCCTCTCAATCACTGCCAGTCCCATAGACCCCGACTAGCCCTGTCTCTCCATCACTGCCAGTCCCATAGCCCTCCACTAGCCCTGTCTCTCCATCACTGACAGTCCCATAGACCCCCACTAGCCCTGCCTCTCCATCACTGACAGTCCCATAGACCCCGACTAGCCCTGTCTCTCCATCACTGCCAGTCCCATAGCCCTCCACTAGCCCTGTCTCTCCATCACTGACAGTCCCATAGACCCCCACTAGCCCTGCCTCTCCATCACTGCCAGTCCCATAGACCCCGACTAGCCCTGTCTCTCCATCACTGCCAGTCCCATAGCCCTCCACTAGCCCTGTCTCTCCATCACTGCCAGTCCCATAGACCCCCACTAGCCCTGCCTCTCCATCACTGCCAGTCCCATAGACCCCCACTAGCCCTGCCTCTCCATCACTGCCAGTCCCATAGACCCCCACTAGCTCTGCCTCTCCATCACTGCCAGTCCCATAGACCCCCACTAGCCCTGCCTCTCCATCACTGCCAGTCCCATAGACCCCCACTAGCCCTGCCTCTCCATCACTGCCAGTCCCATAGACCCCGACTAGCCCTGTCTCTCCATCACTGCCAGTCCCATAGCCCTCCACTAGCCCTGACTATCCATCATTGCCAGTCCCATAGCCCTCCACTAGCCCTGTCTCTCCATCACTGCCAGTCCCATAGCCCTCCACTAGCCCTGTCTCTCCATCACTGACAGTCCCATAGACCCCCACTAGCCCTGCCTCTCCATCACTGCCAGTCCCATAGTCCTCTACTAGCCCTGACTCTACATCACTGACAGTCGCATAGTCCTCTACTAGCCTTGTCTCTCCATCACTGCCAGTCCCATAGACCCCCCCACTAGCCCTGTCTCTCCATCACTGCCAGTCCCATAGCCCTCCACTAGCCCTGTCTCTCCATCACTGACAGTCCCATAGACCCCCACTAGCCCTGCCTCTCCATCACTGCCAGTCCCATAGTCCTCTACTAGCCCTGACTCTACATCACTGACAGTCGCATAGTCCTCTACTAGCCCTGCCTCTCCATCACTGACAGTCCCATAGACCCCCCCACTAGCCTTGTCTCTCAATCACTGCCAGTCCCATAGCCCTCCACTAGCCCTGCCCTCCATCACTGCCAGTCCCATAGCCCTCTACTAGCCCATCCTCTCCATCACTGCCAGTCCCATAGCCCTCTACTAGCCCATCCTCTCCATCACTGCAAATCCCATAGCCCTCTACTAGCCCTGACTCTCCATCACTGACAGTCCCATAGACCCCCACTAGCCCTGCCTCTCCATCACTGACAGTCCCATAGACCCCCACTAGCCCTGCCTCTCCATCACTGACAGTCCCATAGACCCCCACTAGCCCTGCCTCTCCATCACTGACAGTCCCATAGACCTCTACTGATCTGTGCTTACATTGCTACAGTGATGACATGCTTTACTGACCAGTGATAGCTTTAGCCCATAATATGTCAGTAGGGCATGCCAACATAGCAAAGAGCTTGGCAGTGCTAGATTGTGGAGGATTTTAAGCAGTGAGTACGGGTTTATCACCCAAGCAGATCCACTTTAAAACCAGAAGCTGGACCTTGAATTGTTAGCAACAAGGTGTGGTCTTTTAGTTAAAGGGGTATTCCAGTACACAAAAAAAATCTTGCCATGGCCATGAAATGTAAAAAAGATAAATGAGCGTATACTCACCTTTCCAATCTCCTGCTGCTGCCGTTGTGCCCAGGTCCCTACTGCTCTCCACTTTCTCGATGGAGCAGGAAATGGCGGGGAGTGCCAGTCAGCCAGTTACTGGCCGCAGTGATGACCCTCCTCAGGATCAGTGGGGGATCTGCAAGGTTTTAATAAGATCATCTTTTTTTTTTTTTTATGGCCATGGCAAATCTTTTTTTTTGTTTTTTTTGTACTGAAATATAAATATTTCAACCAAAACATGAAAGCTGACATTTCCATTTTTCTTTACTAAAGAAGGAAATTGTCAATTCTTTTTCTACTTGTTCAGATCCATATTTTTGTCCATGAGAGGGCGGTATTATACCATTTACTACTAGAAGACAAAAGATACTTTGTTTCTGATCTTGTAAAAAGGTTATCACTTTGCTGGGCCCAAAGTATGGTTTTGAGAAGTTCTCTTCCCTTGCCCCACAATAAAAGTACTTTACTCACCAGGGGGCGCGCTGAGTTTTTAAAACAATGCAGTAAAATTCAGAATGTAAAAGACTTTAGCAAGATGTTTTTGTCATATTTCAGTACCATTAGGCATGTTTACTGCACCAGTGATAACCACTGTGACTGGAATTGGTCTTGAAGAAGGTTCTGTTCTTCTCAAGCTTTGTGTGAATATCGGAGCATATATCACCCTGTCATCTTTACAAGGGCAGCTTATGACAGCCCCGCCGCCTTCCCGTCCTAGGCTGGAATTTACATACTGCTGACATTGTGCCTTCTTTTTTCGTTCCTCCTCACAAACATTGAAATGAGACACGGATTGACGCAGAGAGACTCTGACACTGTGAATGTGGTAACGGTTTATCAGCATAAGAGTCCATTCACACGTCCGCAAAATGGGTCAACATCCGTTCCGCAATTTGGCGGTGTCCGTGTTTTGCGGATACGCAAAACACATACGGACGTGTGAATGAACCCTAAAACTTAAGTGGCCGAGAATTACCTTAGAAGCAATTAATGTGACACTGCCGCATGATTTGCTGCGCAGGGAGAATTTCGTAGAGTATTTTTAGGAAATAAGTATGTTCGTGATGGCATTTAATTAAGGCTTTTCCTTCTGATCTCATTGACAGGGCCGGGATGATCTGAGACAAGACGCGGTGATGCAGCAGGTGTTCCAGATGTGTAATACACTATTACAGAGGGATAGTGAGACCAGGAAGAGGAAGCTAGCCATCCGCAGATACAAGGTGAATTCCGTTCAGTGGGGTAGCTAGCACCTGCCACCAGGGATACATGCCCTGGGTCTCTCAGCCCAGCTATCCTCCTATTTAGGCTGCATTCACACGTCCGTAATTCCGTTCTGCATTTTGCAGGAAAGGAATTGCGAACCCATTCATTTCTATGGGGCCGCACGATGTGCTGCCCGGATCCGGAAATGCGGACCCGCACTTCCGGGTCCGGAATTCCGACCCCGAAAAAAATTGCGGACAAGAATAGCCATTTTCTATTAAGTGCCGGCGATGAGCGGTCCGCAAAATGCGGAACGCACATTGCCGGTGTCCGTGTTTTGCAGGTCCGCAAAACACACGGACGTGTGAATGGACCCTTAAATGTATCTGTGTCCTCGATGTCTACCCATGGTTATAAATATTGCTTAAAGGGGTTATCCAGGATTACAAGGGTTTTTAGAAGATATGCTCATGTAGCTGCTTACCTCATGTACATTTTCCCCACGCTTTTATTTTCAATCTGGACTCTCTTGACCCCTTTTCACCATGTAAACCAATCCCTCTGGTTTGCATACATCCTGTATGTAGCACTTCCTGTTGCTGCTTCCAAACAAACCCATGATGCACTTCTCCTTCCTCTACCACAGCTCCAGCACCGCCCCTAACAACTACCCAGCTAGTTTATAGCTCCTCCCACCCGGCTAGTTACATAGACACTCCCCTATCACTGCCCCGCCAATGGACATAACATCACAGGAAGTAAGAAAGAGCTGCATGGACATGGTCATGTGACCACAGCCCAGAACAGGAGATAGGAGCCATAAAGGGAAAATACATTACAAAATTATTTTATAGGATGTTGATACAAACTGGAAAATCCTTGTAAGTAGTATTACAACTTCTGTTAAAGTAAAGGCCCTCTGTAGGCAGTTCTAGGGAATCACAGCTGCGTTTTATGTCCGTCTTGCCATAAATTGGCTCTGTTTACAGGACCCATCCATAAATCAGTATCCCACTGTGTCATGTATTTTTTACATAGAGCAGTCTTATGAACCTGTAAGTAAATCTCAGCCCTCCCTGTGGCTGCTTGCTCTAAAATTGGCAAAAACTGACCCCCCCCAAAAAAAAGGCAATAAAAATAAACTTGTGTTGTTGCCCATAGCAACCATTCACATAGACTAGTGTCTAACCATTGCCCCATACTGCCACTAGGGGGAAGCAGTAGTTTGAAGATCATGGCAACATGTGTAGCCATGACATCCTAGAGATAATTGGATGTCAGAACTAAATCTATCTGTTCATCCACAAGCCTTTTAGATACCTTCAGCAAGGGATCGGATCTCCATCCTCTTGATAAGGTGCGTTGATGTCCTGGTAATCCAGGTGCATAATTGTTAATATTTCAGCAGCCTCTGGTCACCACTAGAGGGACTCTTCTGTATTCAGTTCCTGTTGTCAGTAGCAGATAAAATCTCTCACTTCTATGTTGTCAGGTGGTGCCATTATCCCAGAGGAGCGGTGTGCTGGAATGGTGCTCCGGTACAGTCCCCATCGGTGAATATTTGGTGAATGCAGAAGATGGCGCACACAAACGTTACCGGCCTGGTGACTACAGCAGCTTACAATGTCAGAGGAAAATGATGGTAAGTTTTACATAAACTCTACATATAATTGATTTTCAGTAGATGACGAGGATGTAGCCTGATGCTGCATGAAACACTGACAGCTGAATTTCCCGGACTTTTCAAGTACACACATAGTAGCCATTGCTCACGCCCATAAGGAGGTAGATGTTGATTGGCATAGAGATTGACAAGTCTCCATCCTGGACAAAGTAGAAGGGCCGTGGGCTCGTCCATGAATTACTTCTTGGTGATGTAACGTTTAGTTACAGTTTTGAAAAATATTGTGGAATATGTTGTCTCTTCTTCTTCTGATAGGACGTCCAGAGAGGACGATTTGAAGACAAGTATCAGGCATTCCTAGACCTCTCTGAGCATTTCCGACCTGTCTTCCGCTATTTCTGTATGGAGAAGTTTTTGGATCCGGCTGTTTGGTTTGAGAAGCGGCTGGCGTACACACGCAGTGTAGCTACATCATCCATAGGTAGGTGTCCACAGCTTGAATGTTCTTTACTTCCATTACACTTGCACTGCTGTCATACATATCGGTTTTTTTTCTTCTGATTTCAGTTGGCTACATTGTGGGACTTGGAGACAGACATGTGCAGAACATACTGATAGATGAGGAGACAGCGGAGCTCGTTCACATTGATTTGGGTTAGTAAGCTGCCATGTTTCTTTATTTCGATATCCCACAGAGTAGCTTGAAAGTAATTCATAGCAATATTCTCATAAAGATGACTGGTGTCCATAAGCCCTGATGTCTCTGCTTGGGATGTTCCTTTGCTACCCTGAAGAGACCAACCCGTCTATGCGTTACACGGATGGCCGTTTGTTTGAATGGCTGCCATGTATTGCTCTATTTTCCCTTCTGTGGTCAGACCTGTGGAAGCTGGCTTCTTTTTAACCCCATAAGGACACTGCCTATTTTGGACTTGACGACGCAGTAATTGCTGCGGTGAAAGCTGAGCTGGCCATACAATAACCGTGAATTTCCTATTGACAGGCTCCCTTGAACATGCGGTCCTCTGATCACTCAGCAGTACTTCGGTATTGCAGTGTATTACAGTAAAACTAACATACTTTCTATTAGGTCCTGGCAGGTCTGGGAGACATTGTTAGGTCCCTGGGTGCCATGGCATCACCTCCGCACTCTAGGATCACATCACCAGGGTGGAAGCCATGGGGTGAGAGAGTTAGTTCTCACTAACCCTTTAGATATTGCAGTCAGCCATCTCTGATCCCAGCAGGGAGAGGCAGCTTTATGATACAGCTTCCACTTGGAAGTGATGGCGTGGGAAGTTCTCCTGAGCCGTCACAATACAGCCTCATATGAGTAAGGCGGCTCACGAGAAGCTTGTAATTCCTGCAATGTACTATTACAGGGCAGGAAGGGGTTAACCTCTTAATGAGGTGGCTTAGTTTGGGCCATTTTAGGGAAAATAGGACTTTTTGACTCCTCTTTTATTCCTGATTTTGGGAAGCAACATGAGCAAAAAAAATAAAGGTACTTTGAGATGTGGGATTAATAAAGTTATAATTTTGTAGTGCGGTGGGTTACAGATGTGGCGATATCAATACTGAAACGTTGTCTAAGGGAAAAATATTTTTTTCTTTAGGATTCTTGAAAAATGTTTCTAAATACTTCCTGCCTTTTTTTTTACTTTTTGTAGTAGTCCTTCTTTGGGACTTGACCATGTGATGCTTTGATCACTTAGATAATACCAAACAGTATGTCTGTATAGCAGTGTATTATACCTGTCAGTGTTACACTGACGGGCATTCTGTTACGTCCGGCTTTAGGCATGGCCTAAAAGCCTCCACTGCATGGCAAACTATTGCTGATGGGCTTACAGAGGGAGCCCCGTCTTTCTGTTAAACCACTGAGGTGCCACAATCAGCACTGATCATGACATTTAAGGGGGCGGGGGGTTAAACAGCTGGGATTGGAGTTAATTTTGATCTGGCCATTGCAGCAGGCTGTCAACTGCATCATACTCTCCAACATTAGTGTTGATATATCTGGGGCATTTAAGCCCCCGGACACTCCCAGAACATGCCCGCTTCTAGATGGGGTTTAAATAAGGTCTGCCCATATCCTGGCCACAACCAAACGAATTACTGAGTTTGTATGTGAAAATTGTAGAAGTGTTGGCAATTAAGCTGTTTCTTACAGCTGACACCCACTTGTGGATGGCGTGGGTGCACCTCCTGAGTCCACTCCATAATGGTACTAATGGCGCAGGAAAAATGTTAGGGTCTTTCCATAATCTCCCTAGAAGCAATGCCATCGTTGACCATGGGATCTGGCTGGTATTGCACTATTTTACTTGACTGCGCCTGAGCTACGATATCATGTGCTTCACATGGACAAGTGTATCAATGTTTTTTTGGGTTGAAAAAATGAATATTAGTGCTACTTTGACGTTTGAGTGCATTAGTTGTGTAATCTGGGGTCCACTATGACCAGTGGAAAACATCGCATCTGGCTGAATTTGTACAATCCATCTGCCTATCAAACTTCAATTTGTGGGAAAAGGGAGCTCTACAGTATATCGTTTATCACCTCAGGCAGCAAAAAATTAGAAGCCACCCTGTGCATAGGTAAGTGGTACACACGTGTCCTTATTAAAGATTCTCACTGTTTTAGGTGTTGCCTTTGAGCAAGGAAAAATCCTTCCAACTCCCGAGACAGTTCCTTTCCGTTTAACGTGGGACATTGTGGACGGCATGGGCATTACCGGAGTAGAAGGAGTCTTCAGGAGGTATCACATACTCATAACATATAAACTTGCCTCAGTTGTCTTATATCAGAGCATTAGTATAATCTATTATATTAGGCGTTTCACTGGCAAAAAAAGTGGGGATCATATACTGATGACATCATCTGTGTTATCAGCAGCTGTTTTTTTGTTTTTTTTGTTAACTTTAATTTTGTTCTCTATTTATCTCTTGTAGATGCTGCGAGAAGACCATGGAAGTTATGAGGAGTTCTCAAGATGCTCTACTGACTATTGTGGAGGTAAGTCCTAGCTCTCCTCGGTCAACAGGTTGGGTAAGATTCTTCTTGTCCAAAATAACCTGAGAGGCAGCAGGATGGCTCATTGCTTAGCATGGTTACCTGGGCAGCACTGAGGTCCAAGGTTTCGAATCTGACCAAGAGCAACATCTGCAGTAACTTTGTATGTTCTCTGCATTCACATTGGTGTCCTCTGGATGCCCTGATTTCCTCCTACACTCCCCCCAAAAAATGCCAGGTTTTAAATTGTAATCCAGATTGTGAGCCCCAGTAGGGGCAGGGACGAATGTGAGAAGTCTTTTTACAACTCTGCAGAGTATGTTGCACTGTATAAGTTAGAGGGGTTGGCCACTTTTCAGCTACTCTTGATCATTGTGTTTGTGAGATGACTATATGGCAGTTACTAATGTAGTCTTTGTGGATATTCTGTGCCATTTTCTATATTTCATAAGGTCACCATTGTTGGCCAAGTCTTTTTGTGCTGTCCACACAGAGGTCCTGCCCGCTGATGGAGGGTCATGTGACCAGGAAGATCACTCAGTCTCAAATACACCACACCTCCCCTGTATATGTGTATTTGAGTGGAGAAGGCTGAGTCATGTGTCTGGAGTTATTTTTGCCTGGTCACATGACCCTCCATCAGCGGCCATCTTATGGACAGGTCTTCTGTGTGTACAGCACAGGGACATGATTTGTGAAATAAAGCAAACGGCGCAGAAAATCAACAAATGCTTTATAATAAGTATCATATAGTCATCTTACATACACATAGGGTTGTTGCGTGTATCGAAATTTCGATACCCAATCGATACTTTTGTCCCGGTATCGATACGATACCGGGATTTCAGTTTTTTCGATACTGGGCTGCACTTCTGCGCAGTCTAGTATCTCTGAACATGAGCGCGCTGCTATCGGCGCACTCATGTTCTCTCAGCAGCACAGGGAGAAGGAAGCTGTCCTCCCTCCCCCTGTGCTGCGGGCGCTGCCACCAATGAGAAGAGAGTGGGGGGGGGAGGAGGGGGGGCGCACTTGAGCCACCAATGATAGGACTATTTCCACACAGAGCGGCGCCCAGCGATGTCTCAGCACTCACCATTAGTCCTGGGCGCCGCTCCGTTTGCCCGCAGTGCTCCATTCCTTCTCCCTGTGCTGCGATTGGACAGCGCTACAGCCAGGGAGAAGGAACGCCCACTAGTGAAGCTGATGTCTCCTCCCATTGCTCCGATAGTAATCAGCAGCATGTGGAGCAGGAGAGCAGACAGTAATGGGGCACTGCGGGCGAACGGAGCGGCGCCCAGGACTAATGGTGAGTGCTGGGACATCGCTGGGCGCCGCTCTGTGTAGCCTAATAGTGAAAGTCCGGACCCATATAAAGTAGTCAGTCTTTAACACATAATACAGGAGGCGGGTGCCGGCAGCAGAATCGCATTGCCGGCACCCTGCCCCTGACAGGGAGCTGCGATCAGCGGCAGTTAACCCCTCAGGTGCGGCACATAAGGGGTTAACTGCCGCTGATCTGCCAGTACCCGCCTCCTGTATAAAGGGGTAATTATCATTGGTGGTGCAGTGTGCCCCCCCCCTCAACCCCCATCCCATTAAAATCATTGGTGGCAGTGGCCACAGGGACCTCTCCCCTCCCCCTCATTGGTGGTGCAGTGGCAGCTTCTGATCGGAGCCCCAGCTGTGTAAGCCTGGGGCTCCGATCGGTTACCATGGCAGCCAGGACGCTACAGAAGCGCTGGTTGCCATGGTAACATCCCTGATGCTGTGTGCACAAAGCACAGAGCAGCAGGGACAGTGTGAAGTCCTATTCACCCTGATAGAGATCTATCAGGCTGAATAGGACAAGTGATGAAAGATCCCAGGTTCTAGCCCCTAAGGGGGAAATAGTTATTAAATAAAAAGTGTAAAAGAAAAAAAAAAAAGGAAAAAAACCCCCCCACCAAAATATGAAGTATAAATCACCCCCTTTTCCCAATTTCACATATAAAATATATAAATAATAAACATATTACATATCGCCACGTCAGAAAAGTCCAAACTATTAAAATATTAAAAAAAATCTAGGTGGTGAATGCCGGAACAGAAAAAAATAAATAAAAACTGTGCGATTCGCCATTTTTAAAAATGCGGAATGCACGTGGCTTTTTTGGTAATTTTTTTTCGCATGGTATTGAGTATCGCAATACTTTTTCATGGTATCGAAACCGAATCAAAAATTTGGTATCGCAACAACTCTACATACACATTGGTCAAAAGTAGCCAGAAAGTGGCCAACCCCTATAATTAAATAAATGGGGGGGGGGGGTCTTGGTGGTACTGTTGTTTGAAACCGGTCTTAACGTGAAATTTTCTATTCCAGAGCATCAGATTGTCCATTATACTGTGTACTAATTTATCTAAATGTCACCCAATACGTAATACGTTTGTATATCTTGTCAGGTCCTGCTTTATGACCCCTTGTTTGACTGGACTATGAATCCTCTGAAGGCGCTCTATCTACAGCAGGATGAAGCAGAGCTGAATGCAACATTACCAGAGGACCCAGAGTGCAACAGGAACAGCTGGTACTGTACCATAACTAGAGGCATAACGTCTGTGAACTTGTAGGCTTAATTTCAAGCATCTAGATTCCATCTCCACTTTTTTCAAGACAGGGTTCTGCCCTATTGTTCTCAGTATTGGTGAGGCGTCCAGAGGTTGGACCTCCACGGATCACAATGCCATGTCATATCCTAGGGATATGCCATCACTTTATAACATAAGAAAACACATTTAATACCTACATAGCCTCCATTCTATCAGAGCCCTTCTTCCAGCTGCTGTTTCAGAATGGAGTAGGCGTACAGGTGCCGTTGAGTGATGTCACTAAATGTGCCCACCCCTATGGGGGAGTCTCTCAGATTACTGACGAAAACAGTAGCCTGTAGGTTATGGCCCAATCTCTCTGGAGGACCTTGCATGTCCATGCATTATATACATAGGCCACTAAGTTCAGTAGAGACTGTAATGTTTTTAAATGGTCACTGTGCTGTCAACAAACTTTGCATAAATCAATAGTACAAGTGAAAATAAGAAATTTTGTAATATATCTTAGCAGAGAAAAATGCCTTTTCTCTCTTTGCAACTGCATCCTGCTCCCCCTCCCCTCTTTGTAGACTACAGTCAGCAGCATGTGTGTGTCTGTCCACTTCCTCCATCGTCCTCCCCCAGCCCTCCTCCATAGACTACTTTCTTGTTTCTCAAAACAGATTCAGCAGAGACTATTAGTTGAGGAGGGGGAGACACTTTTCTCTGATAAGATACTGTATATTACAAAGTTTCTTATAGTCACGTGTACTGTTGATTTATTTAAGTAAAGTCTGTGGAAAGGACAAAGATCATTGAATTTCTCCTTTGGTGGTGGTGGTGCTGCAGGTGAACTGAACATCTGCTATTGAGTTCCCGCACACATTGCAGCTGATTGCTGAGGGTTGCATTGAGGACATTGTATGAAGCAGACGGTCCCCTTAAGACATTATGGACATCAAGCAGAGTATTTGCAGAGTTACCCAACTTTATATGTAATAGAAATTTAGATGTAAAATGGCTTCAGTCACGATCCATGTGAGATGACCTTGTAGAAAGTAAAGATCCATTGTTCACAGGGAACAGTTTATCCTGATCTAGCACAGTGTTCTCTCAATGTGTACAAGTGTAGGTTATTACAGCACGCCACACAGAACTGGTGTCGCTCAACCTTCATATCTGGATAACCATTGTTCTCTTCTCCATTCCAAGCAACGACACTCAGAGCTTCAATAAAGTGGCAGAACGTGTCCTCTTACGACTCCAGGAGAAGCTGAAGGGAGTAGAGGAGGGGACTGTGCTCAACGCAGAAGGACAAGTGAATCTCCTCATCCAGCAGGCCATGGATCCTAAAAATCTAAGCAAACTCTTCCCTGGTTGGAAAGCCTGGGTGTAATGCTAGGCCCTGTCATATCTGGGTTATTTTCATTCACAAGATGGCTTTGTAAGTGATTGGCTCTGTGTACAGCTGGCATTCAAACGAGTTCTCTGAGATTAGAAAAATGGTCTGCGTGTTTCCAGAACCCACACCACTGTTCTCCATGGGCTGTGTGTGATATTGCAGCTCAGTCACATTCACAGGAATCAGCATGAGCTGCAATACCACACACAGCCTGTTGACAAAAGTGGTGCTGTTTGTGGAAGGAATATACCAGTTCTCCAGTCTACAGTACAAAATATCACCTCCCAACACACACACACACTCACCATTTCCCAGTAATAAAAACTGTACTATAAATTCTCACTGACGTTTTAACTTTGTCCTCTTCTCCATATGTAGATGGTTGCTGGGTGAAAGTGACCCTGTTTGCCTGTAAATTTCCATAAACACTGAGATCATAAACCGTAAAGTAGAATTTATTACCCAAGATCTATGCAATAATGATGAACTGGACAGTAATTTAAAGGGGTGGCCCCGTTTCCACAGTGAGATAGGATTAAGCACCGGTCCTAGGTGACCAGGTCCGCTGTTTGCCTTAACTCCCATTCTAGTCAATGGTAGCTACGCAAACAGGATAGCAGGATAAACTACGTTGCTTCGGGAGTTCCAGAAGCGGCGTAGCTTGTTTTGCTACGCTATTTAGGTTGATCCCATTCACTGCCTTGGGAGTTGCAGAAATAGCAGAATGCTGGCCCCCCTGGTTGTTTCCGTAAGCCCGGCCATCTGGGGTCGTTGCTTAGTCCCATTTTTCCCTGAAAATGGCGAAATGGGACAACCCCTTTAAGAGCACTCCAGTACATATTGGTGACCCCCTGGTCTGTATAGATAGTTGTCAAGGTTGATTTCGGACCTAATGTTCCCGACTCCCTTTTGTCTCAGTAATGTAGGGCACCCATTACCTGTAGATATACACTGTATTATATTTTATGTGCATTCTCCCTAAAATAAACCAATAAATCACCAGTAAATATAAGTTGTTCGGTTTTCCATCTATCAAAAGTTATTCTTTGGGTGGCACCCAATATGGTCACAGGTCTCACAGGAGCGGTCACCCAGCTTTCCTAGACTCCTGAATGTTAGATTTATCTAGTGATGCAGCGATACCCAGCCCCAGCTCCTAGCAGATACAGTCTATCCTTGCATCTTTCCGTATTTCGAAGCTGTAACAAATGTAAGAATTTGACAGAAAAACACAACTCAGGGTTCTGGTATTTATATCTCTTTTATTTTAGCTGTTCTAGTACACAACATTTATTTTAAAAAATGAAGCAACCTTTGTGTCTACAGCTCCAATACAGACCTATATGTCTCCAAGGTAACAGACTACAAACAAACCCTGTGTAGTCTGAACCGGAAGTCATACCATATTCCATCTGTCCTGTACTTTTTGACACCATAATTTGGGAGGCTAGCAAGAAGTAGAGATAAGATGGAAGGTAGGATGACTGCAGGCTCAGACTACATACCGTAGGTTTTGTTTGTAGTCTGTTACCATGGAGACACATATAGGTGCTGTATATGTGAAGGTGAACCTGCCCCATAAGCTCATTTTATAAGCCTAATGTCTGTTCTTCAGGTTTAGAAGGGAACGATTGATTTTGTTAGATGCCTTACTGCAGTATTGTAGATTTTGTTCATAATAAAAATAACTATTATAAAAGAAACTGTAGTCAGTCTGCATATAAGATGTGACGACCACTAAGGAGGGTTCCAAATCTCCTCACTAATCACATTCAGGATCCCGATTCAGATCTGTGATGTCATTCTGCCTCCTCTTCACTGGTGGTCAGTGACAACGGCGAGGAGAGCTGTGAGAACTCGTAGAGATCGTATGGAGAGCGGACAAGTGTTGTTCCTGCAAATGAATGGAAATCACAGTCATGAAGCTTTCCAGAGAAAGACATCAGTTATGGCCGGCAATCATTGTGCCTTTAATGTACCCTTCTATAAATGTTACATGGTAGAAAAAAGGAGATTTTTGTATAACTTACCAGTTAAATCTCTTTCTCGCTCTTCCTTGGGGGACACAGACCTTGGGTATAGCTCAGCTCCCTAGGAGGCGTGACACTAAGTAAAACTGTTAAGCCCCTCCTCCATCAGCTATACCCTCAGCCTGGAGATAGAGGCTACCAGTTGCGTGTCCAAGTAGTGAAAGGAAAACAACCAATAACAGGAACAACCAACCAGCAACCCAACGGGCGCCAAACCATAACCCTGTAACCAAACACAGAAGGGTGGGTGCTGTGTCCCCCAAGGAAGAGCGAGAAAGAGATTTAACTGGTAAGTTATACAAAAATCTCCTTTTCTCGCCCATTTTCCTTGGGGGACACAGACCTTGGGACGTTCAAGAGCAGTCCAAGAAGGGAGGGACCACAAACCCAAGGCGGAACACCACCAGAGCATCAGGAAACCGCTGCCTGCAAAACCAGGCGGCCCAAAGCAGCATCCGCTGATGCATGCGTATGCACTCTATAGAACTTTGTGAAAGTGTGCAGAGAGGACCAAGTGGCTGCCTTGCACAACTGTTCAGCCGAGGCCCGATGCCTCTGCGCCCAGGAAGCACCGACTGCTCTGGTGGAATGAGCAGTGATGCCGAAAGGCGGAGCTCTGCCCTTGGCTCGATAAGCCTCAGACACCGCCAGTTTAATGAAACGGGCAATAGCCACCTTGGAGACCGCCAAACCCTTGCGCGAACCCTCCGGAACCAAAAACAGGGAGTCCGTGCGCCGAAAGGATCCGGTGACCTCCAAGTAAATCCTCAACGCCCTGACCACATCCAGATGGTGCAGTTCCCGTTCTTTGGGGTGGGAAGGAGAGGGACAGAGCGACGGAAGGACGATGTCCTCATTGATGTGAAAGGCGGAAACCACCTTTGGCAGGAAGGTCGGGACAGGCCGAAGCACAACCTTATCCTGGTGGAAGACCAGGAAAGGGTCGGAGCAAGAAAGAGCCGCTAACTCCGACACCCGTCGGAGAGACGTGATGGCCACAAGAAAGATGACCTTGCAGGACAGAAGACGAAGGGAGACCTCCCGTAAAGGCTCGAAGGGGGCGGATTGGAGCGCCGAGAGCACCACATTCAGGTCCCAGGAAGGAACTGGAGGGCGGTACGGCGGAACAGAGTGAGCCACCCCTTGTAAGAAGGTCTTAATGGGCCCTAGAGGGGCCAGGGGACGCTGGAGAAGAATAGACAGCGCCGAAATCTGTCCCTTCAGAGAACTGAGGCTCAGCCCCAGGTCCAGACCCGACTGGAGGAAGGACAGGAGTGTGGGAAGGGAGAATCGGAGAGGAGGGATGCTCCGGGACTCATAGAACCCCAGATAGGACCTCCAAACCCGATAGTAGATCCTAGAGGATACAGGCTTACGAGCACGGATCATGGTGCGGATTACGTCCGCGGAGAAACCCCGTCGCGTTAAGACGGCGGTCTCAATAGCCACGCCGTCAAACGTAGCGAGCCTAAATGCTCGTGGAAGATCGGTCCCTGAGAGAGAAGGTCTTCCCTGGAGGGCAGTGGCCACGGTGCGTCTGCCAACAGCAACATTAGGTCGGCGTACCAAGACCGGCGGGGCCAATCCGGGGCGATTAAAATCGCGGGAACGCCCTCTGCCGCGATCCTCCGAAGAACCCGTGGCAGGAGGGGAAAAGGGGGAAAGACGTACAGAAGGGAGAATTCGCGCCACGGAAGGACGAGCGCGTCGGCGCCGTATGCCTTCGGGTCCCGTGCCCTGGCCAGGTATAGGGGGACCTTGTGGTTGAATTTGGAAGCCATGAGGTCCACGTCGGGGCGACCCCAGCGAAGACAAAGGGCTTCGAACACCTCTGGGTGCAGGGACCATTCTCCCGGGTCGATGGTGGACCGGCTGAGGAAATCCGCCGCCCAGTTGTCCACCCCCGGGATGTAAATCGCAGATAAGGCCGGCACGTGCGTCTCCGCCCAGAGGAGAATGAGGGTCACCTCTTGCATCGCTGCAGCGCTGCGAGTGCCTCCCTGATGGTTTATGTATGCCACAGCCGTGGCATTGTCCGATTGGATCCGAACAGGGTGGCCCTTCAGTAGATGGGTCCAGTGTCTGAGGGACAGAAAAATCGCCCTCAGTTCCAGAATATTGATTGGAAGTCTGGACTCCGATAGAGACCAAACGCCCTGGACGGACCGGGGAGGGAAAACCCCCCCCCCCACCCCCGTAAGCTGGCATCGGTGGTAATCACCAGCCAGTTCAGTGGGAGGAAGGACTTCCCCCTTAGAGGGATATGCAACCACCAGCTGAGGGAAGCCCGAGCCAGGGGAGGCAGAAGAAAGGTCCTGTCCAGACTCCCCGGTGATTTGTCCCAGGCCGACAGAATTGCCCTCTGAAAGGTGCGGGATCGGAATTCTGCGAACGGCACCGCTTCGAAACAGGCAACCATCTTTCCCAACAACCGCATGCTGGATCTGAGGGAAGGGCGGCGATGACGGAGGAGACTGTGAACCGACCCGCGAAGGGCCAGACGCTTGTCCGACGGGAGGCGGACCTCCGCCAACTCTGTATCCAGGAGCATCCCCAGGAAGATCAGCCGTCTGGAGGGGATAAGGGAAGACTTGGGGTGGTTGATAACCCAACCGAACCGCGTCAGGGTCTCCAGGGTGAGGTCCACACTGCCGGATGCCTGAGAGAAGGAGGGTGCCTTGACCAGGATGTCGTCCAAGTATGGGAGAAGAAAAACACTTCTTGAACGTAGAAGGGCCAAGACAGGGGCCAGGACCTTGGTGAACACCCGAGGAGCCGTCGCCAGACCAAAGGGAAGGGCGACGAATTGGAAGTGATCGTCCCCCACCGCGAAGCGCAGGAAGCGGTGATGACATGGAGCAACCGGAACGTGGAGGTATGCATCCTGAATGTCGATCGAAACCATGAAATCCCCTCTTTCCAGGGAGGCCACTGCGGACCTGAGAGACTCCATCCGGAATCTCTGTAGTCGGAGAAAACGGTTCAGGCGTTTTAGGTCCAAGATCGGTCGCACTGAGCCTTCCTTCTTGGGAACCACAAAGAGGTTCGAGTAGAACCCCCTGAACCTTTCCGTCGGAGGCACGGGGGCGACGACACCCTTGTCCATTAGAGAGCGAATAGCCGCGAAGAAGGCGGCCGCTCGTACGGGATCCCGCGGAGGACGGGATCGGAAGAAACGGTCTGGCGGAATGGACGCAAATTCGATCTTGTATCCGCAAGATACAATCTCGAGCGCCCATGCGTCTGAGATGTGGGCCCGCCATACGTTCCTGAACAGGAGAAGGCGGCCCCCCACCCGGGTGGGTGGGGGCGCACCTTCAGGCAGAGGGCTGCTGGCCTGTGGGAGCCCGTGCAGGCTGGGACTTGCGCCAGGTAGGTTGCGTCCGAAAAAAACGGCTTCTTGCGCCTATCTTGGGCTGGGCCAGAGGAAGAAGAACTGGCCGCGGGTCTAGACCCGGTGGTCTTGCGAAAGGACCGAAACCGGGACGAACCAGCGCGACCACGGGGGGCGCCCTTTGGCCTGGACTGGGGGAGGAGAGTACTCTTCCCACCCGTGGCCTCTGATATAAGTTCGTCCAGACGGGTCCCGAACAGGCGGGAACCCGTAATGGTAGGCCGGCCAAAGAGCGTTTGGAAGCGGCGTCCGCCGCCCAAACCTTCAGCCAGAGTTCCCTCCTGACAGAAACTGCCAGGGCAGAGGAACGGGCAATGAGGGCACCCGCATCAAGGGAGGCCTCACAGACGAATTTTCCGGCCTGAACAATTAGTTGGGCTAAGGAACGGAGGTCCTGAACAGGGACGTCCGACCCTAACTCCCTGTTCCAGTTGCAAACCCCATTCAGAGACCGCTTTACCAACCCAGGCGGAGGCAAAGACCGGTCTAAGGGCCGAACCAGAGGCAGTAAATATGGCCTTGGAGAGGGATTCCGTACGACGGTCCTCAACAGACTGGAGGGAAGATCCGTCCTGTACCGGAATAGTAGTGCTTTTGGACAGGCGAGCCACGGGAGGATCAACCTTAGGCGGGGATGTCCACGTGGTCACAGAATCCGCTGGAAAGGGATAGCAAATGTCCAGCTTTTTGGGTGTAATAAAGCGGACGTTAGGCCGGGTCCAAGCCTTGGATACCACAGAAGAAAAATCAGCGTGTATGGGAAAAACCTTGGAGGCCTGTCTGGGGCGGAGAAAGGACACGCCGGCCTGTTCGGAGCTGGGGGGGTCATCGTGTATCTGAAAGGTATCACGGATGCTAGCGATAAGATGCCCCACCGCGGACGCCAATTTGGACGGAAGCTCTGAGTCCATGTCCACGTCCGAATCCGCCAGTTCTCCCTCAGAAAGCGTATCCCTTTGAGAGGATAGACTCGACTGAGCTCGCACGCATGGCGGAGAGAGCGAAGCATCTGGAGAAGATGTGCGCTCAACCCTTGAACGTTTCTGAGTATGCCGGGCCCTGGAAGATTCGCTGGGAGGCAGGGAACCAGTGGGGGCGGCAGAAACGGTAGTCCCAGCGGGTGCGACAGGGATTGTGGCAGCCTGCGGGAGAGGCGGTCTATCCACGAGACGGCCCACTACGTGTGTAAGGCTTTCCACTGCCTGAGACAGAGACCTAGCCCAGTCAGGGGGTTCAGAGGCACCGGGGGTCGCAGCGGGAAGCGGGCCCTGCATCGGGGCCTGACATGCAAGGCAATGCGGCTCAGATTGTCCACGCGGAAAAAGTTCCTTACAGGCGGTACAGGCATGGTACCAGGGTTTGGGGGCACCCGTGGGATCTGACATGCTGAAAGGTGGTTGTACTCTAATACAGAGACCACAAAGGGTTATAGCAGCTATGACCAGGAGGGTTAGGAGAGGGTTAACTGTCCTACCAGTGCCTCAGAAGAACGTCAGGAGTAGAGATGGAGCAGATCAGCAGCAGCAGAGAGCAGCAACAGCAGTGAGCCAGCAGATAGCGCCCACAGAAGCCGAGCGATGTACACAGGAGTTTAGAGTCCCCCACCGTGTCTCAGCTTCCTGTCAGGAGTGAGGAAGCGCGGGAAATCTCAGCAGAATCGCGGGGAAAACAAGCTCCGCCCCCTCCAGCGCTTGCTCCGCCCCCAACAGGACGCGCGCGCAAGCCACGCCCCCTGCTGCCGAAAATGCTCTCAGGGCTAAGAAGAAGCCAGATGCCAGAAAATAAGGGCCCGCAGGCCCCTGGAGTGCGGCGATTTGCCCAGGTGGGTGACCCTCTGCCACCAAGTCCCCTGTTTCGCCGAGAAACAAGCTCCGCCGCGATCTGCCCATGTCGGGCATAAGCCCCGCCCCCCGATCGGAACGGAGCGGGCGGCGGCGGGAAGGGAGAGAGGAAGAGAGAATGCCGGGCTGAAGAAAGCAGCGTGGGGGGAACGGCGTGGAGGAAGGCGGCCCCCCTGCTGAGGATAACCTGAGGGGAGCTGGGGAGGGTCTGCTTGAGCGCTCAGAATAAGCGACCACGGGTGCCCCCCTTACCCAGAGGGGTAGGTGCTGCAAATAGGGACGGGGTATGGGCTGGAATAGCCATCTCACCGAACGACGTCTTCACCCTCAGTTCCTTCCAGCAGGGTCGCCCCTTCAGCCACTGGCACCGCAGTGGCAGGAAGCTGGTAGAGGGGCTTGGCGTGCGGGCGACCCCCTAGCTGGCGGGATGTAGGGGAGCCATTGCTGCCCAGATCCTCCTATTGCTTCTGTGGGGGAGGCAGCAGTGCAGATAAATTGGCACTGGCGCAGCTCAACCCCGGGAGAGCAGAGAGGTCCATGCGTCTCTGGTATCCCTAGGAAAAAGTAAAATAACAAAATTAGAAAAATAAAATATCAAGGAGAAAACAGCCCTGCAGTAGCAGGGAGTGTCTTGCCTCCTTGGACACTAAGCTAAAACTGGTAGCCTCTATCTCCAGGCTGAGGGTATAGCTGATGGAGGAGGGGCTTAACAGTTTTACTTAGTGTCACGCCTCCTAGGGAGCTGAGCTATACCCAAGGTCTGTGTCCCCCAAGGAAAATGGGCGAGAAAGACTATCTGTAAATTACAGCTTTTATCGCACCGTTATTTAGTTGCAGATTGCATGTCCTTTTATGTAGAGAGTGACAGTACAACAATTTTTAACAACCCTTTCATTTTCCATTTTATTTCCTTTCTTTCTGCTTCTCCTCGCTGTGTTTTGCAGGCTTTGAATGTTCAGGTTTCTTACCTATCACTTGACTGTTGACCACCTTCTGAATACTCAGACACATCAACCAATACTCACCACCCCTATCCTACCCTTCATATCTGTCTTCTTCTGTTTACCCCCAGAACCTTTACCTTGTTTGTCAGAAGAGTATAGTCTAGCTTCTGTCCACCATTTTGACTGTAGAAAGGTAATAGCTATGGTAACAACATGTCCTATAACTGAGATGGCTAACCTCTAGCTCTCCAGCTGTGGTAAAACTACAACTCCCAAGATGCTTGGCTGTTCTTAGAACACCATAGAAATGAATGGAGCACTCTAGGAGTTGTAGTTTCACTACTGGAGTGTCGGAAGTTAACCATTGCTGTCCTGCAATGTCTTGACTAGGGGTGGCCAGATTACATATAGTGGTATAGATAAAAAGATGAGCAAACCGATTTGAACAGTCAGTTTGTCTCATCAGCAGGACTTCTTCACATGGGGAAGGGTTGTCCTCACAGGTGAAGAAGTGCCCACCCGCTGAAAGATTGACAGGGCTGGACATTTAGCCAGGAAGGGCAGAAACTCTGATTTGGCTTCGGAGCAGCAACTGTGCAGGCGCCACTACACTTCCGTGAATGAGGCTTCAGTCAAAAACTGGCCCCTGAAAAACTAAGCGGGTCTACTGGAATGTATTATAACTAGGGATGAACTAATCGACTTCAGATGAAATGGAGGTACCACTTGGAACCGAAACAGAGTGCGGTAAAAGGTTTTTAACAGTAGAAATTAACTTCTGAAGTTATCACCCAAAGTCTCGCGAGACTTCACAAAGTAATAATTTCAGCTCATCTGGGCCAATACATTCTAATACTGTACGGAGCGCTCGCTTTGTACAGTATTCCAATAAAGTTTTATGCGCATCGACTTCGGATGTTTCACTCAAAGTGGATTCGCTCATCCCTAATTATAACTGATTCAAATAAATTGACCTTCCTCTCCCATTCAAATAAATAGGAGGAAAGCTGTTATTACACTGCGCAACCACTACAATGTAGACAGCAGGTAGCACTTGCCCAAGTTCTGCTCCCCCTTTAAAGAGCTGATCGACAAGAGGGGGCTCGGAGCCAAACCCAATCCCGAGGATAGGTAATCAATATCATGAAACCAAAAAACCCTTCTAAATCAGAAGTGTGTCTAGACCCCTATAATTTACACCAGTCCCAGGTGTAAATGATAGTAAATCTGTTGGGCCATGGGAGGCTCCGTCCACTTTTCGACATCACAAAAAGTTGCATATTTTGCACAAAATGCAGATCACGCCAAAAATGGCAACTTTTCTATGGCCCAAAAATGGCGTGCGGCCAACGATAAATTCTCCTGGATCCCTGGTGGGTACCAATGTCTTGCATATTTTCCATTTCACAGTGTGGGATGCACAAGTGGAGCATTGCTCGTTTCCTCCTCAGTCCTCCAGTTGCTTAGCTACAAAACTTGGATGTATGCTGCGTGCCCAGAAGTCGGACAGATAAGCAACACTTTCTGCACAGTTATAAATGGAATAAAAATCAAGCCTGTTCCCCAGAGAGCCAGAGTTAATCAAACTCCAGTTACAAATCTCATCCATTGTAGAAAATGGCTTTGCTGCAGACTACACGCTATGTACCAAAAAAACCTGCAGGCTGCGAAAACTGCAGATTTATCAGAGAACATCATCCCGGGAGGGGGCAAAGTCTCTGCGTGAAGGAAAAACCTCCAAAATAAAAGTTATTGTAATAGCAGCTGGTGGAAATACACATGGACTCCACAGCGCTCAAGTCCTGGGTCTGTGGTGGCAACATGAGGGGTAAAGGTGATGAGGAGTGGGAGTTATACTCCTATAGTAAAGAATGGATTCATCTGAATAGTGAGGAAATATTACTCTGGTATTACAGGTGAGCAATCAGAATTATGGGGTCAATTTATCAATCCCCTGTGCCAAATTTTTTTAGTTTTTCTTTGCACAAAAATGTGCGACTTTTTTTTATTAAGTTCATTCCACTTCTTGAAAGTTTGTGCGGTTATCTATGTCAATGAGGTGTACCCCAGATTTATCAATCGTGACTGTCTAAAAAGTTGCAAAAAAATAAATAAATTTGAATTGTGCAAAATGTATCACATGACATGCTATGTTTTGTGACTTTAAAAATTCCCCCCATGATAAATGTACCCCTTGTCACTTGTGATAATGAAGACTATGGCCCAAACTTACTAATGTGCGTGGGCCTAAAATACGTCTGAAAAGTGGTGCAAATTGGGGCAAGTGGTGTTTCTACACTTTTTTTCTAGGAGGGAAGAAATGCAAATGAGCTCTTAACAAGCTCTGCCTCTAAGGCCTCGTTCACACTTCAGTGTTTGGTCAGTGATTTTCATCAGTGATTTGTGAGCCAAAACCAGAAGTGGAGCCTCCACAGACATGAGGTAGAAGGGAAAGATCTGCTCCTGTTCTGTGTTTAGAGTTGCACCTGGTTTTGGCTCACAAATCACTGATGGAAATCACTGACTAAACACTGAAGTGTGAACGAGGCCTAATGCCACCAGATGTAAGGCAGTTATCCTATAAGTCAATGTTCAGCTCTTAAAATAAGCCTTGAGACATGACTTGTATATTAAATAAGCCAGCACCTCATCTGCAGACAGCTGTTTCGCGGTGATTGCCCCTCCTCAGTGCAGAGCAGAGAGTACTGGCTTAACTGGGTAGGAGGCCTCTGTCCGAGCAAGGGGGGAACTAACTCTCCTTAGGGAGAGAGCACCTTAATCAGTGTGAGGACCGGGGACCAGACCAGCCCACCGCGTCACGTGACAAGGGTTGCCCAAGCCCCTAAGGACGATTTACCTCACGTCCTCACACGCTGTTACGCCCTGCGCCGAGCCGTAACTCGAGCATAAATCGTCACCTGAAGCCTGCAAGCCAGAATTCCAGAGGAGCATGTATGGCCTATAACTCTCCTCACACTGATTAAGGTGCTCTCTCCCTAAGGAGAGTTAGTTCCCCCCTTACACTTTTTTTCTGACTTGCTCGACCAGGGGGTGGGGGCTAAGATGTGACATTTACTAATGTATTGTGATTGTCCATATTGCCTTGTTTGCTGGCAGGATTCATTTTTCCATCACCTCGTACACTGCTTGTTTCCAGGGTTTATGACCACCCTGCAATCCAGAAGCGGTGGTCGTGCTTGCACACCATGGCCAGGATGGTGGAAGCACACAGACACTCATCCTATTTGCACTGCCATGGTCCCGGTCACCAGACAGGCCAGTGCTTTTTCTTGTATTGTGCAAGCATGACCACTGCTGCTGGATTACAGGGTGGTCATATAACCCCTCATATAATGTGATGGAAAAATGACTCCAGCCACCAAAGGAGGCAATATGGACAATCACAATACATTAGTAAGTGCCTTGTATTACCTTTCTCTACATGATAAATGCCATTTGCTGGAGTGACACAACCCCCTTAATGGAAAAAAACAACAACCTTGTTCTATTTGCCAATCTGTCTGTCTGTGAACGGGGGCTGCATTTTGAGGTTTATCCCCAGAAAATCCATCTGAGTAGTTGTGTATATGTGGCGTTACATTATCGTCCCTGGTTATAGTCCATGGCAGGATGCGCGGTGGGGAGCACAGTTTCCGCGCTTCCATGTTGTATTCGCGTCATAAAGTATCAACTGATTCAGAAATAAAACTGTTACCTGTGAAGGCGCAGGACGATTTACTTGTTCCCATTGCCTTCCAGCTGTTAATATACCTTCAAAGGAAAAAGAGAAAATGACATTTATGACAAACCTCCCCGCTCTCGGGCGCAGAGCAGTACAAGATGTGCCGTCTCGCCGTAGAGATAAATGGTGGCGTAGGACACGGCCAAGTGACTGCTCGGTTCATCTCTATGTATGGCGGAGATGAATTCTCTCTGCTAAATGCCATCTTTTCCAGCAGGTTAAGCACTGCACGGCCAAGATCAATGACATTCTGTTATTAAGACATTAAAATTGCAACAATTAAAAAATTTTTTTATTTATTTTAGTTCAGTGGCAAAACCATAAAAAGATTGTGATGAAACCGGCTCTTGGGCCACATTCACATGTCAAACATGCGCAAAAACAGCAAAATGGTCAGTTTCCCCCCCCTGTTCATACCTTTCTGAGAAGTGGCTGTTAAAAACAGTCTCTTTCAATTGTGTGGGGGCTGTTGGTCCGTGAAATTTCACGGCCATGTGAATAACCTCAGACTACCATTATTCGACAATCCCTTTAAAGCGCCAGTTTTGTGTATGAAATAAAAAAGTGGAAGTTCTCAGGTCATCCTCTAGTCCAGGGATGCTCAACCTACGGCCCTCCAGCTATTGCAAAACTACAACTCCCAGCATGCCCTAATAGCAGGAGGCAGTCCAGGCATGCTGGGAGTTGTAGTTTAGCAACAGCTGGAGGGCTGCAGGTTGAGCATCCCTGCCGTAGTCTCTAGTCTTTCCCTGTGACCTCCATAACTTCTCAGGTCTCAAAAAAGCCAGTTCAAGTTATGAAAACGTACTAACCGCAATAAGGAAATGACTTAGGCCTCGTTCGCATCTCCGTTTGTGGATCCGGCACAGAGCATTCTATTTCACCGCCGGATGCCTATTGACTACAATAGGGTCCAGCGGTGATCCCACCAACTTCCTGGAAAAAATGCCAGGCTTCGGCCTCAAGAAAACCGTTGCATGCAGTGGTTAATGCAGTGAAACTCTGCATTTCTGCAGTCAATGGGGATCCGGCGGCGAAATAGAGAATCCAGCATGTTGCTCTGTGCCGGAACAGCCTGTCGGCGATGTGAAGAGGCCTAAAACGGTTGTGTGAATGAGGAGCATGACCAAAAATACAAGAGATCCCCGTGCAGCACTTATATCACCAGCCTGGCGTATTCTTCACGGAGTTCATGCAGTGAACACACCAGCACAGCGCCACCTTTGTCCCTGTGTGGAACTGCAGCTCAGCACCATTCAATTGCTCTGTATGCAATACTATTCAGACAACATGGATGCTGTCAGGTAAAAATCAAAGCGACTGCGTGTCTCCATCAGTAGCCCCGTAATTCTTCTGGTTGGTTGGTTGGTTGGTTGGGGGGGGGGGGGGGGGGTTGTGGCAGATAGATAACATTTTGGAGGGAAAAAAAATACTAACTTCTATTAATTTATTTTTCAATCTATTAAAAAGCCAAACCCTGAATCTCTGGTTCTCTTCTGCTGGTTGTTCAGATGGTGGAGTATGTGTGTTTCTCTCTCGGTGACCAGTGTGTAAGTGCTACAGATCCTGTACATCTATAGTAATGGATATAGGTGCTTCGGCTTGTCCATGGCACAGTGCAGCATACAAAGCTCATCAGCAGGTCCTAACAGTGCAATAACTGGTATCCAAAGTACCCCGCAGGCACTAAAAAACTGATATTTTTATTTTAAAGGGCATTACCGCTGTATGCACGGCACTTGTAGATTTCAGGCTCTTAGCGCACATTTTGATAGAATTGTGTGAGCTCCCCTGCCACGATAAAGCTGACCTCACCCAGATGGGTCCCTAAACTAAGCAGTGTACCTCTACAGCAGGAGACGTCTCTCTCATTGGCCTAGGCCTACAGAATGGCCTCAGTATACGTAGAAACCTGATTTATCCTCATTGGACAGGTGGAGGAGTGCACAGTCAAATTGCGGTTCATTTTGTTCTAGGCTCAAGTGAGAGGAAAGGGTACGACCACACGGACGCGGTTGAGTACCACTGCAGTCGTACGGGCCGCAGCTACTTCTAAATAAAGTAATGAGACCCACCGAACAGTGCAGTCTCATTAATTTATTTGACGGCAGCTGCGGACTGTACTCAACCACGACATGTCTGTGCCGCGCGGTCTCCTATTGTACAAGTGCATGGTTTAGTGTAGGGACCCATCCGATTAAAGGGGCTGTCCAGCGTTTAACAAATGATGGCCTATCCTCAGGATAACCAGAGTGCGAGAATAGACCATTGCTTGTAAAAATCTGGATAACCCCTTTAAGGTCACGTCGGGCAGGTGGGCTCACACAATTTGATCAAACTTTGTACTAAGTACCTGATTAATAAGTATAGGAAACATTGCAGTAATGCAGTTTAGAATCACGAAAATGAATGTTTGCCCGTGTCCTGGCGCCTGCAGCTGCGGGTTTGGGTTTGCTTATACGTTCCACTTATAGGGGAGTTGGACATGCTATACAAGAGCCTGCCTGTCACAGACTTGCCTTGACCTGGTCCCACTAAGTTACAAAGAAAAAGGTTTGGTACTGTGTTAGCCAGTCGTACGAATTCTTGATGCCCTCACAAAGAGAAACAATATAAGGTTACTTTTACATCTGCGTATATATCGCTTCCGTTCGTTTTAATACCTCCAGATGCATCCGTTCCGTTTTGGATGCGCTTGTATTAAATTGAAACGGAACAAACCGGATCCAGCACTAAAAACAATGTAAGTCAACGAGTGACGGGTCCGTTTTTTTTTCAAATCCAAAGAAAACTGATCCAGCACCATTGACTTGCCTTGTATCCGGTTTGTTCAGTTTTGCAGATAGGACACAAAACCGCAGCTTACAGCGGTTTCTCGTCCGATCACAAAACGGAACAAACCAGAATGGAATGCATCCTGATCCTGTTTTGTCCCCATTGACAATGCAAGGGGACAAAACGGAAGTGTTTTTCTCCGGTTTTGAGATCCTCTGCCGGAATACTAAGCGCGGATGTGAAAGGAGCCTAAAATATAGTGATTTTTCAGTAATCTTCAGGCCCTTGCTTTATAACACCATGTAGTTTAGTTCGCCATTAAAAAGTATCAAACTGCAATATTTGATATTGTTTCTCTTTCTGAAAGCATCGAGATTAAGTTACAAGAAGCACGACACAGTAGGGGTCTATAGGAAATCCTACAGCTTCGGAATAAAACCCATGGAAGAAACAAGGTTGGAAATGCCTTGGTTAGCAGATTTGTGGTGTTCGGGGGGGGGGGGGAGACGTTAACAGAAATGGGCTTAGATGTGGCGATGATACTTGGTGAAGAGGTGCCCACTGCCAACACATCCATCTACGGGTATAAAGCAGGGGCACAGTGTAGGAGATGTGAAAGCCTGCGCTGTTACAGGGATGTAGTGCAGCTCTGTGATCCTACAGGATCTGGCTTCAGGCACATAACTCGGTGATGCAGGATCCGACACAGTAAACACAGATGTCCTCATGGGTTTCTCCTCCGCTAACAAGCTTTTCTCGGAGTATATTCTGTTTATTGCCACAGCACGGGCTCCCCTGACTCCGATTAGTTCTCTCCTTCTGGCACAGCGACTTAAATTCTCATCTCGTTGTCAGCAGTTAATGTGAATTGCAAACCTCAGAGGGAAGTACAGTGAGGGGGGGCAGTACTGGCGGAGGGGTGATGTACTGCCGTCTGCATGGTGGCACCTATAGCCCCAGGGGCAAACTGTGGCCATGTGCAGCAGCCGCAGCTTACACTACTGCATATTCCTCTGCAGGGCATTTCATAATCGAACAGAAAAACATAAAATATCATAAAACGGAAACTGTAAACAGATGCAGCCAGGCTGTCCTCATTTCTTTAAGGCAGGCATCCTCAAACGGTGGCCCTCCAGCTGTTGTAAAACTACAACTCCCACAATGCCCTGCTGTAGGCTGATACCTGTAGGCTGTTCGGGCATCCTGGGAGTTGTAGTTTTGCAACAGTTGGAGGGCCGCAGTTTGAGGATGCCTGCTTTAAGGGATGGTCTCATCTTGACAACTGCCTTCCATATGCATAGGGTAAACTGACGTTATGACCCTCCATCTATGAGCCAGAAGGAATAGACCAGGGATCAGCAACCTTCAGCACTCCAGCTGTTGTGAAACTACAACTCCCAGCATGCTCATTTCACTTCTGTGGGAGTTCAGAGAACAGCCAAGCAAGTGTGCATGATGGGAGATGTAGTTTCACAACACCTGGAGTGCCGGAGGTTGCTGATCCCTGGAATAGACGGTCCTTCATTAACATAGCTGAATGTTATACTACGTTTTACCTGAGGAGGCGCTGCAGGAGAAATAAGCATTTTATGACCACTTCCCCTGGCAGTTCTAGCAATTTATCCCATTTCTTGAGAGCAGGACCTGCAGCTTGAAGAGCTTCCTTATATTAAAGGGATGACTGGGTACGATTAGCCTGAGCACAGAGGGGCACATTTATTAAGACCGTTGTTTTAGACGCCTGTTTTAATAAACCCCTAAGCTGGCACTGGACCCACAGAAGTTATGAAGCGGCGCCGGCCTCTACATACTGCCGCCATTTCTAAATGTTAGACAGCTGTCTTACATTTGGACCTTTTTTTACGCCTGAAACAGGCGCATAAAATGGTAAATGAGGCGGGACTGCCAGCCTGCCCCCTTCCTCCTCCACACCACCCCCACTTTTTTATACCTGGCGTGAACAGGAAGAAGTCACAGATTGCGGCGCAACTAACCGCTGCACTGCAATCTCCGCCTGAAAAACGCCTAATATCGGCGTAATTCAGCATCATAGATGTCCCGCAGAGTTCCTACAAAAGTAGTTCTTCCTCTACAGCAGGCATGCTCAACCTGCGGCCCTCCAGCTGTTGTAAAACTACAACTCCCACAATGCCCTGCTGATAGCTGTAGGCTGTTCGGGCATGCTGAGAGTTGTAGTTTTGCTACAGCTGGAGGGCTGCAGGTTGAGCATGCCTGCTGTAGAGGAAGCATCTTCTATGATTGGTCAGTGAAAAACGAACCAAACACAGACGCAACACGGATACCATATCGTGTTGTTTCCTTGTTTTTTCACGGACCCATAGACTATAATGGATGTGTTTGGTCTGCATCACGGACCAAAGTAGTACATGGCTCCGTGATTTTTCTCTGACCCACAGTCAGTAAAAACCCACAGTCAGTAAAAAATACTAATATGTGCACAGACAAATTAAAATCAATGGGTAAGTGTGCTGTCCGTGAAAATGCAGACAGACAGGTAGAACCGATCACCACCTGTCGACCTAGCATAGGACATCTCCATACTCACTCATCATAGTTCAGGGCATTAGTCCAGTTGAGCAGTTCGTCCACCTCCCAGTCCAGGACAGCTTGAGGACCGCGCTGCTCCACAGACTGGAGGACTCCCTCAGTGGCTCGCTGGACCAGAACGGCTGTGCTGGGTTCTGTAGTCCGGGCGCGTAAACTTCCTTCATAATACCTGAGGAGGCCATATGGGAAAGAGAAAACACTTTATGAATAATGACATCTGCCAATCAGTGCATTAAAGTAGTGACTAGTGAGTAAAAAGACGGGGCAGCAGAATGCTGGCGCCACTTTTATTACAGGGTCATTCGCTTTTTGCGCCTTACTCCATCACTCTGACAGGCGTATCTTCTGACTGCCTCCTGTATGATGTGCCATCAGTTATCAGTGGCCGCACGTCGGGCTGAGCCGTTTACTTGCTCAAAATGTGTACATTGTGAGAGTTCAGCCAAGGAGCAGCAAGGGGACAACCTTTCAAATAGAATATATGTTATTAAATTGTGAAGGTAAATCAGCTTGATATAAGGCACCACGGAACGTCAATGTTTTTGTCTGAGAACCAGACATCCAGCAGGTGGCGCTCCAGTTACACACTGTGCCCCCTGCTGGCTCTGATACTGGCAGGGGAGGCTGCAGAGGGCTCGCCGAATGGGATGTAAAACAGAGTCATCAGACCCGGGCACAGGATAATGAAACGGCCTCGCCTAATTATTTTAATTATTTCAAATATTATACCATACAGTCCAGTACGGATAAGTGCTGCTTAGTGACGCCTTTTCCTGACGGCTGTAACGCGGCTGCACTGTTACCTCGCCATGTACTGTGGCCGCAATACCCAAACCCGCCGCACTTCAACTGCACCAAGAACATTATAGGGAGTTACCGCAGTAATATGGATGCCAAAATGTGGCTTCCTGAAAGTGCATTGGGGTCGGTCTATGTTCTATAGATGCCGTGATAGGCCGTGTCTCTTCCAATTAAGTGGGCTCCACTGTAAAACAGGAATAGGACATATTTTTATCATTTGTGGCATCACTGCATGTATTTGTATAGCATACAGATGGCATCGGTGTGCTGTCCCCATTTTATGCGGCCCCGTGAACAAGAATGTGTCCGCGTGCGATCTGCAAAAAATACAGAACAGAATCGGAACAAAAATACAGTTGTGTGAATGCAGTCTAAGTGTACCTGCACACGTTGTGGAACGCACGCAGCCCCTACTAGCACATATGAACTTACCCTAAAGGGTTACACACCTTCAGCTACTTCCATCCCTATGATCGAAGGTATCTACTTGGTCAATACAGCGGGGTCAGTACCTGCATAGAGGGATCTGGAGGAAGAGCTCTGTGCAGCCGGCAGGATCTGTAAACTACAGTATCTAGAACCCCATAGGGATCAATGTTTGGTGCAGCAGAACTATGGGGGGTCCAGCTTTCGAAGGAACAATACAGGTATCAAAGGGGATTAATCAACCAGCACCGTGCTTGTCAATGGCTTTTCTATGGTACTGCAGTTCAGGTCCATTGAAGTGAAGAGCTGCATCACCACATGCAACCTGTGGACAGGTCTGGTGCTGCTTTTGGAAGAACATGGCTGTTTCTCTAATTCTGTCCAACATATTGATGGTAATCTGCAGAGCAGCCAACATGACACTGCAGTGAATTTGGACTCATTGGTCAATGGCGAACATCATGAAGGGAACCTGTCCTATAATGAAAGGCTTCTCCCAGGGGCTGGAGTCAGGTGACATCATCTTCCCCAGGAGGCCTCTGGGCCACCTTTGCTTATACTGCACGACCCCTTTAAGACAAAATACTGCTCCACTATCTACTCACATCTTTCTCATCCACTCAATTTTCCTTTGCTTCTGCTTCAGTGAAACCTCCTGCTTCCTCTGCAGTTTGCTGTGGCTGAAGGGTGTCCTCTTCTTCTTATCCGCCGCAGTCACTTCATCTAAACCGTCCGGGAGCTGAGGATAATGGAGAGTCAGTCAGTGACAACGTGGAGATGGAGACGTGAGCTGGTCAGTGCACACAGAGGCTCATTTATCAGTCAGCAGGACACATGGGACTCAGAATATGAATACATTTATTACTCCACATCATTGCGGCCATTAGAAATGGCCATCTGCTCATCGTGTGCTTACAACTACGAGCCATTGTGATGTCTCCTCTCCTCTTTCACAACAGATGGAGGATAACTGCAGCTGCATCCCCCTCCTCATTACCTTCCATTTACTGGCTGACACTAGATGTGTGTCACTATTATTAGTAGACTGACCTTGGTAATGGAGGAGGACAGTCTCACGACATCTTCAGCACAATAACCTGCTCTATCATCTGAATCCTTCCGTTAATTGCTGATAATGGGTTTACAACGGCTCCATGCTGGCTTGCCACTCATTTTATAAACCTTGCAGGCCCTATTGAGCTTGTACGAATTGTATCCCTACCCAGTCATTGTGGCGAAACTAACCTCGCCACTGGGTTTTGGAGGGGCCTGTTTGCCAGCCTCTTGCCTCAGGATTACGGCCCATATCCTAACTTTGAAGGAGAAGACAGACCAGCCGCACAGCCTAAATCTGTGGAACTGTTTTGGGCAGGAAAGCCATGCTTGCGGCCGGCCAAATGTGACTTCCATGGAATTCGGGAACCCCTGCTCGGATCTGGGTGATTTTTGGATATGTTGTTCACCCAGATCAGAGCTATCCATGGATGTATAAATTATGGGGATATATGGGGTTTTGAGGTGGTTTCTGTGTTTTGTGGAAAAATGTGTGTTTTCTGCCTGTGAGTGATTAAGTTAGCCCATTATGTTTGGTAATTGTATCACAGGCAGAGTCCATTGTGTTTTGGTAATTGTATTTTGTTGATTGCGTCAAAGACATTGCCTATTCTGTTATTGAGTGCGTCACAGGCAATTCCATTGTGTTTGTCGAATGTATAGTTTTTGTGTTTAAACTGTAAGGATTGGCTGCTATGTTATGTCCTCAGTTCCCAACCAGGTCCACGGGGGTGGTACCCTTGTTGGAAAATGTGTATATAAGTCAATGCTTGTGTGTTCAATAATGCGAGTTCCTGTTTTACCCTTCATCATGTTGAGGCTGGTGTTTGGGTAACTGATCGACACTGGCGATTGCTATACGCTGAAGATTTGCTATATTCCCCTGGCTGTAACTACTAGCTCTTTTAAGAGCTGTTCCTGCTCTCTGGATTTAGGAGAGGTTCACCCACTGGAAGCTGAAGCCCGGTCTTGGGTACAGCGTGGGTGGAGGACAGTGAGACCCCAACCAAGCTGCGGCGGTTCGTGGGGTCTGTGGTGGTTACGGTGTCGAGTGGAGTTCTTGGAGTCCTCGTGAAGCACTAGGAGCATCCATCAACGGAGGTACCCGGTCGGGGTACCAGGAGATACGTTACAGTCATGAGTGTGTATAATGGAGCATGAAAGAGAAAATAGACAACTACCATTTAAAGGGCATCTGTCAGCAGTTTTGTACCTATGAAACTGGCTGACCTGTTACATGTGCACATGGCAGCTGAAGAGATCTGTGTTGGTCCCATGTTCATATGTGTCCGCATAGCTGAGAAAAATGATGTTTTAATATTTGCAAATGAGCATCTAGGAGCAACGGGGGCGTTGCTGTTACACCTAGAGGCTCTGCTCTCTCTGCAACTGACACGCCCTGGTCCTGTGAATCAAAGTGCAGAGCAGTTGCAGAGAGAGTGGAGTCTCTAGGTGTAATGACAACGCCCCTGTTGCTCCTAAAGGCTCATTTGCATACATTAAAACATACAGTAATTTTCCCAGCGATGAGGCCACATATGAACATGGGACCAACACAGATACCTTCAGCTGCCAAGACCACATGTAACAGGTCAGCCAGTGTCATAGGTACAAAACTGCTAACAGATGCCCTTTAACAGCTGGTCTATGGAAGTATCTATGCATTGGAATCATATTAAGGAGGAAAATGGCATCCACATTTATACGAGAACATGATAGAGGGCAAGATAAAAATAAGTAATGGGGTCAAATAACTGGATCTGCCCCGCCCTAAGCCGTATAGATTTAATATAGTTACTACTACTTCTAAATATTCCACTTGTTCATCAGAAACCGGACAAACGTGATTCTGTAATAAAGGAGTGTTTTCTCCGTCTGGGTATCTAGAAACCTGATAGCAGCAGCACACAGCTTGTATTGCTCCTCTGACATAATGAAGAATGTGTCACTGAGTCTTTGCAGATTCAATTTAGGCCTCATGCACACAAACGTATATTCTGTCCGTTCCATTTTTTTTTTTTATGGATCCGCAAAAAAAAAAACTGAAGTTACTCCATGTGCATTCTGTTTCCGTATGTCCGTTCTGCAAACAAATAGAACATGTCTTATTATTGTCCGCATTACGGACACGTCTGTGTGCATTCCGTATTTTGCGGAATGGAACAGCTGGCCCCTAATAGAACAGTCCTATCCTTGTCCGTAATGCGGACAATAATAAGACATGTTCTATTTTTTTGGGAAAGGAAATACGGACATACGGAAACGGAATGCACACGGAGTAACTTCTGGGTTTTTTTGCGGACCCATTGAAATAAACGGTTCCGCATACGGTCTGCAAAAAAAAAAAAAACGGAACATACACAGAAAGAAAATACGTTCGGGCCGATGCAAACCAGCACCTTGAGCAATGTGACAATGCGACCCTCAGATCAAAAAGGCGGTGCACTCCTGCATTAGATGGACGGCTGATCCCAGTGAAAGCGGCAGGTATGTTTGCCCTCTATTTAAAGCAGGGATGTCCAACCTACGGTCCTCCAGCTGTTGCAAAACTACAACTCCCAGCATGCTCTGATAGCTGTAGGCTGACTAAGCATGATGGAAGTTGTAGTGTAGCAGCCCTGATCTAAAGTGTATAGACTTGTGAAAGAACCTACTCCAGTCACTGACCCTGACGGCCAGAAGCCTCCAGCCATTGTTCTCCACTCTAGTGTACCAGCCTCTGCGTTCTTCTTCAGGGAACACCCCATGATTGTGGACTTGTCTTGGCAGCGGTTGTTTCACAGACTGCTTGGTGTAATCCTTGGGGCTGTTGGCACACATATCCACGATCGGCCGGTGAGTAAACAGCTTGTAATATATGTTGGGTGGAAATTTTGTCTGCCGATAGAAAGGAAACACTGAATTATTATTATTATATATAAGAAGTCCTCAAGTGTCGCTCCAACATGGTGTCCCCAGCCTTCATCAACAGTAATGCCTCATCATTAATTGTACTTTATTTATGGGCTTCCCATGGATGTAACTGTTCAAAGGATTATCCATCAATCTGTATATTACCTGGTTATTATATGTTGTACCACACCTTGAGCGGAGTCACAACGACCAAGAATGAAAAGATCGTGCCTTAGTAGCGATTATGTCAGATATGTCTAATGTACAGTGAGGACAATGGGTTGGAGGGCCTCACATAGTGGCATGGTTTTTTGGGTAGAGAGGTAGCAGTAGCACCTGTCCCTGGTGCCAGAGAGGGACCAAGTGCCCCTCTGGCTCCAAAAAAGGCACCAGTATTGTGAATTCCCAAGGGGACTAATATGGCTGACAAGAAATACCTTCTTCCCAAGAGAACTAATATGGCCAACAAAAAGTAGCTTTCTCTTCCGAAGGGAACTAATATGATTGACAAGAAATAGTTTCCTCTTCCCAAAGGAACTAATATGGCCGACAAGAAGTAGCTTCCTCTTCCCAAGGGAACTAATATGGCCGACAAAAAGTAGCTTCCTCTTCCCAGGGGTACTAATAAGGCCGACAAAAAGTAGCTTCCTCTTCCCAGGGGAACTTATATGGCCGACAAAAAGTAGCTTCCTCTTCCCAGGGGAACTTATATGGCCGACAAGAAGTAGCTTCCTCTTCCCAGGGGAACTAATATGCCCAACAAGAAGTAGCTTCCTCTTCCCAGGAGAACTAATATGGCCGACGAGAAGTAGCTTCCTCTTCCCAGGGGAACTAATATGGCCGACGAGAAGTAGCTTCCTCTTCCCAGGGGAACTAATATGGCCGACAAGAAGTAGCTTCCTCTTTCCAAGGGAACTAATATGGCCAACAGGAAGTAGTTTCCTCTTCCCAAGGTAACTAATAAGGCCGACAAGCAGTAGCTTCCTCTTCCCAAAGGAACTAATATGGCCAACAAGAAGTAGTTTCCTTTTCGCAAGGGAACTAATAAGGCCGACAAAAAGTAGCTTCCTCTTCCCAGGGGAACTAATATGGCCGACAAGAAGTAGTTTCCTCTTCCCAGGAGAACTAATATGGCCGACAAGAAGTAGTTTCCTCTTCCCAGGGGAACTAATATGGCCGACAAGAAGTAGCTTCCTCTTCCCAGGGGAACTAATATGGCCGACGAGAAGTAGCTTCCTCTTCCCAGGGGAACTAATATGGCCGACAAGAAGTAGCTTCCTCTTTCCAAGGGAACTAATATGGCCAACAGGAAGTAGTTTCCTCTTCCCAAGGTAACTAATAAGGCCGACAAGCAGTAGCTTCCTCTTCCCAAAGGAACTAATATGGCCGACAAGAAGTAGTTTCCTTTTCGCAAGGGAACTAATAAGGCCGACAAGCAGTAGCTTCCTCTGGGTAGGAGAGGTCAAGAGCAGGATAGGGCTAATAACTGAAGGACTGCGGCAGCATACTGTACATAAGGAGATAAAGAATACAACACAGAAGGTGTTTTATAAGGTTTTAGTATAAACATATAAGTATGAGAGGCTCTTAGTGAAGATAAGCGGCTGTGGTCAGAGATGTGATAAGTGGAGGCTGAGAAACCCTGCAGAACTGTAATCACACACAGCAGAAGACGTGGTGATAACTGCGGGGCAGGATACCGTCACCACCAGCAAACAAGGCAGGCCACCAACCGAAATCCTAGTCTCATTATATCTGGTATAGCAGTGACATGAGATAAAGGGAATATTATCTTATCTGACTGCACATTAGATTAATACATTGCATTGCTGCACTCCGAATGGAGAAAAATACAGAGGAACGTTGTTATATCGTTACAAGCGGTTATTATAACCAGAAATGGCCATTATTTAAAGTGAAGCTCAGCTTTTTAACAATTTGACAATTTTGGCTCAGTGGTCACGTGCCATTCCTGCACAGATCTCTGAAGGGGCCACCGATTGGCAGTAGTGACGTTCATTATAGACGGTGCCTCATCATTCTTCCAGTCTGGTGCGGACCAGGAGCGGCAGGGGCTGTAGTGCTTAAACTGCCCTCACCACGCGGGGCTTCTTTTTTTTTTTTTTTTTGCACCATCTCCTGCCGTCCTGTAATTTTTTTTCACTCTTGGTAACCCCTTTCACCTAAGGTCCTCGCAGGCAATGTGGAGGATTTTAAAGTAGAGCTCCAAACTATAAAATACATAATAAGTAATTAACCAGAACTGAATTTTGAACCTATTGTATTTAGGGGGGGGGGGGGAAATGGTGTTCAAGGGTGGAAATTCCCCTTAAGGGGTATAAATCAGAAATAAAGTCCAACACCCAGCTACCAATAATGTCATACAGCCAGGGATCTGATCCATCACAGGGCACAGGCGTTGGTATCTGACCCACCAGAAGATGTAGGTTTTGGGATCTAACCCAACAGACGACACAGGTTTTGGTATCTGACCCATCAGAGGGCACAGGTTTTGGGGCTCAGCATGAAAAAGTGTAAAGTGGCAGAGCAGAAGACAACTCGATCTGAAACTCAGGTCGTGTTCCAGGTAAATAAAAAAAAAAAAAAATGATTTCCCATTGAAAGCTGGTAGTCTGTCCAGTGCTCCTTCTGGAAAGAAACATGAGATGTCCTGCAGTTTATTTATACCGTATGTGCATATGTTTCTGAAATTGTCAAATAAAGAGAATAGTTACCCCTCCTAGTCTGAACCTGACGTGTACTCCAGCGGCCGCATCAATAAGTCCTGCCTGTAAGAGAAAAGCCGTGTTAGATGCCTCCTGTACCACAGTGCTGAGGCCACTGCTGCTCGGAGGTCTCGGTCACAGGCCCATTTTGCCTCATTGCCAGTGTTTTATTAGCTTTTTCATAACATTTTTGGTGTAATTTTATAATCAGTTTTTCAAGACTATACCCAACTGAATGCTGTGCTATAAACAAAAATCCCCCCCCCAACAGAACACATTGTTTTCAGTGGGTTTAATACTTCGATGTAGTCAGTAATTTCTGGCAGAAGCATTTTTAGCTTCCATAAAATGGCATTAAAGGGAATCTGTCAGCAGTTTTGTACCTATGACATTGGCTGACCTGTTACATGTGCACTTGGCAGCTGAAGAGATCTGTGTTGGTCCCATCTTCATATGTGTCCGCATTGTTGAGAAATATGAGGTTAGAATATATGCAAATGAGCCTCTAGGAGCAACGAGGGCGTTACCATTACACCTAGAGGCTCTGCTCTCTCTGCAACTGCTGCTCCCTCTGTACTTTGACAGGACCAGGCAGTGTAAAAGTGATCAGAGAGAGCAGAGCCTCTAGGTGTAATGGTAACGCCCCCGTTGCTCCTAGAGGCTCATTTGCATATAATAAAACATCATTTTTCTCAGCAATGCGGGTAAATATGAAGATGGGACCAACACAGATGTCTTCAGCTGCCAAGCGCACATGTAACAGGTCAGCCAGTGTCATAGGTACAAAACTGCTGACAGATGCTCTTTGAAAATACCAGACCAAATTTCAGAATAGTGCTGTGTATGAAACCAGGGTATGATCAGAAAACAGGAGTCTGATATACAAATTCCAGCAGCTGGAGTTCTTTAGGCCTCATGCACACGACCATGTCCGTATTACGATCTGCAAACCACAGATCTGCAAAGTACAGATGCTTTCCTTGTGCAATCCACATTTTTCTCTCTCCCATCCCTAGAAATGACTACAGACAAGAATAGGTCATGCTCTGTAATTTGCGGAATGGACAGATGGACGCGGACAGCATAGGGATGACATCCATGTGCCGTCGTTTTTTTTTTATAAATGGGTCCATGGACAATCCGCAAAAAATGCAGACAGCACATGAATGGAAACTATGGTCGTGTGCATGAGCTCTTATACGTCCATTACGTCGCCTGCTTCATACCTCCGGCGCTTACTCGGTTTTTAATGGACATATAAAGGTGACGTTTCACCCACGAATCCTGCGGCTGGAATTATTATTGCTGGATATACGTTGGGTTTGCTCTGGAATTTAAATACAAGAATTATTATGGGATGTTTTATCTTTGCACTTGTGTCTAGTATTATACCTGTTGCTCCACTTACTTGCATGGAGCTGAACTGCAATACCCGCTTTAGCCTAGGAACAAGAGAGGCGCTGTTTCGGGGGGGGGGGGGGGACAGCTACTTGCACAACAACGTCATATACATTCTGCGGCTACAAGAGACTCCTGGGAGATTCAGTGTAGTAGGAAGGGTATTCCCATCTGGGCACATATGTCATCAATGTCCGAAAGGTGCGAGTCCCACCTCATTTCGATAACAGGGCCCCTTCTCGCGGCTGCTGTGAATGGAGAGGTGGCTGCACATGTCTGGCTCTCTCCATTTCTTTCTTTATTTTATGCACTTATATAGCGCTACTATATTCCGCAGCGCTTTACAGACATTAGCATCACGCTGTCCCCAATGGGGCTCACAATCTAAGCTCCCTATCAGTATGTCTTTGGAGAGTGAGAAACCGGAGAACTTGGAGGAAAGCCATGCGGTCCTTGGTCGGATACCTAGGACCCCAGCGCTGCAAGGAACCAGTGCTAACCACTGAGCCATTCACTTACATGTCCAGATGGGAATAACCCTGCACACAAGGGCGGGTGAACACACATAAGATCCGCATGAATCCGCGGATTTATGTGCGTTTCTGCAGCATATCCGCACCAAAATCCGCAATGTCTAATAGCGTTTTTTGTTGTGGATTTGATGCGGTTTTGCCACAGCTCTCGTCCACTGAAAAGGGCGAAACCCGCAGCTAAAACTGCAAACATAAATGAAATGCTGCGGATTTTGAAATCCGTAATGCAGGTCAAGTACTGCAAAGCAGGGCCGGTGCTACCATAAGGCAGACCAAGAGACTGCCTTAGGGCGCAGCCTGGGGGAGGGCGGAAAAATGTGACATGGAGGGGGAGAAATGTGACATGGGGTATGATGGCTGAAATGGGGGGCTGATGGATGGGGGATGATGTCTGACATGGGGGTCTGATCTGAGGTCTGAGTAACATTGGGGGTCTGATTGGGGCTGTGAGCTGAGGTCTGATGAACATTGGGGGTCTGATTGCTGGTCTGACTTGAGGTGTAATGGAAAATATTTTTTTCATATTATCCCCCTCTAAAACCTAGGTGAGTCTCAGAGGGCGAAAAATACGGTCCTCAAACCAGCGATTGTCTGAAGCAGAGAGAAGATACCAGGACCACAGAGAGCAGAAGCCAGCTAGTGCAGACGGGACCAGGGCCAGGTGAGCTACGGGGGGGGGGGGTGCCAAAATGTAGCTTCGCTTGTGTTGGCAAAAATCCTTGCACCGGTCCTGCTGCAAAGAAAAAAAAATCTGCAATGTGTACATGAGATCTGTGTAATCTTTGCCGATATTGTAATATGCTGCGGTTTTTCCGTAAAGGAATGCGGCGGGAAAATCTGCACGTATTCCGCAATGTGTGCATGTGTCCTCCGGATGTTGGGAGCGGAACTGACGGCCCATTAGCCCAACAGAGCGGATTCAGAGGCAGGGACCAAGTGAACATCACCCGGACAGGTCTGGGCCACGCTGTTAGTATCAGATAACCCCCTTTAAGCCCCTCTGGGCTCTGTAATGTATATAGCATTATCTGCCATTAAAGGGAATCTGTCACCCGATTCTGGACCACTGGATCACATGAGTAGTGCTGCAGATACTGGAGTCCAGATCACTATTATTATCCTGCTGCCCGCGCTCGGAGCTGTGTTAAAGCACATTGTCAGGACTGCTGCGCACGCGCACATGAGTCCTCTCCATTATGTTAGCCCAGCCCAGCAGTCCTAACTGTGTATTTCACTGCAGCTTTCAGTGCTGACAGCGGGGAAATAATATACTTATCTGCAGCACTACTCATGTACCACTGTAGATAATAGTCCAAAATCAGGGTGACAGGTTCCTTTTAAAGGGAATGTGTCACCTAGAACTTTTTTTTTCTGTCAAATAAAACCATCGTTTTTCTTACAGTTTTCTAGCTATGCTCTGTGCCCTGCGCAGAGGTCAGGAGTAGACAAGCTGTAATACATCAGCTGTTGTGAAGGGTGGACCCTGTGTTATCTATATGCAGGTGCTATCTGTCATTGTAATACTGACTGCGATGATCAGAAAATAACTGCAGTAAAGTGATCTGTGCAGACCAAGAAGTGGCGCCAATGTTAAGGCTGAGTGGCCAGTGCAAAAACTGCAGGATTTTATGTGTTTTTTTAATATAAATAGTGACATGGACAATTAAAAATAACATCACCAAAAATTATTTGAAAATATAAACATGATCTAAATTAAACAATAGGTCCTTTTCTGAGGACACATTCCCTTTAAGACTTTATACTGTGGCTTCTACGAGGCACTTAGAAAGGTGACACAGTGGAGGTCAGTAGGATGAAAGATACCGCCCTCCGTACACATACAGGGTGCTGCTCCCCAGTGACTGCTCTTTACCAGTCAATACTGGGCGCGCTGTAGTGATTTTCATTAGTCAGTCTGAGGAGTTTTTTGTTTTTTTTTCTTGCTTCAAACAAGTCTATAGAGAAAGGCGTGATCCTTAAAGACACTCTCCAATTTGTTCTATTTTATTCATTTAAAAGGTTTTTTTCTACAATCCACAGGATAGGACATAAGCAGCCGTGTTCTGACACTGATTTTCATAGACCATTGGTAGGAGATGGTCTGGAAACAAATTTTCAGCCTAGCAGTGTCCGTAGAATACAGAGGACACATGGAAGGCAAAAAAAGGACACACGATGTCATCATGGACCCAGACATGTGAGAGAGGCCTAAGGACACTACACAAACACCACACATCTGTTGTTCCTGGCCTCCGGCATTAAAAACTAATACCAAAAACAGTTCTGTACCCCTGTGTGTGCCACGCAGCGTTCCTTAGAGGTCACGTCACAGCGTTACCAGCCACAGAACACAATCTCTGAAGTCTATGGAAAAGAACGGAATCGCGTCCTCACCTCTCTGGGATTAATGCACTTCAGCAAAAGTTTTGGATCCCCTTGGCCTTTGAAGCTGAGAAGATTTTTAAAATATCTGAAAACATTTACGTCCTGAAATAAAAAAAAGTTTAAAAAAGGTTTATAATAAAGTAATAAAGGGCAAAAAGGAGTTAATAGCGTCTAACCCCTTAGTGACCAGTCTGTTTTGGGCCTTAATAACCAAACAACATATTAATTTTTTTAATTTTTAAGTAATTACCATCCAAGAGCCATAACTTTTTTATTTTTCCAATATTGGGGTACACAACTTACCGATTAAATGTTTCTGGGAGGAGGATGGGAAAAACAGCAATACTGCCATTGAGTGTATACATTTTGCCAAGTTCATTTTTCAGCATAAATAACACAATAAATGTACGGTATTCTCTGGCTCAGTACAGTGATACCAAATACATATATGGGGTCACTTATCAAACTGGTGTAAAGTAGAACTGGCTTAGTTGCCCATAGCGACCAATCAGATTCCACCATTCATTTTCCAAAGGAGCTGTCAAAAATGAAAGGTGGAATCTGATTGGTTTCTGTGGGCGACTAAGCCAGTTCTACTTTACACCAGCTTAATAAGTGACCCCAATAGTTGTTTTTTACATTTCACTACTTTTGCACAGTAAAAACTTTTTTTTTAAAGAAAATGTTTTTGCATCGTCGAAACCCAAGACCCATAACTTTTTTTTTTTTCTTTGCACGAAGCTGTGTGAGGGCTTGATTTTTGTAGGAAGACTTGTAGTTTTCATTGTTATCATTTTGGGGTAAATAACACTTTTTAATTGCTTTCTAATAATTTTTTTGGTGGTGAATAATCAAAACGCAGCAATTCATTTTTTGTTGTTGTTTTTTTTATACAGCATTCACCATACAGGACAAATTACATGATTGATGTTTGCGGTAAGACCAAATATGTGGAGATTTTTATTTTTACATTTTTTATTTCATGAAACTTTAAAAAAAAATTTTTTTAACCATTTAAAAGGCTATGTACACCTTTGGTGGCATTTTTTTAAATTATTACATTGTATTCATTTTGAGCTAAAAATCATTTTTTTCAGTTGGTCTTTGTTACAAATGATGAGCAGTTTTCCCTGCACAGCTTTGAGTTTATCTACTTGCAGGATCTGTATTTTCTCTCTGCTCTGTCAGGCACGGAGGTGACGGGCTCCTTATCTGTGATCTCTGACCTTATAAACACTAATTAAAGCTTAATTCTGATGGTACTGATAAGAATGTGGCTTAAATAAGTGTTTATGAGCTTTCAGCAATTTAGAGATAAGGGTTATTAGATGACGGCACAAAGTGAAAGTACCAGTCACACAGTTAAAAAAAAACAGTTAACCCTTTGTGACAGAATGGCTCAATATTTCTAATAAAGACCAATTTAAAAAATGATTTTTAGCCCAAAATAAGTAAAATGTAATCATAATTTTTTTTTATCCCTGAAGATGTACATAGCTTAATAGTACCACAAGGGGACTATACTAGGTGATCTTTTGATTTGCTTCTAAAATACATTGCACTATTCCTGTAGTGCAATCTATTTTAAAGTTAGTGCTATACTGACATCCACTAGCAGGCTGTGCCAGAGAGGTGCTGACTGCTAGTGTGAATGAGCCCTAAAGATCAGTTTTTAATATGTATTTTTCACTCAAGAATAATGGCAGTTCAACCATAATAAAAAAATAAATACAATGAAATAATATATATAATTAAACGGGATGATTACAAGATATTGCAAATATACCAATTTATTAATTAACTCGACCCCCCACAAGCTCAGTAATTAAAGTATACAGGAATCCAGTAATTAAAAAGAAACATAGACAAAAAACTCGAAACAAAAATAAAATAAAACTTTAACTCAACCACTACTATACAGTGATACCACCCATGGCATTATTCATCACTCAGTATGTGTACAGTCGTGGCCAAAACTTTTGAGAATTACATAAATATTGGAAATTGGAAAAGTTGCTGCTTAAGTTTTTAGAATAGCAATTTGCATATACTCCAGAATGTTATGAAGAGTGATCAGATGAATTGCATAGTCCTTCTTTGCCATGAAAATTAACTTAATCCCAAAAAAACCTTTCCACTGCATTTCATTGCTGTCATTAAAGGACCTGCTGAGATCATTTCAGTAATCGTCTTGTTAACTCAGGTGAGAATGTTGACGAGCACAAGGCTGGAGATCATTATGTCAGGCTGATTGGGTTAAAATGGCAGACTTGACCTGTTAAAAGGAGGGTGATGCTTGAAATCATTGTTCTTCCATTGTTAACCATGGTGACCTGCAAAGAAACACGTGCAGCCATCATTGCGTTGCATAAAAATGGCTTCACAGGCAAGGATATTGTGGCTACTAAGATTGCACCTCAATCAACAATTTATAGGATCATCAAGAACTTCAAGGAAAGAGGTTCAATTCTTGTTAAGAAGGCTTCAGGGCGTCCAAGAAAGTCCAGCAAGCGCCAGGATCGTCTCCTAAAGAGGATTCAGCTGCGGGATCGGAGTGCCACCAGTGCAGAGCTTGCTCAGGAATGGCAACAGGCAGGTGTGAGCGCATCTGCACGCACAGTGAGGCAAAGACTTTTGGAAGATGGCCTGGTGTCAAGAAGGGCAGCAAAGAAGCCACTTCTCTCCCAAAAAAACATCAGGGACAGATTGATCTTCTGCAGAAAATATGGTGAATGGACTGCTGAGGACTGGGGCAAAGTCATATTCTCCGATGAAGCCTCTTTCCGATTGTTTGGGGCATCAGGAAAATGTCACGGCCATGGTCATGGTCGTGACTCCTGAACCGCATGCTGTTGTCTGCGGTTTGGATTTGGTTGTTCAACCACAGGTGAGGGCCGCTAGTGTGTTGCCTCACTTGTGGTTGCCGCGGGCAACAAGTCGTTTGGTATTGTTGCAGTATAGCAGCCTGAGCTAGTGCTAGGCAGCTTGCGGCAATGTTCATGCGGTTGCACCTAGCAACCTCTCTGTTAGGTGTGTGTGTATGTAATGCACTTTGTATGTCTGGTGTGCACGAAGTTTATGTTTGGTGTGCACTGTGACTCTTCCCTTCACTGTGGCTGCCCGTGGCAACGTTTGGTATGATGTACATGTGGTGGCAGTGTCTCGGCCTTTTGGCTGACTCCCAGGACATGGTTGCCACCCATGTCGTTGCCTGCGGTAACAGCTGCAGTGTGATCTTCATTTGGACACTTCCCCTTTAAGTGGTTTTCACTCCCTGGTTAGTGTTGGAAGGGTTAATTCCCTCTCCTGTGTGTGTCTGTGTGGGTGTGGCCACTTTGGGCTATAAAGCCTCTTTGGGAGATCAGAAGCTGAGGGGTTCTTCAGCCATGCTTTGCTTGAGACACCCTCCTGGTAATTCCATCTGCCAGTGGGGGCCACCCTTGTGGTCATAAACAAATTGTTATGTATTGTTATACACGATGTTCTGAGGATGTGTTTGTGTGTCATGTCTATTTATTGCAGTGTATGGTTTCCTGGTGTCCTGTGTGGTGTGTGTGCTCTGTCTTTTGTGTTTGTGGACAGCAGCACTGATACTTGGGTCCCAGGCTCTGTGTCTGTGGCAGGTAAGTGTTAGCACTAGTTGCACTTACCTGCCATTGCCATACTACTGTTTCCGTTTCCCCTGTCCTTATAGTTTGGCCATCTTTAGACTCCTATTTCTCCATGTCCAGGAGGAACAGGTAGTCTACCCAGCTCCTAGCTTAGGGACCTGCAGAGGGCTAGTAGGGACCCGAGGTTCCAGAGCATGAGCCCTCCTACCTTCAAGGTCGGCTCATGTCGCTAGGAGTTAGGGTCAGATTAGGGAAGCAATAGGAGGTGACCTGCTCCCTAATTCTGTGGTTCTGGCCAAGTCGTGACTACCATCCTCTGTCATCGCACGGCTGAGGGTTTTCCCCATCCTCAGCCGTGACAGTATGACCACAAAGGCTCCTCACATGGCATTCCCTCGAAAGAGGGTGAAGCATGCATCGCCAAGCTGATGGGGTGCATGCGCGTTCTCCGGAGGGAGAGCGTTATGGGGGTTTCGCCTCTGACGGTGCGGTGAGTGGCTTTTCCCCGCCATTCCTTCTCACCGTTGTCCGTGTTGGTGTCCCCTTGTTTGTCATTCCCTTCCCCCCCTCCCATTGTTTTTTATGCCTCACCAACTTTTCCATTTTTTTGTTGGGAGGAGCTTTGAGGGATGGAAGTATCCCGTCTTCGGAAGAGGGCGCAGCATGTGGTGCCTGCCGCTTTCTGGCACACATGCTTATCCTCCGGAGGGAGGGTGAAAGGGGAACCCTGATACTGTGCAGTTCTCTGTGGCTGTTGCTGCAGTGTCTGTGAACTGACACTAGTGGTTGGGTCTCTCCTCGTCCACGTCTCAGTGGTTCTCTCACCTGTGTCGGTGTGGCTGGCTGCAGGCCTCGTTGGACTGGCTTTAGTGTGTGCTGGGAGAGGATGCATGCTGGCAGCGACTTTGTGGGAACCATTTGCTGAGAGTGGATGCAGTGTTCAGTGCGGTCTCTCCGGGCTGGCATTAGTCCTGAGGAGACTCGCTGACACTGATCCCTATTTTTTCCCTTCTCCTATCCCCTTGTTGGGTCCCGCACCAGTTTCCTTTTTTTGGTGGGGGGGCTTTGAGGGGTGGGAGTGTCACGGCCATGGTCATGGTCGTGACTCCTGAACCGCAGGCTGTTGCCTGCGGTTTGGATTTGATTGTTGAACCACAGGTGAGGGCCGCTAGTGTGTTGCCTCACTTGTGGTTGCTGCGGGCAACAAGTCGTTTGGGATTGTCGCAGTATAGCAGCCTGAGCTAGTGCTAGGCAGCTTGCGGCAATGTTCATGCGGTTGCACCTAGCAACCTCTCTGTTAGGTGTGTGTGTATGTAATGCACTTTGTATGTCTGGTGTGCACGAAGGTTTATGTATGGTGTGCACTGTGACTCTTCCCTTCACTGTGGCTGCCCGTGGCAACGTTTGGTATGATGTACATGTGGTTGCAGTGTCTCGGCCTTTTGGCTGACTCCCAGGACATGGTTGCCACCCATGTCGTTGCCTGCGGTAACAGCTGCAGTGTGATCTTCATTTGGACACTTCCCCTTTAAGTGGTTTTCACTCCCTGGTTAGTGTTGGAAGGGTTAATTCCCTCTCCTGTGTGTGTCTGTGTGGGTGTGGCCACTTTGGGCTATAAAGCCTCTTTGGGAGATCAGAAGCTGAGGGGTTCTTCAGCCATGCTTTGCTTGAGACACCCTCCTGGTAATTCCATCTGCCAGTGGGGGCCACCCTTGTGGTCATAAACAAATTGTTATGTATTGTTATACACGATGTTCTGAGGATGTGTTTGTGTGTCATGTCTATTTATTGCAATGTATGGTTTCCTGGTGTCCTGTGTGGTGTGTGTGCTCTGTCTTTTGTGTTTGTGGACAGTAGCACTGATACTTGGGTCCCAGGCTCTGTGTCTGTGGCAGGTAAGTGTTAGTACTAGTTGCACTTACCTGCCATTGCCATACTACTGTTTCCGTTTCCCCTGTCCTTATAGTTTGGCCATCTTTAGACTCCTATTTCTCCATGTCCAGGAGGAACAGGTAGTCTACCCAGCTCCTAGCTTAGGGACCTGCGGAGGGCTAGTAGGGACCCGAGGTTCCAGAGCATGAGCCCTCCTACCTTCAAGGTCGGCTCATGTCGCTAGGAGTTAGGGTCAGATTAGGGAAGCAATAGGAGGTGACCTGCTCCCTAATTCTGTGGTTCTGGCCAAGTCGTGACTACCATCCTCTGTCATCGCACGGCTGAGGGTTTTCCCCATCCTCAGCCGTGACAGAAAAAGGCTTGTCCGGAGAAGAAAAGGTGAGCGCTACAATCAGTCCTGTGTCATGCCAACAGTAAAGCATCCTGAGACCATTCATGTGTGGGGTTGCTTCTCATCCAAAGGAGTTGGCTCACTCACAATTTTGCCCAAAAACACAGCCATGAATAAAGAATGGTACCAAAACACCCTCCAACAGCAACTTCTTCCAACAATCCAACAACAGTTTGGTGAAGAACAATGCATTTTCCAGCACGATGGAGCACCGTGCCATAAGGCAAAAGTGATAACTAAGTGGCTCGGAGACCAAAACATTGACATTTTGGGTCCATGGCCTGGAAACTCCCCAGATCTTAATCCCATTGAGAACTTGTGGTCAATCCTCAAGAGGCGGGTGGACAAACAAAAACCCACTAATTCTGACAAACTCCAAGAAGTGATTATGAAAGAATGGGTTGCTATCAGTCAGGAATTGGCCCAGAAGTTGATTGAGAGCATGCCCAGTCGAATTGCAGAGGTCCTGAAAAAGAAGGGCCTACACTGCAAATACTGACTCTTTGCATAAATGTCATGTAATTGTCGATAAAAGCCTTTGAAACGTATGAAGTGCATGTAATTATATTTCACTACATCACAGAAACAACTGAAACAAAGATCTAAAAGCAGTTTAGCACTTTGTGAAAACTAATATTTGTGTCATTCTCAAAACTTTTGGCCACGACTGTAGACATAGATTTCAGTATTTATGACTTTCTTTATGACTTAGTGACGTATGTGTGTGCACATATTCAGTTTTAATTAATGAGCTTGTGGGAATTTGAGTTATTCAATACATTGTGTGGGGTTTCAGCTCTGGTAGACACTAGACAGCATTAGCGGACGCACTATAGCGGCAACAAGTTCTTTGGATCAAACAGTTCAGTGTTTTATTCACACTTTAGGCAAGTGACAAAACAAGCAGTCCTAATCAAGCAAAAAGTCACCTTGCGGTGTTGGTGGTAATTCACACCATGCGGCAATTCTGCCTCAAAGAGTCCTTGCTGATAGCAGCGCCAACCTGTTTTCACGCCAAACAGGTAGCAAGCCTTCATCCAGACACAAGGCTCCCAGATCCCAAATCCCAACACAGAGACCCCGCTTCTGAGCCCAGCTGCCTATTTAAGGACAGCCAGGTGCTGCCAAAACCCAGACCGGCACTTAAAATCCGGTCCTGTATTTGACCTCACTTGGCTGTAAATGAGCCCAGCAGCACATGCTGGGAGGAAAATACCTGTTTTCCCAGACAAAACCTCTCACTGTGTCACAATTGATATATTTGTAATACCCATTCTTATTACCGGTGTATATTATTTCATTTTATTTTTCGTTTTATTAAGGTTGAGCTTCCATTATGCGAGAGTGGCGATCTATGTTACAAAATCCTATGATTTTACTGTATTCTGGTGACAGGCAACCAGTGAGATTGAAGCTCCATCAGATTTTTCTAGCAAGCCCTTTCTCATAGGGTAAAGGGCTTGTATGCCCGAAACACGCAAGCGACAGTGGTTTTAACATTTTTCTGCTATGTTATATAAGTCAATAAGGGAATTCGTTTTCATCTGAGCGACGGATCCATCCACATTTTTCATGCAGTTGGATTGCCAGCAAAATGCCTAAAGAAAAGCCAGTTGCTGAATATGCCATGAAATAACCAGCACACCATGAGGTAAATCCAAGGCTACCTACATAAAGTGCTGAAACAGCAGCACAGTCCATATGACAATGTGACACCCAATACAAAAGTGACATCCGACAACTTAAAGTGCTAAAGACCCAATATGACCTAAAAAAAAAAAAATCGACATATGATCTAGACCGCATCGGTTATTAGATTAGTGGGGAGATTCATTAAACTGGTGTAAAGTAGAACTGGCTTAGTTGCCCATAGCAACCAATGCCAATCAGATTCCACCTTTCATTTTTCACAGCTCCTTTGGTAAATGAAAGGTGAAATCTGATTGGTTGCTATGGGCAACTAAGCCAGTTCTACTTTACACCAGTTTGATAGATCTCCCCCTGGGTCTTTACCACTTTACATTGTAGGATGTGACCTTCGGCCGTCGAATGTGCAGGGGCAGCCAAAATACTGTCCACCTACTAGAAGTCTGCGGAAGGCCTTCTGGATCACGCGTGCTGCTCTGTCTTCTTCCATGGCGTAAATATCTGGATCACTTGTCGCTGGATCCCTCATGTCTTCCATCATTACTTCTACGGCTCTGCGGAAGGACATGATTAGCGCTGCGGTGTACACATATTGCGCACCGCCATTCTGTGTGCATCCTGTCTACAGCGTCATGGAGGCTGTGTTACAGCTGGCAAAGGTGTAGGGTACTTTTGGCATACACGGCCTAATAGATGTCAATGGGGCGTCAGTATAGAATGTACATCACGGTCACTGTGAGACTAAATTCTGATGCCCGCGTACCGCAGTCTACGGCTTTCTGTGCATATGGATTTTAAAGCAATTGTCCAGTCGGGAACTCGGAAATTATAACTGGAAGTCGCACCTACAGGGATGATGAGCTGCTATTGATTTTCCGCATATCGTGCTCCTTGCCTGCTTTTTAGCTCAGCTCCATCAGGGCAGAGCTGTGATCTGGGACTACCGCCGAGCTGCGGTGCCTATAGTCTGTGACACGCCCCCTGTCCTATTATTGGCTCAGGCTGCAGCTCGGCCTCCTCTGATTGGCTGCTGTGCATAAATACAGGTCTATAACAGGTTCACCAGGATGTCAGTGCTCGGAGAACTGAGAAAAAAGAGATTATAAGGTAACAGCTCATCGAGGCAACTGAGCTAAAGTAAGGAGAAGCCTCCAGGATGATCTGTTCCTAGAATAGGCCGTCATTATATCAGATTGGCGGCAGTCTCACAGCCCACACCCCTGTTCAGGAATACCTCTGGTGCCAGAATTACACAGCTCTATCCATTGTGTAGTGGACAAGCTGGTAACTGCAGTACTGCCCCCACTAAAGTGATTACTGCAGCATTGCCCCCACTGAAGTAATTGCTCCGGAGCTCTGTCCTCTACACAATGGACGGCGCTGGGAGCCCTAGGCAGGGGTGTCGTTAGGTCAAAACATTCGGGACTTGAGCCCCGGATGTTTTGTCCAGTGCCCCGAATGTTATGCTGGTAGCATATTTTTTTAATTATCATTATTATTATTATTTGGCTATTCCAGGGCCCTTTAATATTGATTGGACCTGGGCAACCCACCACAGATCATCCCCCCACCCCCCTTGTACTTGTTCCGCTGATCCGCTACTTGCGGGCTGCGTGGGCATGAGTTCAGTCACTTCGGTGCGCAATCCGGTCCTGCAGCTCGTGATCCCGCGAGACCAGTGACCTCCCGCGGCGGGTCTCGCGGGACCGGATTGCACACAGAAGTGACTGAACTCATGCCCACGCAGCCCGCAAGTAGCGGATCAAGTACAAGGGGGATGATCTGTGGGGTTGCCCAGGGTCCACTCCCATCAATATTACAGGGTCCCAAGCAAAGATTTCTGCAGTGGTGAGGAAATGAAACATAACAGACATTGGAAAGTTTCCGAATGTTGTATTATATGACTGCAGTCTGCAGTACTGCACTTCATTGGCGTAAACCAGAACACCCCTTTAAGCCTGCCTTTAATGTGCAATTTCAACACAATGGGCTTGTGCCCCGGATGTTTTCAGACCCTAGGATAGGTCATCAGCTGTTAAATCCCATGTATGCAGCTCAGGGATGTATGTGATGTCACCCAGTGCTGACATAGCGGCGCCATGAGGCGGACACGTCACCCCACCGCACAGTTACCTAATACGTCTGGGGCGACACACTGATTTTGGTCACACAACACGTAGATTGCGGTGTCACATTACATGTAGTAACTGTCAAGGTGGCCGCTTGGCGGCACAATTACAAGACTTGCCAAAGTTGTTGGATTTTTTGTCACCAGTTGCACATGGCAGACCTCAGCGTCACCGGTCACCTTGTCAGCTGTCAAATAATCACTGCAGAAAATTCAAGAATAATTGCACATTTTTGGTCGCACGATTCGTCTAAGACCCGAGGTCGCCATAGACTTTCGTTTTCCAATAACTTTTATATGTTGGGCGTGCCCAGGCCACCAGGACCAGTGACTCCCCCCTCAGCGGTGACATGTGATGCACCCCTCCCAGTCTACATCCCACCTGTCAGTAAAGTGTGGGGTTTAGTCTTACCCGGACTCTTCAATCCTGATCAGTACAATGGCGGCTGCAGACCTATACAACACCCAGTGATCATATGCTTAGGATGCAGGGGACGCCTGTGCCTCATGTCAGTGCACGTGTGCGTAAACCGCAGCCCCTCCGCACTTCTACCCTCTAATTCTAAACTTTCCTAACCGGGAGCGTCTCGTTGTTATGGCAACAGAGTTCTTCCGGAAGTGACGTCAGGCATAGTTTAGGTTAGTGAGGCTGCGTTTTCGCCTTTCGGCCCTTAGATGGCGCTGAGTCAGAAGCGCCCTGATCACGTGGCTCGTTGGGCGGCAGGATCCCATTGATGTGGACTGGAGCATTCCTGGATTGCTAGACGTGTCCAGGCGTCAGGCCAGAGTCACGTGACGATTTTTTTTCTTTTACATTCAAAAAGTACTAGTTTTATATAAAGGAACTAAAGTAACATTCACAAAGTATTTTTTGTCATAGATTATATCATACCTGTCAACTTTTAATAAGGCCAAAGAAGGGCAGCAGCGTACATGGGAAATCTGCTTTTTACATCAAGCCATGGCTCTGACTCTGCCCAATGCCCTTTCAGGGTTGCCACCTTTCCCAACAAAAAATACCGGCCAAATTAAGCCACTCCCCAAAGATGGTGTGGTTGCGGGACGTGGCTTAACACAGGGTGCTAAGTCACTGTCATACTGTGCCTCCCAACAATATTAGTGCCCCCCAGTAATAATAATGCCCCCATTAGTGCCCCCCAGCATTAATAATGCCCCTATTAGTGCACCCCAGAATTAATGCTCCTATTAGTAAGACTAATGCCCCCCATTTGTACCCCCAAGAAGAATAATTCCCCCATTACTGCCCCAGTAGGAATAATGCCCCTATTAGTGCCCCCAGTAGGAATAATGCCCCTATTAGTGCCCCCAGTAGGAATAATGCCCCTATTAGTGCCCCCAGTAGGAATAATGCCCCTATTAGTGCCCCCAGTAGGAATAATGCACCTATTAGTGCCCCCAGTAGGAATAATGCCCCTATTAGTGCCCCAGTAGGAATAATGCCCCTATTAGTGCCCCCAGTAGGAATAATGCACCTATTAGTGCCCCCAGTAGGAATATGCCCTATTAGTGCCCCCAGTAGGAATAATGCCCCTATTAGTGCCCCCAGTAGGAATAATGCACCTATTAGTGCCCCCAGTAGGAATAATGCCCTATTAGTGCCCCAGTAGGAATAATGCCCCTATTAGTGCCCCCAGTAGGAATAATGCCCCTATTAGTGCCCCCAGTAGGAATAATGCCCCTATTAGTGCCCCCAGTAGGAATAATGCCCCTATTAGTGCCCCCAGTAGGAATAATGCCCCTATTAGTGCCCCCAGTAGGAATAATGCACCTATTAGTGCCCCCAGTAGGAATAATGCCCCTATTAGTGCCCCCAGTAGGAATAATGCCCCTATTAGTGCCCCCAGTAGGAATAATGCACCTATTAGTGCCCCTTCTCTGCTTCTGCAAAAAAATAAAAATAAAGTACCCAGCTCCTCCAGTTGCTCGCACATTGGTGAACACTCGCTGCTGACTGGAAGCTCAGGACAGGACCTGTTCCCCGCCGTGATGGCGTCTCGCAGGTAGGGTTGCCACCTTTCCTAATTAAAAATACCGGCCAAGTTAAGCCACACCCAAAGGGTGTGTGGTTGTGGGGCGAGGCTTAACATGGGGTGTTATCATACTGTGGCTCCCAATAATATTAATGCCTCCATTAGTGCTGCCCAGAATTAATAATTCCCTCATTAGTGGCCCCAGTAATAGTAATGCCCCCATTAGAGCCCTCCAAAATACATACTGTCCACATTAGTGCCCCCAGTAATATTTATGCTTTCCAGGAATAGTAATGCCAGCATTTGTGCACCCCAGAATTAATGCCCCATTAGTGCCCCAAGTAAGAATAATGCCTCCATTAGTGCACCCCAGAATTAATACCCCCCATTAATGCCCCCCATTAGTGCCCCCAGTTAGAATAATGCCCCCCATTAGTGCCCCCAGTTGGAATAATTCCCCCCATTAGAGCCCTCAGTTACAATAATGCCCCCATTTACTGCCCCCAGTAAGAATAATGAACCCATTTGTGCCGCCAGTAAGAATAATGCCCCCATTAGTGCCCCCAGTTAGAATAATGCCCCCCATTAGAGCCCCCAGTTAGAATAATGCCCCCATTAGTGTGCCCTGCTTCTGCAAAAAAAAAAAAAAACACTCAGCTACTCCATTTGCCAATTACCAGGGCACACAAAATTATCAGCAGCGGCAGGGCCACTAAAATACCGGCTTTGCTGGCGAGATACCAGCTGGGTGGCAACCCTATGCCTGTCTATACACACCAATCCCACCCAGTGCCCCTCACACAGTAGTTATGTCCCCTTAGTGCCCCCCACACAGTAATGTCCCTTAAGTGCCCCACACACAGTAGTTATGTCCCCTTAGTGCCCCCACACAGTAATGTCCCTTTAATGCCCCCTACGCAGTAGTTAGGTCCCCTTAGTGCCCCTGCACAGTAGTTATGTCCCCCTTAGTTCCCCCTGCACAGTAGTTATGTCCCCCTTAGTTCCCCCTGCTCAGTAGTTATGTCCCCTTAGTGCCCCTGCACAGTAGTTATGTCCCCCTTAGTTCCCCCTGCACAGTAGTTATGTCCCCCTTAGTTCCCCCTGCACAGTAGTTATGTCCCCCTTAGTTCCCCCTGCACAGTAGTTATGTCCCCCTTAGTTCCCCCTGCTCAGTAGTTATGTCCCCTTAGTGCCCCCACACAGTAGTTATGTCCCTTAGTGCCCTCCACACAGTAGTTATGTCCCCTTAGTGCCCCTCACACAGTAGTGTCCCTTTAGTGCCCCCTACACAGTAGTTAAGCCCCCTTAGCGCCCCCGCACAATAGTTATGTCCCCCTTAGTGCGCCCGCACAGTAGTTATGTCCCCTTAGTGTCCCCCACACTATAGTTATCCCTTTAGTGCCCCCCACACAGTAGTTATGTCCCCTTAGTGCCCCACACACAGTGGTTATGTCCCTTAGTGCCCCCACTCAGCAATTATGTCTCTTTAGTGCCCCTACACAGTAGTTATGTCCCCTTAGTGCCCCCGCACTATAGTTATCCCTTTAGTGCTCCCCACACAGTAGTTATGTCCCTTAGGGCCCCCACACAGCAATTATGTCCCTTTGGTGCCCCCTACACAGTAGTTATGTCCCCTTAGTGCCCCCACACAGTAGTTATGTCCTTTTAGTGCCCCAAATAGTAATTATGTCCCTTAGTGCCCCCACACAGTAGTTATGTCCCCTTACTGCCCCCCACACAGTAATGTCCCTTTAGTGCCCCCACACAGTAGTTATGTCCCCATAGTGCCCCCACACAGTAGGTATGTCCCCTTACTTCCCCCCACACAGTAATGTCCCTTTACTGCCCCCACACAGTAGTTATGTCCCCATAGTGCCCCCGCACAATAGTTATGTCCCCCTTAGTGCGCCCGCACAGTAGTTATGTCCCCTTAGTGTCCCCCACACTATAGTTATCTCTTTAGTGCCCCCCACACAGTAGTTATGTCCCCTTAGTGCCCCACACACAGTGGTTATGTCCCTTAGTACCCCCACTCAGCAATTATGTCTCTTTAGTGCCCCTACACAGTAGTTATGTCCCCTTAGTGCCCCCGCACTATAGTTATCCCTTTAGTGCTCCCCACACAGTAGTTATGTCCCTTAGGGCCCCCACACAGCAATTATGTCCCTTTAGTGCCCCCTACACAGTAGTTATGTCCCCTTAGTGCCCCCACACAGTAGTTATGTCCTTTTAGTGCCCCAAATAGTAATTATGTCCCTTAGTGCCCCCACACAGTAGTTATGTCCCCTTACTGCCCCCACAGTAGTTATGTCCCCCTAGTGCCCCCACACAGTAGTTATGTCCCCTTACTGCCCCCACACAGTAATGTCCCTTTAGTGCCCCCACACAGTAGTTATGTCCCCATAGTGCCCCCACACAGTAGGTATGTCCCCTTACTTCCCCCCACACAGTAATGTCCCTTTACTGCCCCCACACAGTAGTTATGTCCCCATAGTGCACACACTCTGTAGTTATGTCTCCTTAGTGCCCTTTACACAGTAGTTTTGTCCCCTTAGTGCCCCCCACTCAGTAATGTCTCTTTAGTGCCCCCACACAGTAGTTAAGTCCCCTTAGCGCCCGCACACAGTAATGTCCTCTTAGTGCCCCCACACAGTAGTTATGTCCCCTTAGTGCCCCCACACAGTAGTTATGTCCCCTTAGTGCCCCCACACAGTAGTTATGTCCTTTTAGTGCCCCAAATAGTAATTATGTCCCTTAGTGCCCCCACACAGTAGTTATGTCCCCTTACTGCCCCCACAGTAGTTATGTCCCCCTAGTGCCCCCACACAGTAGTTATGTCCCCTTACTGCCCCCACACAGTAATGTCCCTTTAGTGCCCCCACACAGTAGTTATGTCCCCATAGTGCCCCCACACAGTAGGTATGTCCCCTTACTTCCCCCCACACAGTAATGTCCCTTTACTGCCCCCACACAGTAGTTATGTCCCCATAGTGCCCCCACACTGTAGTTATGTCTCCTTAGTGCCCTTTACACAGTAGTTTTGTCCCCTTAGTGCCCCCCACTCAGTAATGTCTTTTTAGTGCCCCCACACAGTAGTTAAGTCCCCTTAGCGCCCGCACACAGTAATGTCCTCTTAGTGCCCCCACACAGTAGTTATGTCCCCTTAGTTCCCCCCGCACAATAGTTATGTCCCCTTAGTGCCCCACACACAATATATAAATCACTAATGAGAGCAATGTAGTGTACAGGCTCAGTAGGCACTCCAAAAATCAAAATAACCATGTAACCCCAAGGGGAGAACGACAATTACCAGGAGAATTTGGTCCCAGTACCTGTATTTGTTCTGGTAAGACTGCTCGCACCTATCCCTAGGTGGAGCAGGTTTTGTTTTCTTTTAAATATTCATCAGTAAAAGTTATGTTTTAAGTAATTGTCACTCCCCCCTTGGGGTTACATGGTTGTCCCCGCACAATAGTTATGTCACCATAGTGCCCCCACACAGTAGTTATGTCCCATTGGTGCCCTCTACACAGTAGTTATGTCCTCTTAGTGCCCCCCACACAGTAATGTCCCTTTAGTGCCCCCTACACAGTAGTTAAGTCCCCTTAGTGACCCCCACACAGTAGTTATGTCCTCTTAGTGCCCCTACACAGTAGTTATGTCCCCTTAGTGCCCCCACACAGTAATGATGTCCCTTTAGTGCCCCCACACAGTAGTTATGTCCTCTTAGTGCCCCCCACACAGTAATTATGTCCCTTAGTGCCCCCACATAGTAGTTAAGTCCCCTTGGTGCCCCCCACACAGTAGTTATGTCCCTTTAGTGCCCCCACACAGTAGTTATGTCTCCTTGGTGCCCCCCACACAGTAGCTATGTCCCCTTAGTGCCCCACACACAGTAGTTATGTCCCCTTGGTGCCCCCCACACAGCAGTTATGTCCCTTAGTGCCCCCACACAGCAGTTATGTCCCCTAAGTTCCCCCCACACAGTAGTTATGTCCATTTAGTGCCCCCGCATAGTAGTTATGTCCCCTTGGTGCCCCCCACACAGTAGTTATGTCCCCTTGGTGCCCCCCACACAGTAGTTATGTCCCCTTGGTGCCCCCCACACAGTAGTTATGTCCCCTTAGTGCCTCTACACAGTAGTTATGTCCCCATAGTTCCCCGCACACAGTAGCTATGTCCCCTTAGTGCCCCCCACACAGTAGTTATGTCCCCTTAGTGCCCCCCCCACACAGTAGTTATGTCCCCTTAGTGCCCCCCACACAGTAGGTATGTCCCCTTGGTGCCCCCCACACAGTAGTTATGTCCCCTTAGTGCCCCCCACACAGTAGTTATGTCCCCTTAGTGCCCCCCACACAGTAGTTATGTCCCCTAGGTGCCCCCCACACAGTAGTTATGTCCCCTTAGTGCCCCTACACAGTAGTTATGTCCCCTTAGTGCCCCTACACAGTAGTTATGTCCCCATAGTTCCCCGCACACAGTAGCTACTTTCATTTAGTGTCCTCACACAGTATTTATGTCCCCTTAGTGCCCCCCACACATAGACAGCTGTGGGGGCTGTATTAGGGTTCTGTACTACTCAGAGGTTATACATAGATGTAATACCCCCGTGTGCATGTGCCTCTTAGGGCTCATGCCTATGAACATAAGGGCTCCGGGCTGCGGACCGCAAACAGCAGTCTGCAATGCATGGGCACTGGCCTTGGGGGGATATTTTAGATATTGGATGCCCTCTTTAATTCCACTTCAAGATTTCTTGCAGGAAAACAATTTCTGTCTTGGCTTTTAATAATTTTGATGAAAGATTCCTCGTTGTGTTTGGGAATTACCTTTTAGCGAATGCCTATGAGGATCCTGGTAGAACGTAAGCTGTAAAATGTAGCTCTAATTAGTGCTTGTGGATTGCATCTGCCATTTGCGGAAACCTTTAACGACTAACAATTTCAAGCTGCCCTGACAAATGGCGTTTTTTCTACTTGGCTGACTCCGGACGCCACAGTTAATTAGATCTGCTTTTGGTGCGCGGAGATTTCATTAATTGAATTTATTTCAGGGTGTGTGATGGTTACTAAATACCAGTCGGAGGCTGTGTATGAGTGCGGTACACATATATGCGCGGGAGGTTTTACCACAAATTGCATCAGTTGTTTCGAAGCACGTTAAATCTATGAGCTTTAGGCCTCATGCACACGACCGTTGTTTTGGTCCGCATCCGTTGCTCCGTTCCGTGGTCCGCAAAAAAAATATAACCTGTCCTATTTCCGTTTTGCGGACAAGAATAGGCAGTTATATCAATGGCTGTCCGTGCCTTTCCGCAAATTGCGGAACGCACACGGACGCCATCCGTGTTTTGCGGATCCGCAATTAGCGGACCGCAAAACACACAACGGTCGTGTACATGAGGCCTTACCTGTCTGAGCTGTGCACCCGAAAAACCGCATTGTAAATCTGCTGCAATTCGTGGTAAAACTGCACGTGTTTTTTTTGCTGCGTGGTTTTTGACCATGTGGCAACTTTAGGTCGCCTGCACACATTGCGGAATAAGTGCGGTTTTTAAGCGCAGATTACTGTGCTGAAAAACCGCAGCGTAGTACATTACCGGCAAAGTGTATGAGAATAGACAATTTTCACATGCACTTTTTTCTGTGCGGAAATTGACCTGTCATGCAGATTTCTAAATCCGCAGCACGTCAATTATGTTTGCGGTTTTAGCTGCAGATTTTACCCTTTTTCAATGAAGGATGAGATCTGCGTCAGAACCGCGCCAAAATCCTCTGTTAGAAATTGGAGATATGGTGCAGAAACGCTAATAAATCCACACGGAAATTTGAGCGAATCTTATGTGCAGTCGACCGCACGCGTCTGGCCTCAGAGCAAAGGATAAGGAAAGCGAAAAAGCAGAAATGCGATCGTGACTGTCAGGGCCGGATATGTGTGCGGATTTCCACGCAGATTCCACACTGAAATCCATCTGAGACCTGGAGAGTCTGCCTCCCATTGTTGTCCGTGTGAACCCACACTGCCGTCCATATGAATTTCCAACCCACGTGTAGAAGAGATAAGACCCTTCTTGGTGCAGAAACCGCCTGACAAACGCAGTGGGTGTCCGCATGCAGACTAGCCCCATGTCTGACTGCCCCACAAACCAGAGGTCGGCCCTGGATTTCTGCTGCGGATTCTGTGAACATACCCACAGGGTGCCAGGAACTCTGCAGCAAGAAAACATTGTTGCTGCGCTTTTGCAGTGCAGTCTCTGGGTGATTGGCAAATACAAGTGAAGGACATCCATACCAGGCATGCCACCTGCACTTGCCATGCTGCTGAACACGGCAGAGGGGCTGTAGGCATTTGCCCCCAATGTCTGATAGGTGCGGGTCCCATCTATCTTTTCAACCAAACTCACAGAGTAAGGGGGGGTGTATGCATGGCCTCCCTCCATTCATTCCTATAGGAGCTCCGAAAATAGCCGAGCTCTGGCTGTTTCCATCAGCCCATAGAATCAAATGTAGCGGTGGCCACACCCGCGCGGTGCGCTTCCCATTCACTTCCATGGGACTGCCCAAAATAGCCGACTGCTAGGCTATTTTTGGCGATCCCATAGGAATGAATGGAGGGCGGCCATCGGTCTCATGGCCTTTGTGCAGCAAGTGAATGGGCCTGAGCTGCAATACCGAGCACAACCGCTATACAGTGTACGGTCCTGTGCTAGGCCGCAGTGCTGACCAGGGTACCGCAGCCTCTTCAAATAGCGAGATCCCGGGTTTCGTACTCCCACCAGTCAGATATTAATGATGAATATTAAACTCCCAGAAAACCCCTTTAATTGTTTAGTTGGCTGAGCAAACCCTGTCCTTATGCCCTATAAGTCAGAGACAGGGAAAGAAAAAAAGAGGGTTAGTCACTGGGCCTTTCAGAATGATGGTCCAGGGATAACTTCGCAGGGCGCCAAAGGTAGGTCAAAAGTACGTGTAGTTCGTTTGTACCAGAATTTTTGGAGAACAAGTATATGTATATATTTATAAGAAAATATATATATATAAAAAATAAAAAATAAAAATAAAAATTTAGTGGAACAAAGGAGGGCAGGCTGCCAATGGTCTCGACCCACCCTGATGCCCTCAAGGTGGGTGATTAGGAAGAAAACAGTGGGGTTGCGTAGAAACGCTAGAAAGGACCACAGAGAGGCGCCAAGATCCCTAGTATCTAGGGTTGTGATGGTATATACCCAAAAAGGATAGAAGCTTGAGTTGTTAGATACACATAAGTGGGGTGACAGTACTTTCACACTCACCAATTTATTTATTATGATTCTCACGGTCAATTCGTATATGGTGTGCAAATAGCAAATGTAGTATTAGGTAAATACAAATATAAAACCTTTGGCAAATATAAAATCTAGATATAAAATCAAGATATAAAATCAAAATTTTAGTGACTCACTTCACCCAGGAGGGTAATGTGGGATAAAGCACAAGACACCCACATCACACCTCCTGCGCCTGGATCGCCAGTAGAGTCTCACGGATGAACAATGATCACTCAGGAGTTCTTGTTCATTCTTTATGTTCTTTTATTCCAAAGCCAGGGTGGGGGAGTGAGCAGCTCAACGCGTTTCGGGGCCTCTTAATGGGTCCCCTTCATCAGGAGCATATAAAATCGTAATACAATGTAATGGGGTTTAAATAACAAGTAAAACACAGAAAAAAACAGAAAAAAAAACGCCAAAAACGGCTTCCAATTCCGTCACTTCCGGTACTGTATGCGCTCCAAGGTGGAACGCACCGGAAGTGATGTCATATTCGTCCTTTAGAATGTCGGCTATACTACCGATAAATATTAGAGAGACATCACAGTATAGGAGCATGGTGAGGTCCTGTAGGGCCGATGGGGGGCACGTACTAGCTGTTCCAGGCTGTTTGGGAAGGATCGTGTCCTTTTCTCTATTGTGCTCACGGTGGAACGCATCCTGTACTTCCGGTGCGTTCCACCGTGGAGCGCACCCGAAACCGGAAGTGCCTCTCAAGACGGGAGTAACTGTTTTACCAACCGAAGGAAGCAGAGAAGAAGAGAAAAGGGGGGGGGGGGGGGAGGTGCCTAGATAATAGGCTTACACAAATGTGAGATGTGGATGTTATGGAAAGAGATATGTATATAAGTTTATTACAAAAGTATCTTTAAAGTGAAGGGGAAAAAAGATCACATGACCAGCTCCCTAATCACATGATCGGGGGTTACATTTCTGTTATTAACAGAATCGGATATATATGTTTCTGTACATTATTCTGTTAGAGTAATGGGAAAGTGTTTATAAAAAGGATGAGAATGGTGTTGACAAGGTGATAAAAGAGAATAATGTTGGTAATACTAATATTTGACAGCATTGATCAGAGTACCATATAATATGTATTGATGATAATTAGTAACAGGGAAAATAATAATAATGCATAATAAATAAGGATAATATTAATGATCAGTTAATAGCATCGAGTGAAGTAAAATCAAGTAATAAATGTATTACTAAAAAATAATAAATATGTAATAAATATACTGTGATTTAATAAATATATATAAATAAATAAATATATATAAAATCTCCATATATATGTATAGTAGAAAAAAAAAAAAAAAAAACATACAGAAACATATATATCCGATTCTGTTAATAACAGAAATGTAACCCCCGATCATGTGATTAGGGAGCTGGTCATGTGATCTTTTTTCCCCTTCACTTTAAAGATACTTTTGTAATAAACTTATATACATATCTCTTTCCATAACATCCACATCTCACATTTGTGTAAGCCTATTATCTAGGCACCTCCCCCCCCCCCCCCCCTTTTCTCTTCTTCTCTGCTTCCTTCGGTTGGTAAAACAGTTACTCCCGTCTTGAGAGGCACTTCCGGTTTCGGGTGCGCTCCACGGTGGAACGCACCGGAAGTACAGGATGCGTTCCACCGTGAGCACAATAGAGAAAAGGACACGATCCTTCCCAAACAGCCTGGAACAGCTAGTACGTGCCCCCCATCGGCCCTACAGGACCTCACCATGCTCCTATACTGTGATGTCTCTCTAATATTTATCGGTAGTATAGCCGACATTCTAAAGGACGAATATGACATCACTTCCGGTGCGTGCCACCTTGGAGCGCATACAGTACCGGAAGTGACGGAATTGGAAGCCGTTTTTGGCGTTTTTTTTCTGTTTTTTTCTGTGTTTTACTTGTTATTTAAACCCCATTACATTGTATTACGATTTTATATGCTCCTGATGAAGGGGACCCATTAAGAGGCCCCGAAACGCGTTGAGCTGCTCACTCCCCCACCCTGGCTTTGGAATAAAAGAACATAAAGAATGAACAAGAACTCCTGAGTGATCATTGTTCATCCGTGAGACTCTACTGGCGATCCAGGCGCAGGAGGTGTGATGTGGGTGTCTTGTGCTTTATCCCACATTACCCTCCTGGGTGAAGTGAGTCACTAAAATTTTGATTTTATATTTGCCAAAGGTTTTATATTTGTATTTACCTAATACTACATTTGCTATTTGCACACCATATACGAATTGACCGTGAGAATCATAATAAATAAATTGGTGAGTGCGAAAGTACTGTCACCCCACTTATGTGTATCTAACAACTCAAGCTTCTATCCTTTTTGGGTATATACCATCACAACCCTAGATACTAGGGATCTTGGCGCCTCTCTGTGGTCCTTTCTAGCGTTTCTACGCAACCCCACTGTTTTCTTATGCCCTATGCCAGATCATCAGATCCCAGTGCCGGGGGAGCCGCATCCCTAATGGGGTAATCACCCTAATTACATTGAGTCATTTCCTAATCCAGAGCTGCATTCACAATCATGGAGGCTTCAGTGCTGAACTCTCTCAGCAGTGTCCCTGCCTGTACAGCGTTTGCACAGCATTCCGTTTCTGTATGTCCGCAAGTCCGTTCCACAAAAAAATATAACCTGTCCTATTTTTGTCCATTTTGCGGACAAGGACAGGCATTGTTACAATGGAGCCGCAAAAAAAAAACAGATGTAGCACGGATGTCTCCCATTTTTTTTTGTGGATCCATGTTTGGTGGACCGCAAAATACATACGGTCGTGTGCACGAGCCCTTAGGCTAGGTCTACACGACGACATTTGTCACGCGACATTTTGTTGCACCAATGTCGCGCGACAATTTTTATAATGGCAGTCTATGGTGTCGCACTGCAACATGCTGCAACTGCGACTGCGACGCAACAGTCGCAGAAAATCCATTCGAGATGCATTTTTTTGCGACTGTCGCGTCGCAGTCGCAGCATGTCGCATGTTGCAGTGCGACACCATGTGGGTGCATGTGGGATAACTCATTTTAGAATGTGTCTGATGACATACTTGCTGACAGTTTCCAAAGCAATTTACTTAAAGGGAATCAGTCAGCTCCAAAACACCTCCCAAACTAGAGTATGTGGCATATAGTGTCGGCTAGTACGATTATGTAATTTTTATCTTCATAGTCACTCAGCAGTGAAATCCATTGAGAGGACTTCTCCATTATGTGCGTGAGCTCGGAAGTCTTCTCAATTCATCTTACTTCTGGTTTGAGGGAGCATAGCCGAAGAATGCAAGCAATCAGACTCGCTTACACTATACAGCACTTCCTCTAGTTTGGGGGTGTTTTGGAGCTGACAGATTGCATGTAGCCTTAGGGCTCATGCACACGACAGTATTTTGCATTCAGTATACTGTCCGTTTTTTTAGTTCAGTATGCGGTCCATATACTGAACCATTCATTCCAATGGTTCCGCAAAAAAGACTAAAGTGTCTCCGTGTGCATTCCGTTTCAGTATTTCCATACCGTGAAAAGATAGAACATGTCCTATTCTTGTCCGCAAATCACGTTCTGTGGCTCCATTCAAGTCAATGGGTCCGCAAAAAACGGAACACATACGGAAATGCATCCGTATGTCTTCCGTATCCGTTCTGTTTTTGCGGAACCATCTATTGAAAATGTTATGCCCAGCCCAATTTTTTCTATGTAATTACTGTATAATGTATATGGCATACGGAAAAACGGAACGGAAAGGAAACGGAAACAAAAAACGGAACAACGGATCCGTAAAAAGCGGACTGCAAAACACTGAAAAAGCCATACGGTCGTGTGCATGAGCCCTTAGGCCTAGTTCACACGAACGTATGGCTTTTATAGTTTTTTGCGGTCCGTTTTTCACGGATCCGTTGTTCAGTTTTTTGTTTCCGTTGTGTTTCCGTTTCTGTTCAGTATTTCCGTATGGCATATACAGTATACAGTAATTACATAGAAAAAATTGGACTGGGCATAACATTTTCAATAGATGGTTCCGCAAAAACGGAACGGATCCGGAAGACATACGGATGCATTTCCGTATGTGTTCCGTTTTTTTTGTCAACCCATTGACTTTAATTGAGCCACGAAACGTGATTTGCGGGCAATAATAGGACATGTTCTATGTTTTTTTGCGGAACCATTGAAATGAATAGTACCGTATACGGAACACAAGAAAACGTCCCGTACACTCGCAAAAAAACCGATCGTGTGAACTAGGCCTTAAACTGAAGTTCAGTTTTGTGCAGCTGCGACACCAAGTGTAGTTACAACGAGCGTGATACCATCAGGCGGTTTCCTACTAATGGTGCTGGAATCCCTCAGCAAGCAGTGATCTTGAAACTTTTTAAGACTTGATATAAAGGATAGTTTTCCTTCCCCTCATGCAGTGTGTCAGTCTTATTTCGGTGTTACCAGCATGAGCTTGTACTATGTACAGCGCCTGAGAGGCTGGCAGCTCTCCAGGTTCCTCGTCACCCCCAGGCCCTTAGCACAAAACATATGACATTGCTGCAATATACAAACACAGACTGAATCCATCCTTTTTAATCAATGTCTTCATAGTTATGTCTAACTCATTGCCTCGGAAGATGTTTGTATTGTCTAACCTCCAGGTGTCTTCAAGTATTCTGACTGAATGCGGCCATTGTCTCTGCAAACACTGGCCAAAAATAAAACACCCCAGAACATGTTACCAGCAAAACAAACCTAATATCAGGCATTCTGCGTTCCAGTCGTGGGTGGCAGAGAAATTCTCTAGTGATGCAGCTTACTACTTTAGCTATGTTCGCCTTCGGAGCAATGTTTTTTATTATTATTGCATTGTACTCATTTTGAGCTAAAATACACCCCCTGGGCCAGGGGCGTAGCGTGGGGGGGGCCGGAGGGGCCGTTGCCCCGGGCGCCAAATTGCAGGGGGCGCCAGGCATCCGAAATTTCAATGAGGGCTACGGGAGCCTATGGCTCCCGTCCCCTCCGTTATGCCCCATAGGCTTCAGGCCACTAGGCCTGAAGCCTATAAGGCAGTAGAGGCGAGCGACGCAGGACTCGGTCACGATAACCTCACTGTGACCTCCTGCGTCGGGTCTCGCGAGATGACGCGATGACGCGGCGCAGGAAGGCACAGTGAGGCGTTCGTGACCGCCTGCGGCGGGAACAAGCGGGGATGGAGATAGGTAAGTATTTTTTTTTAATGTTAACTTACCTAATTGCAGAGGCTCTGGCGGCAGTATGGGGGGTGGGAGAGGAGAGGACTGGAGCAGAAAGGCTTCAATGGCATTGGCACAGCAATAAGAGGGGCGATTATATTAGCAAAGAGGGGGCCAGTACATTAATAACAAAGAGGGGGACATTATATTAGCAAAGAGGGGGCCAGTACATTAATAACAAAGAGGGGGACATTATATTAGCAAAGAGGGGGGCCAGTACATTAATAGCAAAGAGGGGGACATTACATTAGCAAAGAGGGGGGCCAGTACATTAATAATAAAAAGGGGGCCATTATATTAATAATAAAGAGGGGGCCAGTACATTATTAATAAAAAGGGGGCCATTATATTAATAATAAAGAGGGGGCCAGTACATTATTATTATTAATGTAATGACCCCCTCTTCATTATTAATGTAATGACCCCCTCTTTATTATTAATATAATGACCCCCTCTATTATTAATGTAATGGCCCCTCTTTATTATTAATGTAATGGCCCCTCTTTATTATTAATGTAATGCCCCCTCTTTATTATTAATGTATTGGCCCCCTCTTTATTATTAATGTAATGACCCCCTCTTTATTATTAATATAATGGCCCCCTCTTTATTATTAATATAATGACCCCTCTTTATTATTAATGTATTGGCCCCCTCTTTATTATTAATATAATGGCCCCCTCTTTATTATTAATATAATGGCCCCTCTTTATTATTAATGTAATGACCCCCTCTTTGTTATGAATGTAATGACCCCCTCTTTATTATTAATGTAATGACCCCCTCTTTGCTAATATAATGGCCCCCTCTTTGTTATGAATGTAATGACCCCCTCTTTATTATTAATGTAATGACCCCCTCTTTGCTAATATAATGGCCCCCTCTTTGTTATTAAAGAGGGGGCCAGTACATTAATAATAAAGAGGGGGCCATTATAATATACAGGGGGAATGAAAGCTATCTGTCTGGCTCTAGCTCAGTATTGGGGGGCAGCAGGATGACAGTGTTGAAGGAAGGAGAGCATGATAGTAAAGTGAGGAACCTAATTTTTTTTCGGTGAAACTCTGCAGAGACGAGAAGCGGCTGAAAGAAGTTATCATGGTGGTCTTATCTCTGAATGAAGACGTCGAGGAGAGTCTACATCACAGGAGACGTCACTGGATGTAACAGGTATGGTGCGGTATTCTACTGTAATAATAATGTCCATCCACATATCTGTTTCATGGTAGGGTTGGGGGAGAAGATTGAGAATTTGGCCCATACTGCCGCATTCTGGCCCCAGACTTCAGGTCACACTGTACGTGTTCAGAATTCTGGGGCCTCACACCCATCTACTACATTATCTGTACTCAGAGAGTTATCTCTGTGTTATCTGAGGTGTAACATAGGACTGCTAGTGATCTACTACAGTATCTGTTAAAAGTGGCGTGCCTGGGGTAGGCGCGGGGGGGGGGGGGGGGGGGGGGGCGCAATTTTTGGCTTGCCCCGGGTGCTGGCAACCCACGCTACGCCACTGCCCTGGGCAAAGGGAATGGTAATACAGAATTGTCAACTTATTCATACATGTCTAGGGGGAGTAACGGAGGAACAGCACAATATAGAATTATGAGGATAGAGGCTCTAGTATTGTATCAGACATGTCAGGAGAGGTGACGGCTCCACTTTAAGCTCTTCTTACCAGTAAGGGAACAAGGAGGGGAATTCCTGCTGTCTCTTTCCTTAAGTGCATCTAATCCTTCAATGTACAGGAATCTGCTCTAAAGCTATATAGCAGTGGTGGTCGCACGTCAGGGTCGCCAGTTGGGCATCACTGCTATATGACCATTCAAAATATTGGTGCATAAAAGCAGAAAACCTAATGATATCACAACACAGTCAGTCAATGCACAAGTAGTAGAATGAATGTGCCAGCTGGGACACATTAGAGGAATAAGTGGGCAGCTGGGGGACATGGGCACATTAGAGGAATAAGTGGGCAGCTGGGGGACATGGACACAGAGGAATAAGTGGGCAGCTAGTGGACATTGGCGCATTAGAGGAAGAAGTCGGCAGCTGGAGGACATGGGCACATTAGAGAAATAAGTGATTAGCTGGGGGACATCGGGACATTAGAGGAATAAGTGGGTAGCTGGGATACATGGGCGCATTAGAGGAAGAAGTGGGTAACTGGGGGACATCGGCACATTAGAGTAATAAGTGGGCAGCTGGGGTACATGGGCACATTAGAGGAATAAGTGGGCAGCTGGGGGACATGGGCACATTATAAGAATAAGTGGGCAGCTGGGGGACATGGGCACATTATAAGAATAAGTGGGCAGCTTGGGGACATGGGCACATTAGAGTAATAAGTGGGCAGCTGGGGGACATGGGCACATTATAAGAATAAGTGGGCAGCATGGGCACATTAGAGGAATAAGTGGGCAGCTGAGCGACATGGGCACATTAGAGGAATAAGTGGGCAGCTGGGGGACATGGACACATTAGAGGAATAAGTGGCAGCTGGGGTACATGTGCCTATTAAAGGAATAAGTGGGCAGCTAGGGACATGGGCACATTAGAGGAATAAGGGGACAGCTGGGAGACATGGGCACATTAGAGAAATAAGTGGGCAGCTGGGGTACGTGGGCACATTAGAGGAATAAGGGGACAGCTAGAGGACATGGGCACATTAGAGGAATAAGGGGACAGCTAGAGGACATGGGCACATTAGAGGAATAAGGGGACAGCTGGGAGACATGGGCACATTAGAGGAATAAGTGGGCAGCTGGGGTACGTGGGCACATTAGAGGAATAAGTGGGCAGCTAGGAGACATGGGCACATTAGAGGAATAAGGGGACAGCTAGAGGACATGGGCACATTAGAGGAATAAGGGGACAGCTAGAGGACATGGGCACATTAGAGGAATAAGGGGACAGCTGGGAGACATGGGCACATTAGAGGAATAAGTGGGCAGCTGGGAGACATGGGCACATTAGAGGAATAAGGGGACAGCTAGAGGACATGGGCACATTAGAGGAATAAGGGGACAGCTGGGAGACATGGGCACATTAGAGGAATAAGTGGGCAGCTGGGGTACGTGGGCACATTAGAGGAATAAGTGGGCAGCTAGGAGACATGGGCACATTAGAGGAATAAGGGGACAGCTAGAGGACATGGGCACATTAGAGGAATAAGGGGACAGCTAGAGGACATGGGCACATTAGAGGAATAAGGGGACAGCTGGGAGACATGGGCACATTAGAGGAATAAGTGGGCAGCTGGGGTACGTGGGCACATTAGAGGAATAAGTGGGCAGCTGGGAGACATGGGTGCATTAGAGGAAGAAGTGGGCAGCTGGAGGACATAGGTACATTAGAGGAAGAAGTGGGCAGCTGGAGGACATAGGTACATTAGAAGAATAAGGGGACAGCTGGGGTACATGGGCACATTAGAGGAATAAGTGGGCAGCTGGGAGACATGGGTGCATTAGAGGAAGAAGTGGGCAGCTGGAGGACATAGGTACATTAGAGGAAGAAGTGGGCAGCTGGAGGACATAGGTACATTAGAGGAAGAAGTGGGCAGCTGGGGTACATGGGCACATTAGAGGAATAAGTGGGCAGCTTGGGGACATGGGCACATTAGAGTAATAAGTGGGCAGCTGGGGGACATGGGCACATTATAAGAATAAGTGGGCAGCATGGGCACATTAGAGGAATAAGTGGGCAGCTGAGAGACATGGGCACATTAGAGGAATAAGTGGCAGCTGGGGTACATGTGCCTATTAAAGGAATAAGTGGGCAGCTAGGGACATGGGCACATTAGAGGAATAAGGGGACAGCTGGGAGACATGGGCACATTAGAGAAATAAGTGGGCAGCTGGGGTACGTGGGCACATTAGAGGAATAAGGGGACAGCTAGAGGACATGGGCACATTAGAGGAATAAGGGGACAGCTAGAGGACATGGGCACATTAGAGGAATAAGGGGACAGCTGGGAGACATGGGCACATTAGAGGAATAAGTGGGCAGCTGGGGTACGTGGGCACATTAGAGGAATAAGTGGGCAGCTAGGAGACATGGGCACATTAGAGAAATAAGTGGGCAGCTGGGAGACATGGGTGCATTAGAGGAAGAAGTGGGCAGCTGGAGGACATAGGTACATTAGAGGAAGAAGTGGGCAGCTGGAGGACATAGGCACATTAGAGGAAGAAGTGGGCAGCTGGGAGACATGGGTGCATTAGAGGAATAAGTGGGCAGCTGGGAGACATGGGTGCATTAGAGGAATAAGTGGGTAGCTGGGAGACATGGGTGCATTAGAGGAAGAAGTGGGCAGCTGGGAGACATGGGTGCATTAGAGGAATAAGTAATCTTTGAGGAAGGATTCTGGATAACCAATGTCGGCAGTAACCATTTTCCATCTATAAATTAGTAGTATATTATGTCATTGTTCTTATGCAGTATCCTGGCAGGCAGCCAGACACGGGAGTCACAAGATGCATTTTGTTTTTCACGTAGTCAGGGTGTGTCCCTCACAGTGACAGGATACATCAGATATCAGGACACCGTGTACTTCATAGACCGCTCTACACTCGGAAACATTATATTATGCAGCTGCACACCAAGAGCTACCGCCTGATACTGACAGTGTTCTGTCAGCTACAAGATGCCGCCGAATGACTAACCGTGTTAGAGGGAATGTCATCAGAAAATGACCTATTGTTTAAAGCAATTAAAAAAAAAATATATATTTTTTTTTTTCATTTTTCACGTCATTATAATACAATAATCCCATGACAGCTGTTGGCTTAAGGGCCCTTTACACAAGCTGGAAATTGGGGCAGTTATCGGGAAGGATCGTCCTGCGAACACCCGTTTCTGATAATTACCCTATGTAAAGTGCCAAGAATCACCAGATGAAAAAGCAAACGCTCGATCATCAGCGGAAAGTATCGCTGATGCAGACACTAAAATCATTGAGGGTCATTTATCAAGACCGGTGTTTGAGACCCCGGTCTTAATAACCCCTTGGTCTGCCGGTGGACCCGCCAAAGTTATGTATAGGCGCGGGCCTCTAAATAACTTCGGCGCATCAACTGCCGGTCTAAATGTAAGACAGTTCCCTTGGCAGCTTAAATTTTGACCATTTTCTACACCTAAAACAGATGTAGAAAGTGATGAGTGAGATGGGCCTGCCGGCTGGCCCCTTTCATTAGACCTGACGGGAGCAGGGAAAGTTGCAGATTGCGGCGCAAATAACATTTGCGTGCAATCTGCGCCACATTTACGCTAGAAAATGTGACTATATATGATAGTAAATGACCCCCATTGTTTCTGGGCAGCAGTTCATAGTCTGTACAGGGATCTGCTGCCCAGAAATCATGTTTCTCTATGAGGACAAGTGATCTCTGTAGCAGTAACTCATCCCCATACAGTGGAGATTACTGCTGCATGTAAATGCAGCTCTCACCTCCTCACATGAGCAATTATCGGGAAAGAACAGTTTGGTCCCGATAATTGCCTGCTGTGTCAGCCCAGGTAAAGGGGCCTTTAAGGGAACCTGTCACTATGAACACGGTGTCTGAGCTGCAGGCAGCAGGTTATAGAGCAGGACGAGCGGAGCAGATTGATATATAGTTTTATGGGAAAAGTCCTGCTCTTTGTATGCATAAATTACAAGTTTTACAGAATCAATTCCTGCAAAACCATATATCAATCTGCTCAGCTTCTCCTGCTCTATAACGTGCTGCGTTTCGTGTTGACAGGTTCCCATTGACTTTAATGCGTCAGCGATCCACAATATATGGCAAAACATAGGACACGTCCTATCATTTGCGGTGCAGAGGTATGGACCCAAAAGCCCACAGAAGCACTTCGTAGTGCTTTTGTGGCCTTCCGATCCGAGCCTCTGCACCGCGCCGTCTCTTGCGGATTGCGGATCCATTCAAGTCATTGGGTCCACATCCATCGTACAGGAGTCAAATGGCCGGTGCCCTATATTGTGGACCCGCCATTTGCGGTCCGCAATACGGGCTTGGACGGCCTACTGTCGTGTGAATGGGTCCAAACAGTAAAAAAAAGATCAGTTTTAATCCCCATTTGCTGAATGTGTTGTTTTGAGCACAAGTTTGTGTCAGTTCCTTCAGGTTTCCATCATTTTTGATGCCAGAAAAGTCTGCCTGCTGTACATTTACGGTATTTCTGCCAAAAATAATATAAACTTAAAGAAAAGAAGCTTTCAGTGAATCAGTAAATGACAGATACAAACCAGAAGAATCATTTGTATCCATCTTCAGTACAGTAAAACGGTTCTGGTATTTTTTTCTGTCCCTCTGATGGTACAAAATGATGGAAAAGGCAACTAGATGTGTGAATGCAGCCTGTGCCTCATACTAGACAGACACCTCCTGTTCTGTAGAGATCGCCTATCAGCAGTCATCTCATTATCCTCACATTCAGGATTACAATGAAAAGGTATCACCTTTATACGGTATAAATAACATAGGATCACCATTCCCAAGTCACAGATTACCTCTTCCTCCTCCCTGCACAATGACCTCTGCACGGGTCACAGAGCATGCCCACAACATTTTCCCATAGAAGTCAAGGAGTCATCTAGAGAGTACAGGTTCCTATGGTCTCAGCTGCAGCTGGTAAAGTGTAATTTTATAGAAACTACAGCAAAACATCCAGTAAGTGACCCAGAGCTGGAATCAGGGTCAATACTTTATACTGCCGGCAGGATCCCTTACATTTTTTATAGGTTGTGTTCAAAGGGGGCATGCATCCTAAAATGTATTATAATCTGAGGTTTAATAGGTTATTAGATATTACCAGAAATATACCGTAACAGACTTAGCTCTCCCCCACTGTAAACTGCCTGAAAAATATTAGATAGATGAGATATAGAGATGATATATAGATGAGCTACAGTGAGGAGCAGAAGTATTTGAACACCAAGTTCTCCCACTTCGAAATCATGGAGGGGTCTGAAGTTCACATTGTAGGTGCATTCCCACTCTGAGAGACAGAATAAAAATAAATAAAATCAGGAAATCACATTGTATGATTTTTAAAGAATGTATTTGTCCTGCACTGCTGAACAGAAGTATTTGAACACCTGAGAAAATCAGTGTTTATAATTGCAAACAAAGTCTTTTGTACCAAATATTGAGGTCAAACGTTTCCTGTAGTTCTTGACTAGTTTTGCACACCCTGAACAGGGATTTTGGCCCACTCCTCCGCACAGATCTCCTCTAGATTTGTCAGGTTTCGGGGCTGTCGCTGAGCAACACAGAGTTTCAGCTTCCTCCAAAGATGTTCCCATTCATCCTCTCCTTAATACAGTGTAGTCGTCCTGTCCCCTTCGCAGAAAAGCATCCCCAAAGCATGATGTTACCACCCCCCATGGATGGGGTTCTTGGGATACAACTCATCCTTCTTTTTCCTCCAAACATGACGAGTGAAGTTTAGACCAAAAAGTTCTACTTTGGTCTCATCTGACCACATGACTTTCTCCCATGCCGCCTCTGGATCATCCAGATGGTCACTGGCAAACTTCAGACGGGCCTGGACATGTGATGACCTGAGTAGGGGAACCTTCCGTGCAACGCATGATTTGAAACCATGTCTGCGTAGTGTTCTACACACTGCCTACCCCAAAAGGTCACACACTCTAATATATTGTTGGACCGCCTTTAGCTTTGATTACGGCACACATTCGCTGTGGCATTGTTTCGATAAGCTTCTGCAATGTCAGAAGATTTATTTCCATCCAGTGTTGCATACATTTTTCACCAAGATCTTGCATTGATGATGGTAGAGTCTGACTGGTGCGCAAAGCCTTCTCCAGCACATCCCAAAGATTCTCAATGGGGTCAAGGTCTGGACTCTGTGGTGGCCAATCCATGTGTGAAAATGATGTCTCATGCTCCCTGAACCGCTCTCTCACAATTTGAGCCAGATGAATCCTGGCATTGTCATCTTGGAATATGCCCGTGCCATCAGGGAAGAAAAATCCATTGATGGAATAACCTGGTCATTCAGTATGTTCAGGTAGTCGGCTGACCTCATTCTTGGAGCACATACTGTTGCTGAACCTGGACCTGACCAACTGCAGCAACCCCAGATCATAGCACTGCCCCCACAGGCTTGTACAGTAGGCACTAGGCATGATGGGTGCATCACTTCATCTGCCACTCTTCTTACCCTAATGTGCCCATCACTCTGGAACAGGGTAAATCTGGATTCATCACCTTCTTCCATTGCTCCAGAGTCCAATCTTTATGCTCCCTAGCAAACTGAAGCCTTTTTTTCTGGTTTGCCTCACAGATTAGTGGTTTTCTTACGGCTACACAGCTGGTCAGTCCCAATCCCTTGAGTTCCCTTCACATTGTGCATGTGGAAATGCTCTTACTTTCACTATTAAACATAGCCCTGAGTTCTACTGTTTTTCTTTGATTTGATTTCACCAAACATTTAAGTGATCGCCGATCACGATCATTCAGGATTTTTTTCCCGCCACATTTCTTCCTCGAATACGATCGGTCCCCACTATCCTTCCCGTTTTTAATAATGCGTTCTTAACCCAATTTTAGTAGCTTCTGCAATCTCCTTAGATGTTTTCTCGGCTTGATGCATGCCAATGATTTGACCCTTCTCAAACAGACTAACATCTTTTCCACGACCACAAGATGTGTCTATCGACATGGTTGTTTATGAAATGAGAAGCAACTCATTGCACCAGTTGGGGTTAAATAATTATTTTTTTAGCTAAATCAGATAAAAGATAGATTAGATTCAGGGATGACCAACCTGAGGCTCTCCAGCTGTTGCAAAACTACAACTCCCAGCATGCTCAGACTGTCTATAACTATCATCCTACAGCAGGGCATGGTGGGAATTGTAGTTTTACAACAGCTGGAGAGCCTCAGGTTGGCCATCCCTGGATTAGATAGATGAGATATATAGATAGAAGCTACTAGTCAATAAATAATACCCTACTACTGAACCCAGATCTCTTTGGCACATACATACAACAATCAAGCCCATTCACTCTGCTATGTCTCCCAAGGAGAGCGTCTGCTCGTACAGGACCTCTTTTCCTCGGTAAACAGGGGGCACAGAACCCCTCCCCAGGAATTGGCCTTCCCCTTACCCAAAAATGTTTATGGTAAGAAAACCCTAACAACCGGTCACAATTTGTCACTTTTGGCGGAAGACTCTGCTGGAATATAGCATGGAATATACAGAAAGCCTGTGGTGACACACGTTAGTGATAACTATGGATTACAGAACATACAAAAACATTTTATTATAAATTCATATCACAAAAGAGGAAATACAAATCTGTCCATCTGCAGCACTGACGTTACAGACATAGTCTTCATGATTATTGTGCCATATATTTTTTCCTTCCCTTTTATACACGGAGTGTGCATTATATATGTGGTGAGGTGAGGATCGGCAGTGAACTCGCAGTCCACCAGTCCCTTCAGACATGGAGGATGGAGAGTCTGGTGCTCAGCAGCTCCTTATGTCTCTCGCATTGATATCTTGTATTAGGAGTTTCCTCTGATGGAAAGAAGCAAAGCCAGCCATCAGGAATGGACTGCTCTACTGGGCGCAGTGGTCCCTTTGTTTCTGGAACTGAGGGGAGGATGGGGTCCAAGATGACTGATCTTCTGAGATACCATACAGACATATTAGTAGGTATAGGAGCTTAGACCTCATCACTCAAGGAATGATTAATCTTCTTCAGGAGCCAGGTCCGTCACCGGCCTCAGAGTACAGTCCCACTCGTCCATCATTCAGTACCATGGACTATAACTCATCCTTCTCATTAGTCATCTTCCTGTGGCAGTTACAGATGGCGGTATTATCATCAGGCTGAGGAACATGCTCCATCTTATGACGGATTTCAGGACGGCTTATTTGTCGATTGGCATACATCTAAAGGAAAAAGTCTAGAGTTAGTACTGCACATCTCAAGTTCAGTAAATCATCGCTTTTTATTTTTTACCCCATTCAGTGCTATGTAGATTTGATAACCAAGACATTGGGCCAAAAAAAAACAAAAAAAAATAAAAAATAAAAATATAAATAAATAAATAAATGAAAAAACGTAAAAGAACAGTTATGAATGTCTGAACTCAAGGGCCCAAAAATGTCCTGCAGTCCTGAAGAGAAAAATTGGACCCCCCTCCCAGTGATCACGAAAATGAATAGGACTGCACTTTAGGTCCCTGCAAAAGTAGTGGCTGGGGTCTGCATTCGGACCCCCACCGATCAGAAGGTGATGGCATATCCTTTCAGGGATGGGAAGACCTCTTTAAAGGGCTTGTCCCATTACAGAATAAGGGGAGCAATGAGATCTCCTTTAGTAGTTCTCACCTGGAATACTTTATAATAGTAGCAGTAGAGTCTGTGAGGTTGTAGCAGTTCCCTGGCCACAGACTGACCTTCCTTGGCTATCTTCCTCATCTCGTCGTCATTTTCCTTGAGGGACAAAAAATAAATAAAAATGGTATTGCCAAATAAACAGCTCATAAAAAAAATTATATACGGTATATCAAAATTGGTAAATTGATATCTAGTTGTAAGCAGAGAAAAATGCGCGCATATGGCTGGTATAAATGTAAAGATTTTTGCAGAAAAGCAAAATACTGATGCATGTGCAGCTGCATTATACTGCCTGCGCGGTGCACTCTGCTGGCTTCATTATCAGTACACCTCGCTGCACTGCGCATGCTCGGGGGACACAAGACAATGCCGCATGCATGAGCTTTGGAGAAGGCTGGTGGTGGTGTACAGCAGCTGGGGGATGTCAATCAAGACTGGAGGGGCAGGGGTGAGCATCAAAGTCCCCGACTCTTCCATGTAGCGTCTACGCCCAATTGACCCTTCAGGGATCATTCATTAGCATAGATCTGCGCCATTTTTAAATCTGATTTTGGCAGTTTCCGTGCGTTACATACAGCCACATCTTACCTTAGCCCACTTGATCTTGTCTAATAAATCCTCCAGGTTGCGCTTTACGGGGATGTAGTGTTTCCCTGGCTTTAGGTTGCTATAGAAGTGTTCGTAGTATTGGGAATCTTGCTTTAGGACCAAACTGTCCCCCAACATGAGATACGGAAACCTGTAGGCGGCCACAGTCCCATCCACGTTCACCTGGTACTTGTACTGTGGAAGGAAACAATAGACAGTGAGGGGCCATCATTTGTGGAAAGAGCGCCATCCTCGTCCACAGGCCCGAGATGGTAATGCTCCTCAGGCCCATTTACTAGGCTGCAATACCAGACACAGACCATGGACAAGAACGTCACTGGTAATGGGAAAAGACAAATATTTCTTATTTTGGACAAATCTATTTAATATGAAGTATAAGAAATGCCCTTGTGCTCGTCAGTCACAGTATGTACAAGAGCCATGCCTGTGGTGTCTGACCATAAGAATTCTTACAGTAGGTGTTTAAAGAGGAGCTGTCACCTCGCCTGACAGGTCTCTTTAGTGACTACTGTACTTGCATTCCCCATGTAATATCAATTCTCGAGCATCTATTCTCTCTGATGTGTCATTCCCTTATTATTCCTGCTAATAGTTTATGATTACATTACTAGCAGTCTACAATAAAGGTCCAGATGGGTGTTACCAGTTGGGGCGGGGGTACAGTCTGACACTATCCAGTCAGTGCTGTCAGTGTCAGACTGCAGATACACACCTCCAACTGGTAACACCCATCTAGACCTTTATTGCAAACTGTTGTTAGCAATTCATTCAGAACTTCTAGATGGAATAATAGAGGAAGAGCACAACACATAAGAAAAGATGCTCCAGAATTGTTATTACAAGTGAGGTTACAGGTTTTATTTTAAAATGTCCTACAATAGATATGTGTATAAAAGTAACAATTACAAGAGAAATATATAAGAAAATTTTTTATAAAAGTGGCAAATACAACAAAACAAAAATAATAATGATGGAAGAAGAAAAAAGAAGGAAGAAGAAAAATAATGAACCCCTAATAACCACCACCAAACTGTCCAAATTCCTAACCCTGATGCAAGTCGCCTATACAAATGCAGATGACACCTGGAACCCCCGCCGATTAGCAGTTTGAAAGCGCAGCGCCCTTTTTTTCAGCTCACCAAGCGAAGCGCCATACATTGTATAGTGGCTATGCTTGGTATCGCAGCTCAGCCCCATTCACTTATACGGGGCTGGGCTGCTCCTAGGCCACGTGACTGATGAACGTGACGTCACTGGGCTAGGGACAAGAACTGATTGGCGGGGGTCCCAGGTGTCGGACCCACACCAATTAAATAATGATGACCTATCCTGAGGATAGATCATCAGTATAAAATTCTCAGAAAAACCCTTTCAAATAATAAATACTCAATAATAAAAAAAATGATATCTATATCACTCATACATATACGGTACATACACACACTGGGAGAGATTTATGCAACTGTCTAAAAGAGAAACTGCCCATCAACCAATCACAGCACAGCTCTCATTCTGTATTCTGCTCTTAAAGAATGAAAGTTGTGTGGTTTTTTTTTGCAGAAAACTGCTAAAAGGGGTCTGGTCGTTAAAACTAAATATCTGTGCAATATTAAGGGGTTACTCAAGTGAACTGCTGGGTAATGCAGTCATAACATTTGGGGGTTATTTAATTTGTAAAAAGAAGCCATATTTCTGTGTTTAAAGCGCACCTGTGGTTTCAGGTGACCCTTCAGAATAAGCCAGAATGTGTATGAGGATAAACAGTATATCTGACCATTATAGGATTTGTATCCTGCATTTATCTGCGGAGGAGATCTCCAGTTCTCAGTTTTCACTGAGCTAATGGGCAGATCCTAGCAGCTATTATGTCTCCCATACACAGCACACATAGTGGAGATGACATCCTGATCCCCATCTCTCTGTATCACACCCTCAGAAGCAGCATGGAGGACGTTATACAACAGTACTAAGCAGTATAGCTGTTAATCCAGCTCAGGGGTGAGACAGAAAACTTATTGGAGCCCACGGCATCTCTGCAGCTCCACAGGGATCAGCTTACTGAAGGATCAGCTCCACCCTTCCCATAGACTTCTTGGGGCAGCAGAGGTAACTTGATCCCTCAGTGAGCTGCTAACCTGTCTCACGGAAGACAGATTTTACAGAAAAAGTAATCATTACAGGCGGGAGGAGGAGCCAGATAAGTGGAGAAAGAGGAACACTCCCGTTATATTACAAAGCTTCTTATCTTTACTTGTACTATTAATTTATGGAAACAATTAAAAAGTCAGTGGGGGAGATAAAAGACGGGCGCATCCATCTGCCAGTCTTGATCTCCCTGCACTGACATGAGAGGCGCCTAATTTATTAAGAGGCAGTAGCCTCTTAACAAATCGGGCGCATCTGTGTTTGCGCCGTGCGCCAGAAAGTGAAGTCTACGCCAGCTACAGGCTGGTGTAGATGTCTGCTATAACTTCCACCACTTTCTGGCGCAAGCACTTTCATGCGCCATAATGTGCGACTTTTATACGCCACAATAGTGGTGTAATTCGCTTAATAAAGGACCCTTTAAAAACACACTGTCAGCAGATTTGTACCTATGACACTGGCTGACCTGTTACATGTGCACTTGGCAGCTGAAGGCATCTGTGTTGGTCCCATGTTCATATGTACTATCGCTGAGAAAAATTAAACTGTAATAATATGCAAATCAGCCTCTAGGAGCAACCGGGGGCATTACCATTACACCTAGAGAGCTCCACCCTCTCTGCAACCGCCACACCTTCTGTAGTTTGACTGACAGGGTCAGGTGTGATTATGTTTTTATTGCTTGGTCCTGTCAAAGTGCAGAGAGTGCGGCAGTTGCTGAGAGAGCAGAGCCTCATTTGTATATATTAATACATCATTTTTCTCAGTAATGCGGACACATATGAACATGGGACCAACACAGATGTCTTCAGCTGCCAAGCGCACATGTAGCAGGTCAGCCAGTGTCATAGGGATAGATCTGCTGACAGATGCCCTTTAAAAACTCATGATCTTTCTAGATATGGACAGCTAACTGTACAGGGGACATCCACCAATTCTAGAGGAACTGCGCGGATGTATATATTTTTTTAAACAACATTCAGGTAAATCCATATCTGCAGTCACTGAGGACAAGTTGGCATGAACCTGAAAAGGGGTTTTGTTTTTGCCTTCTTCTGGAGCTGGCTGAGACCACCACCGATATCTAGAACGAGGGGAGAGAAGCATGTGCATATCGCGTTCTCTTTCCTCGCTGCATGAGACAGGCTCCATAGAGGTCTATGGGCTAGTCTCGATTTCATCCTCTGCTGTGAGGAGAGAGAGCAATATGTGCGCACTTCTCTCTGCTCGTTCTAGAGATCCTAGCACTTAAACCCCCAAGGATGTAAACTTTAATATGTCTCTATGAGATATAAAACATTAAATTTTTTTAAAGTTAGTGACCCTTGAACTAGTTGTAATAAATTTAATACGATGTATGTGGACCATAAAAACAACCACCGGTAGAATGACGTTCACCTTAAAGAAATCGAAGAATCCAATAAGTGGAGCTTTTCCCAGCTGCTTCTCCATTTCTCGGAAGAAGAAGTAACCGGTGATACCTGCATCGAGCAGCTCGGGGTTCTTTTTAGACATTTGCACTAACTGAAGACGCTCCTCCCGGCTGTCTCGTCCCCTGAAAAAGGCCTGTTCAGTCTTGTTGTGCCAGGAAGGACCTAAAAAGAGAACAAAAATGGAATAGCTAATGCTCAGGACATTGACAACATGGCAACTAGAGAGAATCCTCTGTCTAGTCCATGAAAGTAGAGATATAGAAACAATAGATGGAATCCAGAAAAACAGCAGTTCCACAATCTAGATTCAATATTAAACTAGTTCCTTTCCCCAGGAAGAATAAGATACTGGGAATGTAAATTTAGTAGAATCGTTATAGTGACTAGAACTTCTGCAGTTAATAGTAATGATGGCCCCTGCTCAGAAATACTGACCACTGAGCCTTTTGGTGGGTTCGGTCATCTGCATAGGACTGTATGGATTAGAACAACATGGCTGCTTTTTTCCAGGAACAGGGTCAGTTCAGTTTAGAGACGCTATTTCTGGAAGAAAGAAGCCACATATTTCTAATGCCATCATACGTGAGACTTGTCAGGTGATGATCCTATACATAATCCTACACTGACCTTAAATATCCTCAGAATAGGTCATCAATATCCAAGTGGCCTCTTCACACTATACCAAGCACAGCCCGTACACCGTATAGTAGCTAAACTGGAATGAGCTGCACAATGACTATGTGACCAATGGTGGTGAAGTCACACGGCTTAGGAAGAGGCCACTCCACTCATGAGAACAGAGGCCTCTTCAAAGAGCAGGTAGTCAGGGGTGCAGGAATCGGACCCCCACTGATCAGATACTGAAAACCTGTCCTAAGGAGCTGAACCCGGTTATAACCTCTTCTTTACTCATTTACTATGTAGGAGTGGAGCATCGGGTACTAGTGGTACCCGCCTCTAAAACAGCCTAGGGCAGCGCAACACACCGCCCATGTTGTGCCGGCGGAAGCCCCCACCTAGCATAGGGAGGAGAAGCCCGGTACATCACCGGCAGTAAACAAAGACCTTGCCCTGCGCAATGCAGTGCAAGGTAAGGGGGAGCATCGGAGCAAGGAAATGTTATACATAGTAAATTGGTAAAGAAGAGAGTTTTTCAAGTTGGGCCATAAATATCTGATTGGCAAAGGTCCAACACTCTATACCCCACTGATCAGGTCTTCTGCAGGAGCTCCGGTGCTGGAATTCACTTCAATGGCTGCAGTAATCAGCTCTGTCCACTATTCAGTGGATGAAGTTGTATAGTTCCAGCACCAGAGCTACTGCAGAACCGCTGATTGGTGGGGGTGCAAGGTGTCAGACCCCAGGTGATCCGATATTGATGGCCTATCCTGTGCAAAATCCTGCAATACCCCTTTAACTTGTATTGATCTTGGATTTACAGTCCATAATTGCATTCACAAATTTGACGGCCTGACAGCAGAGATTTGGCAGTATTCTTTGCTGGCTTAAAGGCAGGGATGGGCTGGGAACTTAGCGTGGCCCCGGAGGAAAAAATAAAAACTGAAAATGGACCCATATCGTAGGTAGGGCCAACACAAGTAGGCGGGGCCAGCAATACCATAGTGCAGCACATAATACCGCCCCGGCAGAACCGAATGCCACAGTGCAGCATAAAATACTGTCCCAGCAGCACAGAATACCTTACTAAAAGCAGTCCATTTGTGGTGGGGCAGGAAAACATCTGAGAACGCCTGTTGCCACCGGCAGGTGCATAGGTACCTGACTTGGAGAGTCAGGTTGTTATGTACTTGGCTGGCGGCCGTGAGGAGGGCTGGGGTGGCCCCATGGCATTGGCCTACTAGGAATTCTCCCTGTAGGGTCTATGGCCAGTACGTCCCTGCTTAAAGGGGTTCTCCAGCCTAGGAGCTGACAACCCCTATACTATAGACCTGTATCCTTGAACATAATAAAGAAGACTCACCTGTCCGTGTTCCTGATGCAGCTCCATTCCCAGCCTCTTGTGGTCCCCACGGGACCAGGAACCAACTGGGTCCAGTGACTGTTGTGACGAATCACAAGCCTCAGCATTCACTGCTGACACGCGAGTCTTCTTTTTTGTTTAGGGCCACAGGTCCGTAGCATAGGGGTTGTCGGCTCCAAGGCCAGGTAACCTATTTAATGTCTGCAAAGAGCGGCTCTGGTGATTTGCATTCTAGGAAGTATCTTCCTTACACCAGGCAGTACAAATATCTGATGTACAAAGAATTAATAGCTGGTTAACTGCCTCCAATCACGACCAGCAGAACTGGGAATGCTGCTCTGGAGTATACATAATACAGACTATAACTATGGGTAAGTGTACAGTAAGTAATGTATTTTAAAAGGTACTCAATAGCTCTCTCTAATATAAGCTGTAAAACAATGCTCAGCGCCGGGGTTTATATTAATTCTCCAAGCCAAAAAGTCTGTGGGTGGCAGGAGGAGATGACTATATGGAGAGGCATGAATATGCTACGTACCTGTGTGGCCCTGGATGGAGAGCAGGTCATTGGTGACCCCACGGAGTGTTTCAAGGGTAGAATGAGTAATGTCGTAGGTCGGTAGGATGATGTCTCTAGAATCAGAAGAGCTGCACCAAGAAATCATGGGCAGTGGGCCAGGGGTGTCGTTTGCCTTTCGATGTTCCACCGGCCAATCACCCACATTGATGTAAAATTCAAAGTCGGGAAGGCGAACCTAAAAAACAACTTAAATGTTATTAAATTCATTGACTTCAGACTCCTCTGCCCTGAGGAGAAATATCAGTCATGATCTAAACATATCAACGTGCCAAGCCTTGTCAACTCCAATTATTGGACCTGGCTGAATCTTGGCTGAAGCTCACCTTTCTTGCCAACGATTGCAACATTTCATCAGAGAACATTTTGAAGTCTGTGTATTTGCCCAGGGACCGTCGATAGATCTGATTATTGAGGACTGTGTAATGGACGATGGCGCCGCGCTTTTCTGCAAATCTACTGGGCACTTCCTCCAGCATTCTGTTCAGGTCTATAGATGGGAAGGGGGCAAAGTCTTTTGATATCTGAGCTTCACTGGTCGGACATGAAAGAGTCTGCTGCCATATTTCAGGGTCTTCTTCTGGACAGTCACAGTACTCATGATAAACCGGTCCTAGAAAAAGAAATAGTAAATCACCAATTAAGATAACTGAGGCACCATGGGGCCCTGGTAGAGGATACAGATACAACCAAGTGTGACAATTGCAGGCAGCAGGAGATCCGGGGCACGGGGCAAACATCCTGGTGCATGTGCCAACGATACCACTGGACAGTAAATAGAAATGTAATGAAGTTCGAGGAAGTCTGTCAGCAGGAAATTCATTGTTACACTGGGCACAATGCCTTATGGGGCTCAGCTAAATGTCATGATACCTATGACTTAGCAATCCGCTGCTTCATCCTGGAGAAAAACTACTTTTAATCCATATGCAAATGAGCACTTAAGTGCACTGAGGGAGGGGCCCACTCTGAGCACCCCTGCTCCTCCTGCTTACTCTTCCTCTGAATTGACAGGGTTAGGTGAGAGGACTATGGAGGAACCTGTACAGTAACAGGTTCCCACTGATGTTATTGTACTTGCTTACAGATTGGGCACCACGCAAAAAAACTATCTTTTAACGCTTGATTCCTATGCCTGTATAGAGTCACAGAGATGGGGCTACTCTTTGGAGAAGTCAACCTGGCCGTTGCTCCTCCTGGTCTTATTGACATGCCACAGGTCTGGTACATCATCACATGCCACATCCAGCGCTTGAACAGTGAAGTGAGGAGAAGTGAGGTCTACCGGCCTTGGCTTCATCGGTGAATGCACATCTTCAAAGAGTGGTCCCACCTTTGCCATTCTACAAAGGCTTGGGAATGCTGCAGGATGTGGAAACTGCACGCAAGTAGAAGAACATCGACTGTTACTGTCCTGGACAACAGGTTGATGGTAGTTTGAGCAGCTAGATCATGTTGACAGGTTCCCTTTAAGCATTACGCAGTGTCTATTCATATCATCGGACAACTGGAGAAGACAGTTCCAGGGAGAGACGCTCTTTGTATATCGTTCTCCATTTTGGCCATAAGATGAGGATCCTGAACAGAAAATTCCCTACTAGGTGATTTATGAATGGGTTTTATGAAATGGACAACACTTCTCACCAGCGGTAGCTACAATCCGGCAGGCATGCGGAGGATCGGCCAAACACAAACCGCAGCATACTTAATGCGGGCAGCGGACATTCCGTCCACATCCAGCAGTGCCGGATCTGGTGAATTCTGGTAGGTTGTCCTCTGCTGCTGGAGCAGCCTGCCAGGAACTAGTCTATAGTAGTCTATATAGACAACAATGACATATCAGGCAAGGCCTTCAGCTACTTGTGCTTTTCTGCTCCCTACCAAAATGTGAATGGTTCCAGGGAGGGGCTTTCAGAAAGAACTGCCCAGGGTGGACCTCCCCAATCATACACTGGTGGCATAGCTAAATATCAAGATCTATCCCTAAAAAATAAAAAAAAAAAAACACTTTACAGCCTATAAAAAGTACAGCAACTCCTTTCCAGACCCCTCAGCAGTAAACCTGCTCGATTTATCTTTATAACCAGGCAGATTTCCAGGAGTAATAATAAAATCTGCACTTGTGGGCATGTAGGGAAGAAGGCTTCTGGTACACATAGCACGTGAGAGAAAAATACATTCTCCAAGTGGACCGACAGTGGGGCAGACTAAGGGATTACACTAGCAGATAATCGTGCAGATCATATCTAACAAGTGTTCGTAGTAACGCTCGTTAGCAATTATCTGGCAGTGTAATACTGCCGACAAGCAATCACTCGTTCATCGGACAATCGGAATCTTTCAGCAGGTTTAAAAACCATCGCTTGCCATCGGCAGATTGTACGGTCTAATCACGATCTGCTGCCGGCAAACAGTGATTCTGCATGGGGACGAGCGAAAGCATTAGCGATCACTGCTCTCCATACTGTGGAGGAGATCGCTGCATGTAATCCCCCTGTAACTTTCACAGGACATTCAATGATTTAAAGGACTTAACCTTTAAGGGCCTGTTCAAATAGCAGAATTTGGTTGGTGATCACGTGGTGTCTGCCTCCCATTGTTTTCAAAGGGAGGCAGCGCTGCAGTTCGTGGACTGGCGTTTCAAAGCTGCAAGCTTGCCAAGGAGGGGCATGTCCCTTCTTGGCGCGGTGTCCGGACAGATGCTGTTTCAAGCCATGGTGGGTGTACACTCACGGTTTAGCTCCATTTAATGTGAACAACCACAGCAGAAACCGTGGCGCTTTCTGCCATGGAGTACACAACGCTAATGGTTTCGCTCGCCATGTGAACGTACCTTGAAGGGGTTTTCCAGGACTTAAATATTGATGGCCTATCCTCAAATAGAAGGGATCTAAGCAGCACCCCAAATAAAGATCCTATTAAGTCACACTGTGCAACGTTTAAGCTCACACCGACTTTTTCTCTAACAACCCGCGAGGATAGGTCATCAAATCTGATCGGTTGGGGGTCTGACTCCCAGCACCGCTGCTCGCCAGCTGTTGAAAGGTGCCTTGCCGCCCAGACGTCCTCTTCCTAAGGCCCCTATCACACGAGTGAGTCCCACGCATTAGACTCGCAGCATGCGTCAGGGAGAGCACCCGTGCTGACCTCCCAGCACTGACGGGGGTCGCATAGCATTACATTAATTTATGATGCTATGTAACCCTTACAGTTCTGGAAAGTATTGGACAACACTGACAGCATTATGTCGGTGTTATCCAATATATTCCAGACCTCTAAGGGTTACATAGCATTGTAAATCAGTACAATACTAAACCCAGTCAGTGCTGGGAGGTCAGGACGGGAGCAGATGCATACGCACGCTGCGAGTCGGATGCGTGGGACTTGCCCGTGTGAAAGGGGCCTAAGGCTACTTTCACACTAGCATTTTTTGCGGATCCTTCATGGATCTGCAAAAACGCTTCCGTTACAATAAAACAACCGCACACATCTGTCATGAACGGATCCGGTTGTATTAGGTCTTCTATAGCCATGAAAGTCAATGGGGGACGGATCCGTTTTCTATTGTGTCAGAATCACATTGTGTACAGAAAAACGCTGCAGGCAGCCTCCAGAGCGGAATGGTGACTGAACGGATGCAAACTGATGCATTCTCAGCGGATCCTTGTCCATTCAGAATGCATTAGGGAAAAACTGATCTCTTTTGGACCGCGTGTGAGAGCCCTGAACGGATCTCACAAACGGAAAGCCAAAACGCGAGTGACATCAAGTGAATGTGATTGAATTGTAATACCAAAAACAGCCACTAAAAAATGTAAGGCGCTGTACTTGGTGTAGTCTGAGTGCTGTGGCCCTTTCAGACAGCTGACTTGCAGGGGTGCCAGAAGTTGACCCCCACCGATTTGATCCTGAGGACAGGTGATCAATATTATAAGTTCCGGAAAACCCCTTTAAATGTCTGTATATTCTTGTATGTGGGTGAAAAACATTTTGGGATTAACACAGAGACACAGCGGAAAACAGAGATTAGATCAAATGTATCTTCTGCTGCGTGTGGGACAAGCCAGGACAAGGCCCGCTGTCAGGTCGGCATCCATCAGGCAGCGGGAAATGTTAATGTATCACCACACCTTCTGGAGATACTGTCTGAGGCTGAACGAGGAGGTTTCCAGGGATCACTGAAGTTACTCGCAGATCATCTCACTCAGAATGGTCCTCATTGTAATCAGTTATGTTCTCAGAAGCTGCTAATTCTCCGGAAAGAAGAATCCTTCCAGGCTGGCATACAGGAACTATATAGGCTCCCTGCCCTGTGGTAACAGCTCTCAGGACATATCCTAGACGTGTTTCTTTACCCCCTTAAGGACTCTGCCCTATTTCACCTTACGGACTCGGCCATTTTTTTGCAAATCTGACCAGTGCCACTTTAAGTGCTGATAACTTTAAAACGCTTTGACTTATCCAGGCCGTTCTGAGATTGGTTTTTCGTCACATATTATACTTCATGACACAGGCAAAATGAAGTAAAAAAAAAAATAAAAATATGTATTTTTTTATTTATAAAAAAAATACTAAAATTTACCAAAAGTGTAAAAAAAATAAATAAAATAAAATGCTAATTTCAAGTTTCAATTTCTCTACTTCTAGAATACATAGTAATACTGTCACCGCCAGCTCTCTGAGAAGGTCTGACAGACGTCCTCCTCTACCTCTTGCATGATGTTCTTTGTTTTGGTTTCACTTTCTCATCTCATTTCCTTCTCCCAGCTGTCACCTATTTAGACTAATCCTCTTTCCTTTATATTCCCTCTCATACTGCCTCACTTTGCGGTTTATACTACTTCCTGGATTGAAGTGTTCACTGCTGGAGGCTTCTGCTGCTGCTTGTTCAGATAAATCCTTTCATGTATTGTGTTTCCTTGCTGGCTTGATTCTAGGTGACCCTGACTCCCTCCGTATGAAGTGCAGGGAGCCGGTGGTCGTGTCCCCTCACTATTATAGGGTTTTCAGGTGTCACACAGTCTTAGGTACGGGGGCATACAATCGTCTACCTTTGAGACCCTTGTATGTGCTTAGCAGTCAGGGTGAGCTCTTAGGGTTTTATAGGGGGTCACCTTTATGCTCCTTAGTTTGGGATCAAGCCAGTCGGACGTTTATTCATAACTTCCAGCTATCTGCAACATCATCCGTGACAAATACCTCCAAAAATAGTTATTACTTTACATTCCCCATATGTCTACTTCATGTTTGGATCATTTTGGGAATGATATTTTATTTTTTGGGGATGTTACAAGGCTTAGAAGTTTAGAAGCAAATCTTGAAATTTTCAAAAACCCAATTTTTAGGGACCAGTTTTATTTTTTTTTATCTGCACTATTTTGGGGGTACATCACCAAGCTGAGTGTGCATGTGTTTGGAGGGATTGAGAGAGAGAGCTCAGGTATTTACTACTTTGGATATCAGCTGTAGCTTGATAAAAACTTAGCAATGCTACAAAAAGTATAGGTGTAGACCCCGCCTTTAAGGGCATCTGTTAGCAGTTTTGTACCTATGACGCTGGCTGACCTGTTGTATTTGCGCTTGGCAGCTGAGGACATCTGCGTTGGTCCCATTTTCATATGTGCCCGCATTGCTGAGAAAAATGATGGTTTAATATATGCAAATGAGCCTCTAGGAGCAACGGGGGCGTTGCCATTACACCTAGAGGCTCTACTTTCGCTACAACTACCGTGCCCACTGCATTAAATAGACAGGGCCGGGTGTGACAATGTTTTCACAGCCTGGCCTTGTCAATCGAAGTGAAAGAGTGTGTGGCAGTTGAAGAAAGAGCAGAGCCTCTAGGTGTAACGGCTACGCCCTTTAATAGTGGGCCCACATAGTCTCCCCTCTCAGCTATAGAGCTGCAAGAGCTAAAGGCTATATTTACACAAGACCTTATTTTTTTCAGGTTTTAGTACAGTTTCTTGCAGGGATTTTTGTAAATGCTGCAAAACCACATTTTTGTTCTGGGTTTCTTGTAGCCTCCCACCCTGCGGCTCCTCCTTCCCACTGGGAGGAGCTGGATGCCTAGCTCATATATATAGAAGGTCTGTGGCTTCAGTTCCTTGCTTGGTCCTCCTGTGTGCACATGCTTCAAAGACTGCTGCTGCTTCTGGTTCCTGATCCTGGCCTCGTCTGACTACCCCGTTGGTTCCCGATCCTGGCTTCGTCTGACTACCCCGTTGGTTCCTGATCCTGGCTACGTCTGACTACCCTCCTGGTTCCTGACCTCCGTCTACGCAAGACCCTGCTTCAGTTTAGCCATCCGTTTGGACTTTAGCTACGGCTTGATTTTCAATAAAGCCTTCTTATTCCACCTATCTCTGTTGTACGTCTGGTTCATGGTTCCATGACATTAGGACCAAGCCATGAATTCTGACGGTACAGGGCCATCCTCGCTACCTACGCTGGTTGCCAGACTTGATCAGCAGGATCACCTGTTGGGTCGGTTCGCTGTGGCGTTACAAACCCTGCTTGAACGCACGGCTCATTTAGCTTCCGTTGCCGATGGGTCGGTTGTCGCTCCTGGGCCCGCTCCTACTGCCGCTCCGGTTGTTGCGCCAGAGTCTACCCCGACACCTGTTGCTGCACCTGCGGTGTTTCGGGGTATGACCGGTTCTGCCCCCCTTCCACAGCGCTTTGGGGGAGAGCCAACTCAGTGCCGAGGTTTCCTTAACCAGGTGGCCATTTATTTCGAGTTGCTATGTCTCCGATCACCAAGACAATTGGGTTGACCTCCTGCCTTGGGCTGAGTTTGCCAGGAACACGGCGGTGAACTCTTCCTCTGGGACGTCTCCCTTCATGGCCAATTATGGGTTCCAACCTGCCGTGTTACCGGAGGTATTCTCTCCCCAGGATACTCCGGCTGTGGAGGATCACCTTTCCGTCCTACGTACTTCTTGGGTACAGATCCAGAGGTCCCTTGAGGTCTCTGCGCAACGCCAGAGACTCCAGGCTAATCGCAGACGAGCGCCCGCTCCTTCCTACCAGGTCGGAGACCGTGTATGGTTGTCCACCCGCAACCTCAACCTTCGAGTGCCCACTCCCAAGCTGGCGCCTCGCTTTGTTGGTCCCTTCCGAGTGCTTCACAGGGTAAACCCGGTAGCCTATGCCCTTGCGCTTCCTCCTGGCATGCGGATCTCCAACGTGTTTCATGTCTCCCTGTTGAAGCCATTGGTGTGTAATCGTTTCACTTCCTCGGTTCCTCGGCCCCGTCCGGTCCAAGTGGGCAATCGTGAGGAATATGAGGTGAGCAATATCCTGGACTCACGCCTGGTCCGCGGTCGGTTGCAGTTTTTGGTCCATTGGCGTGGTTATGGTCCAGAGGAGCGTTCCTGGGTTCCCTCCACAGATGTCCATGCTCCTGCGTTGCTCCGAGCCTTCCACGCACGCTTCCCTCTGAAACCGTTCCTTACTCCGCGGAGGAGGGGCCCTTGAGGGGGAGGTACTGTCATGGTCTTACCTTCTCACTGTTCTCCTTCGTTTGACATGTGCTGGCGGCCATCTTGGTTTCTGGGTTTCTTGTAGCCTCCCACCCTGCGGCTCCTCCTTCCCACTGGGAGGAGCTGGATGCCTAGCTCATATATATAGAAGGTCTGTGGCTTCAGTTCCTTGCTTGGTCCTCCTGTGTGCACATGCTTCAAAGACTGCTGCTGCTTCTGGTTCCTGATCCTGGCCTCGTCTGACTACCCCGTTGGTTCCCGATCCTGGCTTCGTCTGACTACCCCGTTGGTTCCTGATCCTGGCTACGTCTGACTACCCTCCTGGTTCCTGACCTCCGTCTACGCAAGACCCTGCTTCAGTTTAGCCATCCGTTTGGACTTTAGCTACGGCTTGATTTTCAATAAAGCCTTCTTATTCCACCTATCTCTGTTGTACGTCTGGTTCATGGTTCCATGACAGACAGCCACAATAAAAGTGTTCTCCATAAACTTGGCATTCAAAGTGGCCCAAAAAAAGTGCTCTCCATACCCATGATGGCCAACGGCTGGTCTGCTGTCGATGCCACCCCCATGTGCACTACATTGGGGGGTGGCATCTGATATTACTGTAGGGGAAAGCTTGGGATCTAGTGATCACCAGTCAGTGTGGTTTACTATAAGTACAGTGACTGAGTCACACCACGCAAAAACAAAAAAGTTTTAGATTTTAGAAAAACTGACTTTTCTAAAATTAGATTTGTGGTATACGAGTCCCTATCAGATTGGAACAGTTTCAATGGAGTCCAAGAGAAATGGGACAACTTAAAAGTGGCACTATTGAAGGCAACAGAAAATTGCATTAGGCTTGTCAGTAAAAGCAAAAAAAGGAAGAGACCGCTGTGGTACTCAGCAGAAGTGGCCAAAATCATTAAAAACAAAAAGATAGCATTTAGTAATTATAAAAACCAAAACGAGGATGACAGGAAAATTTATAAGATTAGGCAGAGAGAGGCCAAACAAGTTATAAGAGCTTCTAAAGCGCAGGCAGAAGAGAAATTAGCTCAGTCAGTGAAAAAAAGGCGATAAGGCGTACTTCAGATACATAAATGTAAAAATTCAACTAAAACTAGGAATTACCAAATTAAAAACAAAAGAAGGAAGGTATAAGGAAGAAGATAAAGAACTAGCTGACTGCCTCAATGAATACTTCTGTTCAGTCTTTACAAAGGAAAATAAAGGAGAAGGACCTCAGTTAGGAAAGAAGACTAATGACTTTTGATGCATGTGTCTTTACAGAGGAAGAGGTTCTAAGTCAACTGTCTAAAATTAATACAAATAAGTCACAGGGGCCTGATGGGATACACCCAAAGCTATTAAAAGAGCTCAGCGGTGAACTAGCAAAACCATTAACAGATTTATTTAACCAATCACTGGCAACAGGAGTCGTCCCAGAAGATTGGAAATTAGCAAATGTTGTGCCCATTCACAAGAAAGGTAGTAGGGAGGAATCGGGCAACTATAGACCAGTAAGCCTGACATCAATAGTGGGGAAATTAATGGAAACCATACTTAAGGAGAGGATTGTGAAACATCTAAAATCCCATGGATTAAAAGATGAAAAACAGCATGGGTTTACTTCAGGGAGATCATGTCAAACTAATCTTATTGATTTTTTTGATTGGGTGACTAAAATAATAGATGGAGGAGGTGCAGTAGACATTGCTTATCTAGACTTTAGTAAGGCTTTTGATACTGTCCCACATAGAAGACTTATCAATAAAGTGCAGTCTTTGTGCTTGGACTCCCATATTGTTGAATGGATTAGGCAGTGGCTGAGGGACAGGCAATAGAGGGTTGTAGTCAATGGAGTATATTCAGACCAAGATCTTGTTACCAGTGGGGTACCTCAGGGATATGTTCTGGGACCCATATTGTTTAATATCTTTATCAGCGAAATTGCAGAAGGCCTCAATGGTAAGGTGTGTCTTTTTGCTGATGACACAAAGATTTGTAACAGGGTTGATGTTCCTGGAGGGATACACCAGATGGAAAAGGATTTAGGAAAACTAGAGGAATGGTCAAAAATCTGGCAACTAAAATTTAATGTTGATAAGTGCAAGATAATGCACCTGGGACGTAAAAACCCAAGAGCAGAATATAAAATCAGTGATACAGTCCTAACCTCAGTATCTGAGGAAAGGGATTTAGGGATCATTATTTCAGAAGACTTAAAGGTAGGCAGACAATGTCATAGAGCAGCATGAAATGCTAGCAGAATGCTTGGGTGTATAGGGAGAGGCATTACCAGTAGAAAGAGGGAGGTGCTCATGCCGCTCTACAGAGCACTAGTGAGACCTCATTTGGAGTATTGTGCGCAGTACTGGAGACCATATCTCCAGAAGGATATTGATACTTTGGAGAGAGTTCAGAGAAGAGCTACTAAACTGGTACATGGATTGCAGGATAAAACTTACCAGGAAAGATTAAAGAAAGACGAGACAGAGGGGATATGATAGAAACTGCTAAATACATAAAGGGAATCAACAAGGTAAAAGAGGAGAGCATATTTAAAAGAAGAAAAACTGCTACAAGAGGACATAGTTTTAAATTAGAGGGGCAAAGGGTTAAAAGTAATATCAGGAAGTATTACTTTACTGAGAGAGTAGTGGATGCATGGAATAGCCTTCCTGCAGAAGTGGTAGCTGCAAATACAGTGGAGGAGTGTAAGCATGCATGGGATAGGCATAAGGCCATCCTTCATATAAGATAGGGCCAGGGGCTATCCATAGTATTCAGTATATTGGGCAGACTAGATGGGCCAAATGGTTCTTATCTGCCGACACATTCTATGTTTCTATTGGCATTACCTTTCAGTATATACGGAGACTGTGCCACATGCTTGTCCTGATGACGCACTTCAATGACCAGTCCTTCTCTAGTACTTCCATACATGCGATATCTCAACAGGAAGGAGCCATCATTCCTGTCCAGGGGGTCCGGCACGTGAATTCGGATGTATTCTTTTGGAGACAAGGCTTTAATCACGACCTTAAATGGTTTATTCCCTGGAAAAATAATAGATCGTCATCGGAACTATAAGTGTGTTCTCCATACCCATGCCAGCCACAGTGGCCCCACAAGAGTGTTCTCTATACACCTGACATTCACCATAACAGTGTTCTCCATAATCATGACAGCTACAGAGGCCCCTTTCTTTTGGGCAAGATAAATCATATACAAACGCAAAAACACAAATGCAATCGCACTCTGCCCTGCCTTTCTGCTGGATGTTGAATGAGGCATTGGTGTACAATTTGGCCAAAGCGTAATAAGCCACTCACCACGTAAAGGTCGCCTCTATGAGTGGTCCCTAACACTAGTTCCTACCTGTTATGGGCCACGACAGCCACACAAAGTCCAGGGAGCGCAGGTACAGCATGCACGCCAAGAACACTCTGCTTTTAACCCCGTCCGGTGCCATTACAGCTTTCATCGGATCCAGGGATGCAAGTACCAACATGCATGCTGAGCCCACTATATACGTCTCCTGGAGCCAAATGGCTACTGGTAGGTGCTATATAAGCAGACTCAGTAAAAGCAGAGTGTGCTCGGCGTGCATGCTGTACCTGCGCTCCCTGGACTTTGTGTGGCTGTCATGGCCCATGGACTTGGTTTATGGGGGCCGTTATAAACCGCACCCTTGTGAATTGTGTGGTGTGGCTCTCTGCACTTGGGTGGAAAAAAAAAGTCACAATCTCAGGTTTAAAAAAAATATATAAAAGTGGCCCCTTAACACTGCCATCCAGGGTCCTCACAACAGTAACAATGGCCCTAATGTCTCGGCACACGCATATATCCACACAGAACAGCGACAGGGCGTCATTTATACACCGAAAATAAGGGGGAGATTTATCAAACTATTGTACAGGAAAACTGGCTTAGTTGTCCATAGCAACCAATCAGATTTCACCTTTCATCTACCAAAGGAGCTCTGAAAAATCAAAGGTGGAATCTGATTGGTTGCTATGGGCAACTAAGCCAGTTTTTCTTTCCACCAGTTTTAATAAATCTCCCCCAATGTCTGTCCGCAACTGGGGAAAAAAGTGCCAAAAAGGATTCCATTCAAAACTACAATTTGGGGAAAAGTGCAACAAAAGAAAATGCATTATGTCTCATTTATGGCCTTTGGGTGTAAATATGCTGTTACAAAGTCAACCATGTTGTCCTCCTACAACAGTGTCAATCGTAGTGCCCCCATAAGTGTCAATGACAGTCACAACCAGTGTCTGTAACCCTTAAGTTAGAACGAGTGCCCTTATAATATCTAGTGTCCCCATAACAGTGACAACCAGTGCCCTTATAACAAGTGTCCCCCATAACAGTGACAACCAGTGCCCTTATAGCAATATTATCAATAGTGTCCCCCATAACAGTGACAACCAGTGCCCTTATAACAAGTGTCCCCCATAACAGTGACAACCAGTGCCCTTATAGCAATATTATCAATAGTGTCCCCCATAACAGTGACAACCAGTGCCCTTATAACAAGTGTCCCCCATAACAGTGACAACCAGTGCCCTTATAGCAATATTATCAATAGTGTCCCCCCATAACAGTGACAACCAGTGCCCTTATAATGTCTAGTGTCCCCATAACAGTGACAACCAGTGCCCTTATAACAAGTGTCCCCCATAACAGTGACAACCAGTGCCATTATAATAGTGTCAGCCAGTGTCCCCCATAACAGTGACAACCAGTGCCATTATAATAGTGTCAGCCAGTGTCCCCATAACAGTGACAACCAGTGCCATTATAATAGTGTTAGCCAGTGTCTCCATAACAGTAACAACCAGTGCCCTTATAATAATGTCAACCAGTGTCTGTAACCCATGTTAGAACCAGTGCCCCTATAATAATAACATCCATAGTGTCCCCAGAACTGTGACAAACAGCGCCCTTATAACAACAACATCAATAGTGCCCCCATAAGTGCCAACCAGTGCCCCTATAACAACATCCAGAGTGCCCCCATAACAGTGACAACCTTATGACTGTGTCGGGTGTTTCACAGAACAACAGATCCCGTGTCGCTCGCACATCCTTGTTGCTCTTTCGCTGTTTTCAGACGTGACCTGTGAACACTGCAATAATGGGGCGGCCGTGACAAGCGAGCAGCCAATAAACCTTCCAGCCAGTATGCCAGGTGTGCGACAGAGCTACTAATGCCAACATGTGCCATCTCACCCTTCTACACATGTATGCCAGGTCTGACTAGTCACTGATGTGTGTGACATCCTCAGCTGTGTTCACATCACGGTCACCCCACATTTCACACAACACGTCAGATGGAAGTCACAGCGCCATCCGTCGCCATAGGGTATCATTGTAAAAAGAAAAAAACGTATACGTTAACGTATACTTTTTTGCTGGACTCTGAAAAACCGCAGTGTACGGTACTTCTGCATCCTTTATTCCCAATGTATATGTCAAATGTGGACGCTCCCGTTTTAATAAGTGGCCCCAAAACAATGAACACTGGGGGCAGATTTACCAAAACTGTTCTCTGTTGTTGTCAGGACGTTTCTGGAAGAGAACAGCTGGCCAGATCTGGTATTTCCGGATTCTCTGGATCACCACCAGATCCCCATTGAACGTAATGTCAGGCGGTGATCCGGCCGCCTTCCGGCATAAACACCAGGTTTTGGCCGGACAAATACTACTGCATGCAACAGCTGGCATCAATGCCGGATCATCTGTGAGGGAGATGTGAACGCCGCCTAACACCGCCAGCCGCAACCCCCTGATAACACCGCCAGCCGCAACCCCCTGATAACACCGCAACCCCCTGATAACACCGCCAGCCGCAACCCCCTGATAACACCGCCAGCCGCAATAGTTGTGCTGGAACTAGTGTCTGTACGACTGGCACACAAAATCACTTGTAGTCTCAAAATACAGCAGCCACGGGGCCCCCATAACACTGGCAGCCACGGGGCCCCCATAACACTGGCAGCCACGGGGCCCCATATAACACTGGCAGCCACGGGGCCCCATATAACACTGGCAGCCACCGGGCCCCATATAACACTGCCAGCCACGGGGCCCCATATAACACTGCCAGCCACGGGGCCCCATATAACACTGCCAGCCACGGGGCCCCATATAACACTGCCAGCCACGGGGCCCCATATAACACTGACAGCCACGGGGCCCCTGTACTACATCTGGGTCAGTCACTACAGCGGCCGCTCACACTGATAACTACTCTATAGAGATAAAAGGGGATAATGTAACCCGCAGCAGTGAAGGGGTTACCCGTCGAGTACGGGGCACAGGGCGGTGACGTCAGTGGGCGGGGCTGTCTGCCGGTCCCGTCTGTCTGGGACGTTTCGTTATTAGCGGCGGGTCACGTGATTACCCGGGGAGGAGGTGAAGTTGTGTCCGTCTCCGCTCACCGCCTGGATGTGGAAGTGCCGGACGGGCAGGGTGGCGGCAGCCTGCAGCCCCGGCCCCCACACCAGGCTCTTCTCCGGGCTCACTTCCTCCGTAGCCCCCGCAGCGTGGAGGTTCCCTGCCCAGAACAGCAGCAGGAGCAGCGCCATCCTCCTGGGGACCGGCCGCGGAGCAGAGGCCGCCATGTGTCACCGCGCACACCGGCTGCCGGACTTATTCAAAGTTCTCCATGGGAAGTAGGACCGGAGATCTGTCTGCCGCTGATTGGTGGGCTGTCCAGCCAATCAGGAGGGGGCTGAGTGCTGCGATGGGCAGATCCGGGCTGTATAGGAATGTATAGTGTGCTGGGTGCAATGCTCTGCACGTAGCCCCTGTGTATGGGGATGGATAGTGTGCCGGGTGCAATGCTCTGCACGTACCCCCTGTGTATGGGGATGGATAGTGTGCCGGGTGCAATGCTCTGCACGTACCCCCTGTGTATGGGGATGGATAGTGTGCCGGGTGCAATGCTCTGCATGTACCCCCTGTGTATGGGGATGGATAGTGTGCTGGGTGCAATGCTCTGCACGTACCCCCTGTGTATGGGGATGGATAGTGTGCTGGGTGCAATGCTCTGCACGTAGCCCCTGTGTATGGGGATGGATAGTGTGCCGGGTGCAATGCTCTGCACGTACCCCCTGTGTATGGGGATGGATAGTGTGCCGGGTGCAATGCTCTGCATGTACCCCCTGTGTATGGGGATGGATAGTGTGCCGGGTGCAATGCTCTGCACGCACCCCCTGTGTATAGGAATGTATAGTGTGCTGGGTGCAATGCTCTGCACGTACCCCATGTGTATGGGGATGGGTAGTGTGCTAGGTGCCAATGCTCTAGTAGTCACTCACTATAATAGGGGCCCCTGTGCAGCCCCCCGAGGCTCCTGGAGGTCCCATCAGTGATGGCTCTTGTGTGCTGGCGCCATACATGTTATTGTTTTCCATCAGTTTGCAGTGAAGGTCCAGCCGGGTGTTACCAGGCATGCAGCGTTATTTGTCCGCAGAAAGCTGGCGTTATAATGAGTGGGGATCCAGCAGTGTCTGGCCGGATACGGTAATTCCTCCGCTGGCGGTGTGACTGTGGCCTAATTAGTCACTTATCATCACTGACATTCAAAATAACGGATCGGAACATAACCCTGCTTTCACACCTGAGCGTTTCCCAAACGCGCGTTAAACGTTTTTGTAATAGTAGACGCGCGTTTGTGTCATTGACTGCAGTGTCCTATGGCCACAAACGCGCGTCAAAACGCCCTAAAGAAGCTCAAGTACTTGTTTGAGCGTCGGGCGTTTTACAGCGCGATCGTACGCGCTGTAAAACGCCCAGGTGAGAACCATTCCCATAGGGAAGCATTGGTTTTCATGTGTTGAGCGTTTTACAGCGCGTTTGAACGCGCTGTAAAACGCTCAGGTGTGAACTTAGGGTAAAGCCCGTCTCACATCTGCATCAGGGCTCGCGCACACAGCAGTCTACAAATTGCATATCCACAAACCCCAGATATCGGCCGCGTGCCTTCCACATTTCGAGGAATGGAAAATCTGGCTCGTGCACACTAACGCGTGCCAGTCAGGCCCATGCTGCGGACCGCAATGCACGGGCACTGACCACAAGGCCCGCTGTATGCAGACACAGATCCGCATCAGACGGTCCGTACCGCAAAATAGTAGTGCATTCAAGTGAATCCGTGATGTGGTGCAAAACCGGCCGGGGCCTGTGTTTGGTAGACCAGCATTTCTGCCTCATAAAAAAACTCCCATGTCTTAGGCTACGTTCACACTAGTTTTAGTTCTCCGGTATTGATATCTGTCATAGGGGCTCAATACCGGAAAACAACGCATTGTCAATGGGGACAAAACTGAACAGAACGGAGCGCTCCAAAACACATTCAGTTGCGTTCTCATACCGGAGAGCATGCTGCAGTTTTCTTTCCGTCCTGACATACAATGCAAGTCAATGGGGACGGATCCGTTTTCTCTGACCCAATAGAAAACTGATCCGTCCCCCGTCCGTCCTTTTAATGGAGTTTGACGGATCCGTCTTGGCTATGTTACAGATAATACAACCGGATCCGTTCATAACGGATGCAGGCGGTTGTATTATCGGTAACGGAAGTGTTTTTGCTGAACCCTGCCGGATCCAGTACAGACGCCAGTGTGAAAGTAGCCTTAATTGCATTTTTTCCCCCGCAAATTTCACCCTTTCCAATCAGCAAGAGAACCCCACCGGATAAATTGACGTGCCGCAATGTTCTGCTGCGTTTTTTTTTTTGTTTTTTTTTAATGCAGCGTGTGGATGAGAGTTCAGAGATATGGAAACACTGGAGCACTCGTTTATTATTGTGTTCTGCTTATATGGGGACTAAAAATCTTTTGGGTGATAATTAAAGGGGTATTGCAGTTCTAGAAAGTTATCCCCCCCCCCCCCCCCAATCATGAGAACGGGGCCCTGCGGGGGGGACCAGTCAGTCATGAGAACGGGGCCCTGCGGGGGGGGGGGGGGGGGGAACCAGTCAGTCATGAGAACGGGGCCCTGCGGGGGGGGGGGGGGGGAACCAGTCAGTCATGAGAACGGGGCCCTGCGGGGGGGGGGGGGAACCAGTCAGTCATGAGAACGGGGCCCTGCGGGGGGGGGGGGGGGAACCAGTCAGTCATGAGAACGGGGCCCTGCGGGGGGGGGGGGGAACCAGTCAGTCATGAGAACGGGGCCCTGCGGGGGGGACCAGTCAGTCATGAGAACGGGGCCCTGCGGGGGGGACCAGTCAGTCATGAGAACGGGGCCCTGTGGGGGGGGGGGGGGGACCAGTCAGTCGTAAGAACGGGGCCCTGCGGGGGGGGGACCAGTCAGTCGTGAGAACGGGGCCCTGCGGAGGACCAATCATGAGGCGCAACTGGTCAGAAAAGCGCTGTTCTCGGCTTTCTCTAGCGCTCCCATAGAAAATAACGGCGCACCTTTTTGACCAGCTGCTCCTTCCGTTTCAGGGAGAGCTCCACGGGACCCCTGTTCTCTTGTGGTAGAGCCCCCACCGATCTGCCAGTTATCCTCCATCTTGTTGATGTACATAGTTTATTACTTGTTTTATATTTCATTAAGAAATTTAGCAAAACTAAATTAAAATAATCCAGGGGGACGTGATCCAATCTTTTTCCTCTGCCGGCCGTTTCTGCTCCTTCTCGGGGATCTCACTGAGGAGAAGGAACAGTCCGGAGCCAGGGACGCTGAAAGATGCAGAAGAAAAACTGTTGAAAACCTTTAAGAAAACAAGTAGAAAAGTCCTTTAACGTGGTCAGGAATTGGTGCAGTTCTTGGGCAGGAGCGTTCCTAGGAGCGCTTATTCACAATACATTAGGAACATAAGGCCCTGTTCACATTTCTCTTTCTCACGGACGTGCTGTCTGGTTTTATTATACACATACGTGTGTCTGTGTTTATTCTTGCGTGGGTCAGTGAAAAAAGTCACACAGACATGCAGTACTTTTGTTATGTCATGCGGCTCAAACACGCCCATTTAGGTCTACGGGTCCATGAAAAGTCACCGATGACAGCCATGTTTGGTCTGTTTTTCCGCTATGAGTCAAATACGGATGACGCACAGACCAAACGTGGATCCTTCACGGACATCTTCATAGATGAAACAAGGACAGATTTTTCAGAAATATGAACGAGACCAAAAATAATCTTTTGTCCTGTGTGAACAGGGATCTGCTGCTGCCAAACAATGAATCGGTACGGGGGTGAACGATCACAGTAACGGTCACTCATTCCTCTGTAGAGGGGATGATTGCTGCATCTACAGGTGCATCTCAATAATTTAGAATATCATTAAAAAGGTAAGTGAAGCTCATATATTCTATAGGCCCCTTTCACACGGACGAGAATTCCGCGCGGGTGCAATGTGTGAGGTGAACGCATTGCACCCGCACTGAATCCGGACCCATTCATTTCAATGGGGCTGTGCACATGAGCGGTGATACTGTATTATTTTCCCTTATAACATGGTTATGAAGGAAAATAATAGCATTCTGAATACAGAATGTTTACAAAATGTGGCTCAAGAGGTTAAAAATGAAAAAATTGAACTCTCCTCATCCTCTTGTTCGTGCAGATGCCATCATCTTCTTTCAGGACCTGCAAAAGGACCTTTGATGACGTAATCGTGCTCACCACCTGGTGATGTCAGCGCAGGTCCTGCTAAATAAGGATAGAAGATTTCTATATTCATTCAGGAGGACCTGCACTGACGTCACCACGTGGTGAGCGCGATTACGTCAAAGGTCTTTTTTGCAGATCCTGAAAGAAGAGGATGCCGGGAGCGCGATCAAGTGGATGAGGTGAGTTAATAATTTTTTTTTTTTTTTTTTTAACCCCTCAATCCACATTTTACTATGCATTCTGTATTAAGAATGCTATTATTATAACCATGTTATAAGGGGAAATAATAAAATCTACACAACACCGAACCTAAACTTCAGTGAAAAGTCAGAGTTTGGGTGTGGGCACCACATTCAGTTTTTTCTCACGCGCGTGCAAAACGCATTGCACTCGCACGATAAAAACTGAATGGAACGCAATCAGAACTGACTGCAATTGCGGGCCTACTCACGTGGGTTTCCCGCAATGCACACGCGACGCATCCGGAGCAAATCCAGAATGCCCGTGTGAAGGGGGCCATAGATTCATTACACACCGAGGGATCCATTTCAAGTGTTCGTTTCTTTGATGATAATGGCTTTTATAATAACAGTATTGTTTCTGCACAAACTATCAAATATAAACCGTCTCTTAATTGGCTCCGCATCCAATATTCCCCTATACGACTAGTGCAGGTGGTTCCTGATATCAATCACTCCTGCCTTCGTCTGTTCCTTCGATAATAGTCCAGCTGTGGTAGAAGCTCAATCCCGGAGTCCTTTAGAGGCAGTTTAGTTCCTTCACCCCGCACCGGAGCGCGAGTATTAAACAGGAGGCGTTCTGCCGGCCGGGGCATGCGTCCATCTGAAAGAAAGAACTAATCTGCCTCTAAAGGACTCCGGGATTGAGCTGTTACCACAGCTGGACTATTATCAAAGGAACAGACTCCAGGAGAAACGAAGGCAGGAGTGATTGATATCAGGAACCACCTGCACTAGTCGTATAGGGGAATATTGGATGTGGTGGAATCTCAACAGGAGCCAATTTTTATATTTGATAGTTTGTGCAGAAACAATACAGTTCTTTTTATATTGCAATTATTTTAGTCGGTTGCGGTACCGACAGTTTCTTGTCGCACTATCAGTTTGCATTGTGACGTAGCGCCAGTCATCACAAGTCTTGATTATGGCTTAAAGCTAATGAAAACCCAAAATTAGAATATTGTGAAACTGTTCAATTTTGTAGACTCATGGTGCCAGACTCTGATCAGCTAATCAACACAAAATACCTGCAAGGGGTTCCTAAACCTTGAAATGGCCCCTCAGTCTAGTTCTGTGGGGAAGACTGTTGGTTGACCTGACAGTTGTCCAGAAGACATTGACACCCTCCACAAGGAGGGGAAGCCACAAAAGACCATTGCTCAAGAAGCTGGCTGGTCACAGAGTGCTGTATCCAAGCATATTAATGAAAAGGGGAGTAGAAGGAAAAAGTGTTGTAGAAAAAGTTACACAAGCAACAGGGATAACCGCAGCCTTGGAAGGATTGTGTAGAAAAGGCCATTCAAGAATTTGGGGAAGATTCACAAGGAGTGGACTGCGGCTGAAGTCAGTGCTTCAAGAGTTCCACCACAGACAGATGTATCCAGGTCATGGGCTACAACATCACATTCCTTGTGTCAAGCTAATCATGACCCAGAGACAATGTCAGAAGCGTCTTAGGGATTCCGTTATGGCTTTCTGTTATAACGGAATCCATAAGACAGAAGAACGGATCCGTTCTTCTGCCCATAGACTTGTATTATGACAGAATGCAAAATGGAAGCCTTTAAAAGGCATTCCGTTTGCTCTCCATCCTAATAGAAGTCTATGGGAATCAAAACGGATCAGTCTGGGTCCCGTTCTGCAAGACGGAAAATAAAGTTCTGTCGACAGGACTTTGTTTTCCGTCTTGCATAGCGGGACCCAGACGGATCCGTTATGCTTTCCCATAGACTTCTATTAGAACGGCATGCCTTTTAATGGCTTCCATTTTGTCTGGGCATTCTGTTATAACGGAAAGCCATAACGCTAGTGTGAACCCACCCTTACCAGAGCTAAGGCGAGAAAGGACTGGACTGTTGCTCAGTGGACCATAGTCCTGTTTTTAGATGAAAGTCCATTTTGCATTTCATTTGGAAATTAAGGTCCCAGAATCCAGAGGAAGGGTGGAGAGAAACACAATTGAAGTTGCTTGAGGTCCAGTGTGAAGTTGCCACAGTCAGTGATGGTTTTGGGAGCCATGTCAGCTGCTGCTGTTGGTTCACTGTGTCATATCTAATCCAAAGTCAGCACAGCCGCCTACCAGGAAATTTTAGAGCACTTCATGGAGATGCTGATTTCATTTTCCTGTAGGACATGGCATCTGCCCACACTTCCAAGACCTGGTGTATTAGCCACGGTATCACTGTGCTTGATTGGCCAGCAAACTCACCTGACCTGAACCCCATAGAGTATCTATAGGGTATTGTCAAGTAGATGATGAGCTGAAGGCCGCTATCAAAGCAAACCGGGCTTCCATAACACCTCAGCGGTGCCACAGGCCGATCGCCTCCATGCCACACCTGATTCATGCACAAGGAGCCCTGACCAGGTACCAGTGCATATTCTGTACATACTTTACAGTAGGCCAACATTTCTGTACTAAAATAATTTTTTTAATTGGTCTTATATAATATTCAAATTTTCTGAGATACCGACTTTTGGGTTTTCATTAGCTATAAGCCAAAATATCAACATTAAAAGAAATAAATGCTTGAAATAGATCACTCTGTGTGTAATGAATCTATAGAATACATGAGCTTTCCTTTTTTGAATAAAATTACTAAAATAAATAACTTTTGGAGGATATTCTAATTTACTGAGATGCACCTGTAGGTACAGCTCTCCCCTCGTCTTATTGGTTAGTTATAGTTACCTTGTCAGTTGGTCCATGGAAAGGGCCCGTAGACCTGACGGATCTGGATGGATCCTATTGACTTACAGTATATTGGGATTCCTCAGTGCTGCAGACAATGTCAAAGCAGCAGAACTAGAGATGAGCGAATTTTATATTTTGAAATTTGTTCACGCTTCGTTTGGTGGTAAAAGCAGAATTGCGTTACCACGGACCATAACACAATTCTGTGACGGAATTCATTCCATCATAATAGAAGTCTATGGCCTGTACAACGGACCAGTCCCGTTTCCGTCATAAAATTGCATTATGGTCCGTGGTAATGGAATCCATTCTGCTTTTACCACCAAACGAAGAGTGAACGAATTTCATAACATGAAATTCGCTAATCTCTAATCCGAACCCAATGCTAATGTGAACAGAATGCTATTTATGGCCATAAACCTGTTTTCTGGAGTACAAAAGTCACTGTTTTATTAATTTTTTTGCTATTTTGTGTTTTCACGGATCTGTAGTTTGCAGACCACAGTATGTTCACATGACTGTGCCCATATTGAATCCTGCACTATACGGACACCTTCCGTGTGCAATCCGCATTTGTATCGCTAGAAATGACTATTCTTGTCTGTAAAACGGACAACATAGAACATGTTCTGTAGGTTACGGAACAGACACACGGATGCGGGCGGCACAAGTATGTCATTAGTCCATTTTTTTTTATGTATTTTTTGCGGACCTATAAGATGCAAAATACAGTCTTGTACATGAGGCCTAAAAATGATAAGAAATTGGGTGAGGTTCAGTGGAGGAAATGTGGATTTACGCAGCCCAAAATGTACTGTTTACACCAGAAAATTGTGAATGTTATTCCGTGGATCTATGCCTGCTCATTACAGGTAGAGTTGAGCGAACCTGTCTTTTGGCAGGTTCGGATTCGGGGTTTGCGAATTACGTAATGGATTCCATTCTCGCAGAATCCATAACGCATGCCGTCATATTACAAGTGTATGGCCAGCAGAATGGAACCCTTGGAGCTGGCCATACACTTGTATTATGCGGCATGCCGGCATTGAATTACGTTACGGGTTCAGTGAATCCAAAAAGGCAGGTTCGCCCAACTCTAATCACAGGTATCAATTTGGGTTTCTGACACATGAACACCCCAGAAATGCGGAGCGCATCTTACTCCTTCCAATGAATGAATAAGGAAAACGTCTTCAGTTATCAGAGGTCTTAGTTGCTGCTAAACATGAGGACCAGGAATATTTAAAGGGATTCCCTAGGCGAAAGCCAAAAAAAATAAAAACTCAGGCTTGACGAGGATGATAATGTTGTAATGTGTGATCCCCTGTATGTAATGCTACGATTGTTGGATTCTTGTCTTATTGCTGTATTTGTTGTGCTGTCTGTACAATTTTATGTTAATCTGCTAAAACCTTAATAAAAACTACATATGTTAAAAAAATAAAAATTCAATCAGCAGATGGTCGTGCACACCTACCTTACCTGGTGATCGGTGGAGTGTAGACCCATGGGACAATAATAATTTTTATATAGCGCCAACATATTCCACAGCGCTTTACAATCAGAAGGTGCATGCACAACCAAAAACCAGGCATTACACAGTAACAGATGATGGAAGCAAGGGCCCCGCTCCTCAGAGTTTATAGGGGGTGACACCAGCGGTTAGAATTGCTTGTTTTGTACAATGAGTACAAGTACGCATAAGGCTGCATGAACTAGTGACCGGCCAGGAAATGCGTATGTACAGGCATGAAACGCATTGGCGGGCAAGGAGTGTGGGGAATACTGATGGATAAAGGAACCGGGTTCTAAAAAACGATGGAGGTTAAACCAGAAGGGCCAGACTAGGGAATGTGATAGGCCGGCCTAGAACGATGCATACAACTGTGGAGGCAGGGAATTAGGCTGACTGTCTGTAACTGCACTCCAGAGAACTAGTGCAGCACAAGGGAAGCTTTGGAGATGGATTGTGATGTTCGAACTATGGAGGATGTTAGTCGTCAGTCATTGACAGAACGGAGAGCACTGGTAGGGTGATGCACAGAGCAGGGAGAAGATGCGGGGCAGTGGGCAGCTTTGTGGATGAGGCAAGGGGAGCAGGTCACCATTGTGGCCTGTGATTGGCTGCAGCGGTCACGTGTGCCCCCGTCGACGGATGATGGTGCACATGGGAGCGGAACTACTGGTCCGGAAGCCCAGCTGGCCAGACCCAGCAGGTGAGCATCACCCCCACTCTGGGTCGGGCAAGTCTGGGCCTCTCTTTTAGTGGTGGATAACCCATTTAAAATGTGGATGGGGGTAGCCACAGAGGGTGGAGGCATCGGTGAAATGGACAGAAAGATGACCCGGCAGCTGCATTCAGGATCGACTAAAGAACACAGGGGGGTCATTTATGAAGATTATTTTAACAGGTTTTGGTCATAAGACCCCTTTTTGTGACTTAATAAAGGGGCCCTTGCTACTTGGGAGTTGCAGGGGCCGTGCTGGGACTTTGGCTTCAACAAATTGAGGCCTCATGCATACGACCATTGTGTGTTTTGCAGATATTGATATAACTGCCTATTGTCCGCAAAACGGACAAGAATAGGACAGGTTATATTTTTTGGGCGGACCATGGAACTGAGCATGTGGATAGCACACGGAGTGCTGTCCGCATCTTGTGCGGCCCCATTGAAGTGAATGGGTCCGCGATCCAAGCCGCAAAAATTGTGGCTCTGATGCGGACCAAAACAGCGGTCGTGTGCATGAGGCCTTACTTTTATGCCTGGAAACAGGCGTAAAAGTAAAAATGACTCCAGTCAGGAGCTAGAGTAGTTTACACTCCAGGCGCACTCTCCGTCATAAATTAGGAATATCCTATGGTAGCGCAGACGGGAAACAAAGACTGGCGTAAAAAGCGAGTCTTTGTAGATGGTGCCCAGAGTGAAGGGTCTTGTAGACCATATCTGCTCAGGTCCGGAGCAGCAGTGGTCATTGCCCTGGTGTTTCCTGAACTGGTTTTCAGGCAGGTCTTGATAACCAGAGCTCAGGATCCAAGTATGAGACCATGCTCCCTCTACTACAGAATTTTTTTTTTTGAATTTTCAGGTTTTGACTTTTTCACATAGATGCTATGACTAGGTTCACCCCTGAGGCAGATGTTCCGGCAGAAGTCTCTGTTGCAGATTCTGACAAAAATACTGGACAAAAACCTCTGCTTGCAACTGTATTTTGTCTGGCAGAATGAGGCAATCCATAATGGAACCAGCTGGATCCCACTATAGTCAATGGGATCTGGCGCTGCAGTTTCTCTGTTGCTATAGCAAAACAGAAATACCGAGCAACACTGTAAATATGAAACTAGCCTTAAAGGGGTTATCTAAAGTCTAAAATATACCCCCAATGCCCACGCCCTTCGTATACAATATACTTACCTGCTCCCCCACACCCGCGTCGCTGCAGTTTCCTGCACAGCTGCCACTGCATCTCCCTGTTGCACGGATCAAAACATACAGGGATGGGGGGGAATAGGGTGCAGCCAATGGGCTCATCCCTGTCGTGGCCTGCTATTGGCTGCTCCGCCCTATCACTGGATGTTTAAATACAGCGGCGGCCGTGCAGGGATCCGCAACGATGGGGGTGTCGGGGAGCAGTTATGTATACGAGATGCCTGGGCATGTGGGGGTGGGGGGATATTTTAGACTTTGTAAAACCCCTTTAACCGCCTCCGGACTGCCTAACGCAGATGTGCGGTCTGGAGGCGGCAGCCCTGCGCAGAGTGACGCATATACGTGTCATCTCGCGAGGGCCGAGATTTCCTGTGAACGCGCGCACACAGGAACAGAAGGTAAGCGAGTGGATCTCCAGCCTGCCAGCGGCGATCGTTTTGATAACAGCGTCTAATATACCTGCTACCTGGTCCTCTGGTGGTCCCTTTTGTTAGGATCGACCACCAGAGGACACAGGTAGGTCAGTAAAGTCGCACCAAACACTACACTACACCCCCCCCCGTCACTTATTAACCCTTTATGAACCACTGATCACCCCATATAGACTCCCTAATCACCCCCCTGTCATTGATCACCCCCCTGTCATTGATCACCCCCCCTGTCATTGATCACCCCCCTGTAAGGCTCCATTCAGACGTCCGCATGTGTTTTGCGGATCCGATCCATGGATCCGTAAAAATCATACGGACGTCTGAATGGAGCCTTACAGGGGGGTGATCAATGACAGGGGGGTGATCACCCATATACACTCCCTGATCACCCCCTGTCATTGATCACCCCCCCTGTAAGGCTCCATTCAGACGTCCGCATGTGTTTTGCGGATCCGATCCATGGATCCGTAAAAATCATACGGACGTCTGAATGGAGCCTTACAGGGGGGCGATCAATGACAGGGGGGTGATCACCCATATACACTCCCTGATCACCCCCTGTCATTGTTCACCCCCCTGTAAGGCTCCATTCAGACGTCCGCATGTGTTTTGCGGATCCGATCCATGTATCCATGGATCCTATCCATGGATCCGTAAAAATCATACGGACGTCTGAATGGAGCCTGACAGGGGGGTGATCAATGACAGGGGGGTGATCAGGGAGTCTATATGGGTGATCACCCCCCTGTCATTGATCACCCCCCTGTCATTGATCACCCCCCCCCTGTAAGGCTCCATTCAGAAATTTTTTTGGCCCAAGTTAGCGGAAATATATATATTTTTTTGTTTGTTTTTTCTTACAAAGTCTCATATTCCACTAACTTGTGTCAAAAAATAAAATCTCACATGAACTCACCATACCCCTCACGGAATCCAAATGCGTAAACATTTTTAGACATTTATATTCCAGACTTCTTCTCACGCTTTAGGGCCCCTAAAAAGCCAGGGCAGTATAAATACCCCACATGTGACCCCATTTCAGAAAGAAGACACCCCAAGGTATTCCGTGAGGGGCATATTGAGTCCATGAAAGATTGAAATTTTTGTCCTAAGTTAGCGGAAAGTGAGACTTTGTGAGAAAAAAACTAAAAAAAAATCAATTTCCGCTAACTTATGCAAAAAATAAAAAATTCTATGAACTCGCCATGCCCCTCATTGAATACCTTGGGGTGTCTTCTTTCCAAAATGGGGTCACATGTGGGGTATTTATACTGCCCTGGCTTTTTAGGGGCCCGAAAGTGTGAGAAGAAGTCTGGGATCCAAATGTCTAAAAATGCCCTCCTAAAAGGAATTTGGGCCCCTTTGCGCATCTAGGCTGCAAAAAAGTGTCATACATCTGGTATCGCCGTACTCAGGAGAAGTTGGGGAATGTGTTTTGGGGTGTCATTTTACATATACCCATGCTGGGTGAGAAAAATATCTTGGTCAAATGCCAACTTTGTATAAAAAAAATGGGAAAAGTTGTCTTTTGCCAAGACATTTCTCTCACCCAGCATGGGTATATGTAAAATGACACCCCAAAACACATTGCCCAACTTCTTCTGAGTACGGCGATACCAGATGTGTGACACTTTTTTGCAGCCAAGGTGGGCAAAGGGGCACATATTCCAAAGTGCACCTTTCGGATTTCGCAGGCCATTTTTTACACATTTTGATTGCAAGGTACTTCTCACACATTTGGGCCCCTAAATTGCCAGGGCAGTATAACTACGCCACAAGTGACCCCATTTTGGAAAGAAGACACCCCAAGGTATTCCGTGAGGGGCACGGCGAGTTCCTAGAATTTTTTCTTTTTTGTCACAAGTTAGCGGAAAATGATGATTTTTCTTTTTTTTCCTTTTTTCCTTACAAAGTCTCATATTCCACTAACTTGCGACAAAAAATAAAAAATTCTAGGAACTCGCCATGCCCCTCACGGAATACCTTGGGGTGTCTTCTTTCCAAAATGGGGTCACTTGTGGCGTAGTTATACTGCCCTGGCAATTTAGGGGCCCAAATGTGTGAGAAGTACCTTGCAATCAAAATGTGTAAAAAATGGCCTGCGAAATCCGAAAGGTGCACTTTGGAATATGTGCCCCTTTGCCCACCTTGGCAGCAAAAAAGTGTGACACATCTGGTATCGCCGTACTCAGGAGAAGTTGGGGAATGTGTTTTGGGGTGTCATTTTACATATACCCATGCTGGGTAAGAAAAATATCTTGGTCAAATGCCAACTTTGTATAAAAAAATGGGAAAAGTTGTCTTTTGCCAAGATATTTCTCTCACCCAGCATGGGTATATGTAAAATGACACCCCAAAACACATTCCCCAACTTCTCCTGAGTACGGCGATACCAGATGTGTCACACTTTTTTGCAGCCTAGGTGGGCAAAGAGGCACATATTCCAAAGTGCACCTTTCGGATTTCGCAGGCCATTTTTTACACATTTTGATTGCAAAGTTCTTCTCACACATTTGGGCCCCTAAATTGCCAGGGCAGTATAACTACGCCACAAGTGACCCCATTTTGGAAAGAAGACACCCCAAGGTTTTCCGTGAGGGGCATGGCGAGTTCCTAGAATGTTTTATTTTTTGTCGCAAGTTAGTGGAATATGAGACTTTGTAAGAAAAATAAAATTTAAAATAAAAATCATCATTTTCCGCTAACTTGTGACAAAAAATAAAAAGTTCTATGAACTCACTATGCCCATCAGCGAATACCTTAGGGTGTCTACTTTCCGAGATGGGGTCATTTGTGGGGTTTTCTACTGTCTGGGCATTGTAGAACCTCGCGGCTTCAAAAAGCGGAAATTCACATTTTTGTACCATAGTTTGTAAACGCTATAACTTTTACCCAAACCGTATTTTTTTTTGCCCAAACATTTTTTTTTAATCAAAGACATGTAGAACAATAAATTTAGCGAAAATTTTTTATATGGATGTCGTTTTTTTTGCAAAATTTTACAGCTGAAAGTGAAAAGTCATTTTTTTGCAAAAAAATCGTTAAATTTCGATTAATAACAAAAAAAAGTAAAAATGTCAGCAGCAATAAAATACCACCAAATGAAAGCTCTATTAGTGAGAAGAAAAGGAGGTAAAATTCATTTGGGTGGTAAGTTGTGTGACCGAGCAATAAACGGTGAAAGTAGTGTAGTGCCGAAGTGTAAAAAGTGGCCTGGTCATGAAGGGGGTTTTAGCTAGCGGGGTTGAAGTGGTTAAAGCAGGCATCCTCAAACTGCGGCACTCCAGCTGTTGCAAAACTACAACTCCCAGCATGCCCGAACAGCCTACAGGTAGCAGCCTACAGCAGGGCATTGTGGGAGTTGTAGTTTTACAACAGCTGGAGGGCCGCAGTTTGAGGATGCCTGCTTTAAAGGGTTTCCAGACCTTTTAATACCGATGACCTATCCTCCAGATAGGTAATCAAGATCTGATCGGTGGGGGTCAGACACGCGGGATCCCCGTCGATCAGCTGTTTGAGAAGGCACCGGAGCTTGCAGTAGTGCTGCAGCCTTCTCAGCTTTCCCTAGGTCAGCGATATCATGTTCATCTGTCACGTGGCCCATAATAAGAGCTGCGATACTAAGCACAGCCGCAATACAATGTACAGCGCTGTGCTTGGCAAGCTGTGAGAAGGCCACGGCGCTCTCAGAAGTGCCGGTGCCTTCCTCAAACAGCTGATCAGTGGGGGTCCTGGGTGTCGGACCCTAACCGATCAGTATTAAGATGTGGGAAAACCCTTTCAAAGGGGGTGTCCATTTGCAACTTATCCCCTATCCACAGGATGAGTGATAAGTGCCTGATCGGCGGGGGCCCATCTATCATATGGGGGGGGCCGCGCTCCCCTGTTTGAATGGAGAGGCAGACACGTGTGTATTGCCGCTCCGTTCAGCTCTGTGCTCAGCGGTGGGACACGAATGTGTGTTCAAATGGGAAGCGCAGGACCCCAGTCTCGTGATCAGACACTTCTACCCTATCCTGTGGATAGAGGATAATTTGTCGTACTAGGACAACTCCTTTAATTTAATTATCTCCACTTCAATTATCTACACTAATTCTGTTAGTTCACTTTTGAGCAATTAGTAACAAAATAACAGAAAAAACAATACCGTACAAAAATATAAAATACTTTTATTATATATATATATTACACCAACATCCAAATGACTGAGCAATAATTTACAGTGTGACATCGCACATCTTACAGAAGAGCAAAGGCCAAATAAATATAAGTGAAAGTGCTGTCAGTTACAGGAAGGCTATATACACGTGTATGTACATCAGATTTGGGGCCCCGTCTACTCTGTATGGATTTATACAAAAATAGTCATCTGAAAACAAATGCCTGATATATGCAAGACGTCACGAATACGCTGGATCTGCTCCGCTTATTTTTAAGACTATTTTTTATGATACAAAAGCTCCATCTCCTCTGCATAGACAAAGAGAAATAATCATATTCTGTCTTCCCGCAGCCACCACTAGGGGGAGCTTACTGTGCACAAGTCATACACTGTAATGTCCCAAGCTCTCTCTAGTAGTAGTGCAGTTTTTCATTTAAAGGGGTTGTCCCATCCACACGATTACTATAGATGTGGGTCTCATCTCTGGTACTTGCTCCTGTCTCAGCTATTGGGCCCAGTCAGGAATGGAGAGCATGGCACACGTGCATGTTTGTCCGTTCACTACTAATGGGACTGATGAAAATAGTGCATATATTCGGATATTTAAAAAGTCCCATAGCAGTGAAAGAAGAAAAATACACGGGCGGCATCCTCTCCCGGTGGGGCCCTTGTATTGATATAAGAGCGGGTCCTAAAGCTGAAACCCTCACCTATCATTTATGGCAGGGATGCCCAACCTGTGGCACTCCAGCTGTTGCAAAACTACAACTCCCAGCATGCCCAGAAAGCATACGGCTATCAGCCTACAGCAGGGCATGATGAGAGTTGCAGTTTTACAACAGCTGGAGGGCCGCAGGTTGAGCATCCCCGATTTATGGCATATCCCAGGGATGCCCAACCTGCGGCCCTCCAGCTATTGCAAAACTACAACTCCCAGTACGCCCGGAAAGCCTACAGCTATTAGCCTACAGCCGAGCATGATGGGAGTTGTAGTTTTAAAACAGCTGGTGGGCCGCAGGTTTGGCATCCCTGGCATATCCAATCAATATTGAAGACATGTTTGGATGGGATAAGCCCTTGAACTTTACAGCTATGCAGGGGATTTTGGGCTCTATCAGAAAAAAGAAGCAATGAACAATATATAGACAAAAATTATAAGCAGAAATATAATCTAAAAACAGCACATTATTTAAGGTGAAAAGTCACATTGACGCTCTGCACAAACTCTTTCTTCCTCCACTGATATCTGTTAAATCCAGATAAAATGACCTTCTGATGAGGCCTCATGCATGCGGCCGTTCCATGCATTGGGGACTGCAACTTTAATGGGTCTGTGATCCGTCCGCACCGCTAAAAAATAGAACATGTCGGTGCGGAGGCACGGACAGAAACACCATGGAAGCACTCCGTAGTGCTTCCGTGGGGTTCCGTACCACAGCTCCGGATTGTAGACCCATTCAAGTAAATGGGTCCACATCCGTGATGCGGGGAGCACACAGCCGGTGCATGCATATTGTGGACCCGCTGTTTGCGGGCCGTAATAAGGCCACGGCCGGGAAACGGTCATGTGCATGAGGCCCAAGTCGAAGATACTTCTCCTGACAAATGGGTGGTATCAATCCCCTTGTTACTAGGGGCATGTCCCTACAGTCTGTCATGGTCCAATCCATACTGAAAGCGTCATACTGTGTAGGAAGACGCTGTATTGAAAATGGGATGATAACACCTAATTGTCAATTTATTTATGCATTTCCAGGAGGAATACTGGAGGAAAGGCACACGCAGACTTCTAAGAAAAGATGCTGCAGAATGCAAATATACTAAGGCCTAACTCACACAACCATGCTCGGGTGTCAGTCGCATGACCGTGGCCCATAGTGACTGCATTATAGTCATTTTATACAGTCAGATCCTATCTGATCACAGGTCTGTTGTACTGTACTCACATCATCATGTGGGTACAGTACAACAGACTTGTGCTCAGAAAGGAACTGACTTATGATAAACGGCCATGTTTCCCGGATCGGGCACAGTGGTGTGAATCAGGCTTAACACAGAGATTTATCAGAGAGCTGACCGATGCTCATTACTATTTTGCATTGTTACATGTATTATTCCAGATCTCAGGGGGTTTATATTGCACTTAAAACTACTAAAAGAAGGCCCACAAGGCTGACCAGTGGTCACTGAAGCCATCAATACTGTTTTGGTTAACATTTTGGAAGAGTTTATAGTTCAGACTCCTTGTCATTAAAGTAATATTCATCTAAGTAATATTCATCTTCCGTTGTTGTCTCAGTATCTGAATCTGAAGGAACGACATGCACATCCTCGTAGATATTAAGAGATTCTTTAACATTTGGCCACTGTGATGAAGACTCCTCAGGAGTCTGGGCCACTGGATTTATTTCCTGAGAAGAGCAAAGTTCTTCAGTTCTCAAAAAGCCTGGATTCTTTAGAAAACTTGGCCTCCATAGCCTGCCCTCAGTGAGTGACCGCTTTACATTGTTTACAATAGCCTCTTGTTGCTCCTTCCCGAAAATCCCATAATCGAAAGACTTGGTTGTGCAAAGAGCTTTGCGTTCATCAGAAACTGGCCAATTATCATTTTCATCTAAAATTTCAACAGACGATGTCCTGTTCCAGGTTTTGCCAGGAGGACTTTTGCTTTTCAAGGTGCCACCGTAGCTTTTCGAAGAAAAACTACCATCACTTTTTCGTTTGTAATCCACAAAGCTTTGTTGGCCTTCAGTATTTAAGACCTTCATACTCTTTGAACGATACAAATTGGAATTTCCACCATCCTTGGGCTTTTCTTGGCCAAAATACTTATCTGCATGAGATGGATAGTTATTGTCCGGGGAGTGGAATACAGATGGGGAATTGCCATCAAATAGCTGAACGGTATCATCATAGGAACCAGTATGTCGTGGACTGACACTTTCTTGACTTGAACGGTCAACAGAGAAGCTGAACTTCTTTGCATTTATTGGCTTCATTTTCTTTTGGACAAACTCAGAACAGTACGAAGGCCTAGCCTGATTTATAACAGAACTAAAAGCTGGATGATTATAATCAGTCTGTGGGCTGGTGTTGCAGTCCGTGTGTGGCGAGAGGTCTTCTGTGTTGTATGACTTGTGTTGACTTAAATCTTTGTAACTTTTTGATTTATAGATTGAAGGCAAGTCTTCTCTTAAAATGATACCTTCATCCATGGAGTTTTTCTTGTACAAACCACCATTTCTGGCAAAAATGTTGTTAATGTTACACTCTTGTTTGCTGCTTTCCTGAAAATGCATGAAATCATACCTAGGGGAATAATTAAAGTTATCATAGCAGGCTGTTGGTGATGCGAAAACATCCTGGAACTCGGGAGGAGAGGGCTCCATGTTTCTACTTCCTGGATATATGTTGATCCTGTCCAGTGCCATGGCAATGTCTCTCTTCAGAACATTTCTCTCCAGATCTTGGAGACTGGATTTCCTATTTGGTAATGTAAAATAAAATGAATTTGGAGAATATCTAGGGGAGGATCCTGAAGGACTGTACTTGTTTTTATTTTTTGGGTCTTCACGTGCTTTGTGGTTATCTTCATTTTCAGAAATATGTAAGGAACTAAACTTGTTTACCAAATCATCATTTTCCTCTCCAGAATTTGTTCTGCTGCCATTTTTCAGGAGGTCTGTTTGTAAAGGAATGATGTGGAAATTTGAATGGTGTGTTTTCGATGGAACATCTTCTACTGAATGTACCGCTTCTGTAATGGAAGTCTTTACATCTTCAGAGCTTAGGAGATTGAAATCTGGTTCTTCCTTGTGACACCTACCGATAATATCTAGAAGCGCACTAGGTGCTCTGCTTTGCTGAAGAGTCTTATCAATGTTTTTAAGGTTGTTTTTTGATAGGTCAGAGATCCTCCTTGCAAATTTATGAGGAAAGCTGTAATACACTGAGACAACCTTACGATACTCAATTTTATCTACTTCAGGGTAGGAAATATCAGTAAGACTCTCATAAATTTCAGTATTTTCCATGATTTGTTGGCAGGTGTATGTTTTGTGAGGTTGTAAATCTTCTTTGGATGCTTTATATTCAGAGTAAAAATTCTTAATGTTTTCGCCTTCCTGGTGGGTTGGGCTCTGGCTATCTTCAGAACTTGTAGAATTTTTCCACTCCGACTTGGGGATGACACTTACACGGACATTTCCTTTGAAAGGTTCTGGTGCCACAAATAAATGCTGTTTTAGTAAGTTTGTTGACTGACTCTCTATGTTATGCAGGTGTGTAGCTCTACTAAAGTTGTCTTCTTCTGAACACTCCTTCGCAGAATGGCTGACAGGAAACCTTGAAGAGTCTCTTATTTTGGGTGGGTCTGTATATTCTGCTTTATTGTTTGCTTCTCGATCCAACTGATAAATCAAATTTTGGTTTAGGTTTCCTTCTGATTCACAACCCTGCTCGACTTGCCTGCTTTGGTCAGTGTTTTTTTGATTTGGCGATGAAGCAACATCCTTTTGATAAACAGATGACAGATTAGGTTTGGAAGAGGTGTCACATTTTGAGGATTTCACTTGCTCTTTCTCAGGATGATCTTGTTTTTGATGAATATATCCCCTTTCAATTATTGACTTATCTTTATTTAAAATGTTAGAAGTCTGTATTCCCCCAATTAATTGTGTATTATTATTATTAGAGTCGGATCCATTGTATTGGCTTCTGTTAAAGTTAACCAACTTATACTTTGCATGTACATGGGAAAATTGAGGTGTCTCTGTTAAATGTAATAAGTTCTTAACTTTATTATTTTCTGTCATTTTGTCTGCCCGATATGCTACTTCTGACTCAGTTGTCCTTTTCTCAGTTTGTATCGATGAACAATCTAAATCGGAACCACGGAAAAATGGAGACACCCTTTGTATAGACTGCCAAGTGCTTGACGTTGAAATTTTTGGTTGCCGATTAGTATCTTGGACAGATTGTTCATATCTTGTACTGCTCTCCAAGTACCTTTCCTTTCTTTCATCAGGGATCCTTGAAGACCTTGTTTTGAGAACAGTGGAGGTATGGTAATCCCCATCGTGCCGACAACCGTTTTTGCGTAATATATTTTCAGGATCATTACCAAAAATGTCACTCTCTTGGTCAAGTAAATCTGACAGAGAGGATGCATTCCTTTTCTTATACGTCAGAGTATCTGACAGAAAACCTGTGTGGTTATACTTTTTTGTCAAGCTTTCTGCCTCATATGGTACTGCTGGGAAAGTTGCCGTTCGGTCTAGATTTTTGAAAGCTCCATCTACGATTGAGCGATACGAAAACATATTTGGCTTTTGCAGATATTGATCATTTCTTGTACTCAAATTTTTTAGTTTTTGAGGAATCGGATCTTGGACACAAGGTTGCATATATTTAGAATTATTTTCTAAGTGCAGTTCATTTGAGTCACTAGAAATCCTTGAAGAAGATTGTGTTGCAGGAACAGTGGTGGCACCACATTCTAAAACATTTTCACAAGTCCCTTTGTGTAATTGAATGTCAGAATTATTAGCCATAATTTTGCTGTCCTGGTCAAGTAAATCTGACAGAGAGGATGCATTCCTTTTCTTATACTTCAAAGTATCTGACAGAAAACCTCTGTGGTCATACCTTTCTGTCAAGCTTTCTGCCTCATATGGTACTGCTGGGAAAGTTGCCGTTCGGTCTAGATTTTTGAAAGCTCCATCTACGATTGAGCGATACGAAAACATATTTGGCTTTTGCAGATATTGATCATCTCTTGCACTCAAATTTTTTAGTTTTTGAGGAATCGGATCTTGGACACAAGGTTGCATATATTTAGAATTATTTTCTAAGTGCAGTTCATTTGAGTCACTAGAAATCCTTGAAGAAAATTGTGTTGCAGGAACAGTGGTGGCACCACATTCTAAAACATTTTCACAAGTCCCTTTGTGTAATTGAATGTCAGAATTATTAGCCATAATTTCGCTGTCCTGGTCAAGTAAATCTGACAGAGAGGATGCATTCCTTTTCTTATACTTCAAAGTATCTGACAGAAAACCTCTGTGGTCATACTTTTCTGTCAAGCTTTCTGCCTCATATGGTACTGCTGGGAAAGTTGCCGTTCGGTCTAGATTTTTGAAAGCTCCATCTACGATTGAGCGATACGAAAACATATTTGGCTTTTGCAGATATTGATCATTTCTTGTACTCAAATTCTTTAGTTTTTGAGGAATCGGATCTTGGACACAAGGTTGCATATATTTAGAATTATTTTCTAAGTGCAGTTCATTTGAGTCACTAGAAATCCTTGAAGAAGATTGTGTTGCAGGAACAGTGGTGGCCCCACATTCTAAAACATTTTCACAAGTCCCTTTGTGTAATTGAATGTCAGAATTATTAGCCATAATTTCGCTGTCCTGGTCAAGTAAATCTGACAGAGAGGATGCATTCCTTTTCTTATACGTCAGAGTATCTGACAGAAAACCTGTGTGGTTATACTTTTTTGTCAAGCTTTCTGCCTCATATGGTACTGCTGGGAAAGTTGCCGTTCGGTCTAGATTTTTGAAAGCTCCATCTACGATTGAGCGATACGAAAACATATTTGGCTTTTGCAGATATTGATCATTTCTTGTACTCAAATTTTTTAGTTTTTGAGGAATCGGATCTTGGACACAAGGTTGCATATATTTAGAATTATTTTCTAAGTGCAGTTCATTTGAGTCACTAGAAATCCTTGAAGAAGATTGTGTTGCAGGAACAGTGGTGGCACCACATTCTAAAACATTTTCACAAGTCCCTTTGTGTAATTGAATGTCAGAATTATTAGCCATAATTTCGCTGTCCTGGTCAAGTAAATCTGACAGAGAGGATGCATTCCTTTTCTTATACTTCAAAGTATCTGACAGAAAACCTCTGTGGTCATACTTTTCTGTCAAGCTTTCTGCCTCATATGGTACTGCTGGGAAAGTTGCCGTTCGGTCTAGATTTTTGAAAGCTCCATCTACGATTGAGCGATACGAAAACATATTTGGCTTTTGCAGATATTGATCATTTCTTGTACTCAAATTCTTTAGTTTTTGAGGAATCGGATCTTGGACACAAGGTTGCATATATTTAGAATTATTTTCTAAGTGCAGTTCATTTGAGTCACTAGAAATCCTTGAAGAAGATTGTGTTGCAGGAACAGTGGTGGCACCACATTCTAAAACATTTTCACAAGTCCCTTTGTGTAATGGAACGTCAGAATTATTAGCCATAATTTCGCTGTCCTGGTCAAGTAAATCTGACAGAGAGGATGCATTCCTTTTCTTATACTTCAAAGTATCTGACAGAAAACCTGTGTGGTTAGACTTTTTTGTCAAGCTTTTTGCCTCATATGGTACTGCTGGGAAAGTTGCCGTTCGGTCTAGATTTTTGAAAGCTCCATCTACGATTGAGCTATACGAAAACATATTTGGCTTTTGCAGATATTGATCATTTCTTGTACTCAAATTTTTTTGTTTTTGAGGAATCGGATCTTGGACACAAGGTTGCACATATTTAGAATTACTTTCTAAGTGCAGTTCATTTGAGTCACTAGAAATCCTTGAAGATTGTGTTGCAGGAACAGTGGTGGCACCACATTCTAAAACATTTTCACAAGTCCCTTTGTGTAATTGAACGTCAGAATTATTAGCCACATTTTCACTGTCCTGGTCAAGTAAATCTGGGAGAGAAGATGCATTTCTCTTCTGAAACTTCAGGGCATCAGAACGAAAACCTTCCGTGTGATTATTTAATCCCCTTCTCATATTCATCCAAGCAAATCTTCCCCCAACATCGGTGGTGTTGCCAGACAAACTAGAACTTTTATGATCCGATTTGTTTACGTGATTACTAATTTCTGAAGATTTAGGATTTGTAAAAGAGGAAGTATCAACTTTATACACTGTCCCAGGTTTAAAAGAACTGAACTTCTTGATAGTATCTAATGACTTATTATGATCAGCGAGTGCTAATCCAGGCGCTTCTGTTTTTGGTGGGACATTGTCTTCTTGAGCACTAGGGCCAAGACCAACAGTGGATGTACTAGAGTTTCTAGAGTTAAGGAAGACATTTGGGGCATCAATATCCATGTTCTCAGGTTCTGATATGTGAATAGAAGACACTTCAAGGGGTTCAGGATTATGTAAAGTACAATCCACCGGAATATCTCCCTCATGGATACTGGGTTCCTCATTTGCCATACTACTTGCATCCAGTTGTACAGATAAATCACTTTCTAGTTCCATAGGCTCTGTTTCCATGTCACTGCTGCCCGAATTGTCAATAGGAGCTTTACTCATTTCATTTTTATTAAAATCATTTTTCTTATAATCTTCTTCCCAAAGCCTTTCAGGTTGTGTGGAAAATATGACTTCAGGACAGTGGCCAGGAGAGTCGGTTATGTCATATCCAGTAGATCTGTTATCTACAATATTCATACATGTTGTGTTTGTTAGGTTTTTGATATTTCTGGATTCATGCAGGTCATTTGAAGTGGACACTGGTAGTCCTGGTACATTTTTATACTGGTTGGGCTTTTCAAGATTTGTAAGATCTAAAGTAGACTGTGTTCTGAAAGGTCTACCAATCCCTTCAGGATGCCCAGATGGAAATGAATTATTCCACTTGATGGATGCGATAGGTGTCCTCCTTGACTTGTTTTGCCTTATCCTCTCCAGGTGTAGGCCTGGAGATGACAGCTGCAAACTACTGGTTGAAAATGAGCCAGACACAGGAGACGATCGTGGGGTTATGTTGCTTACAGCTGAAAAGAGCGAAGGACTCTTATTGTAAAAAGATTTGTTGGAAGCCTCTGGTTTGGAAACTCGCCGTTGCCGGTTTGAGTACATTTCATAAAATTTTCTTGGCTGGTATGTGGCATATGTTGTGTGTGTTCCCTCAGGTGGCCCAGATCTTCTTCCATCATGAGAAGGTAAACAGCCATAAACGTTTTTAGGTTCTGCTGTATTATGGAGTAAACCTTCTTTGCTATATTGCCTTCCATATGTATAGTTTGCAAGTCTACTAATACTGGGGGTTCTGTTGTGACTCTCTTCTTGGGCAAGTTTTTGATCCAGATCTCCTAGAACTAAAGCATAATTGTATTATATACATTTTCAAAAAAATAGCAAAACATAACATTCACACTGATGACAAGACTAATTATATTCCATGTACCTTATGGGATACCTAGGTTATTAGAAATAAACAAAAGCTCATATATTATGTACCACTTTAGTAACTGCCTCTTGGCAAGTACTCCCTAGCAATCATCATTGGAATTATCAATATAAAAAGGAATGTATGAGTCATATATAGTTCTGGAATTGAAGATGTCTACATTTGCCAACTTTTGGAGATAGCTAGAACTGTATCTGAGCACATTCAGCTAACAACGAAATGCACATGTTAACATAAGCCTGACCACGGTACCATATGACATAATATGAGAAAGAGCAAGTGCCTAATACATTACTATTGTAAATTCTGGTAATATACGTAGGAAATGACATTCCACATGGTGGCCCTGCAGATCCCTCAGAAAAGCTGGAGCCTCCCGATGCCTCAGTAAGCCAAATGCAAGGAGTCTGACATCTCCTGCAAATCCCACGTGTATTAGTCCAACTCCTCTGTAGTTACATTTCACTAACACCATTATATTATGACACAATAGATTTAATCTACATGAAAAGCTGAGGAACATGGTAAATCCATTACCCTTCTAAGGACTGGACTAATTTTAGTTTTTGAGTCTTTGTTTTTCACTCCCTGCCTTCCCAGAGCCATTTTGGGTGTGTTTGGATGAGTAGAACTTTTTGATCATGGTTATTACATTTTTGGGGGAGGTCAAATGAAAAAAATAAAAAAAACATTTATTGTTGTGGCCATTTTTATTTGTTTGTGTTATAGCATTCTTTACACAGGATAAATACGTTTATATTTTAATAGTATGGGCATTTTGGGAAGCGCCCGGGGGATTTTAACATGCGATCGACTGATTGTTCTTCTATAAACTGCAATGATTTAAAGGCAAGTGGCATTTATCATGTAGAGAAAGTCAATACAAAGCAGTGGTGGTCATACTTGCACAATATATAGGAAAAAACACTAGTCTATACGCTATCCCACAATTCCGGCCACCAGAGAGGCCAGTGCTTTTTCCTATAGTGTGCAAGCACGGCCACCACTGATGAATTGCAGGGTGGTCGTTCCCATGGAAACAAGCAGTGTATAATGTGATGAAAAAAAATAATCGAGCCAGCAAAGGAAGCAATATGGACAATCACAATACATTAGTAAGTGCCTTGTATTAACTTTCTCTATTAGGCCTCATGCACACAACTGTTGTGTGCATCCGTGTCCGTTGTTCCGTTTTCCGTGATTTTCTGCGGACCCATTGACTTTCAATGGGTCCGTTGAAAACTCTGAAAATGCACCATTGTTCGTCCGCGTCCGTGTTTCCTGTCAGTCAAAAAAATAGGACCTGTCCTATTTTTTTTGACGGACAACGGTTCGCGGACCCTTTCAAGTCAATGGGTCCGTGAAAAAACACAGATACACACAAGATTGTCATCCGCGTCCAATTGTCATCTGCATAAAAGCTTTTTCAGAGCTGAGTTTTCACTTTGTGAAAACTCAGATCCGACAGTATATTCTAATACAGAGGCGTTTCCATAGTGATGGGGACGCTTCAAGTTAGAATATACTAAGAACTGTGTACATGACTGCCCCCTGCTGCCTGGCAGCACATGATCTCTTACAGGGGGCTGTGATCCGCACAATTAACCCCTCAGGTGCCGCACCTGAGGGGTTAATTGTGCGTATCATAGCCCCCTGTAAGAGATCAGGTGCTGCCAGGCAGGAGGGGGCAGACCCCCCTCCCTCCCCAGTTTTAAATTCATTGGTGGCCAGTGCAGCCCCCCTCCCTCCCTCCCCTGTATTACATTCATTGGTGGCCAGTGCGGCCTCCCCTCTCCCCCCCCCTAATTAAAATCCCCCTATGGGAGATTCACCGTGCTCTTATGGAGCCTTGCCACAGACACGGCTCCACAGGAACTTCACTATGGAAAGCCTCCAGAAGTCCCAAGGTAGCCATAGCAACCGAACGGCTCCCTTGATCTCAATGTCGGGGAGCCATTGGGGCCTCAGAAGCACAGTACTCAAGGAAAGACCGCTCAGATTGACCACAGCATCTGAGGACAACACTGTAAAACAAAACATGCAATGCAACAGCTCTCTGCAAACCAAATAAAGTACAAAAATGCATAATAATTGCTAATGCTATACTTATAAATTAGAGATGCTTGGCAAATCATTTTGTACAAAATTATTTGAGCCCGTCTGCCGCACGTCAAGGCGATCTCTGTAAGACGGGTTCCTAACACTAAATTCTTCCTGTCATGTGCCATGACGGCTACCATACAATTCAGGGAGTGTAGGTTCCACATGCATGCCGGGCCTGCTTTAATTTCTGTCATTTTTAGTGCCAAATGGCCTCCATTATATCCAAGGAATGCATGTACCAACATGCATGCCGGGCCCACTCCACACCACTCCTGGTGCCAAATGGCCACCAACAAATGCAATGAGAGTCCACCCTATACCTCTCCTGGTGCCAAATGGCTTCCAGTGAATGAGGGAGAGCAGGCAGACGGGCTCAAATAATTTTGTACAAAATGATTTGCCAAGCATCTCTAATTTATAAGTATAGCACTAGCAATTATTATGCATTTTTGTACTTTATTTGGTTTGCAGAGAGCTGTTGCATTGCATGTTTTGTTTCACAGCATCTGAGGGTTTAAATGTCTGTGATCGGCCTTATCATTGATCACGGACTCTGCGTCCAGGTGTATAAGCAGGCACCAGGCAGCTCCAGCACTCACTCACCTTCTGAGCGGGCGCCATGTCTAAAGTATAGACTTGTGCCACACATGTACAGCAGATGTTCTTAAGGGGTTAGAAACTTTTAACACCTATCCACTGGATAGCTGAAAAATGCTGGATCGCTGATGGTGTTAGCACTGATTGCAGTGGTCAGGATCAAAGTATTTTCTGATCACGGTCAATCGTGCAGGTGTGTGCCTTCTCCTGATCACTAGGACACAGCTGTTGTGTCCACATGTACATGGGCGAAAAGTACATCCCACCAATGACATACAGTCGGGTCCATAAATATTGGGACATCTACACAATTCTAACATTTTTGGCTCTATACACCATCACAATGGATTTGAAATGAAACGAACAAGATGTGCTTTACCTGCAGACTGTCAGCTTTAATGTGAGGGTATTTACATCCAAATCAGGTGAACGGTGTAGGAGGCACATATGTAAACTGTTGTAATTCCTACACCGTTCACCTGATTTGGATGTAAATACCCTCAAATTAAAGCTGACAGTCTGCAGGTAAAGCACATCTTGTTCGTTTCATTTCAAATCCATTGTGGTGGTGTATAGAGCCAACAATGTTAGAATTGTGTCGATGTCCCAATATTTATGGACCCGACTGTATATCGGTTGATAAGGGGTTATTTTTTCAGGACTTACCTGGTCCCTGCTGCTGGGTTCAAGCTCTATCACTCCACAGCCTGTCTCTGCAGCTCCAGCATCAACAACCTTTTAACGGGGGGGGGGCATGTGGCCATTGCAGCCGTCACTCTGTTAGGTGCCGCGTGGGTTACAGGTCACCGCTGTGGCCAGTGATTGGCTGCGGCAGTCACGTGCCCCCCCGCCAACAGGATGTTGATGCTGAGAGAGACAGGAGCTGCCGGCTGTGGAGCGATGAAGCTGGAACCCAGCAGTGGGGAACAGGTAAGTATGATCACCACTGTGGGTGAGGTCTGAAAAATATTGGATAAACCCAGTAAAATTATTTTGTAAGCGCACTTTACTGTATGACTAACCTTGGAAAACTTCCCTCTCAAGCTGGTTGGTGGCCTTTGTGGTGTCATTTTCTCGTGCTCGGTTATGTTGCTCTTCAAAAAAACTGGCAATCTGTTTTACATTTCGTGTAGAATGGTAAATATCAAACTGCGGGGAAAAAACAACAACCACTGTCCAAACATTTTTTAACTTCCTGACATTTATAACTTTTCTTTGTTATTCTGTTACATACTGTATTTGTGCACGACTGTCTATTACAGGCGTTTGCCATCCTTGCCGAAACGTCTCAGCAATAAATACCCGATTGTGAATAGACTAGAGTAAAAACTACATGAATAAGCAGTGGAAGGAAAACTGGTCCTTTCTCATCACATGGCAAGGGTAGGGTGGAAAATTTAGCAAAAAAAATAAAATAATAATAATAATAATAAAAATTATTAATGTGTTGGCCAACCCTATCTTATTGTAAAATATTTATTATTAAGTTTTGGGAAAAAATAAATAAAATTCTTTCCTTCTCTGCAATTTCTTTATTTTTCCCCCCTTTTCTATAAAGGACATTATAGGGGTATACTTTTTTAAAATGATGTCCCCTTTTCAAAATGTTCACTCTGTCTGATATAGGAAATATATAAGTTATGGTTGCTGAGGGGAAGGGCTAGAAGCTGCAGCGGTTTTTTTATTGCCTTTTTTTTTTTCTTCCACTTTGTGCCCCCCATAAGGTCACACAAGGCCTTTTGGGGGGGCATTAACATTCCTTTTTTAAATGTATTTATTTTTATTTATAAATACTGATTTCTGTAACTGGGGGTGTTACAGTTACAAGGGGAATACAGCCCCCCCCCCGGGGGTCTACAATGCTGTAGCAGGCATCCTCAAACTGTGGCCCTCCAGCTGTTGCAAAACTACAATTCCCAGCATGCCCGAACAGCCTACAGCAGGGCATTGTGGGAGTTGTAGTTTTACAACAACTGGAGGGCCGCAGTTTGAGGATGCCTGCTGTAGAGCCTCATCGCAGAGCTTCTCTGGCACAGCAGACACTGTGTCCCTCAGCATTCTCACATGATCGCTAGGACCAGAGCAGGGAGCAGCATTGCAGCTTCCTGATCTGTATATACAGCATTCATTGGACACTGTGTATACAGCAATGGGGAACACAGGGATAGTAAAAACCATCCCTGACTTCTCTGGGAGGAGCCCAACTGTCGCTGCTAGCTTGCTTCATTCCCGCAGCTGCAACCTTCTCAGCTAAGTACCGACCGTCCAGATATATACAGTGAACAGGCAGTCAACAACCGGTTAAAAGGGGTTGTCTCACTTCAGCAAACGCCATTTATCATGTAGACAAAGTTAATACAAGGCACTTACTAATGTAATGTATTGTGACTGTCCATATTGCCTCCTTTGCTGGCTGGATTCATTTTTCCATCCATCGCTGCTTGTATCCAGAGGTTATGACCACCACGTAATCCAGTGGCGGTGGCCATGCTTGCACACTTAAGAAAAAATAAATCACCGGCCTGTTAGGTGGCCAGAACTGCGGTAGTGCGCATATACACGCATGCACAGCAGATCCAGTCCAGACCACCTCGTATCTGTGCCGGAGCGGTGTTAATGACCCCTGGATGCAAGCAGTGTATAATGTGATGGAAAAATGAATCCAGCCAGCAAAGGAGGCAATATGGACAATCACAATACATTAGTAAGTGCCTTGTATTAACTTTCTCTACATGATAAATGCCATCCGCTGAAGTGAGACAGTTTCTTTAAAAAAAAAAGTTTTACTTACCTTTCTGTCCACCTTGGCGTCTGGAGGTATCTGGCCACTGATAGAAAAGATGCCATGTCTGGAGAGAAGAACGAAACATTATTAGGATTTAGCAGATAGTAATAAAGAAGAATTTTAATAAAAAATGTATTTAATGAAAAAGTAAGGCTTTCACATTCGTGTTGGCATGGGGACCGCCTGAGAGGTGGCCGGTAGAACACTAGCCCATGTGTGCCGCCGTGAGTCTGCTCCGGCTCCATACTGCAGTTTTCGTCCGGCCACCTCTCGGCATGTTTGCCGTGCTGTGGCCGCATCTCCCGCCTGTCCCCATTATAGTTAATCGGACCGGAGCGCACCTCCGGCGGCACACATGGGCTACCGTTAGTACGAATCCGGCAGGCTGTTTCCCTTGCCGGATCAGCCTGCCGGACCCTGCTAGTGCAAGCGTGAAAGTAGCCTAAGGAAAGCAAATACTTGCAATATGGGGGAAAAGCATGGTCTACAAAAATGCACCACAACGTAAGGACCCTCCCTGTGCCTTAAAGGGAACGTCCACTTTTTAATACTATGTCATTTTTAAGTACAACATGCTGATCCGTTTCATAACACCTCTTTGATAAGATGTCATTTATGCAGGGGATTTGGATCTCTGCACTAGAAAAACAAAGCTCTGACCGCTATAAAATAATAGGAACAGGAGGCCTATTATAGAAATGCAAAATGGACAAGAATAGGACAGTATTTAAAAAATTTGCGGGACCACAGACCGGAGCAATGGATGCGGACAGCACACGGAGTGCTGTCTGCATCTTTTGCGGACCCATTGAAATAAATGGTTCCATATACGGACCGTATGCGGAACGCAGAAAACTTTCGTGTGAACGAGCCCTAAAGAAAAGCGGTCACCAGGGTGGATATCCCCTCTCTCTGTTACCTGTAGATTGTAAATATTAAACCCCCCCGCCACCACCCCAAAGTCCCACATAGGGACTGGAAGGGACCCTCCGACTGTTCACACTACAGTCAGAGGCTCAGTTCAGAGTTGGCAGATCAGGCAGGAAGAATAGCGCAGCATGCAGCATTATTCATCTCACCAACAAGCTGAACACAAATCAGGGGCTGCTGGTGTCCCTTGTGACAAGGACCTGGCACCGCTGCCACGGTATGCATGACGGCAGTGTAAACAGAGTTGAATACAGACATTAACCCAAAATGGCTAAATAAATAAAAGGCGGGTTCCATACCGATATGCGGGTATGGTATGTTAGCAGGCAGAAGATTTCCATACGTGAACAGAACATCTTCTGTAAATCCATAAACTGTTCCAGATCATGAAATCACAGAGGAAATGCAGCCAAACCTCAGACATACAATCGGAGCCTCATGCCGCCTGCCCTGCCCTGCCTCCCAGCAGTCCAGGACTTTTATTTTTCTTCAATTACTGAGAAGTTCTTGAGGGAAAGGCAGCGACGCATACGAGCTGTCAGTTATCTGGGTGATCAGGTTCTTACTTGCTCTAGTATCTGATCGCCATGTGTGGAAACGTCAGGAATCGCAGAGCCCTGGTTTACCATCACCAAGCAACGCGGGCGCCCGAAACAAACAATCATTAGATAAAGGGCGAGACCTGCGTGCCTGCTGGTTAATGTTGACCGTGGCCTACATATAATTATCATCTCGTCAGTAAGGCAATGTATGCAGTCCTCTTTTTTTTTGGCAAGCGATACTCACCTTAAAGGGCTCCTCTGGTATTTCCTTAGTTAGGTCAATAATGTTGGACTGGCGGAGGTACGACCTCTAGGACCGCCGCTAATCCAGCAGAGTTGGACCCCTTTACATCAATATTTTTATTAAATTGCATCCACGCTTCAATGGGAGCTGCAGTTCTGTCCACTACACAATGGATGGCGCTGTGTAGTTCTGTCTCAAACTTCTCCGCTGATCGGCGGGGGTGTCGGACCTCCACCCATCTGATACTGATGGGCTATCAATACAATGATAGAATTCACTTCCAGCAGGCACGGGGACAGACAGATCTTCTGTGCCGTTATAAGTATGGACTTGTAGCTGTAAAATGCTGCCCTTACGTAGGGTAACATTAAAGGGAGCCTGTCACTATGAAAATGCAATGGAAAATACAGGCAGCAGGTTATAGAGCAGGAGGAGCTGAGCAGATTGATGTACAGTTTTATGGGGGAAAATTTAGTAAAACTTGTATTTTATACATTTAATTTCCTGCTCATTCTGGGCTGTGAAGTCCAGGAGGCGGTCCTATCAGTGATTGACAGCTCTCTCTGTATACACAGCTATAGAGGGGAGGCTGTCAAGTCACTGATAGGACCGCCTCCTGGACTTCACAGCCCAGAATGAGCAGGAATGTAAATGAATAAAGTAAGCGTTTTACTAAATGTTTCCTTATATATCAGTCTCCGCTCCTTCTGCTCTATGACATGTTGCCTGCAGCTCAAACACTGTTTTCAAGGTGACAGGTTCCCTTTAAATTGACAGCTTATTACTTCACTGAATAGCCCATCACATCCCTAAGGCCTCATGCACACGGACGTTTTTTTTTTTGCGGTTTCCGTTGTTCCGTGATCTGTGTCCGTTTTCTCTTCCGTGGGTCTTCCTTGATTTTTGGAGGATCCACGGACATGAAAAATGAAAAAAAAAAAATCTAAGTCAAGTTTGCCTTTGAAATGATAGGAAAAAACGGACATGGATCACGGACACGAATCAATCTTGTGTGCATCCGTGATTTTTCACGGACCCATTGACTTGAATGGGTCCGTGAACCGTTGTCCGTGAAAAAAAACAGGTCATATTTTTTTCACGGACTGGAAACACGGATCACGGACGCGGATGCCAAACGGTGCATTTTCCGGAAAATGGAACAACGGCCGCGGATGCACACAACGGTCATGTGCATGAGGCCTTAATCTAACTCTCCTCCATTCACCCTCCCCCCCTTCATTTATTCCCACCCCATGCCCTCAGAAGCTCTGCTGGCGGCTCATGCAGCTTTATATCTACTACCCTATTGTGTTAAGGTGGCCAGACCGCTCCGAAAAAAAGCACTTGTTACCTTCTGCGTCACCCCCATCTCCTCACAGACTGTCAGCTCTTGTTTTCAGTGTTGAGATGTTTGCTGCTATGTAATGTAGGATTCTGATAGCACATGAACCCTCTGAATTGTAAAACGCGCGGAATATGTTGGCGCTATATAAATAAAGATTATTATTTTTTGTAGATGTAAATTATACATACACAACAACCAATGTAATAACAGTGGCACCTATGTCACTGCCCGGCAGCATGTTACACAGCAGAAGGAGCTGAGCAGACTGATACGTGTAGCTTTTTGTCAGATGATCTCTGCTTACCCTGAGCTTAGGAGTCCAGTGGGCGGTCCTACCCCGTGACTGAAGGCTTTCCCTGCATGACTGCACATAGATATTAGGACCGCCCACTGGACTCAGGCACAGAAAGAGCAGAGATTTAAATGAATAAGTTACAAGTTATACTGAATATCAGTCTGCTCAGCTCCTCCTGCTCTATACCATACTGCATTTTCAATAGGAAAAGTTTGCTTTAAGGTGCCAGGAAGCCCCAGTAGTGTTGTGCGTTCAAAGTCTTGCGATACGTTTGTTGTCCAAGAGGTAATTACAGATGCTTTTTTATATTGATGACCTATCCTCAGGATAGGTGATCAATATCAGATCGGCGGGGGCCTGACTGCCATCTCCCCCGCCGATCAGCTGTTTGCAGAGAAAGCGTACAAGCGCTGCCTTCTCTTCTCTGCTTACCTGCTCGCCGTTGCAACCGCAGCGGCGAGCAGTATAACTGCAGCTATGGCACCCCCATTCACTTCTATGGGATAGCTTTGTCTGTTTAAAGGATGGAGCTGCCCCCTAGAAATGAATGGTTATACTATAGTTGTAATTACACTGCTCTCCGCTGCAGTTGTGACGGCGAGCAGGTAAACAATGAAGGGAAGGCAGCGCTCGTACAAGCAGTGCTTTCTCTTCAAAAAGCTGATCAGCAGCTGGTGCTGGGACCCCTGCCGATCTGATCAGTCATCAATAGAAAAAAGAAGCCCTTTTAACAACATGGCTTCATCTTTAATTAGTGTGCGAACGCATTGGAAAACTGGTCATTTGTCATACAGTGCACGCCACAACACTGGTGCCAAGTGGCATGTGAGAATACGGCGGTAAATTCTTTCCCTTAAATTAAAGGCCCTTTTACAGTGCCCGATATTGAGGCAGATTATCGCCACTCAGCATCCATACGAATGCTCTTTAGCAATAATCGGCCCGCCTAGAGTCCAATGCCGATTACCGAATGAACTACTGAAATGCTTGTTCATCAGGTAATAATATATTGTTGGTGGGGGTCACCTAATGTTTGTGAGCAGCAGTGGATGTTATGCTATAACCCGGTGAACTATGGGGGGGTTTATCAAGACTGGTGCTTTCTGTGCTCCCTGCGTTCATCATAAGTTAGGTGCATCCTCCGGCAGTCCATGCGCCACCCCCTTCCCTTTGTCATGCCCCTTTCGGAAAAGTAGCGTAAAAATATATATATATTTTTTTTTAAAGTCACATTTAAAAAGTCACAAACACGCAGTCTGCCGAATTTTAATGCCACTTTTTAGGCACAAGCTAAATGATACATCTCCCCTTATATGTCTGTCAGGGACCTTTCATACAAGCCGAAATGTTCACGTTAATCATTTAAGGTATCAATAAATCTTTATCGGTGCAATAGACTGTCTGCCCAAACTCTGCACGAGCCTTGACTGTCAGAAATCGGCGCTTCCCCCGCTTTCTCCCTATGAATGCTGCAGCATTCAAAGAGTTGAAAGTCGGCAACCAAAGGTTCCTCTGATCTCCGCTGCTAAAGCTTGGCTGCGCACTACAGTCCTGATCACGCTGCTTGTGAGACGGCCAACACTTTTAACAATAAGGAACTTAAAAGTAAATGTGTTGGCCCTCCAAAAATAATCTGGGTGTAATGGTGGAGGAGGACGAGGAAGAGGCCAGTCTAATAAATGCCTTCTTCCATTCTGCACTTACACAGGATAATCCAATGACAGGTGACATAATTAGGGATCATGTAAATTCTCCAATAAATGTCACCTGCTTAACCCAGGAAGAAGTGCCTAAAAACACTAAAAGGTACGGCTACATGGCGACAGTGGTCGCGGCCAGGTTCGCAGAGTAGCGGTGATCCCATAGAAATGAATGGGATCGCTGTGCCAGTCGTAGTGTTGGATTTTGTGCGACTCACATGGCAACCCCATTCATTTCTACAGGATCACCGCTACTCTGTGAACCTGACCTCCACCAGTGTTAGACGTACGCTAAAACTGACAAATCCCTCGGCCTGGAGGCCGCCCACCCCCAAGTTCTTAAGGAATTAAGTAGAATGAGGTACAAATGTGGCACCAATAATTTTTTTTTAAAAGGGTAAAAAAAAAAAAAGTGAGCCTAGAAACTATACGCCGGTAGGTTCTACCTCTACTGTGGGTAAGATATTTGAGGGTTTTCTTACAGATGATTTCCTGGGGTATCAGTGATAAGAACCTTACACCTTGGGATTCTACACCTTTCATAGACATTAGACTTAAAAAGTTGGTACATAAAATGAGGATACGGGGACTAGGGAAGAATATGTGTACTTGGGTTAACAAATGGCTGATAGGAAGCAGAGGGTACAGTAGATTGGGTCACAATCACCAGTGGGGGGGGGGGGCCACAGGGGCCAGTATCGGGCCTCCCTCTTATACCCATGTTCATTAGAGGGCTTACAGAGTAGAGTTTTACAACCTGGAGATGATGTTACTCACCTTGAACATTGATGGCATATCATTGGGATATGCTACCAATGTCAGATAGGTGAGGGTCTCAGAGGTGGCATGGCACCTACACCTATCTCTAGAACAGAATGCCCAAAAGTTCAGATAAGCGCACTGCGTGAGCTTAATGGATTTGTTTCCCCTTGAATACTGGCGACATATTGCTAGTATATAGAGTACCAAAAATGTCAGCTAGGTGGGACCCGCACCTATCTCTAGAAAGAAGCTCCCAAACAGAACAAGAGTGCACCTCGCAGCATGCACGGCTGCCCTCCTTTCAATTCTACGGGAGGGCTGAAAATAACAGAGTGGCATGCTCAAAGATTTTTGAAAGTCCCATAGGAATTAATGGAGAGCATGCAAGGGCCACCACTCTATTCGCTTCTATGGAACTGCTGGAAATAGCCAAGCTATTTTCGGCACTCCCATAAAAATAAATGGAGGGTTGTGGCGCATGCGAGGCGAATTCTCGTTCTCTTTGGGAGCTTCGGACGCCATCCGTGTTCTGCAGACCGCAAAACACACAACGGTCGTGTGCATGAGGCCTAAGGCAAATAAGATAATGGGATTCCATCCAAACAGACATGAACATAGGGGGTCATTTACTATCCAGCAGCGTAAAGGTTATTTGCGCTGCAATCTGCGACTTTTCCCACGCTCACGCCAGGTCTTAAAAAGTGGGCAGGCCTGTGGGTCTAGGTGCAGCAATGTACCAATGTAGACAGGGCACGAAGAATAAGATCACAGAAGACAGATCGTCCGCGTAGCCATAACCATTGCAACCTCGGATCAATGATCATACCGTATCAGATAAAACGAAGCATTACCTCTCGTGCGGAGATGGCGGTTTCAGAGTTTGCTTTGCAGATTTCCTGAAGGAGAACAAAGAAGATAACGGCGAGCGAAGTCCGAGGAAAGATGGTCCAGGGTTCTTTGGGGACTGCAAGTTTCGAGATGTTGTCATTCTAGAGGATTCCGGCTCTGAAAGCAAAGAAGACCTCTTTACCATTTTTCCATGTGAGAAGACGCGTTATAAATGGGCGCACCTCGGCAGGCTGGAGGCGATAGAGTTAAAATGATAAAAATAAAGAAAACAATCACATAATCCATGATGAGTTCCCTTTTTTTGAAATGAAATGATACATCCCCTGTCACCACAAGGTGCTGGCGCGCCTCGTCTCCGGCTTTATCTGCCAGCACCTAGTGCACACCAGTAATTATCACATAAAAATCATCCCTCACGGGTTCAAAGTGCATAGTGTGCGTCTATTGTTAGCTGCTCGGTGACGGCAGCACACGCCGCAGCTTAGATACACTTCACTAGGCAGAACACGTGATGATGTGCTGCCCTTATTGTAATCAAGCGCAGGGGTGTAAACTATAAGGCCTCATGCACACGACCGTATGTATGTTGCGATCCGCAAAATACGAATGATTTCCGTGTTGTATCCGTTATTTTTTTTCCGTGGACCGCATTTTGCGGAAAGTATAGGACACATTCTATTGTTTTGCAGAACAGACACATGGATGTGGAAAGCACACAGATCGTCACTTTTGTCCGCTCCGCAAAAGGTAGAACATGTCCTATTCTTGGCCGCAAATGCGGTCCATGAACCCATTGAAGTGAACGGATCCGCAAAAAAAGAAAAGAAAAAAATGCAACACAGACATCATCTGTATTTTGTGGACCACAAAATACATACGGTTGCACACACATGAGGCCTAATTCGTAGGGTCCCACAGCAAAAGAAGATGGGGCTCCCACCGCCTAGTGTAAAACAGTAGCAAATGATAGTATAATATCTCAGAAAAACCACATTACAATAAAAGGCCACTATAACAGGGATCAGCAACCTTCGGCACTCCAGATGCTGTGAAACCACAACTCCCAACATGCAAACATGCTAGGCTGTTCTTCTAACGCCCACAGAAGTGAATGAAGCATGCTAGGAATTGTAGTTTCAGAGCACCTGGAGTGCCGGAGGTTGCTGATCCCTGCGCTATAATGTTATTCCCCAGAAAAAGGCACAATGTTCTTGCACCGGATAGGGCCCCTCCAATCTCTGGGCTCCACAGCAAGTGCTATGGTTATAGTTATTATGCCCATGATCAAGCACAGAGAGCGACTGCGCTTTTATGGTTTATAACTCTCAGTATGGTTTCTAGCAGGGCTGGTCAAATTCTAGGAGCAAGAATCTACACTAGCACCTAAAACTGGCGACGGGTACTCTCTAAAGGGCCCAACCTGTTTAGAAAACCCATTTTCATACACCCAATTAGTGAAATCTGAGTAAATACAGGGGGTCCCTTGTTTCTAGGATGACACTAGCCATTACTGTATTTGGGATTCTTATTACGGGGGGAGGGGGGGGTACATGTTGGCTCTTATATGTATGTATGGGTTTGTAATATGGACCTGCAGACCCCCCCCATGTGCTACACTATGCGGTTCGTGTTCACAGCACCGTTGTGCACAAGTCCGTAGGCAATCAAACTAGACACTTTTGGACTAAGGCATGGTCACACATGTTGGTTCTGACACAGATTTGGAGTGAATTCTTGGGCTGGACACACAGGGAACAGCTCGGATTAGGCGATTTACCGCTGTGGCCAGTGATTGGCAGTCCAAGCTATTTCCTGCACGTCGATAACCGGAACCAGGAAGTGGAGCAGAGCGGAGACCAGAGCTAGCAGGAAAGCAGCCATGACCGGGGATCGGTGACTAATGATTATTTGTTATTTTGACTCACTTCATCCACAATTATACGCAAAATTATTCCCCCAGAAAATCCCTTACATCACCAAATAAAAGAATGCTCTGACTAATTGTCGCGTACAAACCATGATGAAACCACTCCCTGCAACCCATAGCCGTATGTAAATGCTGAAATATCACTCTCCTATGTGCAGACGATCCACTGAGCACGTCATATGATGACAGATACACATCATGTGCCGCCTTATCTACACAGTATGCGACTGCCCCAGGGAAAGAAATTCCCTCTGGCCTATCTGAGACTAATACAAGCTAGACGTGTACAGTGACTGACTGAAGATAACAAAACCAGAGAGTGCAGGGGTGACAAGGGACAGTCTATTATAGCCTTACATCAAAATGGAGACACTGGGGGACATTTCCTGTATGCATCATATGAATGGTGTGCCAGTACCTCTCAGAGTGCAGTGGGAACCTCAGTCAAATACCGTATTTTGCGGACACTTTTTAGATAGAAAAAATCCTGCGTCTTATAGTCTGCAGTCACATGTGTTTATGTATTGGCCCCGATGTCTTATTCATCAGCAGGGCTCTTCAGCACTATTTCAAAGCTTGAGGGCTTGCTGGGCTTTCAGCAGAGAGGCAGCAGGGTGAGAGAGCCGCTTTAACCACTTATATCTCCGGACTGGGAGCAGCTAGAGACCTGGTTCTGGTCTTGTTTGAAAGCGGACATTGGGAGATACAGCTGTTAGAAATCAGGTCGGGAATTATAGCAATGGGCTTTTACTCCTGACCCGATTCTAACAGCTATATCACCCAATGTAGTAGACATAATGCTGTGATTCTGATCTTGTTTTAAAGCTTAGACTATCCTAATCAGGAGATATACGTAGTTAAAGCGGACCTCCCCTTCAGCTGTTTGTGACCTAAGCCAGCTGGAAAAGCATTATAGCCATCCTTCCTTGAGAGTTTTTCCTCATATTCCAGGTACTTATGGGGTATACACTGGGTAGCTCTTAGTTCATTTTGCTTCTTTTTTCATTTTACAGGCAAGGAGCAAAGCCCTGTGGTGCTTGTATGTATGTCTATCTATCTCCATGTCTCTCTTTCTCTGTCTATCTACTATCTATCTATCTGCCATCCAATCTATCTCTCCATCTATCGATCATCAATGCCTGAAGAAGGGATCCTCCATTTCATTAAACCAACAGGGAAGGTAGAATAAGTAGAAAATATTTGTTCTAATTTTATATTATCTAAACTGGGGGTGCGTCTTATAGTCTGAAAATATGGTTCTTTTCCCAAGTGCAAAGTGCTGAAAAAGCTTGGGCCAGAGAACTACCACTCTTTCCAACTCAGGGAGACCCATAAATATGCGGTTCGGAACAAGGCATAAGTTCTATGAATTTATATATAAAAACAGAACCAAAAACCTGAAATAAATACATCTACCCCATTATGATTTATGGGTTTCTACAACAAGCGATCAGCAATACAAGGCGGCCGTGCTGCTCCAGAAACCACTGCAAACCATCATTCTGCTGATCAGGTTGTTTAACCCACTGAGCGCACATTGATGGCCTATACTAAATTTTATTTTCCCAGAAAACACCTTTAATACACACCACCTGCACTTACAGAGGAGAAAGTGGCGTTCTGCATCCCAGCTCTGGACTGCGATTACGTAGGAAGCACATTCTTTTAGGACATGTTCAGGTGGCAGATTTTTCCATGCAGATTTTCTCACATACTTTATATCGATATCTGCTTAAAATCCACCTCCCATTGTTATCATGGACTTACAAATTGCATGCTCGTCTTCGGATCAGCCGCAAAAATCCAAGGGTCTGATGAAAAAATCTGCCATGTGAACATGCACTGATTTGTTTTACTTGTGCAAAAAAGCGGCCTGGAAATGAGGAGACGTACTCTGCCGGTCACTAGGTGTCTACAGTTAGACCAAGTTCACACTTCAGTTATTTGGTCAGTGATTTCCATCAGTGATTCTGAGCCGAAACCAGGTGCAGCTCTAAATACAGAGCAGGAGCAGATCTTTCCCTTATACCTCATCTCTGTGTAGGCTTCATACTGGTTATGGCTCGCAATCACTGATGGAAATAACTGAAGTGTGAACTCCGCCTAAGGGTGTATTCAGGCGACGCAGTCGCTTGTGGCTAAAATCACATCAGTGAAATATTGCAATGATTTTCGGTTTTTACAGGTAAATCAAGTCAGCTAAAAAGGTCCACTGGTAAAAACTTAATGAAAACCCCTGCCAAAACCCAAGTGTTTTTTCTATATAGCGTCTATAGCAACATCTGAAAAACATCTTTATTTTGTACTAGAGGCTTTCTATGTCGATCTGTATCAGCCCATCGTAATGCCAGCCTGGATGACCATGGGACAGACATGGTTGGGTAAAACTGCCTCAGACCAGGTTCCCATCTAGCTGGCACCAATGTTCTGCTTGAGAACTCTTCCCGTCCCAGCCGAATATCTCTACAGATAAATGCTCAGCGCTGGCCGACATCCTGATCTATCTGACCAGAGCAGTAGCTAGACTTCCAAAAAGTGGTCACTAAGAGGGGGCACATAGTAAAATAGTGTTACCTTTACACTATTTAAGCATTTTGCAATGTAGAATTGACAAAGCAGTGAGGTAACTCCTGACAAAGTGCCAGCCCTATCAAATAAAGACTGTGCCAGGGGGCATTCGCCCTTCTTAAAAAACAGACATCATGTACTACTACAGGTCAAGTTTCCCTTTGCTAATGAGGCAGGTTGTAGAAGAGACCATAGATGAGCCCAGGGCCTAAAGGATTACTACAGGTCAATACTTTTTGGGCAGGTCTGAGGACCTCTAAGTCTTCATGTCAATCATCTCACGGGCACTTTGTAATTTACTGCTGTTTGGAAAAGGGAAACCGATTTTTCTCATTACCGCTGACAGACAACCCACCTCCTCTTACTTCCCCGTTCACTGACTCACCGCCTTTAGGGGTTTTCTTCTTCAGACGATGGTTCAGAGGTGGCCTCACAAGGCTCCTCACGTCAGGATCATCCTTAAACTTCTTCTTCTGGATCTCCTCGAACCACTCTCCGGACACGGCGTGCAGCCATTTCACATCCCTTTTCCAACTCTTAAGTTTGCTGAAACAAAACACGGAGAGAAGGTTTCTCAATCGACGGCACACAGGGAAAAGTCTACCTCCCAACGCTGCATGTCTATTAGAATAATTAGACGGTCTCTAGACGCAGCAGAGAGAAACCTGTCTGACCAGATGTTTGGAGACGTCACGGGCGCAGCTCGGAGATGACACTCCTGCTGCATGAGGACAGCTGCAGATGTGAACATCTCCTTGAATTACGTACCTGAGGTGATGGTGCTGAGGACACCCAAATGGGCATATAAATATAGGGGAACATGTAGACTACACGGCTCGGGTTAAGGCTACATTCACACAACAGTAAAAAATGGCTGTCACATGGCTAATTTCAGAGCCCATTAAAGTCTATGGGGCTATTCACATGGCTGTTATTTCTGGACGTTTTCACGGCCAGGTGATCCCATTGAACTCAATGGGGCCATTTTTAACGGATGTTTAGACAGGAGTGCACACCTCTAATGACCATTAAAAACAGGTACAATGTAAAAAAAAAGTGCCATACAAGGGCTAAACTATATATAATATGTCATCCACTTGCATGAACAGAGCATTTTGCTCCTTACTAGAGGTAGAAGGACCTGACGCACACAGCGTGGCGACATCACAGTTGAGGATACACCCCCCACCCAGGGTTTCCCAGGTTACGGCCATCGCCAAGCGCTCTCCCCATACAAGTGAATGGGAGCGCACGGCGCTTGTGCGGCCACCGCTTCCATTCATTTCTATGGTGCCGACAGAAATAGGACCCATTGGAATGAATGGTGGACGGCGGCGCATGCACCCTCCAACAACTTTCCCTACTCCGTTCTCGGAGGGACCCGCATCTATCAGACAATGGGGGCATATCCTAACTATATGTCTCCATGGTCTATGATGGAAATACCCCTTTAATATTTCTTACTTTACAGCACTTTTTTCACACCTGCCTAAAACTTCTGAAAAGTATTGTAGCCGATAAGGAGACACAGACATTATAAAAGGGGGTTGTGTTTATGAAGTTAAAAAAAGCAAATAAGCAAGAAAGAAACAGAATACTTAGCCCTATCCCTGCCACTGACGAGCCCGGGCACCATTCACAATCTCGTCCATGGTACAGTTAAGGCTCATTTAGCCGAGAAGATAATCGTTACGATTCCAGCTCATGGTGGACGATAATTGTGTATTGTGAATCTATGTAGCGACTGATTTGTAAAATCGTTGATGCAAATAAGTAAATTATCGGTTCTCGTTAATGAATTGTGGTCATGTAAATGTGCCTCTGGTGACCTTTCCCTTCTCCAAAAGGCCTGTCTGAACACTGTCAAGGATCATCGTTTAACGCTGTGTTCACAGCTCCATTACAGATGATCGGCAGCCTGATCCAGCATAAATGCCGGCTGTCGGCAGGACAAAAAACCACTGCATGTTGTATTTGTCTGTCTGACAGCTGGCATTTATGCTGGAAAGCAGCCGGATCACTGCCGTATCCCATTATAGTCAATATGGATCCACAGTGATCTGCTGAATCTGGCAATGCCGGATTCTCTACCGGACCAACCTACTGGAAACTGGACAGGAGAACGCAGCCTAAGCGAGTATACGACTGGAATATGAACGAATTTGCACATGATGCTCCCTGCATGTAAATGCTCGTCGTCGTCATCACTGGCCTTGTGACGGTAGGTCACTCCTGAACGATTATCTACTTGTCTAAATAAACCTTTACCCATCATGATATCAGTTTATTTAAAGAGGACCTTTCACCGCTCCTGACAGGTCTGTTTAATAGCTTCATGCATCCCCCATGTAATGACAATTCTGGAGCATCTATTCTTTGGCTCTATGTTGTGCCATTCCTTTATTATTTCTACTATATAGTTATGAATGACTTGCCAGCAGTCTGCAGTAAGGGTACAGAGGCGAGGTAACCAGTTGGGGGGGTGTCCCTGCACAGTCTGACTCTATCCAATCAGTGCTGCCATGTTCAGACTGTGCAGGTAACATACGGTAGTAACATAGTACATAAGGCCGAAAAAAGACATTTGTCCATCCAGTTCGGCCTGTTATCCTGCAAGTTGATCCAGAGGAAGGCAAAAAAAAACCTGTGAGGTAGAAGCCAATTTTCCTCAGTTTTGGGGAAAAAATTCCTTCCCGACTCCAATCAGGCATCAGAATAAATCCCTGGATCAGCGACCCCTCTCTAGTAGCTATAGCCTGTAATATTATTACGCTCCAGAAATACATCCAGGCCCCTCTTGAATTCCGTTATTGTACTCACCATCACCACCTCCTCAGGCAGAGAGTTCCATAGTCTCACTGCTCTTACCGTAAAGAATCCTCTTCTATGTTTGTGTACAAACCTTCTTTCCTCCAGACGCAGAGGATGTCCCCTCATCACAGTCACAGTCCTGGAGATAAATAGATGATGGGATAGATCTCTGTACTGACCCCTGATATATTTATACATAGTTATTAGATCTCCCCTCAGTCGTCTTTTCTCTAAAGTGAATAACCCTAATGTTGATAATCTTTCAGGGTACTGTAGTTGCCCCATTCCAGTTATTACTTTAGTTGCCCTCCTCTGGACCCTCTCCAGCTCTGCTATGTCTGCCTTGTTTACAGGAGCCCAGAACTGTACACAGTACTCCATGTGTGGTCTGACTAATGATTTGTAAACTGGTAGGACAATGTTCTCATCACGGGCATCTATGCCCCTTCTGATGCAACCCATTATCTTATTGGCCTTGGCAGCAGCTGCCTGACACTGATTTTTGCAGCTTAGTTTGCTGTTTATTAAAATTTTCTAGATCCTTTTCCATGTCAGTGTTACCGAGTGTTTTACCATTTAGTACGTACGGGTGACTTGCATTATTCCTTCCCATGTGCATAACTTTACATTTGTACACCCCCTAAACTGGTTACCTCCCCTCTGTACCCTTACTGCAGACTGCTGGCAAGTCATTCATAACTACATAGTAGAAATAATAAAGGAATGGCACAACATAGAGCCATAAGAATAAAGGCTCCAGAATTGTTATTACATGGGGGATGCATGAAGCTATTAAACAGGAACATCAGGAGAGGTGAATGGTCCTCTTTAACGACATTTACTGATGGCTCCTCATACTCCATTTATATGTAATCGCCTCTTGTAACTTCAGAGGTCATGCTCCCTCAATCAAAGAAATACTACTGCGACCAGTGAAAATACTCTGAGTAAAAATGAAAAAAATAAATAAAATTTAAAAATTAAAAAAAGACAACTTAATATCGGCATTTTTCAGAGAGAACTGTGTTCAAAGCAAGCACTTACTTACTCCGTGCAACGACTGTCTGGCCATAAAAGCGCTCAGCGGTGACAAATGGCTTTGTTGTGCAGTTGTTTGCAGTAGTAAATGAGGGTGATAGTTTACACCGCTCTCAGCCACTCCGGGATCCGGTGATTTCATTTACAGGATTAATTTTTCAAATAAAAACATCATTGCTGTTTATAATCAATTGTTTGCGACCATCTCAACCAGCGCTGTAAATCACAACAGAACAAGAAGCCACTGAAGGGTTAAATAACTGTTTTAGTAGGAAGCCTGGTACCTGTGCCCAGGTGTCCTGTCCTAGGGCAGAAAGCAGCATGACGGACCTGGCAAACCATTCAAGTCATTGCTACCGACTGAGACATCAGAGCATTGCTGCTAGGAAGATGATGTCCCATATACATTATAGCATTTGACGGAGTACAGTATGGCGGCACACCGCCTCCGAATACAGCTGTACATGGCTTTCTAACACACTGAGGGATTTATAAATAGCGTGGCACAGGGTACTCACCTGACGGATAGTGGTCAGAATCTAGACCTGGGGATGCCAGTTGACCGCACCCCACAGACCTGCAATGCATAGCTGACGGTCTGTCTTCAGGAGTGGAGCTACTGCTAGGGCCAGGTACACAGGTCCTCATTCTGCCCATGTGGTGGCACATACAAGGTCAGAGCTATTGCCAAGATTAGCTGTCCATCTGGAGGACCCAGAACGTCTGTGCATTGCACATAGAGGCCACGGATTTCACCGGCACTACAGAGGAAATAAGTGGAGACTTGATCATGGGGGCGCTTGCTTACTTCGACTACCCATGATCAGCTCAGTGTCAGGTTTTCCCAGCTACTTTAAAGCCTTCAGGTAGATCTCCAGTAAAAAATATTTCTGTGTTTTCATAATAATTTTTAATTTATTTTTTTAAACATGTGCCTCAGAAAGAATATTTGTGTTGTCTAAATTCAATATGAAGATTCATGTGAGAACAAACTCCCCTGGAGGGCACTGACTGCAGAAGAGAACATGTCCGCCAAGTAGTGAGCCTGCCGTACTAATGTAAGGTATCAAATTACTGCCCTAACAGATGGCGGGATATGCCATCATTAATGGTTCAACCACTGGCACCCAAACCCATCCAAGAAAATGAAGCACTGCTCAAGCAGAAAATAAGTCTGAGTGTCTTCTGCTAGCATGTCCTGCAGATTGGGGAAAACCTACTGGAACATCACCTATCCTTCAGAGATAATCTTTGGTGACCACCATCACTCCAGTGTGAAGACCCAAGAATCATCTTCTATCTCAGATTCCTGAACTGTGGACCCGACGGCTGGAGTGTGATAGGTTTACACCAGAGTTATGGTTCAGAAGGGCCCTTCTGGGACTTTGACAATGATCACCTAGGCCATCGTTATCAAATCGTGAGGGGCTGACCCCAAGACACCCACCAATCAGCTAACTCAAGGAGCCTCTGTTGAGCGCAAAGTTAACGTCATTCCTTACAAGGCACTGTGCCGTACATTTGGTAGTGGCTGTGCCTGGTAGCTGGCAGCTCTCTGTGGGCCGGCGGGCCGCACAGTGAACAGGACAGAGCTGTAGTACTATACACAACCACCATCAGATGTAGGGCGGTATGCAGTGCTCGCTGGAGTCCCATGGTACATTCAGTCAGCCTAATTGAGGGAGCCAATGGTCAGGTGCCCACCAATATATCCCAGAAGACCCTTTCAAATGATTACTAAATTTATTGCAGGTTGTAAACTTCCCCGAAGAGGTGATTTTCAAGTCTGAATGGTGGAGAGAGTTTGAGAGAGTCTACCCACAAACATAAAGGCTCCGTGCCCGTATTGCGGACCTCTGTGGTGTGGATACGCACCCATTGGCTTGAATGGGTCCCCGATCTGCAAGGCACGGTGGAAGATCGGACATGTCTTATTTTTTGCGGGGTGGAAGCTTGAATCAGAAGATGAGACATGTCCTATGTTTTTCCATATCTTGCAGATCGCAGACCCAAGTCAATGGGTCCAGATCCAGCACCACGGAGTGCACACGGCCAGTGCATTGCAAACAGCTATTTACAATTTGCAGCATGGGCACGGGGCGCTTACATTCGTGGCCTAAGCCCTGAGTTTTATAAAGCATGGGGAGGAGAAGGACATTTGGGGTGTCATTGGTCAGAAGTTACAAAGGGAGTTGCCAGCAACTGATCTTGATGATTTGCGTGCCCAAATGTATTCAGTGTGGAAGAACAATCCTGAGAAAACCATTAATCCTGAGTAAACCTCACTAATAGCATGCCAAGGAGCGTAAGTGCATGTATTTCTTGTGAGGTGCTCACTCTGAATAGAGATGTTGATCCCGTGATTTCCATAATTCTGTGGCTTTTGCTTGGTGCTGCAGTTTAAATGTTGAGGAGTGAATATGCATGGAGGATGGAGCCATCTCATTATATATATATATATATATATATATATATATATATTATATTATATTATATTATATTATATGAACCCATTTCTTAACAGAAATAATGTACAATAAGTCAGGGGAGGTCAAATACCGGACCGGATTTTAAATGCCGGTCCGGGATTTGGCAGCACCTGGCTGTCCTTAAATAGGCAGCTAGGCTCAGAAGCGGTGTCTCTGTGTTGGGATCTGGGAGCCTTGTGTCTAGATGAAGGCTTGCTACCTGTTTGGCGTGAAAACAGGTTTGTGCTGCTATCCGCAAGGACTCTTTGAGGCAGAATTGCCGCAAGGTGACTTTGTTCGAATATGACTGTTTGTTTTGTCACTTGCCTAAAGTGTGAATAAAACACTGAACTGTTTGATCCAAAGAACTTGTTGCCTCTATACTGGGTCCGCTAATCCCGTCTACCAGAGCGAAACCCCAGACTGGACAAAAAAACAAAAAAAGAGGATACCGGACGGAAATGGAACGGTCTCCATTCTAGTCAATGGAGCCTGTTCAGCTCCAATCGTCTCAGGTAATCTGCTATTTCTATTTTCTGCTCTTCTAGCGGAGCAGAACAACAGACGTATATAGCGTTGATGTGAACTCACCCTTAGTTTACCTTTTGCATGGAGTCCCAGGAGCTTCGAGCCTTACGTCTGCAGATCTACAGCGCTGTACAAACCTTTCATAGCAACACAACAGACACGTGCACCTAATTCCAGCTCTACCATATAATGGTTTGATCCACCTTTTTGAGAAAATGATTTGCATGAGCTGTCACCTACATATGACAGTGATCAAAGTGTGACGCGTTAATCATTGTTTGTCTTCTGTACAGTCATAAAATGCAGAAGATAATTAATGAAAACGCACACCCCTGCAATGGATGAGATTTTGGCTTCGGCTGTTAACACTTCTTGTAAAATTGGCAATTCTTTAAAACCTGCCTGATGTAAAGAAGTAATGCTCCACACTACGCCCGTATTAGCGGCGTTTCATCTCTGTAATGGCCAGTTCCGTTTGCTAGCGCTTCCCTTTTACAAAGAGCGCTATGTCATGGGGCTGGTTAGGAAGTGACACGTACATGGTCCTTAGATCAGCACCAGGGATTATCCTTACTTCTAATATACGCGGTGGTTAGCACTGTTTCTTTCGAGCACAGGGGCAATGTTGGATCAGTGACTAGCACGTAACCGCATCGAGACTTGTATAGGCCCTGCTCCGAAAAATGTAGCATCTACAGAAGCCAAGCATGGCCTAGAGACCCCTGCGTGACCACCTTGGCTACTGAAGATCATTTTTTTTATATACACAATACATGGTACCAGTCCATACATCATTCAGTCATCTTCTAATCTTATTCCACAAGGGAGATTACAATAGATGATAACAGCAAATACACAGGTAGTGTATATCGGAGGCAGAACCTCCAGCAGTAGTTCTCTGGTTCCGGCACTGCCGGATACTGCCGCCTGTCCCGATTGACTATAATGGCGTCCGGCAGAGATCCGGCCACTATCTAGCTAATACGCCGAAAATCAGCCAAAGGAAAAAACGCTGCCCAGGGCGGCCAATTCCCGGAATTCTCTGCTGGAACACCCATCCGCCTATGTGAAACTAGTCTTAGGTATATCCTTAGCAAACATGCTCGTTGTCAGAGCTTTAAGGAGAAGCGCTACTGGACAAGAGCTTGATGAAAGTGAGGAGGCGATTATTGGGTCAATGGGGGGTTGCACCATAGTCTCGAAACACTGTCAAATTGAATAGGTATATTACTGGTACCGGGAACAGCATCTGATGCACTTGTAACGTCCACATACTGACTGTTAGGAAAATTACCTGAGAAATGTAGGTCCAGATTGACAGAAGAGTGGATAGGCCAAAGTCGGCATTTGGTTGCTGGCAGCTAGGACAGGAGGACGATGAAGATTCATTGTAATGACAATGACGTGCATTTGTAATGCGCCTTTCTCACAGGGACTCAAAGTGCAGAGACAGTTGTATGGCCGGGATGACCCCCTGGGAAGTCAGTGGCTGCCATATACAGTAGGTGCTCGACCCTGACACACTACGGTCAATTTTGTAGGAAGCCAATTTAGCCGTCTGTATAGTTTTGGAGTGTGGGAGGAAACCGAAGTACCCGGAGGAAACCCCTGCAAACATGGGGAGAACATACAAACTCCATGCAGATGTTTTCCCTGGTCAGATCTGAATCGAGGACCGCAGCGCTGCAAGTCACCAGTGCTAACCACTGAGCCACCGCGCTGCTCCTCCATAACTGGTGTGAAAACACAGAGGAATCATGCAGAGCCGTGCGAGATGCGAGTCTAATAAATCAGCAATGACTTTGTCTGTGGCCCTCGGTGCTTTCCATTTGTCAGCGACTCCCTGAGGATTATTTACTACTTGGTTGTATATCAAGTGACTATAAATAGTAGACGCTAGACCAGGGATGTCCGACCTGCGGCCCTCCAGCGGTTGCAAAACTACAACTTCCATCATGCTTGGACAATCCACAGCTATCAGGGCATGCTGGAAGTTGTAGTTTTCCAACAGCTGCATGTGGACATCCCTGCACTAGACCCACATAAACATGTCTATTAAGACCTAATGTTAAACACTTGCTCAAGGTGATGCAAATTGTGTAGCTAGGGCATAGGAGAGCTGAAATACTGAAAAAAGACCCCTTGGCATGTCGGAGGAGAGATAATATCCCCTAACACACTGATCCCCCCCTTGCACCATATATTGATCCCGTGTAATGATGAATTAAAGGGGTTGTGTCACCTCGCACATTAGTAGCATACTGCTAGCATGCGCCACCGATTTCAGATAGGTGCCAGTCCCACCCCCGGGATCCACACCTATCTCTAGAAGGGGGCCCCAAAGTTAACGAAAGTGTACCACACATGCAAGGCATGCTCTCTATTCATTTCTATGGGAGTTCCATAGAAACTAATGGCAATCGCAGCCACCGCTCCTTTCACTTCTATGGTAACTCCCATAGGAATGAATGGCGGGCAGCTGCACATGCACGGCGCGCTCTTGTTCACTTTAGGGGCTCCATTCTAGAGGTAGGTATGGGTCCCAGGGCTGGGACTTGCAACTGTCTGAAATAGGTGGCATATCCTAGCAGTATGCCACTCCGAGTCTGGCCTAAAGGCTCATTTACCTGGGACAGCTATTGGGAATGAACAGTCATATGAATGCACGTTCCCGATAATTGCCCTGTGTAAAGGTGCCACTGATCACCGAATGAAAGAGCAAACGCTCACAAGAAACAATGGTTCTGGATGGAGATGGGGGATCGGTCATCCTCATACTAAAGAGAAAATGATAGCAGCATTTACATGCAGCACTCATCTCCTCTGACGAATATTTTATTCCCCATAATTGCCTGCTCACTCAGCCTATGTAATGGGGTCTTAAATGTTTTTTTCGGTACTTCCATATTGATGACCTCTCCTTAGGCACTTCCGCCAATGTTTCGGGCCGCTACTGGTGTGAGAAAGTATACAGTGGAAAGAGACGGAAGCAGAAGCCTCCATCCACTGTGTAGTATCCATGCCCGGTACCCGTTTGGGAGCTGAGCGGCAGTATGTCGGCGCCAGAGACTGCATAGAAGACGGGGGCTTCTTTCCACTGTATAGTTTCTGACGCAAGCCCTAAAACCGCCAATTGGTCACAGTGCCAGGTACAGAACCCCCACCGATCTGATACCGATGACCTATCCTGAAGATAACGCGGGCTCCTTCACAATAACAACATAAACACAAAAGTATTAAATAGCAAAAGTATCTAGAATGGCAAGAGGTGAGCGCTATGAAAGGGTTATGTCGGGGCCAGTACATGACGACACAGGAAGCGCTCGAAGTAAAGAAGTGACCAAAAAGTGTGGCTGTGGAATGTAAAGAGTCGGCTGAACCCAAGGAAGGACAAAAAATATATATATGGCGGGGGGTGTCTACCATAGACAGCTATTAAGCTTCAAAGCAGTGTTTTGGAGACTTTATTTTGAGCCAGGAAAATGTAAAAGTGTTCGCCAGGCCTAAGCACTGATGGCCTAGAGCAGAGAGGGCACCGGCTGGGTGTGGGCCAAGAGTAGGCCTGCCACCTGTGCATTATGACGAATGAGCTCTTCCATTGCGGAGCGCTCGTTACTACAGCCTTTGCCCCCCCTCTTCTACTTGTGTTAAAAAATAAAATAAAACTCACCTCATCCATTCGATCACTCCGCAGGGAACACTCGCTGGATGCTCAGGACCTGCGCTCCAGTGTGATGACGTGTCGCAGCATTGACTGGAATCAGCAGGACCTGCAAAGAGTCATCATGCTGGAGTGCAGGTCCTGTCCTGTGCATTCAGTGCGCAGCGAGTGTTCACCACAGCGCGATCAAATGGAGGAGGTGTTTTTTTTTTTTTTTTGCACAAGAAGATTGAGGAAGGGGGCACTAGTAATACTGTGGCCTCTAATAGGGCATTATTAAATACTGGGAGCCACTTATGGAGGAAACATAATACTAGGGGGGCACTAATGGGGGCATTAATTTCACTGGGGGCCATTAATGGGGCCCTTATTAATACTGAGGGAACACTAATGGGGGCCACTACTGGGGAATTATTAATACTAGGGGCCACTAATGGGGGCCTTATTAATACTGGGGGCCACTACTGGGGAATTATTAATACTGGGGCCACTAATGTGCCATTTTTAATACTAGGAGGTGCCAACGGGGGCATTCATTTTACTGAGGCGTGTGTTAACCCACACCCCCACAGCCTATATTTTATCAGTATGCAGGTTAATTTGACGTGTTGGCACTTTTCGATTAGTGAGTTTTGGGTTGCAGTTTAGGCACTCGGCCTCTAAAAGGTTCGCCATCACTGGCCTACACTGAGGATGGGCGGTACCGATCAATTCCTTTCCGTCTTTACACAGGCACCTCAACAGGACTGGACTATAAAGTGCAGCCGCCTGACCCAGTGTCCACAGGAGTGGGGCCACGTATTCCAGTACGGCCCTTCTAAAACAAACATTTGGACTGAAAAACAAAAATACTGTGCAAATGTTATCAGTAGCGAGTTTGGGTTCAGGTTGTGGTATAGTCTGAAATGCGTTACCACGGACCATAACGCAATTCCATGACGGAATGCCTTTAGAGGCATTCCATTATTCATTCCATCATAATAGAAGTCTATGGGCTGCAAAACGGATCCGTCCCGTTTCAGTTATGTAGGGGAGACCTCTCCTGATCCTGAGTCCTCTCCTGCATATAGTAAATGGGATGGATCCGTTATACAGGCCATAGACTTCTATTATGACCGAATGAATATGCATTCCATCATGGAATTGCGTTATGGTCCGTGGTAACGGAATCCATAACGCAATTCAGATTATACCACAACCCGAAATTTGAAATTCGCTCATCCCTAGTTATCGGCGCTAAATCTTTGAGACCATTTTCAGTTTGTTTTACATTTATATATTTTCGGGCCCAAGAATTTACAGAAAAGTAGGAAAACCACAGCGACGCATTTGCGCTACAAAAAGGATTTGCTCAGCTCTATCTTTTTTAGTTCTTTTCTTTTGGGCAACAGATATGCAGATGTAATGACGGACTGAATGTGCCCCGTGTGTATGTCCAACCCGGAAATAACGTGTCCCTGCAGACTTCTGAATAACACGCTACCTGATCTGCTGCTTCCTTTTGTCGGGGAGGAAATATAACACTTCCAGAGGTGTTGTATCGTGGACAAGCGTTCAGCAAAATCTCATTCATCCTCTGCCTTGGAGCAGTCCGCTCCCCTCATGAATCAGGTGACTCTAGTGACTCACAGACCACGTCTCATTTTTCCTTCTAATTATTTTTTTATTAAAACGAGACCTACAAGTTTACATTAATGTGTATGAAGAAAAAAAGCGATATGCAATGTTTAGTCCTAATGTGACTGTCCATAGCAAAAAAAAGGTTTGGCTAAGAGCACGGCTCTTTTGTTTATCATAACACACTGCCGAGCGGAAGCTTCCGCCTGTGTGTTCGGTGAGGTCACCGGCTTTGATGGGAGGGCTTTAGTGCTGCCCTAGCCGTTTTACAGCCCCATGGAGAGCCCCGGTACGTCACCGGATCTGCAAAAAATGCCTTTGCCCTGCGCGAATTAGCGCATGGCAAAGGAGAGCATCGAAGCATGAACTGCTCCAATGCTTCTGTCACGGTGAAAATGGAGGTATGTCCGGGTTCAGCTCTAATGTATATTTGGCCTCCAGATGTCGGAGTAGATAAGAATCAGGGGTACGTTGGACTTCCTTTTGCTCTTGTGGAGCTGCTGCTCTCCCCATTCACTACACATGCATGCTTGGCAGAGGATCAGGCGAGACAGCGGTTTGCAAAATGAGTGTTCAGCCGACAGTTATCTAAGGTGTATAGCCAGCTTCAAGGGTTATTCCAGCTTTATGGAACTTCTGTACAATACCGCGTCTTGAACAAAGAGATCCACTCACCGGCTCCTCACCGCTCTCAGCGACACTTCCGGTCCTAGGGATCACGTTCTCCACTGTGGCCGACCACTGGCCTCAGGAGCGAAGTGTCCCCAAGTGCAGGGGTGCACCACCAATGAGGCAAGGTGAGGCGACTGCCTCAGGCAGCACCAGGTAGGGGCAAGAGGGGGGCAGCGGGAGGGCCATGGGCAAACGCTCTTCTCTATATATTCAAATGAATCACTGTACTCAGGACAGAAACACAGTTGAATGCTGCGACGTGGCACAGGAGCGATGTCTCCCTGGCCCACCGTTTCCTCCAATAGGCTTTAGTCCTAGTTCCTGTAGCCTTTCAGAGGCCGGTGTCATCATTATGGCACAGGCTAGAAGAGGTCTGTGTCTTGTGCTGCATCGCTGACAGCAGAATGGAGGTATTTGAGTTGATTATTTTTATTTGGCAGCATGGTGTTGGGCCACAGTGGGGGGGTCATTATTTTGTATTTGAAGAAAGCACTATGGTGACATTGCGGATGTAAAAAGGAGCATTTTTGTACTTGCACGCATTATAAGGGGGCCATTCGTTGTACCGGGGGCACTAAAAGGGGACATTTATTTTGTACAGACACACATTATAAGGTGACATTTTTTGTACTTGGTGCACATTGTAAGGAAGCGTTTTTGTACTGGCACAACTTATATGGTGGCCAATATGGGGACATTTCTTCTACATGGGGCACTAAAAATGTTTTGTTTTTGTACCGGCAAACGTCATAAGGGAGCATTTTTTGGATTGGCACACATAAGAGGGTATTTCTGTACTGGGCACAGTTGTTTTTTAGGGCACTATGTGTCAATAATTATTAAAGAGGAACTATCTGTGTGGTACTAGTTTCTGCAGATCATCCTTGGATGTAAGAGGTACATATGTGGCGCAGTATTAGGCTACATGCACATGAATTTGCGGACCGCAAAACACATACGGTCGTATGCATGTAGCCTTAGGCTACATGTACACAAACGGATTTTGTTTCTGTGTCCGTTCTGGTTTTTTTTTGCGGCTAGGATGCGGACCCATTCATTTCAAGTACTATCCGCATTCGTATGTCCGTTCCGTAGTCCCGCAAAAAAAAAAGAGCATGTCCTATTGTCCATTTTGTGGACAAGGATAGGCATTATAAGGCCTCCTGCAGACGAACACCGACCGTAGGGCAGCCACAGCGGATCTCGGACCCATTAACTTTAATGGGACCGCAATCCGGCCGTTCCACAAAAAAGACAGGACATGTTCTATCTTTTTGAGGAACGGAAGTACGGGACGAAACCCCACAGAAGCACTGCGTAGTGCTTCCGTTCCGTGCTTCCGTTACGCACCATTGGGTGATGCTGAATGCGCATGGAACGGTGCCCGTGTATTGCGGATTCACAAATGCCGCAATATGGCAATGGGACACCCACAGTCGTGTGCAGGAGGCTTTACAATGGATCCGTAAAAAAAAAAAAACACGGATGCTATACGGACGTCATCATTTTTTTTTGCGGATCCTCAATTTGCAGACCGCAAAACACATACGTTCGTGTGCATGTTACACTGCATGTTTTGTAGCGCTGTATGTAATGTTTTCCAAGTATGTCTATAACAGTAGGGCTAGAGGGAAGGGGTTAGGTTAAGGAATTGGCCTTAGGGGCGGAGGGGGCACCGTCTCAGTTGTTGCTTCAGGCAGCTGAAAGTCTAGATGCCCCTCTGCCCAAGTGGTACGACATGGCTGGTTCACGTGCTGTCGGAGGACACGTCAAGCACTGAAACTATCCGGGTGTGTACAGTCCTGGAATCAGAAGCATCGCTCGGAGAAGCCTCTGCGCTTGAACCATGTGGCGGGTAAAAGGAGTTCTTTCTTTAGGGTCCATTCACATGCCCGCAATTTTTTTCCGGCTCCGTTCCCGATTTTGCGGACCCATTCATTTTCAATGGGGCCAGAACTGATGCTATGTGCTGTCCACATCCGCATTTCCGGATCCGCAATTCCATTCCTGAAAAAAAAAAATAGAACATGTCCTATTCTTGTCCGCAATTGCGGACAAGAAATGCATATTCTATTATAGTGCCGGCGATGTGCGGTCCGCAAATTGCGGAACGCACGTTGCCGGTGTCCGTGTTTTGTGGATCCGCAATTTGCAGACCGCAAAACACCTACGGACGTGTGAATGGACCCTTAGGTACAGCCCAAATCTTAAAAGTTCCCTAAAGCTGGAATAAACCCTACAGGAACCACCCACAGAAAAAGTATGCATAAACTGATATAATCTACAGTAAATTACAAAGCTGAGCAACGTTGTACATACATCATATTACTTATCTTATCACTAGCTACAGCCTGTAATATAATTTAGAGCTGCATTCACAATTCTGCTGATGGTTAAACCCTTCCCGCCACAGCCAGTTTTCATTTTCTCCTCCATGCCTTCCAAGAGCCATAACATTTTTATTTTTCTGTTCATGTAGCTGAATAAGGGCTTGTTTCTTTTGCAGGACAAGTTGTATTTTTAATGGCAAAGTTTGGAATGAAATGAAAGAAAAAATATAAATCTGCCATTTTTGTTTAAGGTTATAAAAAAAATGATCATGTCACCTTATTCTGCGGGTCAGCATAGTTACATTGATACCATATTATATGTTTTTTCTTATATTTTAATACTATTGAAAAAAATAAACTTTGAAATAAAACAAGCTTGTCGACAGAAAACCTTAGATTTAGCGGAGCTCCTGTAATACAGCAGAAGAGATTATTTTCCTATATCACATTACTGTACAATGCAAGTGTGAAAGATTACTCTTCTTAGGATGCAAATCACCATTGGAAGATGGAGGCAGACATTAGAAAGAGCAAAACAGACTGGGCAGATTCGAGCTCTGAGGTCTATAATAGCTTATAATAAACTGTAAATGGTCGTCCTAAAACTGCATCGAAAAGTGGTCTTTTTAGGCTACTTTCACACCTGCGGTAGGTGCGGATCCGTCTGGTGTCTGCACAGACGGATCTGCACCTATAATGCAAACGCTAAGATCCGTTCAGAACGGGTCCATTTGCATTACCATGAACAAAAAAAAAAAAAATGTTTTTGTTCATGATAATGCAAACGGATCCGTTTTGACTTTACATTGAAAGTCAATGGGGGACGGATCCGTTTGAAAATTGAGCCATATTGTGTCAACTTCAAATGGATCCGTCCCCATTGACTTACATTGTTAGGCCCCATGCACACTGCCGTGTTTCACAGCCGTGTGCGGGCCGTGGAACCGCGGCCTGGATCCCTCCTGAGAGCAGGAGCGCACGGCGTCACTGGTTGCTATGACGCCGTGCGCTCCCTGCTGCCAGCACAGTACAGTAATACACTGGTACGATCTATACCAGTGTATTACTGTATTGCGGCGGCAGCAGGGAGCGCACGGCGTCATAGCAACCAGTGACGCCGTGCGCTCCTGCTCTCAGGAGGGATCCAGGCCGCGGTTCCACGGCCCGCACACGGCTGTGAACAACGGCCGTGTGCATGGGGCCTAAGTCTGGACGGATCCGTTTGCCTCCGCACGGCCAGGCGGACACCCGAACGCTGCAAGCAGCGTTCAGGTGTCCGTCTGCTGAGCGGAGGATAAACGGTGCCAGACTGATGCATTCTGAGCGGATCCGCATCCACTCAGAATGCATTGGGGCTGGATGGAAGCGTTCGGGGCCGCTTGTGAGAGCCTTCAAACGGAACTCGCAACGGAGCCCCGAACGCTAGTGTGAAAGTAGCCTAAGTTGGTGGTCTTCTCAAAGAAAATGGCCAGTGTGCATAGTATATGGTGGAATCTGTCACAGGAACTCTGGTCTGGATAAGGGGGTGATCTGCTCAAAGAGGTGGTCTTTTGGAGAGGTTTCCCTGTACTTGTTTAAGCGGCCAAATGACATGCAAAGCTTGACATTGATTTAAAAAAAAAACAAAAAAAAAAAAACAAGATTAGAACATTTTCTACTTTTGTACAGCAAAATGGACTGAAGAGACCGGGCGAGAAGCCTTTCTTCTGGTATTTCCCTGTCAGTACTGACCAGGAGGACACTAGAGAAGAAACCAAAAAAAGCCAAGGGCAGCTTATACTGAAACTATGCCATATTGAAGGGGTTTTCCAGCCCCATGAAATATTTTACAAAGAGCAGACAACACTAAATATTCACTTAACTAATCCACTGCCATTCCTGTGCCGATGCATCCATGGTCTCCCACCAGTCTCTGTTTATAGGGCTCCAGCTAAGACACATGACGGCTGCAGAGGTGACATGTGGACACCCCTGAGGTCACAGCGGTGGTCAGTGACTAGCCTGCTACACAGAGGCTGGACACGGGCCAGGGAAGTATCGGCATCAGAGAATTAGTAAGGTACCGGTATTACTATTTTGTTACTTTATACCATTGTTAGGCCTGTTTCACACTTGCGTCGTGTCTTTCCGGATATGAAATCCGGCAGGGGATCTTAAAACCGGAATTAAATGGATCCGTGCCATTTATTACATCCGGATGCATCAGTTTTGGTCGGATCCAGTTGTATTAAATCGAAACTGAACAAACCGCTAACAACAAAAATGGATCCGACACCACTGACTTACATTTATTTTCATGCCGTTTCGCCAACCGGACACAAAACCGCAGCTTGCATCAGCTTTGCGTTTGGTCAAAAAAAACACTACAAAACAGAACGCATCCCGATCAGTTCTGTCCCAACGAAATGGGGGCAAAACTGATCCGCTTCGGCCCAGTTTTGAGATCCTCTGGCGGAGGAGGTCAAAACCGGAATGCCACAACGCAAGTGGTTAGCGGTTTGTGAAAAATGTTATGGGGTTAGAAAACCTGTTTAATGTATTCACGATGGCAGCCTTTCCATATTTACACAAAAACTAAAAATTCATGTGACGCTATTCATTTTAGACATACTGGCCCAGATTTTATAATGTGTCTGTGCCAAAAATCTACGTAGAAAAAGTGGGGCAAATTGGCGCATCTAGGGTTTCTAGACTTTATTCCGACATGCGGGGTGGGGAATAGCCGGAATGTTATAGGAGGGGGCGTCCTCTGCTGATAAATAGGGTCCCAAGGGTGGAATAAACTTCAGGCAAAACCTTGTGAATGGATTCTAAGGGCGTCGAAAACAGAATCCTACAGTCTCAGTCCTTCAGAGTATGGCTTCATTCAGACCGTTGGATACTACGGCCAGGGGTCTAATGACCTGGACTTACAGCAGCCACTAGACTCAGGGTCAGCCGTCATATGGCCACTAAAGTGCATCCGAATCCGTTTTTACTGGTGGATTATTGCAGTTTATGAATGGGCGTCCACAGATTTTAATTAGGGAATAACGTATTTATAGACATATTTTATTCACCGTGCCGAATACGTGCGGACTCCTAGTCACTTATAAGTGGCGCACACACCCAGCCCCACTGGAAGCCAACACAATCATTGCTGGTCTAAGCAAGTCCATCCAGTTTTCAATAGACAGAATAATTACCAAAGCAAAAACAATAAAAGTAAAACTCACAGTCACATAAATGTAAACAGGCGGGGGAACCCTACAGATACTGAACAGTAACCGCTGTCATTTACATAGTCAGTAATGGTGAATCGGGATAATGTCAGTGATGTTAGCGTAGACGGAACTGTGTAGTTCCTGGGCTACTGCAGAACAGCTGATGGGCTGGGGCGGCAGGAGTCGGACCCCCAGCAATCTGATATGGATCACTTAAGCCTCATTCACACGTCCGTGTTCAAATCCGTGAGCAGGTGGTCAGTGATGCATCCATGAAGGATCCGTGTTGGGTCCGTGTGTCCGTTTTTTGCTGTCCGTGTTGCATCCGTGTTTCACGGACACTGAACAGCTAAAAACATGTCTGAATACACACGGCCGTGTTCTGCGGCCGTGAACGGTCCGTGGTATGCCGACCTGGATTCCTGCTAACAGCAGGAGCACACGGCGCCAATAGTTGCTATGCCGCCGCTGCACTACAGTAATACACTCGTATGATCTATATGAGTGTCTTACTGTAGTGCAGCGGCGGCATGAAGCGCACGGCGTCATAGCAACCAATGACGCCGTGCGCTCCTGCTGTCAGCAGGAATCCAGGTCGGCATACCACGGACCACTGACGGCCGCGTGCATTCGGCCTAACGTGAATGGAGACGTGTGCTGTCCATGGAGAAAGCGTGCAGCACACCTCCGTGGAACACTGACGTGTGAATGAGGCTTTATCCCGAGGAAAGTCCTTCAACATAAAAATCCTGGACAAACCCTTTATATAGTACCTACCTAAATCCATATAAATTGAGCTCCCCCTAGTGGTGACTGCAGGCAGCCAGGATGCCATCACTGACCTTCCTGACTACGTGAAGGGAAGAACGGAATTTGGAGCACTGTGCCAGACCCCAATATATTAGGAAATTATTCAGCACAGGGTTTTGGATTTGCTGCTTGTACAAGTTCATGTTTTGATCAGCTTTTCTGATGCAATTTCTGAAGCCAAAACCAGGTGTGGATCGAAAAGGGATCATTAAGAGAATTCATGTATAATGTTGCCCGTACATGATGTGGCAGGGAAGAACAATCCACATGAAGATCACCACTAATTGCCAGGCCGCACCTGTAATTGCTGGTTGGCACCTGTACATGCTACTTGCTTCAAACAGTATGTACAAGCATAGTCGGGCAGGTACAGGTGTGACCCCTGGCAATTAGACCTGCTGCCGGCTGCGTTGTGTATGGGCAGCCTAAGGCTGGGCATTACAGGCAGTGGATGTGAAACCACTGTGCCAACCAACTGTTTTTGACTTTGGGTTAGACCCAAGGGCATTATCCTGGGTCCTCTTGCTTTCACAAGTAAACTTCTTTATAGGGTTCTGGGCTTTGTTGCAGGGGAGCCTCCAGACTGCTACCTCTTGGAATAGTCCCAGTGTGGATTTGCTGCCGATTCACTGAGGTCGGAGAAACTGGCATGAAGCATCGGGGGTTCAGGCTTGTAGTCAGGAAACAGGTGGAGGTCAGGGCTGGCTGTGCGAATCCATAAAACAATTCCAACGTCAGTATGACAAATAGGATAAGGTCAGGGCAGGTAACAAAGAGTCAGTACAATAAACAGGCTAAGGTCAGGGCAGGCATCGAAGGGCGAGAGTTAAAACAGGCCAAAGTCAGTACACAGGCAGACAAACTTAATAGCACACCTAAATGAGGAACTAGCACACTCCCCTAGGAGAAGTTGAAGTTTCTGAAGCCAAAACCAAGTGTAGATCATAAATAGATGGATATATAAAGGATAAAGAATGGATACTTCCTCATCTTTTCCAAATCTACTCCTTGTTCTAGCTCCAAAAACTGCACCAGCCTCACATTCACATTCCACTTCTCCTATTTTGTGAATCCACACCAGATTTTATCTTCAAAACTAATACCTGAACGTGTATGGGCAGCCTTACAAAGAGATATACCATATTGGCCACCGACACCGATATTTCCTGACAATGGCACCCGTCAGGCAGCAAGTGAACAGTCCGTTCTGATAGTCGATGTGTTGGAAGCCGAAAAAAGGGTCAGGTGAAAGGATTTGATGGACTCTGACATGTGCCAAATTGTGGCTAGACGACTGGGTCAGAACATCTCCAAACGGACAGGTCTTGTGGGTTGTTGCTGGTATGCAGTGGTTGGTACTTACAAAAAGTGGTTCAGGAAGGACAACTGGTGGAACGATGACAGTGCCATGGACATACAAGTCTCACTGACTGAAAGCTCCCCCCGCTGTGGGCCCCTTGTGTCAACACCTTGTCTACGTTACGTCACACATGGGGGACTCTTCACCGCTGCTACAAAATTTCTTGAAGCTAGATACCACAGGACACCTTCAGAAGTCTTGTGGAGTCCATGACTCTAAATGTCAGAGCTGTTTTGGAAGCGTGAGATGGCTGTGCCCAATATTAGGCAGGTTGTAATGTGATGGTTTATACACATTATGCAGCCCTGTTATTCTGGATTATTACTCTATGGATCACTTGGCGGAAGGAAGCGGCGACCAGAACGACGTAACTTCAGATAAACAGACTTACCCCAAATGATCATTTATACAAGGACACCCCGGAAGAGGCATCATTGCTCAGAGGCCTATAAGATACCTACCATTTGCATTGTCTTTGGTGCTAGTAACTATTTACATTATACACATTGTTTCCATGTGACTTGTATCTTCAGCTATGTGGGACTGTTCCTTACTAAGCCTCGCAGACAATATTCACTACCTAAACCTAATTGCTCTGACTTAGGATCTGCCCATATATGATGCAATGCAGGAATCGGACACAGTGGCCCTACAACCAAACTATGGGCAGATGTCCTCACAGAGACCCATGGAAGGAAATGAGACAACACTCCTCTTGTAAAAGGGGTTATCCAAGAGTATAACACCCCCCCCCCCCCCCCACAATGGCCCGTCCCCTCCTATGGAAGATATTTCCTCAGTCCCCCCCGTCTCTCCAGGTGACGTCACCTGTGATGCTAGGGAAGCAAGTCACCATTGTGGCCTGCTATTGGCTGCACCCCACCCCAGGTAGTTTTGATCCGCACAACAGGGAGATGCAGCGGTGGCCATGCAGGGATCCGGAGGGACACGGGTACCCTCCATAGGAAGGGAACGGACATTGTGGGGGGTGTTTACACTGTTTGATAACCCATTAAAAATTATTTTAAAAAAAAACTGTACTGTTCTATACATTAAAGGGGTTATCCAACCTCTATAATGCCCGAGTCCCTCACACAAATTGTACTTACCTCGCTCCCCGACACTCGCGTCCCTACTGATTACCTCATGGCCACCGTTCCATCTCCTTGTCGCACATATCTAAACATCCGGATACAGGGGGGAAGGGGGAGGCTCGTCCCCATCGTGGCCTGCTATTGATAGCGTATGTTTTGATCCGTGCGACTGTGAGATGCAGAAGAGGCTGTTTGGGCGTCAGAAGTGACACAGGTGCCGGGGAGCGAGGCAAGTACAATCTGTGTGAGGGGCCCGGGCATTAAGGGGGTTATTATAGGGGTTGGATAACCCCTTTAAATAAAAACTCACACAGCACCGATAAACGCACTAAAATAACAATAACAATTTTCACGCAGCCCCATTCACTTCTATGGGGCCTGCGTTGCGTGAAAAACGCACAATATAGAGCATGCTGTGATTTTCACGCAACCCACAAGTGATGCGTGAAAATCACCGCTCATGTGCACAGCCCCATAGAAATAAATGGGTCCGGATTCCGTGCGGGTGCAATGCGTTCACGTCACGCATCGCATCCCCGTGGAAAACTTGCCTGTGTGAAAGCTTCTATTGGCTGATAAGGGTCATGTGACCAGGCTTCTATTGGCTAATGCATTTTTTAGGAATATCTCACGCAGGGATGAGGCAGTCTGAGCGTGAGCTGCAGGGAGAAAGTCACCCTCCCTCCCTCGCACCCCTGCAGCTGACAGAAGTTGATTTTCACCTTCATTTTTTTCAATCTCTGTCGGCTGCGGAGTGGGAGGGGGTGTGACCTAACCGGATTGGGGGAGTGGATTAGAGGGACCTGGGGGCGGGGTTTTTAAGTCCGTCTTTTTGTGCCCCCCTGACCTGTCACCTCCACAGCACTCTGCTCCCTTAACAGTGTCATCCACAGCACCCTGCCCCTTTTAAAGCTGACCTACAGCAGTAAAGAAAAATGGCTGGGTTGTTATGGAAACCTGGTGTAAAACTGTGTGTATGTGGAGACTAAGGACCTGCGTAATTCTATTGGCTGATAAGGGACATGTGACCGTGTGTATGGCAGTTGGGATATGAGTGAAAGACTTGCAGGCTTGTATTGGCTAATGTAGGTCATGTGATGTGCCATATTTGCATTTTTGGGGAATATCTCAGGAACAGTACGTGCTAGAGAGCCGAGATCCCCACAAGATTTAATTCCAGGTAGCCAGAGATGTGTATACCAAGTTTCGTTGAAATCGATGGTTGCGTTTTTGAGTGATCGCGGAACATAACATACATACGTATATATATATATATATAGATGTCTACGTAGCTGTGTGAGGGCTCATGTTTTGATGATCTGCAGTTTTTAGTGATACCATTTTAGGCTGTGCATGACTCTGATCACTTTTTATTCAATTTTTGGGGGAGGGAAAGAAATGGAAAAAATAAAATAAAATTGGCCATTTTTATTTATTTTCCATTACGCCATTCGCCATATGGGATAAATATTTTTTTATTTTAATAGCACTGACATTTCAGGTAGCGGAGATGCTTACGACGTTAATTCTTTTTAATTCTTTGACTTTGGAGAAAGGGGGGTTGATTAGAATTTTAATATTTTGAAAAATATTATTTATTACCTTTTTTTGTAAAACAGCAGGCACCAAGATCCGCAGGCATCGTGAAGGGGTTCATCCAATTAAAATGTTGTGGAAGGACCTGAAGTGAACAGTTCATAGAGGAAACCCACCAACATAACAGAGCTGAAGCAGTTTTTTTACATGGCGGAATGGACTCAAATTCCTCCAAGCCGATGTGAAGGACCAATCACCAATTACTGAACGCGGGGGTCACACCGGATACTGAGAGCGAAGGTTCCCATACTTTTGTCGCTCACAGACATGGGACATTGGACCATTTTTTCTCAATAAACAAATGACCAAGTGTAATATTTTTAACTCATTTGTTTGATTTGGTATTTTTTTTTTATCTACTTTTAGAAAGTTTTATATCACATTTATGCAGAAAATTCTGAAGGGTTCAAAAACGTTCATGCAGCACTGTATAATAGAACAGAATGGGAATAAAACGACCTGCACATTAACATCTAATATCAAGTGATTCATTTCTTCCTCGGGTGTACCAGTGACCTGTAATACTACTCCCATCATGTCCCCTGGGTTAGTGGAGCAGGAATTTCCTACCTATGCCGCCGCTTGATCTTTTCCTAGTTGACTCCCTCCTGTACTTCCTTATGTTGTGGGGCGGTGGAGAGATGCAATCCATTATCATGTGAAGACCTATCAGTATCAGCACGCAGCGGCGTATTGCGTAAGAGCCGTTATATAAGACGGACGGATCTCAGCCAGCAGCTCCCACAAGCTGTGTACAAATGGCTCATACACAGTGACATCCTGAGTCCAGGGTGGGCTGTAAGGGTATGTTCACACTGCGCTGTTTTACATGGATTCTGAACTCAAAAACTGCGCCAAAAACGTTTGCAACTCATCCCTATTGAATTAAATGAGGAAACTGCTTGAGGTGTTGTGTCACAAAACATATTCTGCATCACACCAGTCCCTGGATCTGAATACTTTTGTAATTGCATGTAATTAAAAATGTATTAGAGCCTCTGAGTTATTCAATAAAATGTATCTGTATAGCGCCACCTGCTGTTAGTTATTTTTATTATTCCTTTTTTCTTACTGAGCTGGTCGAACGTGTTCAGCTTAACTCTTCAACCGCAACAAGCCATATGTTCTGCAGCAGAAAGGACACGCCCCCTGAGCTGCAGCAGAAAGGACCCCCCAAGCTGCAGCGGAAAGGACACGTCCCACTGAGCTGCAGCAGAAAGGGCACGCCCCCATGAGCCGCCAGGCGGAAGATAATCTAGCAGAGCAATTGGAGCAGTGAAGATGTGGAGATCTCTGGACCCATGTGAGGTGCAGGGCTGGTTCTAGCTTTGTTAGAAAGAGATTGTCATGTACTATATGACGTCTGATTTTTTACATCAATCATAGCAGAACCCTCTTAAGGCCTCATGGCCACCAGTTTTTATTTTCTGCATCCGATCCACCATATTGGAGGAACAGATGCGAAAGCATTCATTTGAATGGGACTGCAAAAAATGCAGAAAAACACACCGTGTGCTGTCTGCATCCGTATGTCCGCGCTGTCGTCTTGCGGACATGGATAGGACATTTCTATTGAAGGGAAAAAGAAAATGGCGGCATGCACAAGGCCGGTATCTGTTTTGTGGATCTGCAAATTGCAGACCGCAAAACACACACAGTCATGTGCATGAGGCCTAGTTCATATAGCCTACTTTTTCCTGCTTGCGGTTTTAAAAACTGCGCTAAGTGAAAAAAATGACACGTTCATTCTTGATGCCGATTCCACATCCAGAGTTCCCACTCTGGAGGAAAACCCATGTCAGAACCGCGTTGTAATAAAAACCGCATCCTAAAAAAAACATAAGGAATCCGGACGCAGATTCCACATCAGGTTTTTTTTAGCACAGAAAAAACTGTGTGTGAACATACCCTATTATGGCTGCGAGTGCCACCCAGATTTCCCAGACTTCAGCAAATCCACTACGATAGAAGATCAGGGACGTTGCTGCAATAAAGAGGGAAAGTTTAAAAAGAAAAAAGAGAGAATATTTAGGGGAGCGTAGAGCAAAATGTCAGCCTTGATGGAAGTCAAAAAAGATCCAAGTGCCAAGTCGCATGCAGTACTGACCGGTGTGACAGAGGGCAGTGTTGAGCAATCTACAGCACAGCGTAGATCAGAGATCAGCAACCTTCCGCACTCCAGCTGTTGTGAAACTACAACTCCCAGCATGCTCCTTTCGCTTCTTTTGGAAGTTCAGAGAACAGCCAAGCAAATGTGCATGCTGGGAGATGTAGTTTCACAACACCTTGAGTGCCGGATGTTGCTGATCCCTGACGTAGATAAAGGCATAGCCTCAGGATGACAATCATCTCCATAGGTCCTATTAGGTCACCGATTTGGGGGGTCCCCTCCCCCTCATTATGTCTAATAATCAGCGGTAATCAGGGGGCTTTCAGATTGCAGGTCTGCTATATTAAAAAAAATTAGACAATCCCTTATAGAGGGAATCTCAACGTCATATTGGTGGGGGTCTAACACCACAGGAGCAGCCGTTCTGGGCACCCGCAGCGGTGAAGAACTATATAGCTGTATGAAGTGGAAGCAGAAGGCTCTGTTCACTGTGGAGGAGATTTATCATCTCCCTGGCATCTGAGAAGTGGCGTGACAAGGGCAAGAAGGGGCATGGCCAAACGGGGCGACAAGTTAATCTTCACTTATGCCAAATGAAGGCAGAAATCTACGGCAGCGTGGAGCGGCCCTAGACTTCCGTTTAGGTGCACGGACCGCCGAGGTATGCCTGAGCCTCGTCATAGATTAGGTGCATCCTCCTCATAGAGCGCCAATCTTGATAAATCTCGCCCTGTTTAATTTACGGGACCAAAATTCTGCAGCTTACCCCGCCACGGTCACCCCATCTGCTTCCAGCTCTGGACACTGTATGGTTTCCAGTCGCTGCCCAAAAACAGCTGGTTGGTTGGGGTTCGGGGTGTGAGACCCCACTGATCTGATGACCTGTCCTGATGGATTTCTATAGATACGGTCCAAGTCCTGGGGACATCAGTGCACGGATGACACAACGAGGACTGGCCACTAGAGAGGAGCGAATCGACTTGGGATGGTAAAAATTCGTTCTAATACTGTACAGAGAATGTATGGGCTCTGATGAGGCAAAACTATTACTTTGCGAAGTCGCGCGTGACTTCGGGAATTAATTATCACTAGGGCTGCACGATATGGGAATTTTGTGCAATTGCGATTAGGGCCCTAAAAATTGTGATAACGATATGCGATGCAATATTTTAAAGGAATTGTGCTAGAGGTCTATTTGCTTGGATTTTCCCATATGAGCCGCTGACGCGGCTGGGTATGACATAGTTATGGGGGATCTGTGGAGGGCGCTGTTATATGGGGGATCTGTGGAGGACGCTGTGTTGTGGGGGATCTGTGGAGGACGCTGAGTTGTGGGGGATCTGTGGAGGGTGCTGTTATATGGGGGATCTGTGGAGGACGCTGTGTTGTGGGGGGGGGATCTGTGGAGGACGCTGTGTTGTGGGGGATCTGTGGAGGACGCTGTGTTGTGGGGGATCTGTGGAGGACGCTGTTATATGGGGGATCTGTGGAGGGCGCTGTGTTGTGGGGGATCTGTGGAGGACGCTGTGTTGTGGGGGATCTGTGGAGGACGCTGTGTTGTGGGGGATCTGTGGAGGACGCTGTGTTGTGGGGGATCTGTGGAGGAAACTGTGTTGTGGGGGGATCTGTGGAGGACGCTGTGTTGTGGGGGATCTGTGGAGGACGCTGTGTTGTGGGGGATCTGTGGAGGACGCTGTGTTGTGGGGGATCTGTGAAGGACGCTGTGTTGTGGGGGATCTGTGAAGGACGCTGTGTTGTGGGGGATCTGTGGAGGACGCTGTGTTGTGGGGGATCTGTGGAGGACGCTGTGTTGTGGGGGATCTGTGGAGGACGCTGTTGTATGGGGGATCTGTGGAGGACGCTGTTGTATGGGGGATCTGTGGAGGACGCTGTTGTATGGGGGATCTGTGGAGGACGCTGTTGTATGGGGGATCTGTGGAGGACGCTGTTGTATGGGGGATCTGTGGAGGACGCTGTTGTATGGGGGATCTGTGGAGGACGCTGTTGTATGGGGGATCTGTGGAGGACGCTGTTGTATGGGGGATCTGTGGAGGACGCTGTTGTATGGGGGATCTGTGGAGGGCGCTGGTATATGGGGGATCTGTGGAGGGCGCTGTTATGGGGGATCTGTGGAGGGCGCTGTTATGGGGGATCTGTGGAGGACACTGTTATGGGGGATCTGTGGAGGACACTGTTATGGGGGATCTGTGGAGGACACTGTTATGGGGGATCTGTGGAGGACACTGTTATGGGGGATCTGTGGAGGACACTGTTATGGGGGATCTGTGGAGGACGCTGTTATGGGGGATCTGTGGAGGACGCTGTTATGGGGGATCTGTGGAGGACGCTGTTAATGGGGGATCTGTGGAGGACGCTGTTATGGGGGATCTGTGGAGGGCGCTGTTATGGGGGATCTGTGGAGGACGCTGTTATGGGGGATCTGTGGAGGACGCTGTTATGGGGGATCTGTGGAGGACGCTGTTATGGGGGATCTGTGGAGGACGCTGTTATGGGGGATCTGTGGAGGACGCTGTTATGGGGGATCTGTGGAGGACGCTGTTATGGGGGATCTGTGGAGGACGCTGTTATGGGGGATCTGTGGAGGACGCTGTTATGGGGGATCTGTGGAGGACGCTGTTATGGGGGATCTGTGGAGGACGCTGTTATGTGGGGGATCTGTGGAGGACGCTGTTATGGGGGATCTGTGGAGGACGCTGTTATGGGGATCTGTGGAGGGCGCTGTTATGGGGGACCTGTGGATGGCACTGTTATAGGGGATCTGTGGAGGACGCTGTTATAGGGGATCTGTGGAGGGCGCTGTTATAGGGGATCTGTGGAGGGCGCTGTTATATGGGGGATCTGTGGAGGGCGCTGTTATATGGGGGATCTGTGGAGGGCGCTGTTATATGGGGGATCTGTGGAGGGCGCTGTTATGGGGGACCTGTGGAGGATGCTGTTATGGGGGACCTGTGGAGGGCGCTGTTAAGGGGGACCTGTGGATGGAGCTGTTATAGGGGATGAGTGGAGGACACATAGGGCCATGAGGGGGGCCAGCTTAAGACATATAGCATCTTATGCTGGTCCCCCTCATGTGTCCTAAACTGGGCACATAACTGCCTTTTGCGTGTAAAGTGTTTTACTAGTGTGTGTGTGTGTGAAACAATCTCTCTCCTAACAGGTCCGGCCTCTGTACTCACTATGAATGCAATGCACTGCAGCGAGCGGCAGCGAGCTGGCCGGCCGGCGCGTGAGTCACTTAGTAACGCTCCTGCTTCCTGAATTCATAGTGAGTACAGAGGCCGGACCTGTTAGGAGAGAGAGTGTTTCACCCACACACACACTAGTAAAACACTTTACATGCAAAAGGCAGTTATGTGCGTAGGGCCCCTTTATATATAATCGCGGCATTTTTGGGTCGGCCAAATCGCCATATCGCATTTGGCGATTATCGCGATTCGATAATTTTTTTGATTTATCGTGCAGCCCTAATTATTACTGTAAAAAACCTTAGAACCAAACTCCGTCTCGGTTGCGAATGGTATCTTGGAACCAAACCCGTCCAGTATTAGGGCTCATGCACACGACCGTATGTAATTTTGGGGTCTGCAAATAAACAGATCCGCAAAAAATACGGATGACTTCCGTGTGCATTCCGTATTTTGCGGAAAGGAACATCTGGCCCGTAATAGAACAGTCCTATCGTTGTCTGTAATGTGGACAATAACACATAAGGACATGTTCAGTTTTTTTGCACAATGGACATACGAAATGCACACGGAGCAACTTCCGTTTTTTTTTGCAGACCTATTGAAATTAATGGTTCCGCATGCGGTCCGCAAAAAAAACTGAATGTACACGGAAAGAAAATACGTTCGTGTGCATGAGCCCTTAGAACGAATTGATTTGCTCATCCCTACTGGCCACCCAGGATAATTTGATGGCTTGTGTCCTATCCTAATGGTAGGACATCGATATCTGTAGCCGGAAACCCCCTCTGTGTGAAAATACCCTAAGACAGTATTCAGTGTGTACATACGTCTGTGTGCGCGCAGCGCTGGATGGAATCGGTCAGTAGAGGGCGCCGGCGGATCTCCTTGCAGGCAGCTTTCATACACTTGCGTTAATGCCTGACAGTTTATAGACAGACATGACTCGCTGCTTTCTAAACACAAGTGACACTCCAGCCTAAGGCCTCTTGCACACGAATGTATTTTATTTCCGTATATCCGTTCCGCTAAAAGATAGAACTTGTCCTATTATTGTGCGCATAATGGACAAAGACAGGACCGTTCTATTAGGGGACAGCTGTTCCGTTCCGCAAAATACGGAATGCACACAGATGTCATCTGTATTTTTTGCAGACTGCAAAATACATACGGTTGTGTACAAGAGGCCCAAGGCTGAAGCAAGTAGTCTGCGGCCTCGGGCGCGCGACCTTCCACATTCCACCCTGTGAGCGCCACACAGGGGAATCTCAACAGTCTGAATCCCACTAAGGGCTCATGCACACAAGCATACGATTTTTACGTCTCCGTTCCCTTTTTTATTTACAGGTCCGTATGTGGAACCATTAACTTCCATGCGACTTGGAAAAAAACAGAAATTCTTTGGTGTGCATTCTGTCTGCATGTCCGTTCCGCAAATAAGATAGAACATGTCCAATTCTTGTCCGTTTTGCGGACAAGGACAGGCATTGTTAGGGCTCATGCACACAAATGTATTTTCTTTCCATTCATTTCAATGGGTCGCAAAAAAAACTGAAGTTACTCTGTGTGCATTCCGTATGTCCTATTTAGGTATGAAACATCCGAAGTCGATTTGCATAAAACTTTGTTTCAATACTGTACGGTTTTTATTTATTTTATGCGTTACGGCGTTCACCGCATCGGAGATATTTTTTTATATTTTAATAGTTCGCACTTTTTCGGGCATGACGATATGTAATATGTTTATTTATTGTTTATATATTTTATATGTAAAATTAGGAAAGGGGGTGATTTATACTTGATATTTTGGTGGGGTTTTTTTTATTTTTTTTTTAAACTTTTTATTTAATAACTATTTCCCCCCTTAGGGGCTAGAACCTGGGATCTTTTAGGCTGGGTTCACACCTGAGCGTTTTACAGCGCGTTCTTACGCGCTGTAAAACGCACAACAGGCAAGAACCAATGATTCCCTATGGGAATGGTTCTCACCTTGGCGTTTTACAGCGCGTACGATCGCGCTGTAAAACGCCCGACGCTCAAACAAGTGCTTGAGCTTTTTTTTGGGCGTTTGTCGCGCGTTCCCGCACATAGATATTCGGGAACGCGCGACAATGTGTGCACGCCTGTCTCTGTATGCGCGATTGTAAACGCCCGTACAATCGCGCATACAGAGCGCTCGTTTCAGAACGCTCAGGTCTGAACCCAGCCTTAATCCCTTGTCTATTCCTCCTAATAGGTCTCTATGAGGGCGAATAGGACACTCTCCCTGCTGCCCTGTGCATAGTACACACAGAAGCAGGGAGGTTACCAGGTTACCATGGCAGCCAGGGCTTAAGTAGTGTCCTGGCTGCCATGGTAACCGATCAGAGCCCCAGGATTACACTGCTGGGGCTCCAATCAGAAGCTGCCACTGCCACCAATGAGGTGGAGGGGAGGGACACTGCCACCAATGATTATAATACTGGGGGGCGTACTGCACCACCAATGACTTTAATACTGGGGTTGGGGGGCGCACTGCACCACCAATGAAGATAAGTAACCTTTTAATACAAATCCAGGCGGTGAGTGCCGGCAGCAGAATCACATAGCCTAGCCGGCACCTGGCCTCTATGCACCTGAGGAGTTAACTGCCACGGATTGCAGCGCCCTGCCATAGAGGCCGGTGCCGGCTATGTGATTCTGCCGCCGACATCCGTCGCCTATCTTTGTATTAACGATTTAGTTATCTTCATTGGTGGCGTAGTGGCCATAGCCGCTCCTCTCATTAGTGGCAGCGGCACAGTGGGGAGGGAGGGAGAGACTGCTTCTCCCGTGTGCTGCTGAGGGAACATGGTGCGCGCTGAGAGCAGCGCTCTCCATGTTCTCTGATACTAGGCTGTGCAGTAGCGCAGCCTAGTATCAGTAAAAGGCAAATCCCGGTATCGAATCTATACCGGGACAAAAGTATCGATTGGGTATCGATAATTCGATACCCAGTGCAACCCTAATTGCAACACCTACATCACAAGGATGTCATCAGTTTTTTGGCAGATCCGTGCAGGTCCACCAAATACATACGGTCGTGTGCATGAACCCTAACCCCCAATGGTGCACAGGGCGAGTCAAAAGTCTCAGGACACCCTTTTATTTCAGAAAGGAAAGGGAAAATGAAATATCTGAACACCCAGCAAGAAATGGGTGAGGGGGGCCTAGCTTTTAGGCTATGTCCTGAATATGGCTGCCACATTGAAAACCGCCATACTGGAACAAGGGCACATTTTTCTAGTGGGAAGGGGGTCATGTAGCATATTAAAGAAAAAGACCAGAATTTTCTCAGAAATTGAAATCGCAGGGGTCTCAAAACTTCCACTGCACAAAGCTGCGGGTCCCAGAGTTTGGACCACTGCCAGTGTTCCGGCTAAGCAGTCTACTCTGGAAAGGAAAGAGTTAAAAAGCTGTAATGCTGCAACTTCAGAAAAAAACGTGGCCAAAACATGACGGCAACAAGTAAATAAACCTTTAATAGTTTTTGGTATTTTTAACCCTTTCTTTTCCAGGGTGCACAGTTAGGGCACCTTCACAGGCTATGGATTTTGTTGCAGAATGTTCAGGTGGGTGGAACTGATTCTGCAACAAAATCCGCAGCATGTAAAGGCGATCTTAGAGGGAACCTACCCCCTCACATATTATCCTGTCATTGGTTAGAATACACCATGGCCAGAGACAAAAAACTTCCACAGGTAGCCATGTTCCTTTATTATTCCTACTTAACCCCTTAGGGACCGGGCTCATTTTCACCTTAGGGACCAGGCAATTTTTTGAAAATCTGACCAGTGTCGCTTTATGTGGTGATAACTTTAAAACGCTTTGACTTATCCAGGCCATTCTGAGATTGTTTTTTTCGTCACATATTTTATTTCATGACACTGGTAAAATAGAGTAAAAAATATATATTTTTATTTATAAAAAAAAAATAGCAAAATGTACCCAAAATTTGGAAAAATTAGCATTAGTAGTTTACAGAAACACCCCATATGTGGTCGTAAACTGCTGTACGGGCACACGGCATGGCGCAGAAGGAAAGGAATGCCATATGGTTTTTGGAAGGCAGATTTTGCTGGACTGTTTTTTTGATACCATGTCCTATTTGAAGCCCCCCTCATGCACCCCTAGAGTAGAAACTTAAAAAAAAGTTACCCCATATTAGAAACTACGGGATAGGGTGGCAGTTTTGTTGGTACTAGTTTAGGGTACATATGATTTTTGGTTGCTCTATAATTCACTTTTTGTGAGGCAAGGTAACAAGAAATAGCTGTTTTGGCACAGTTTTATATTTTTTTGTTATTTACAACATTCATCTGACAGGTTAGATCATGTGGTATTTTTATATAGCAGGTTGTCACGGACGCGGCGATACCTAATACGTATACTATTTTTTAATTTATGTAAGTTTTACACAATGATTTCATTTTTTAAACAAAAAGAAAAATCATGTTTTAGTGTTTCTATAGTCTGAGAGCCATAGTTTTTCAGTTTTTGGGTAGGGTATGATTATTGCGGGATGAGATGACGGTTTGATTGGTACTATTTTGGGGTGCATATGACTTTTTGATCGCTTGCTATTACACTTTTTGGCTTTTTTTTTTTTTACACCATTTTTTTTTAAGGTGTTCACCCGAGGGATTAGGTCATGTGATATTTTTATAGAGCAGGTTATTACGGACGCGGCGATACCCAATATATATATATATATATATATATATATATATATATATATATATATATATATATATATATATATATATACTTTTTTTTTTAAATTACTTACGTTTTACACAATAACAGCTTTTAAAAAAAAAAATAAAAATTATGTTTTAGTGTCTCCATATTCTGAGCCATAGTTTTTTTCATTTTTTGGGCGTTTGTCTTAGGTAGAAGCTCATTTTTTGCAAGATGAGGTGACGGTTAGATTGGTACTATTTTGGTGGGCATATGCCTTTTTGATCGCTTACTGTTGTACTTTTTGTGATGTAAGGTGACAAAAAAAATTGTTTTTAGCACAGTTTTTTATTTTTTATGGTGTTCATCTGAGGGGTTAGGTCATCTGATATGTTTATAGAGCCTGTCGATACAGACGTGGCGATACCCAATATGTCTACTTTTGTTTTACTTTATTTGGGGGAAATGACGTTTTTTTTTTTACTTGAAACTTAATTTTTTGGGGGGAAAAAACTTTATTTTTTTCAACTTTTTTTTTCACTTTATTTGTTGTCCCACTTTGGGAATTCAACCTTTGGGGGTCTAATCCCCTTTACAATGCATTCCAATACTTCTGTATTGGAATGCATTGGCTGTATGAGTAATACTGTGTGTATTACTCATACAGCTTCCGGCCTGTGAGATCCAGGGGGCTGGATCACAGGCCTCAGGAAGGCATTCCATGCCATCGGGTCCCCCCTACAGCCCCACGGGGACCCGATGGCACTGCTGCAACCTGTAAAAGCCGCAAAACCGCAGGTCTGAATTGACAGCGATCGCCGACACAGGGGGGTCGCGGGACCCCCCCGCGCATTGTGCCCGGGTGCCTGCTCAATGATTTGAGCAGGCACCCAGTTCCGATCACCGCCCGCCGATGATCGGAAATACATAGGACGCACAGGTACGTCCTTAAGTACCAGGACATCAGGGAGTACCTGTACGCCTTATGTCCCAAACAGGTTAAAGTTAAATGAATGAATTACTAGTTGTTTGCAATGAAAAGTCCAAATGGGTGTTACCAGTTGTGGGTGTGACCCTGCACAGTTTGACATTATCCAATCAGTGCAGCCAGTGTCAGACTGTGCAGGGACACCCCCCTAACTCGTAACACCCATCTGGACCTTCACTGCAAACGGCTAGAAATGCATAACTTTTAGCAGGAATCATAAAGGAATGCCACAACATAGTCATAAGAATAGATTCTCCAGAATTGCTATTACTCGGGGAATGCAAGTTACTAAAACGGACAGGAGAGGGGACTGGTCATCTTTTAAGTGAATAAATAGTAAAAGTAGTGCATTCAACGTGCAGAATTATTTGGGGAACAATTTATCATTTTTGAAGTAAATTTTTGCTCCAGTCTTCGTTGGAGGCCAAATTTATGAAATGTTAACATGGTTTGATAAATTTGCCGCATCTTTAAACCTTACAATTTTGTTTAGAAATGCTACTCCGGTTTTTTGACGCCACTGGAGTGATTTTGCACCTCTTTAAAAAGAAATTTGCAGTGACGCATCTGGAGTGAAGATAATTAACATAGCTAACCGTCCATGTCCGTAATTCAGTCCGGAAAAAAAGAAAAGAAAAAAAAAATCTGCTGAACGGTCAGTGGCCCCGTAGAAATGATTGGGTCAGTGTGCTGCAAGGAGCGGGAATGGGTGAAAAATACAGCATGAAGTCTGAAGCCTAATGATGTATTCACATGCACAGGCTTTGTGCAATTTTTTGCAGCAGTTTACAGTTGTTTTTTTTGCTTTTTTGTTTTATAGAATTTTAGGACTATAGTGCCCAAAAAAAAAACCTCTACAAAAATCGGAAAGTGTGAATACACCCACAGCGAATCACCCACTGGGGTGCCCATGCATTTGCATCGTATTATAAGTTGTCAGTCAAGAAACCAGACAGAATGACGGCCAGACCTGTCCGTCAATCCTCCAATTAAAGCTGCTACAAATGTTGTGTTGCTGTCATGTCAATGTTCATTTCATAAATGCTTCTCAAATGTGTAAGGTAATAAAACCATTTACAGCAGGGATGCCCAACCTGCAGCCCTCCAGCTGTTCCAAAACTGTCCAGGCATGCTGGGAGTTGAAGTTTTGCAACAGATAGAGGGCTACAGGTTGGGCATCCCTGATTTAGAGCCTCTCTCTCTGTATATTGCACTTCTCATCCCCCCAGATACTGTGAGCGGTGGTCTCTATAGCGAGCAAACTGCTTTCATTTATACAATAAAGCACTAAAATTATGAATATAAAATAAGTAAAGATTAACACATGGTATAAACAGTGCCATTAATTCAGGCCTTTCTGCTCCTTGCGGGATTAAAGGGTTTGTCCAGCTAAGGCTACTTTCACACTAGCGTTGTTTTAATCCGGCGTTCAATTCCGACACTGGAACTGCCCGCCGGATCCGGAAAAACGTGTGAAAACGGGTTACATTTGAATCCTGATCAGGCTTTCGATCACAATGGAAAAATGCATTGGAAAAAACGGATCCGCCATTTATGGACTTTAACTTTTTTTTCACATTTTTCGGGTTTAACATGCAAAAGCCGGATCCGTTTTGACTGAACACACGGGGCCGGATCCGGCGTTAATGCAAGTCAATGGGAAAAAAGCCTGATCAGGCGTTCAGTCAAAGTGTTCAGGCTTTTTGGCCGGAGGTAAAAATACTGCATGCTACGTTTTTCTGAAAAGCCTGATCAGTCAAAAAGACTGAACAGAAGACATCCTGATGCATCCTGAAGGACGGACTCTCCATTCAGAATGCATTAGGATAAAACTGATCAGTTCTTTTCCGGATTTGAGCCTTTAGGACGGAACTCAGCGCCGGAAAAGAAAAACGCTAGTGTGAAAGTACCCTAATAATGCTATCAAATAAAGAAAACACCTGTCCGATCCCCTGCCGCTCTCGGTCTACTGAGACCCTGCGTCATCGCTGGAGCCCAATAAACAGAGTTTTGGGCGACCAGGAACAGGGGATCAGTAAGGAGGAATGTCTGTATTTAAGACCATTGTGACTTCTTTGTAACTGCAGTTTTTTTCCCGATGATTTACTATTACTGACCCCTATACAGCATTATGGTTGTCACTCTTTATTAGTTCGTTTTGCGAGCGTGACCCTTTATCAGGGAACAGTTGTTTTTTTGTCTAGTTTTTTTTTGGGGGGGGGAAGAGGTAGTTTGCTATAGCTGCTAAGTGTGCAGAGGAAGAGGATAATGCACTCAGTGGATACATGGAAATATCACCCTAAGGCCTCATGCACACGACCGTGTGCCAGCCGTGCCCGTATTGTGACCTGCAAACAGCGGGTCCGCAATGTACAGGCACTGGCCGTGTGCGCACCGTGTCACGGATGCAGAGTCCATTCACTTGAATGGGTCCGCAATCCGGAAGGTCGGTGCGGAACGGAGGCATGGAACCACTACGGAGTGCTTCTGTGGGGTTTCTGTCCGTGCCTCCGCACAGCAAAAAACTACAACATGAACTATTTTTTGCGGTGCGGACGGACCACGGACCCATTCAAGTTGAATGGGCCTGGATCCGTCGCGGCAGCCGCGTGGATGTGCAAGCGGCCTAACTGATGGAAATCACTGACCAAATCTCTGAAGTGTGAACTAAGCATGATGCTGCATTTACTCAACCATATTTTGCGTCCGTGTCTGTTCTGCATTTTTACTGCACATGTCCTATTCTTGTACCTTTTGGCGGACGATAATAGGCATTTTTTTCAATGGGGACAGCGAAAAGTGTGGGATGTACACGGACCACATCTGGATTTTGCAAAACCGTAAAACAGATCTGGTCATATGAATGCACCCTTTTATTAAGTCGTGGTGGCTGTCATGTAAGGGCAATGTAAGACGTCTCTCACCTGAAGCGGATGAATGTATTCTCTGTACAGTCGGAGTCTCTAGGCATTACTGATCGAATACATGCAGTAATTAGGAAAGTAAAAAGGGAGTGATGGGAAATGACGGGAGTAATCTGGCAGACACACAATTCAATGCTGCAGGCTAGTCACACAGCGACACGGGTTGCGGCCAGGATCGCTGAGTAGCGGTGATCACACAGAAATCAATGGGATTGCCGCGGCAGTCACAAGAAATCCAACACAGCTGGATGTCTTGCAACTGTTGCGGTCATCCCGTTCATTTCTATGGGATTAACGCTGTTCAGCGATCCTGGCCACGCAACAGCTGTCGCCATGTAGCCCTAGCTTTAAAGTTTACAATTGACAGCTACCAGACATTTATCAATACATCAAGGGTCCATCATATACCTTGAATGAGCCTCATCAATAATTAGGCACACTTTCCAGAAGTCCGTGCGCTCAGACTGAAATCTACAGCAGCTCGGAGTTCACTGGCATAAGAGGAGATACATTCAGTTGACTCAATGGCCCTGCCCGCACCTTGCCCCCCCCCCTTTTTTTGGGGGGGGAAAGTGGCAAGGGTGGATTTAGGTGCAATGGCGTTTACAAAGTGGCAAACACAAGGTCTGCAAGAAAACTTACATCGGAGGAATGATAAATTCCCTCCTGTGTAGTTATAGTTCCTTAGGGATTGTTCACTTTGGACAACACCTTTTGTTAGAAACACCATCATATGGTCTCCTGATGCTGGTATCACCACTGATCACCTGTAATCTTTGGGAGAATCTTGTTCAGTTTCTCTACAGCTCCACCACAGGGGAAATGAAGAACTGCACAATGTCCACTGAAATGGCATCTGTCAGCAGTTTTTCATATGTGCTCACATTGCTGAGAAAAGTAATGTTTTAGTATATGCAAATGAGCCTCTAGGAGCAACAGGGGCATTGCTGTTGCACCTGGAGGCTCTGCTCTCTATGTACTTTGACTAACAGGTCCAGGTAGTGTAAATGTCATTACACCTGGTCCTGTCAAAGTGCAGAGGCCATGGCAGTTGCAGAGAGAGCTGAGCCTCTAGGTGTAATGGTAACGCCCTCGTTGCTCCTAGAGGCTCATTTGCATATAATAAAACATCATTTTTCTCAGCAGTGTGGGCACATATGAACATGGGACAGACACAGATGTCTTCAGCTGTCAAGCGCACATGTAACAGGTCAGCCAGTGTCATAGGTACAAAACTGCTGACAGATGCCCTTTAGAGGGGCTATCCCCTATCCAAGTGATCACCAGAGGTCCGACTGCTGGGCCCCTCAGTGATCATAATAATAAGCCTTCTGTCCATTGTATAGTTTCCTGTGCTGGTAGCTGCTGGAAACAGCTGATCGGTGGGAGTCCCCACCAGTCGGATATTGATGACCTACCCCGAGAATAAGCCATCAATATCTAAGCCCCAGAAAACCGCTTTAAAGCGTCCTTTGCAATGGCATTGATATTCTAACAATAAAATAGAGAGCTTCTTGTAAACCGGGGTGCTGCCAGACACATACAAGTCCCAGGGCTGGCAGCGCGCACAGGGTTTACGGACACCGATGCCAGCAGATGCACACACACTTATTAAACACTGTTTACCAATGCTCTGTGCAAATAGCACTTGAGGAATTTCCACTGTCGGAAAAGATCTCTGAATCTACATTACCACGGCCCAACCCCGGGATGATAAACGGTGGACTAAATTGTGTGTGTCTGAACGAATTCCAGTGAAGATGTAACCGCGGGCTCCCTGCGCAGGACATGCGCTAATCCTCTGCTACTTCCTTCTGCGTTGCTGCGGTTCCTGTGGCCACTGACTCATTCCTTCCACATTAATCTCTCCGCACAAACAGACTTCGCTGCTGTGTAAAACCTGCCAGCGCTTTAAAAAAAAAAAAAAAAAAAAAAAGATCATTTGCATTGAAGTTCTGTTATGTATTTTGTTTCCGTGTCTGTTCTGTTTTTTTTGCGGATAGGATGCAGATCCATTCATTTCAATTTGTCCACAAAAAACGCGGACAGCACACAGTGTGCTATCCACAGCCGTATGTCCGATCCATAGCCCTGCAAAAAGGATAGAACATGTCCTATTCTTGTCCGTTTTGCGGACAAGGATAGGCATTGTTACAATGGATCCGCCAAAAAAACGGATGCCATACGGACGTCATCCGACGGTCATGTGAATATAGCCTTAAGCAAAAAAAACTCGGATCCCCTGCGGTCTCTTGCCGATCAGGGGTAGGAGTGCTTACTTCGAGGGTATAAAGGTATATGACCAGATGGTACTTGACAGGAGCGTGTACGGGCAGCAGTCTGCACGCTGTAGTGCAGGTAGACAGCTCCATCTAGAGCAATCATTTCCTTGTGCAGCTGGCACGGTGTAACCTCTGCAATCCGACTGATACTAACTACACTGCTTTGGGTTCACAGCTGAAATGCTAAGGAGCGGGTCCCAAAGTATGTGGACCCCCAAATATCACATCCATATCAGCTTGTTTCATATAAGTTTTTTTAAGGTTTTTGTTGGTGTACTCTTTCCTAACCTTTTTTTGCAGTATTTAGGCATTTTTACACATCCAGTATGTGCGCTGAGAGACCGTACCTGGCTTTAGAAAAAAAAAAGTCACCATTACTCAGGTTGTAGATGTACATTAGACATGGTGCACCAGAAACTGTGGATGAAACCTGTGTGTTATGTATGCTGCTCCCTATATACACACACAGTGGCGTACCTCCAATAGAGGCAGACCACACAGATGGGGGAAAAGGGGCCCGCAGTGAACCAAAGGCCCTGCCCCCTAATTACTGTCCAGATCCAGTATAGTATCCCTATTATCAGTGGAGAAAGCTAAAGGACCTGTGATGACATCATCCTCATCATCACAGGTCCTGTACATCTAGTAAAGAAACTGCACAGAGCATTATCACAGGTCCTTCAACCCCCAGCAGCATGGAGAAGAACTGCAGGATGAGCTCTCCACTGAGACTAGAATGGGGTGGTAAGAGGAGGTCCTGCTCCTTTTTCTTCCTTTGCCCCCATTCCCTATTTTTACTCATATCTCACTCATATATATAGTACTGCAGACTGTTACAACCACTGTTACTTCATGTACCCCACACAATAACCATAATATATAACTGGCCACATATACAGTCAGGTCCATAAATATTGGGACATCGACACAATTCTAACATTTTTGGCTCTATACATCACCACAATGGATATGAAATGAAACAAACAAGATGTGCTGTAACTGCAGACTGTCAGCTTTAATTTGAGGGTATTTACATCCAAATCAGGTGAACGGTGTAGGAATTAAAACAGTTTGCATCTGTGCCTCCCACTTGTTAAGGGACCAAAAGTAATGGGACAATTGGCTTCTCAGCTGTTCCATGGCCAGATGTGTTATTCCCTCATTATCCCAATTACAATGAGCAGATAAAAGGTCCACAGTTCATTTTAAGTGTGCTATTTGCATTTGGAATCTGTTGCTGTCAACTCTCAAGATGAGATCCAAAGAGCTGTCACTATCAGTGAAGCAAGCCATCATTAGGCTGAAAAAACACAACCCATCAGAGATAGCAAAAACATTAGGCCTGGCGAAAACAACTGTTTAGAACATTCTTAAAAAGAAGGAACGCACCGGTGAGCTCAGCAACACCAAAAGACCCAGAAGACCACGGAAAACAACTGTGGTGGATGACCGAAGAATTCTTTCCCCGGTGAAGAAAACACCCTTCACAACAGTTGGCCAGATCAAGAACACTCTCCAGGAGGTAGGTGTATGTGTGTCAAAGTCAACAATCAAGAGAAGACTTCACCAGAGTGAATACAGAGGGTTCACCACAAGATGTAAACCATTGGTGAGCCTCAAAAACAGGAAGGCCAGATTAGAGTTTGCCAAACGACATCTAAAAAAGCCTTCACAGTTCTGGAACAACATCCTATGGACATATGAGACCAAGATCAACTTGTACCAGAGTGATGGATCATGACAAGTTCCTTTCCTTCTCCATACTCTTCTCATCACTCTGGTACAAGTGATCCTGAAAAAAAATAGAACATGTCCTATTCTTGTCCCCAATTGTGGACAAGAATAGGCATTTTCTATTAAGTGCCGGCGATGTGTGGTCCGCAAAATGTGGAACGCACATTGCCGGTATCCGTGTTTTGTGGATCCGCAAAACACACACTGATGTGTGAATGGACCCTAAGGGTATAGCCGTATATTCTGCAGATTCTCCACAGCAAAATTAGGTGTGGAACAGGAGCAGCAAAGTGCATAGCATTTTAACAAATCTCATATGGCGAGTGAGGCCTGGAAGATTATAAGAGACTGGCTGACAGCAGCCACTAGGATGGGGAACGCTGGCACGTGAGCCTCTCTCAATATTAAAACGCCCTTTACGGGCTCTCCTTCTGCATTAGAGGAGTCACAGTCCTGCTTGGTAATCCTCTTTCCTGTGTAATTGCTTCCATTAATGTCTCCCGTTAAGGACCTGGCCGTGTCTCATAAGTGCACCTGGAAAATGACAGAAATGTGAACCCATGCATTCGGCACACATGGTGCATGGCGGGTTTTTGAGCCTCCTGTTGAAACACGTTCTCCTAATTGACCTGCAATGAATGCACCTAATAATTAACTGAGATTAACCCAGTAAAATGACATGAACTACAATGTAATAATATACAGGTGAAACTCGAAATATTAGAATATCGTGCAAAAGTTCCTTTATTTCAGTAACGCAACTTAAAAGGTGAAACTAACATATGGGATAGACTCATTACATGCAAAGCGAGATATTTCAAGCCTTTATTTGGTATAATTTGGATGATGATGGCTCACAGCTCATGAAACCCCAAAGTCACAATCTCAGAAAATTAGAATATTACATGAAATCAATAAAAAAGGATGTTAAATAGAAAAATGTAGGACCTCTGAAAAGTATAATCATGCATATGTACTCTTGGTTTGGGCCCCTCAGTGCGGCGTGGCATGGGTGCCATCAGCCTGTGGCACTGCTGAGGTGTTATGGAAGACCAGGACGCTGCAGCTCTTCTGCATGGTGCGGTCTCATGTCTCATCTTGGCAATGGCCCGTAGATTCTCTGTGGGGTTCAGGTCAGGCGAGCTTGCTGGCCGATCAAGCGCAGTAACGTCATGGTCATTGAACCAGGTATTGGTAGTATTGGCAGTGTGGGCAGGGGCCAAGTTCTGCTGGAAAATGAAGTCACCATCTCCATAAAGCTCGTCTGTGGAAGGAAGCATGAAGTGCTCCAAAATCTCCTGCTAGACGTCTGCGTTGACTCTGGACGTGATGAAGCACAGTGGACCAACACCAGCAGATGACATGGCTCCGCAAATCAACACAGACCGTGGAAACTTCACACTGGACTTCAAGCATCTTGCATTGTGCGCCTCTCCATTCTTCCTCCAGACTCTGGGTCCTTGGTTTCCAAATGAGATGCAAAAGTTGCTCTCATCAGAAAAGAGGACTTTGGACCACTGAGCAACAGGTAAGACGCTTCTGAGTCTAGGGATCGGCCGATATAGATTTTTAGAGCTGATACCGATAACCTGTGAACTTTGAGGCCGATAGCCGATAACTTATACCGATATTCCCTATTCACCCCAATAGAGCTCTATTAAGGTGACTAGGACATCACACTCTCCCTGCTGCCCTGTGCATAGTGCACACAGCATCAGGGATGTTACCATGGCAGCCAGGGCTTCAGTAGCGTCCTGGCTGCCATGGTAACCGATCGGAGCCCCGCGATTACACTGCTGGGGCTCCGACCATTCGCCGAGCACACTAGCTGAGACGGCGCAGCGGTAAACACTCCCCTGTCCCTTCTCCTGATTTAATATTAGCCGGACATTCATTGGTGGCAGTGGTGCGGGCAGCTTCAGAGCCCGCTCATTTTATTGGTCTGTGCAGCGGCCGCGTCATAGAAGGGAAGTATTCCCTCCCTCCATCCCATCTTCACCACTGACTCTCACCAAGCGCCATGTTTTCTCACAAGCGAGCAGCACTGGACGCATTATCGGCATATTGGCAAAGTTAGATGCCGATACAGATAACTGTGACAATCGTAAATATTGGCCTGATAATATTAGCAAATCCGATAATCGGTCGATCCTTACTTCTGACGTTGTTTGCTGTTCAGGAGAGGCCTGACAAGAGGAATACGACATTTGAAGCCCACTGTCCAGGATCCGTCTGTGTGGGGTGGCTCTTGATGCACTAACTCCAGCCTCAGTCCCCTCCTTGTGAAAGTCCCCAACACTTTTGAATGGCCTTTTCCTGACCATCCTCCCCAGGCTGCGGTCATCCCTGCTGCTTGTGCACCTTTGTCTTCCACACTTGTCCCTTCCACATAACTTTCTATTAATGTGCTCCGATACAGAACTTTGGGAACATCCAACTTCTTTTGCAATTACCTTTTGAGGCTTCCGTCAATGATGGTTTCCTGCACAACTATCCGGTCAGCAGTCTTTCCCATGATTGTGATCCCTACTGAACCCGACTGAGAGACAATGTAAAGGCTCAGGAACCCTTTGCTCAGGGGGTATGGAATAATTAGCTGACTAGAGGGTGACACCGTGAGCCTAGAATATTGAACCTTTTCACTATATTAAAAGAGATTGTGACTTTGGGGTTTCATAAGCTATGAGCCATCATCATCCAAATGATAACAAATAAAGGCTTGAAATATCTCGCTTTGCATGTAATGAGTCTTTCTCATATATTAGTTTCACCTTTTAAGTTGCATTACTGAAATAAATGAACTTTTGCATGATATTCTAATTTTTTTAGTTTCACCCGGCACCGACCTTATACAAGACGGCCGCTCCAGGGAGAAAACCGCCCTCGCTGTCCACCACTGCAAGCAATGGATTATAACTACTCCAATGCTTTTAAAAAAAAAATACAAATTTTACATATAGTTTTTTCGTACACAGCACCTATGCAGAGCTGTGCGTCTCGATGGCTACAAACGGAAACCTTGTGTAACCTGCTCCTGCTGCTGTGCTGCTTCCTCTCTTCTGCCCCAATCTGTCAGCAGGTTAAGGCCCCATTCACATGACCGTATTTTTCTTTCCGCATCTTTTCAGCAATTTTGCGGATCGGATGTGGACCCATTCACTTCAATGAGGCTGCAAAGGTTGTGGACAGTACACCGTGCGCCGTTTGCATCCGCACATCCGTTCCACGGCACCGCAAAAAAGACAAGAATAGTAATTTCTGTCACAGGGCAGGACGTTCCAATCCGTAAAATGTGGAACGCACACAGCCGGTAGCCATGCTTTCCAGATCTGCAATTTGCGGTCCGCAAAAAAGGATACCGTTGTTTGAATGCACCCTAAGGGTCTGCAAAACATGGAGCCGCATAAAATACAGGCGACGTCTACGTTGCATTGTTTTTTTGTGGACCCATTGTAACAATGCCTATTTTCTCTAAAACAGACAAGAATAAGACAAGTTCTATCTTTTTTGCGGGACTGCGGAATGGACGCGCAGATGCGGACAGCACACGGTGTGCCGCCCGCATTTTTTTGCATCCTACATCCAGTCTGCCAAAAATGCAGATTGGATGCGGACCAAAAATACGTGTGAATGGGGCGTAAAGGGGTTGGCCCGTCTCATACCGATGCGATCGCGGCTGAAGGGGCTGCCCCTTAGTTTCAGGGATTAGAGTCTCAGTAATCAGGAGACATATTTCTTCCTGCGTCTCTCGGATGAGACAATTTTGCCTCCATTTTACCTTTTCGAGATCTGATGTGGCAATGACTGCACATATGAGGAGATGTGATAATGAAGTCATTATAAGATCACTGATGACCATTTCAAATCCCAGCTGAGTTTAGAGTTTTTTGGAACCCGATCCATTTTTTATACTACTAAATATTATACTACTATATGAAGTAATAAGCCCCATGAGGACCACCCAAGACCATAATGGGTCATCCAGGTCCAATTCAGTTTTGCGGAGACTAATAGCCGCACATGTACATGGTCCATATAGCATCTTGAAGTTATATGGAGCAATAATCGCGATCTTAGACGTCTGTGCGGCACTACTGCGGCTCAATTACTTTACCTCCAGCACATATATATATATACACAGTACAGACCAAAAGTTTGGACACACCTTCTCATTCAAAATTGTAGATTCACACTGAAGGCATCAAAACTATGAATTAACACATGTGGAATTATATACATAACAAACAAGTGTGAAACAACTGAAAATATGCCATATTCTAGGTTCTTCAAAGTAGCCACCTTTTGCTTTGATTACTGCTTTGCACACTCTTGGCATTCTCTTGATGAGCTTCAAGAGGTAGTCACCTGAAATGGTCTTCCAACAGTCTTGAAGGAGTTCCCAGAGATGCTTAGCACTTGTTGGCCCTTTTGCCTTCACTCTGCGGTCCAGCTCACCCCAAACCATCTCGATTGGGTTCAGGTCCGGTGAATGTGGAGGCCAGGTCATCTGGCGCAGCACCCTATCACTCTCCTTCACGGTCAAATAGCCCTTACACAGCCTGGAGGTGTGTTTGGGGTCATTGTCCTGTTGAAAAATGAATAATGGTCCAACTAAACGCAAACCGGATGGAATAGCATGCCGCTGCAAGATGCTGTGGTAGCCATGCTGGTTCAGTATGCCTTCAATTTTGAATAAATCCCCAACAGTGTCACCAGCAAAGCACCCCCACACCATCACACCTCCTCCTCCATGCTTCACGGTGGGAACCAGGCATGTAGAGTCCATCCGTTCACCTTTTCTGCGTCGCACAAAGACACGGTGGTTGGAACCAAAGATCTCAAATTTGGACTCATCAGACCTAGGCCTCATGCACACGACAGTTTATTTTCACGGTCCGCAAAAACGGGGTCCGTAGGTCCGTGACCGTTTTTTCGTCCGTGGGTCTTCCTTGATTTTTGGAGGATCCACGGACATGAAAAAAAAGTCGTTTTGGTGTCCGCCTGGCCGTGCGGAGCCAAACGGATCCGTCCTGAATTACAATGCAAGTCAATGGGGACGGATCCGTTTGACGTTGACACAATATGGTGCCATTTCAAACGGATCCGTCCCCATTGACTTTCAATGTAAAGTCTGGAGTTCTTTTATACCATCGGATTGGAGTTTTCTCCAATCCGATGGTATATTTTAACTTGAAGCGTCCCCATCACCATGGGAACGCCTCTATGTTAGAATATACTGTCGGATATGAGCTACATCGTGAAACTCAGATCCGACAGTATATTCTAACACAGAGGCGTTCCCATGGTGATGGGGACGCTTCAGGTTAGAATATACAAAAAAAACTGTGTACATGACTGCCCCCTGCTGCCTGGCAGGTGCTGCCAGGCAGCAGGGGGCAGACCACCCCCCCCCCCTGTTTTTAACTCATTGGTGGCCAGTGGCCCCCCCCCTCCCTCCCCTGTAGTTAACTCGTTGGTGGCACAGTGTGCGCCCCCCATGGCCCCCCTCTCTCCCTCTATTGTAATAAATCGTTGGTGGCACAGTGTGCGCCCCCCATCGCCCCTCCCTCTATTGTAATAAATCGTTGGTGGCACAGTGTGCGCCCCCCATCGCCCCCCCTCCCTCCCTCTATTGTAATAAATCGTTGGTGGCACAGTGTGCGCCCCCCATCGGGCCCCCCTCCCTCTATAGCAGTAACAACATTGGTGGCCAGTGTGCAGGCCTCCCATCCCCCCCCCCCCGATCATTGGTGTCAGCGTAGTTCCGATCGGAGTCCCAGTTTAATCGCTGGGGCTCCGATCGGTAACCATGGCAACCAGGAAGCTACTGCAGCCCTGGTTGCCATGGTTACTTAGCAATAGTACAATAGTAGAAGATTCATACTTACCTGCTTGCTGCTGCGATGTCTGTGACCGGCCGGGAGCTCCTCCTACTGGTAAGTGACAGTTCATTTAGCAATGCGCCGCACAGACCTGTTACTTACCAGTAGGAGGAGCTCCCGGCCGGACACAGACATCGCAGCAGCAAGCAGGTAACTATGAATCTTCTACTATTGTACTATTGCTAAGTAACCATGGCAACCAGGACTGCAGTAGCGTCCTGGTTGCCATGGTTACCGATCGGAGCCCCAGCGATTAAACTGGGACTCCGATCGGAACTCCGCTGCCACCAATGATTGGGGGGGGGGGAGATGGGAGGCCGCACGCTGGCCACCAATGTTGTTACTGCTATAGAGGGAGGGGGGGCCGATGGGGGGCGCACACTGTGCCACCAACGATTTATTACAATAGAGGGAGGGAAGGGGTGGTGATGGGGGGCGCACACTGTGCCACCAACGATTTATTACAATAGAGGGAGGAAGGGGGGGCGATGGGGGGCGCACACTGTGCCACCGATTTATTACAATAGAGGGAGGAAGGGGGGGCGATGGGGGGTGCACACTGGCCACCAAGCTATTATTACAATAGAGGGAGGGAGGGGGGGGGCCGCACTGGCCACCAATGATATTCAAACTGGGGAGGGGGGGGGGGTCTGCCCCCTGCTGCCTGGCAGCCCTGATCTCTTACAGGGGGATATGATAGTACAATTAACCCCTTCAGGTGCCGCACCTGAAGGGGTTAATTGTGCTGATCACGGCCCCCTGTAAGAGATCAGGGCTGCCAGGCAGCAGGGGGCAGTCTTGTACACAGTTTGTAGTGTATTCTAACTAGAAGCGTCCCCATCACCATGGGAACGCCTCTGTGTTAGAATATACTGTCGGATATGAGTTTTCACGAAGTGAAAACTTAGATCTGAAAAAGCTTTTATGCAGACGGATCTTCGGATCCGTCTGTATGAAAGCAACCTACGGCCACGGATCACGGACACGGATGCCAATCTTGTGTGCATCCGTGTTCTTTCACGGACCCATTGACTTGAATGGGTCCGTGAACCGTTGTCCGTCAAAATAATAGGACAGGTCCTATTTTTTTGACGGACAGGATACACGGATCACGGTCTCGGCTGCAAAACGGTGCATTTTCCGATTTTTCCACGGACCCATTGAAAGTCAATGGGTCCGCGAAAAAAAACGGAAAACGGCACAACGGCCACGGATGCACACAACTGTCGTGTGCATGAGGCCCAAAGCACAGATTTCCACTGGTCTAATGTCCATTCCTTGTGTTCTTTAGCCCAAACAAGTCTCTTCTGCTTGTTGCCTGTCCTTAGCAGTGGTTTCCTAGCAGATATTCTACCATGAAGACCTGATTCACACAGTCTCCTCTTAACAGTTGTTCTAGAGATGTGTCTGCTGCTAGAACTCTGTGTGGCATTGACCTGGTCTCTAATCTGAGCTGCTGTTAACCTGCGATTTCTGAGGCTGGTGACTCGGATGAACTTATCCTCCGCAGCAGAGGTGACTCGTTGGTCTTCCTTTCCTGGGGCGGTCCGCATGTGAGCCAGTTTCTTTGTAGCGCTTGTTGGTTTTTGGGACACTTTCAAAGTTTTCCCAATTTTTCGGACTGACTGACCTTCATTTCTTAAAGTAATGATGGCCACTCGTTTTTCTTTACTTAGCTGCTTTTTTATTGCCATAATACAAATTCTAACAGTCTATTCAGTAGGACTATCAGCTGTGTAGTCCACCTGACTTCTCCACAACGCAACTGATGGTCCCAACCCCATTTATAAGGCAAGAAATCCCACTTATTAAACCTGACAGGGCACACCTGTGAAGTGAAAACCTATTTCAGGTGACTACCTCTTGAAGCTCATCAAGAGAATGCCAAGAGTGTGCAAAGCAGTAATCAAAGCAAAAGGTGGCTACTTTGAAGAACCTAGAATATGACATATTTTCAGTTGTTTCACACTTTTTTGTTATGTATATAATTCCACATGTGTTAATTCATAGTTTTGATGCCTTCAGTGTGAATCTACAATTTTCATAGTCATGAAAATAAAGAAAACTCTTTGAATGAGAAGGTGTGTCCAAACCTTTGGTCTGTACTGTATATATATATATATATATATATATATATATAAAAAAAAACTTTGAGGCATTAATCAGTAGACTCTATATTAAAGGCCATTGACCCCTAGAAGCAATGCCATCTCCGACATACAGCGTCCTATGGTGCACCATATGGCGGCACACAGAATCCTCTGCTGTTCTGTACTATGTGCTCCTTGGTGCAATAATCTCCTTACGGCTCATGCACACACGGTCCAGATCTGATCTGCATTTTGTGCGGGTTGGATACGGACCCATTCACTTCAATGTAGCCGTATGCTGTCCGCATCTGTACGTCCGTTCTGCGGCCCCACATAAAAACACGTCTTAGGCTACTTTCACACTGGCAGTTTTGGTTTCCTGTTAGCGAGATCCGTTCAGGGCTCTCACAAGCGGTCCAAAACGGATCAGTTTTGCCCTAATGCATTCTGAATGGAAAAGGATCCGCTCAGAATGCATCAGTTTGCCTCCGATCAGTCTCCATTCCGCTCTGGAGGCTGCCTGCAGCCAAACGGATCCGTCCTGACACACAATGTAAGTCAATGGGGACGGATGCGTTTTCACTGACACAATCTGGGACAATAGAAAACGGATCCGTCCACCATTGACTTTCAGTGGTGTTCAAGACGGATCCGTCTTGGCTATGTTACAGATAATACAAACGGATCCGGTTCTGAACGGATGCAGACGGCTTGTATTATCTGAACGGATCCGTCTGTGCAGATTCATGACGGATCCGCACCAAACGCGAGTGTGAAAGTAGCCTTACTCTTGTCCGTATTACAGACAAGGATAGGACTGTTCTATTACGGGCAGGACGTTCTGTTCCACAAAATGCGGAACACACAGGGCCGGTATCCGTGTTTTGCAGACCGCAAAAACTGCTACGGTGGTGTGCGGATTATGGGAGTGATGGGGCTGGGCGCAGTATGTGCATTTTCATGTTTTCAGGCAGTTATATGATTGTACCGTAAGCCTATAATAACCCGTCTGTATATATGACAGTCATCAGCGCCCATAAGGTTAATAACCCCACTCCAAGTGTCATCCTATTAACCCCCGCATTACGAGACGCTTTTATTAACACCTTGCACACTCCCTTCCTATAGCAACAATTCAGGTGGAAGCCAAATAAACCCGTGTGATTCCCGGCAGTGACAGTGCGAGCTCCTCCGAGTAGGAACTGGATAATTCACTCCTTCCACACTTGGCCTGGATACTACCGTGTCATAGAGCACAGTGCCGCCATCTACCTGACCTGCACTCAGAGCTCGCACTACGTTTTTTTTTTCCAGCAGAGGAAAAATGCTCTTCTTTGCATGTCTGAGGAATATTTTTTAGCCAAAAAGCCTTAAAGGGGTTATCCGAATGATTAAAACTTGACCTATCCTCTGATAACCCCTTTAAGACACTGGATGGCTGTTTTTTTTTTTCATTTTCTGGCTGTAGGACGTCTTGAAATCGGAAAAAAAGATTCCATTGGTATTTTTTGCGTTTTTTTTTTACCGTGGTTAATGGGGGAGTTTAAGTAACGCACTATATAATCTTAATTATACAGGTTGCAACGGACCTGGCGGCGCCACATACACTGGGGCTCGGAGGTTTGTCAACCCTTCAGAATTTTCTATAGTTCTGCATAAATTTAACCTAAAACTACATCAGATTTTCGCACACGTACTAAAAGTAGAAAAATTCTAAAGGGTTCACAAATTTTTCCGAAAATTGTGGATCCGCAAAACACGGAGACTGGTCCGTGTGCGTTTAGCATTTTGCGGACCACACATGGCCAGCGCTATAATGATATTATATAGGATAGGACATGCTCTCTCTTTTTTGCAGGGCCGTGGAACGGATGCGGACCCATTGGCTGAATGAGCCCTATGTCTGCGAGTGTTTTTACCACATTCTGAAAAAAAATATATGTTTGTTAATAGACTTTTTTTAAACCCGTTTGGCTACTTTCACACCAGCGTTTTGGCTTTCCGGGATCAGTTTTGCCCTAATGCATTCTGAATGGAAAAGGATCCGCTCAGAATGCATCAGTTCGCTTCCGTTCAGTCTCCATTCTGCTCTGCTTGATCCGTTTTTCTGTCCGCCATGTGGTACGGAGCAAGACGGATCCGTCCTGACACACAATGCAAGTCAATGGGGACGGATCCGTTTTCTCTGACACAATAGAAAACGTATCCGTCCCCCATTGACTTTGGCTATGTTACAGATAATGCAAACAGATCCGTCATGGCTTTAGAAGACATAATACAACCGGATCCGTTCATGACGGATGCATGCGGTTGCATTATTGTAACCGCTAGTCCACCGTGTCCCCGGAAGTCCGCTCCGGCCCCATCTCTATAATCGGGGCGGCCCGTAATTTCATTCTGGCCGCCTCTTGGCTTGTTTGCCGTGCTGCTGCCAGACCTCCGGCCCGCCCCCATTATAGTGAATGGGGCTGAAGCGGATCTCCGGCGGCACACGTGCACTAGCGTTAGCACGGATCCGGCAGGCTGTTCCCCCGCCGGAACAACCTGCCGCTAGTGTGAAAGTAGCCTAAAGCAGTTTTGTGAGACTTTTTTTTACTGATGACCTATTCTCTGTATAGGTCATCAGTATCTTACCAGTGGGGGTCCGACACCCAGGACCCCCACCAATCAGCTGTTTGAGAAGACACCGATGCTGGCAGTTGCGCCACGGCCTTCACTCAGCTTTTTTCTTTTGCGGCCCCATTGAAATGAATCGGTCCACATCCGATCCACAAAAGAATCATCTGATCTCAATCTTTTTGGGAGGGATGAACCAGTGGTACGTGTAGGGTAAGGCCTCGTTCACATTCGCTGCCTATTCACCTTTTGACCGTAGGTCAGTAAAAAAAATAATAATAATCACAAGGACATGCACTACTATAATTCAGGACCAAGCACGCCCATAGAAGTCTGTGAAAATCACTGCCGCACATCCGTGTTGTGTCCGTTTTTCACTGAAGACTGATAGGATTCTTTGGAAATTATTTTCCACTGAGCAACGTCAGTAAATTAAGGGGGACACATGGATGGTAAAAATGGATTGGACACACAGACCGACCACGGATCCTTCACACGAAACACGTACGCTTTTTTTCACGGACATGACACTGACACGGAAATGTAAACGAGGCCTAACGAAGCATTTGGCAAGTTAGGCTTAAAGGGGTATTCTGGTTGTTACAAGTTATCCCCTATCCACTGGCTGCTCCATTAATTTCTGTGGGAGTTCTGGAGACAGCCGACTACAGCGCTCCGCTATCTCCGGAATTCCCATAGGGATGAATGGAACGGCCGCACGCATGTGTGACCAGCCGCTCCATCTTTTTTAGGGCTCCTGATTGGTGGAGGTCCCAGCGGTAGGACCCCCACCGATCTACAGATACAGGATAACTTGTAACAACCAGAGTGCCCCTTTAAGCGGCTACTAGAGGTGGCACAGTTCACACAAGCCATGTTGTTTTCCTCAATCTTCTCAGTTATCGGAGCAGAAAACAAAGAACATGGCGGAGACAGATCGTCACACAACAGCGCAGGGACGGACCCCAATACAATCAGTGGGGTCTGGCGGGCAGACAGGCAGTATCCTGGCCGTAAAGTCTGCGGAACCGTAGTCACAGCACAGTAGACCCGCGGTCAGACAGGAACTCACAGCACCATAAATGATTACGATGAAGCTGTGAGGTGCGGTCAGAGGAGCAGTGTTTGGTCTGGGAACAGAGGGCGTTTACCAGACCAAACACGTTCCTGTGACATAACCACTAAGACTAAGTTGACACAACAGATTAAAGTCAAACATTTTCAGCAGCAAAAATGTTTTCTCGACCCCTGGATTTCTGCTGTGAATGTGCCAGGGATCTGCAGTATTCCGCAGATGGGCAACAGGACCGGTCCCTCTGTCCTTCTATGGGGCTAATCCTCACTACGGGCAATTTACGGAATTATCACAGTGGATTTTTTTCAGCCTCACTGGTGTAAACCTGTGTAGAAATCTTTCATACATGTGTCAGTGGGGTTGCGGAAACCCCTTTCACCCACATCCAGGGATGCAGATTTCACACACAAAAAAAAAATCCTAAAATCGGTGTATAAAAAAAATAAAAATCCAAGACCAGGAGAGGAACCAAGACCCAGAAGAGGCGCCAAGACCAGGAAGAGGCACCAAAGCCAGAAGAGGAACCAAGACCCGGAAGAGGTGCCAAAGCCAGAAGAGGAACCAAGACCCGGAAGAGATGGTAAAACCAAAAGAAGAACCAAGACCTAGAAGCGGCAACAAATGCAGGAGAGGAACCAAGACCCGGAAGAGGCGCCAAAACCAGCAAAGGAGCCAAGACCCAGAAGAGGCGCCAAAAGCAGGAGAGAAGCCAAGACCCAGAAGAGGCGCCAAAACCAGGAGAGGAGCCAAGACCCTGAAGAGGCACCAAAACAAGAACCAAGACCCAGAAGAGGCGCCAAAAGCAGGAGAGGAACCAAGAACAGGAAGAGGTGCCAAGACCAGGAGAGTAACAAGGACCCGGAAGAGGCACCAAAACCAGGAGAGGAGACAAGACCCGGAAGAAGTGCCAAAACTAAAAGAAGAGCCAAAACCCAGAAGAGGCACCAAATGCAGGAGAGGAACCAAGACCCAGAAGAGGCGCCAAAACCATGAGATGAGCCAAGACCTAGAAGAGGTGCAAAAAACAAAAGAAGAACCAAGACCCGGAAAAGGCGCAGATCTTTCCATTAAGGCTTATGTGTACTGATGTGAAAGCGGATTTACCATATTTCTGTAAAATCTATTTTTTGCTGAAGTTACCCCAGAAATTGCTGTAATCTGGTAACGTGTACATATTTAAAGTGAACATGTCACGTGCCTCTGAGGATGGAATTAAAAATTGTCGCGGTTGTGACCGTGTGGTCATCAGGCGCCATAATTATCACGTGACCCGTGAAGGATAGCGGCAGCACGTCACCATCAGGACCTTACAGACCCTCAGTATGAGGCTAAGCACTCTTACCACAGGACACCCCAATATAGCTTATAGGGGTCCTGTACACTTTGTAATACCTGTCCCCGGACAGAGGGGGCAGTAGTGCGCATTGCCTCTAGTGAGGAGAAGCAGCATCTCCCGTGGGTGCACAGCGCAAACCGCGGAGTAGGGGGCTCCTACCTCAGGCGCTCCTGCTCCGTCCTCCTCAGCCGCTCGTCCCTCTCCAGCACCTCCAGGATCCGGTTGGCTTCTTCGTCCTGCAGAAAGCTGAGGTCCAACTCGCTCTGGCCGAAGTTACTCATGTTGTGTCTTAACCCTTTGCCAGCCATTGCCTCTAGTCAGGTTGCGGTAGCAGCACCATGCCAGTGCCGCGCTGCCCCGTACAGTCCATGCGGCTGCAGCCCGGGCGACTTTCCACACAGCCACCTGCGGCCCGGGCGCTCCTTCTGATGGACAGTTGGCGGAGCCAATCCAGAGGCGGGAGGGAGCGCCGAGGTGAGATGGCGACCAATCAGCAACCAGGGCGTGGTGGAGGCTCCGGGACCGCGACTGACAGCGCGTAACCAGGCACCTGACACCGGAGGATAGGGAGAAGTCGTGTGTGACTGGGGCTCAACCCTGAGAATACCGCACCGTGCGGGACCGGCCCACACCGCTCAGATACCGCACCGTGCGGGACCGGCCCACACCCCTCAGATACCGCACCGTGCGGGACCGGCCCACACCCCTCAGATACCGCACCGTGCGGGACCGGCCCACACCCCTCAGATACCGCACCGTGCGGGACCGGCCCACACCCCTCAGATACCGCACCGTGCGGGACCGGCCCACACCCCTCAGATACCGCACCGTGCGGGACCGGCCCACACCCCTCAGATACCGCACCGTGCGGGACCGGCCCACACCCCTCAGATACCGCACCGTGCGGGACCGGCCCACACCGCTCAGATACCGCACCGTGCGGGACCGGCCCACACCGCTCAGATACCGCACCGTGCGGGACCGGCCCACACCCCTCAGATACCGCGGCCTGCCACAGGGAAATGCTGCTGAAGCAAAAGTCATCAGCTGTCTATGTATAGGATCTCTGTCCATGTATAGGATCTCTGTCCATGTATAGGATCTCTGTCTATCTCTGTATAGGATCTCTGTCTATGTATAGGATCTCTGTCCATGTATAGGATCTCTATCTCTGTATAGGATCTCTGTCTCTGTATAGGATCTCTGTATCGGATCTCTGTCTATGTATGTATAGGATCTCTGTCTATCTATGTATAGGATCTCTGTCTGTCTATGTATAGGATCTCTGTCTATCTATCTCATATCTAGTATCAATCTTCTATCTATCATGTATCTAGCTATATCTAGTATCTCTGTCTGTAGTATGTATCTCATATCTATCTCTATCTATAGTATTTATTGATCTCTATATCTATCTAGAAAATTGTTGCAGTTTTTCTAATATATTGTCACTCAGGCTGCATCACATGTCCGTATGAATGGGTGCCGATCCATTCATTTCAATGGGGCCACAAAATCTGAGAACAGCACCCCGCGTGCTGTCCGCATCCGTAGCTCCGTGACCCCGCAGAAAAGATAGAACATGTCCTGTTCTTCTCCGCAACCACAGACAAGAATAGGCATTTCTATCACAGGGCCGGCCAGGTGCGTTCCGCACAACACTCAGGACTTATCAATGGACCCTAAGGCTACATTCACACGACCGTAAGTGTCTTGCGGTTCGCAAATTGCGGATCCACAAAACACAGATACCGGCAGTGTGCGTTCCCTATGATAGAAATGCCTATTCTTGTCTGCGGTTGCGGAGAAGAACAGGACATGTTCTATCTTTTTTGTGGGGTCACGGAACTACGGATGCGGACAGAACACGCAGTGCGGTCCTCATCTTTTGCATTCCCATTGAAATGAATGGATCCGCACCCATTCTACAAAATTGCAGAACAGATGAGGACCCAGAACTACAGTTGTGTGAATACACCCTAAAGATGATTTGGTCGCCCGCTATCATGTGACATGTTCAGCACTAGATCAGTCGTATTCACTATTTGCCATAGACTATATACACAGTGAGGGGTATGGTCGCGGAGGACACCTCCCACTGTGTGCTGCTGGGCTGATTTGCAGCCATGTGGGGTCAAACACCGGACTGGATTTTAAGGGCCTGTCCAGGTTTTGACAACACCTAGCTGTCCTTAAAAGACAGCTGGGCTCTGCAGACAGAGAAGTCTCTGTTTTGGGATCTGAGGCATGGTGCCGTGCTAGAGGGCTGGGGGCCGCATGCGGGGAAACTGGCCCCCTGAAGCCTGTTGTGGACCGCTGGGAAAACCTGCTAACAAGGTGACTGTTTTGTTCTTTGGACTTTCCTTTGTGTGAACTAACACTAAGGCCTCCTGCACACTCCGTAGTTCTCCCATAGTGTTGCGTTCCGTGCTTCCGTCCCGCACCATTCCGCATCTCCGGATTTGTGGACCCATTGAAGTGAATGGGTCCACATCCGTGATGCGGAATGCCCACGGAACGGCACCCGCGTATTGCGGATCCGCAAATACGGTCCGCAATACGGCAACGGGAAGCACACGTTCGTGTGCAGGAGGCCTAAGACTGAAAAATGTTGCTTTGTTTTTGCCTTGTGCGGGAATAAACACTGGAATTTTGTTTTACGAACAGTTTTTTTGCCTCTGTACTGTGTCCGCTTACCCTGCCTACCAGAGCGAATCCCCACAATTGGTGGCTTGGAGCGGGCACACGCAATGAGGCTGGCCTGAAGGCCGAAAAGTTTTAGTTTTTTCCGGGCACGGGTGTACTTTGTCCTATATTAAGCCGGCAAGGTTACGACCTGTGTCCCCTGACAAAATGGAAGCGGTCGTAAAAGCCCTCATGGAGGCTAACTTGCAGCAGTGGGAAACTAACCAGCTGCTATTACAGCATGTGATGGCGTTACAAGCGGCAGGAGCGTCCCACAATACCCGGAAAGCTGTCCGTGCGGCGATCCCTAAGATGACCCCCTTGGACAACGTCGAGACCTATCTGGCGATCTTCGAAAAAGTGGCCGTGAGGCAGAAGTCACCCTGAGACCAATGAGCTGAGGTCGTTGCTCCGTTCCTGGCGTCTGAACCCCAGCTGTTTTGTTTTTGACCTACCAGATGATCAAGAGGCTGACTACCCGACCGTAATAGGTGAGAATCTGGCAAGACCGGGAGTGAATGTATTGGTCTGGGCCCAGCGGGTGCATTAGTGGGAATTTAACCCGGCTGAACCCGCCAGACCGCAGTATTATGATCTGCTACACCGATTGCAAAAATGGCTGCAGCGTGACGTACTGAATCCCACTGCTATGCTGGACCGTCTGTTGGCTGATGTTTTCTGGAGGGCTTTGCTGTACCCTCTCCAGCACTGGATTGGCCAGGTATCTCCTGGTAATGCCCTAGAGATGGTCGACCTGGTGGAGTGCTACGATGCCACCAGAAATCTACAGGGGGGTTCTTTGGGGGGGGCAATTAAACCCCGGAAATCTCTACCCTCTACCAGGCGGCTGGTGCCACAAAAACCCACTCGGGATATACTCCCTATAGACCCAACTCCAATGGTCTGTTGGCAGTGTCAAGAGCCTGGTCACCTAAGGGCCGACTGTCCCCATGGACACGAACTATGGCTACCGCCCCTCAATGCAACCAGTACCCCCGAGACAATAGTCACCTGTGCCAGGTGCAAGTGGGAGATGCGGTGGCACTGCTGGACTTAGGGAGCCTGGTAAGAGCTGCCCTGGTGCGGCCCGCTGAGTATACTGTCCGAAAAGACGTCGTCATGTGCATCCATGGAGACTTAAATGACTATCCCTCTGCTCTAGCGTCTCTATCCACGGTGGCCGGCAGACGGACTCGTGAGGTAGCCGTCGCAACAAAGTTATGTTATGAACTAATAAGTTGGAGAGACTTTCCCGGTTTCGCGTCACTGTGGCCTGAGGCGAGAGTCACCGATGCCCATGGGGCAGGAGTAGCCCCAATAGAATGGCCTTGCTCAGGGGGGAAACCGGAACGTGAGGCCGAAGGGCCAGCAGTAGGGGTGGCAGCCACTGCAGTGGAAGGGGGGGAGCCAACCCCCCTAAATGTAATGGTGGGAGACGTTGAGGATTTGCCGCCAGGTCCGCAGCTGGCAGATCTCAACGTCTCTGGAGACAATTTTGGTACGGCACAGCACCGGGATCCGACTCCATCTCGGGCCTGGGAGAATGTGGTAGTAGTTGAGGGTGAGCCGCAACAACCGGGGACCGAGTCTATGTTCCCCCATTTTGTTGTTCAACAGGAGATGCTGTACCGTGTAAATCAACTACGGCGTGAGCATATTGAACAGTTGGTGGTCCCCAAGGCATATCACAAGCTCATGTTGGAGTTAGCCCACCAACATGTTCTTGGGGGACACCTGGGCCAGCAGAAAATGCAGGACCGGATTCTACAGCGGTTTTACTGGCCCAGTGTGTTCAGAGAGGTAGAAGAGTATTGCAAGTCTTGCCCAACCTAACCAGCCTTCAGCCACATTTCTGTAGTCCCCTGGTCCCTCTCCCTATTGAGGTTCCATTCTAGCGTATCGCTATGGATCTCATAGTCCCAGTACCGAAGTCCACTAGAGGGCACCAACACATCTTGGTAGTCCTGGACTATGCCACTCGGTACCCGGAGGCAGTGCCGCTGTGACATGCCTCTTCCAAACTCATAGCCAAAGAGTTAATGGAAATGTTTTCCCGAGTGGGCCTACCTAAAAAGATTCTGACTGACCAGGGGACCCCTTTTATGTCAAAAGTCATAAGGGAACTCGGTAAACTACTACAGATCAAACAGTTGCGGACGTCCGTCTATCACCCGCAAATGGACGGCCTGGTAGAGAGGTTTAATCAAACCTTGAAAAACATGTTAAAGCGGGTGGTGTCTCAAGATGGAGGGACTGCATCTTCTACTGCCCTATCTCAGGTTCGCAGTGCGAGAGGTGCCCCAGGCCCCCTAAAGCCTGTTGTGGACCGCTAGAAAAACCTGCTAACAAGGTGACTGTTTTGTTCTTTGGACTTTTCTTTGTGTGAACGAACACTAAGTGTTGCTTTGTTTTTGCCTTGTGTGTTAATAAACACTGTTTTGTTTTACGAACTGTTTTTTTGCCTCTGTTCTGCGTCCGCTTACCCTGCCTTCCAGAGCGAATCCCCACAATATATATAATATAGATTTATCGCAGGATATAGAAAACAATACATAGAATTCCCATCATTTTTGCAGGATACCAATGATCTGGACATTGGAGCCGACTGTGCTCTCTAACGTAGTTGGGTCCGCACACGTGTGAATTGGGCTATTGCGTTTCTTATCTGCAATAAACATTTGCCGGACCTGCCACGTATTCTTTTTCTTCCCTCATCTGCAGTTTGAACTGTTAGATGAGCGGATTCAAAGAGAACAGACCGTGACAGCTTGTAAACAGACTGATTTTTAACCCTTGTAACTCAGAAACACCTGGACCTTTGCAGTACCCCAGACCTGGTGTTTTATCTGTAGTATTATGTCATGTGATGCTATGCCATTTATTCCTGCAGGGGAGGTAGTGGTTGGCAGGAACAGGACTAACCCCTCTGTTCCTCCCCTTCTGGAAGGAGAGGGCTGGTCCTGCTTCCTGCCAGGAGGGGGAGCTCCAGTCTAGTGAGACAGAGAGAGAAGAGGATGAATTCCTGTTCTGATAGCGGGGGAGTGAGGAAGCGCATGTCAGAGCTCCTACTGCAAGGAACTGTATCTTATTCCCCTGTGAGACCAGCTCTCCAGAGTGAATCTCAGGAACCAGATATTCTCCCGTGAGAACAACTTAAAGGGGTATTCTAGTTGTTTCAAGTTATACTCTATCCGCAGGATAGGGGATAACTATTAGATTGGTGGGTGGCCTCTGTTAATGTGATGGGGAAGGACCCCTACTGATCTAATAGTTATCTACTGCCCTATGGATAGGGGATTACTTAAAACAACTGGAACACCCCTTTAATTCTGCCTCAAGAAAAGGCTTCAGAGACAAGACAGCTTTACAGAAACTGCTGCAAAGTGAGGGACAACAGTTTGGACACCACCTACCTAAACCATCGGTAGGCCAGACTAACATTAAGTCAGTACTACAGTGGACACCTCTATCCACAAGTGCCGGCTAGTGCCAAACTATTGCCATCCAACCTGCCAGCATGCTTCTATATCTGGTGCCAGTAAAGACAGACATCTGGACTGATTCTTCATACTACGTTTCCACTGCACAGATTCCCCCTAGGGAGCAACGGGCCTGAGGGAGTGCACTGTGACACATCTCATCAGGGCCACCACAACTCCTATCCTCTGCACTGGCTCCTTAGGGGCTCGCTGGACATTTATGATAAAGACCAATTGAAAAAAATATATTTTTAGCCCAAAATGAGGAAAATGCAATCAGAAAAAAATTCCCCCAAAGGATTCCGTAGCCTTTAATTATAGATGACAACATTGCACTAAATAACAGTAAGTTAAGTGCTGTAGTAATACTTAACCCCTTGGAGTGAATTTGTTTTCGGAGGCCCTTCTAACAAGGGGAAAGTAGGCAACTCCTCAAGTCCCTGTAATAGGACATTAGAAAGATATAGCTAGAAAGTTGCATTAAAGAGGACCTTTCACCGATTATGACACTGTGAACTAAGAATACAGACATGTAGAGCGGCGCCCAGGGTTCTCACTGCACTTACTATTATCGCGCCGCTCCGTTCTCCTGCTATGCCCTCCGGTATCTCCGCTCACTAAGGTATAGTAGGCGGAGTATTCAGTCACTAAGTTATAGTAGGCGGAGTCTGCCCTTGTTCTGCTGTAGTGCTGGCCAATCGCAGCACACAGCTCACAGCCTGAGAGAAAATAACCTCCCAGGCTGTGAGCTCTGCGCTGCGATTGGCCAGCGCTAGAGCAGAACAAGGGCAGACTCCGCCTACTATAACTTAGTGACTGAATACTCCGCCTACTATAACTTAGTGGCCGGAGATACCGGAGGGCAAAGCGGGAGAACGGAGCGGCGCCCGGGGATAATAGTAAGTGCAGTGAGATCCCCGGGCGCCGCTTTACATGTCTGTATTCTTAGTTCACACAGTGTCATAATCGGTGAAAGGTCCTCTTTAACCGCCTCCGGACCGCCTAACGCAGGATTGCGTTCCGGAGGCGGCTCACTCAGGCACACATCTATGTCACGCATCTATGTGTCATCTCGCGAGATGCGAGATGACACTCACAGCTGGCCCACGCATGCGCATCGCGGGTCGGCAAAAGTTTCAGGACAATTTCGTCATCAGCCTGCCAGCCAATGATCGTGGCTGGCAGGCTGATGATTTTCAAAAAATCTAATCAGAAGCCATCTAACACATTATATTTATAAATATAATTTGTTAAATGGCTGCTGTGCTCCTCTGCTGGTCCTTTTCGTTGGTTGGTTCCAGCACAGTTCACAGTGAGTACACCCAACACTACACTTAGCCCCCAGATCACCCCAATTAACCCCTTGATCGCCCCTGTCAATCACCTAGTGAAAGGGAAAAAAGTGATCAGTGTAAACTGTCACTTTTTTTCCCCCTGGAATTGACTGTTAGTTTTAGGATAGTTTAGGCCCCTTGGTTAGGTAGTTAGCGATCGTTTAGCGCCCAGCCCACCGCAGTCACTGATTCGCTGATTAGCGTATCGCTAATCAGCATTTGTACTTTTATAGTATCTGTAAGTGATCAGAACTGATCAGTCAGATCTATAATAGTATTAGTGTCACCTTAGTTCGCCCTCCACCCAAAACGCAGTGTTTGCCTGATCGGTCGCCCACACGTGCGTTCACCCACGCCCGCCCCGCCGCAGTGACAAAACATTTATTTATTTTTTTACTTCGCTAGCCTCCCATTTGTAAGACAGGCTTGCTTTTTTTCTTGGGTAGTCTCAGGGAATACCCCTAAATTTAGTAGTCCAAATGGCAAATAAGGGGTATTCTTCTGAAGAGGCCTACAGGCTTCTGACCCAGTCGGATGAGGAATGGGAACCCTCATCTGACGAATCCAGCAGGTCAGAATATGAACCTGTAGAAAGCAGTGGCAGTCTGACACAAAGTTCGGTTGAGGAGGTTGAGGTCCCTGATACCACCAGGCGTACCTGGCCCCGTGTTGCTAGACCACAGGTTGCGCAGTATCCGCTTCAAGGGCAGCAGAGTGGGGCTGGCGCTGTCGGATTACGTGGTGAGGCATACACCAGCAGCGCAGCCCATCCTGGACCTAGTACCAGCACTGCCGTACAACATGGTGAAGTGGCGAGCACTAGAAGGGCAGTTGAAGCTGGTACGGTGGCACGTGCAGTAGTTCCCCCGTCGCAGCCACCGCACAGACAGGCCCGTAGAGCCCCTAGAATCCCTGAGGTGCTGGGAAATCCTGATTGGCAGCCCCCAACTTCAGCCGCACCAGTAGTTCCCCCTTTTACCGCCCAGTCTGGAGTTCGGGGTTGAGACAGCTCAGATCGGTTCGGCACTGGGATTTTTTGAGCTGTTCTTGACTGCGGAGCTCTTGGACTTAGTCATGGCAGAAACAAATCAGTATGCCACTCAATTTATAGCCACCAACCCGAGAAGCTTTTATGCCCAGTCTTTCCGGTGGAAACCCGTCCAAGTTTCCGGAATTAAAAATTTTCTGGGCCTTCTCCTCAACATGGGCCTAACCAAAAAGCATGAATTGCGGTCATATTGGTCCACGGACCCAATTCATCACATGCCCATGTTCTCTGCTGCCATGTCCAGGGCACGATTTGAGGCCATCCTGCGTTTCCTGCACTTTAGCGACAACAGCACCTCCCGTCCCAGAGGCCACCCAGCTTTTGACCGGCTCCACAAAATTCGGACCCTAATAGACCACCTTAACAACAAATTTGCAGATTTGTATACCCCTGAGCAAAACATCTGCGTAGACGAGTCCCTTATACATTTTACCGGGCGCCTTGGCTTCAAACAATACATCCCAAGCAAGCGCGCCCGGTATGGGTCAAATTGTATAAGCTCTGTGAAAGGGCCACAGGCTATACCCACAAATTTCGGATCTATCAGGGTAAAGATCAGACCCTGGACAATCTCTACACAAGTGTGCCCCTCTTTAGGCATTTGTTCCTAGAACAGATTGGCTGCTGTGGCACCGCGCGAACTAGTCGCGCGGGCTTCCCCCAACGGCTCGTTACCACCCGTCTGCAAGGGGGGAGAGGGCTGCCTTGTGTAACGAAGAACTGCTCGCGGTGAAATGGAGAGACAAGCGTGACGTTTACATGCTCTCCTCCATTCACGCAGACACGACAATACAAATAGAACGAGCAACCAGTGTCATTGAAAAGCCCCTCTCGGTCCACGACTATAATTTGCTCATGGGAGGGGTGGACTTCAATGACCAGATGTTGGCTCCTTATTTAGTTTCCCGACGCACCAGACGCTGGTATAAGAAGGTGTCTGTATATTTGATTCAATTGGCTCTGTATAATAGTTTTGTTCTCTACAGTAAGGCTGGGAGAACACGATCCTTCCTCAAATTTCAGGAAGAGATCATCGAGAACCTCCTGTATCAAGGAGGTTCCGTGGCCCCATCCACCAGTGTAGTGAGCCGTCTACACGAGCGACATTTCCCCAATGTCGTTGCTGGTACCTCAACCCAAGCGTCACCCTGAAAAATATGTTGTCTGTAGCAGGAGTGGAATAAGGCGTGACACCCGCTATTTCTGTCCTGACTGCCCTGACCACCCTGCCCTATGCTTAGGGGAGTGTTTCCGGAAGTACCACACACAGGTACACTATAGCATAGGGATCACATCTCACCAGGACAGGCACACAGGGCTATTAGGGCCCATTCACACACAGCTGCTGCAAACCTCTCCTTTCACCTGGGATAAAGTGCATAACGCACTTCGCCACATCTCAGGGCAATTTGCGCTTTGCACATTGTCCCATGGGGAAGGAGAGGTTTGTCCTATAAAAAAGGTAAAAAAAAACAAAACCCAAAAGAAAATCACCGGTAAGCAAAAAATTTAATGTTCTGTTCAAAAAGTTAAATAAAGATTATAAAAGTTAATGTTCCGTTCAAATGTTATTATAATGTTAATAAATTTATTGCGTTACGGCCTGGTTTTTTCTTTTTTTTTTTACCTTCCTGGTAGACCAACCGATCGACTAGCTGCAGCACTGATGTGCATTCTGACAGAAGCATTGCGCTGCTGTCAGATTACACAAAAGTCGGTGTATGCGGCGCTGCAAGACGAGATTTCTCCTCTGCGGTAAAAGATACGTTTGCCGAGGCATATGAGCTGAGGGGGCGGCGGTGTTCATATGCTTTGGCAAACACTTTGTATATAAAAAAATAAATAAAATCCTGGCAATGATTTATTCATCCACATCGATTGATGTGAATGGAGAAATCGGGTTTGCCAGGGCATGTGAGCTAAGTGGGTATGGATGTTGGGCGGAGCTCCTATGTCCTGGCAGACGCCTTTCCCCTCCTTTTTTTTTTTGGCAGAGATTTTTTCATCCACATTGATCGATGCGAATGAAGAAATCTGTGCCGTTTATTTTTTCTTTCAGCCCAGAGGCTGAACGGAAAAAAAAAAAAATCTCATTACCTGTATGCTCAATATAAGGAGAATAGCAAAAACTCCTAATGCTGGCCATACATGTAATGATTGCGGAGACCCTCAAATGCCAGGGCAGTACAAACACCCCACAAATGACCCCACTTTGGAAAGAAGACACCCCAAGGTATTCGCTGAGGGGCATATTGAGTCCATAAAATATTGAAATTTTTGTCCCAAGTTAGCGGAAAGGGAGACTTTGTGAGAAAAAAAGAAATCAATTTCCGCTAACTTGTGCCAAAAAAAATAAAATCTTCTATGAACTTGCCATGCCCCTAATGGAATACCTTGGGGTGTCTTCTTTCCAAAATGGGGTCACATGTGGGGTATTTATACTGCCCTGGCATTTTAGGGGCCCTAAAGCGTGAGAAGAAGTCTGGAATCCAAACGTCTAAAAATGCCCTCCTAAAAAGAATTTGTGCCCTTTTGCGCCCCTAGGCTGCAAAAAAGTGTCACACATGTGGTATCGCCGTACTCAGGAGAAGTTGGGGAATGTGTTTTGGGGTGTCTTTTTACATATACCCATGCTGGGTGAGAGAAATATCTCTAACTTTTCCCATTTTTTTTATACAAAGTTGGCATTTGACAGATATTTATCTCACCCAGCATGGGTATATGCAAAAAGACACCCCAAAACACATTGCCCAACTTCTCCTGAGTACGGCGATACCACATGTGTGACACTTTTTTGCAGCCTAGGTGGGCAAAGGGGCACATATTCCAAAGAGCACCTTTAGGATTTCAAAGGGCATTTTGTACACATTTTGATTTCAAACTACTTCTCACGCATTAGGGCCCCTAAAATGCCAGGGCAGTATAACTACCCCACAAGTGACCCCATTTTGGAAAGCAGACACCCCAAGGTATTTTGTGATGGGCATAGTGAGTTCATGGAAGTTTTTATTTTTTGTCACAAGTTAGTGGAATATGAGACTTTGTAAGAAAAAAATAAAAATCTTCATTTTCCTCTAACTTGTGACAAAAAATAAAAAGTTCTATGAACTCACTATGCCCATGAGCGAATACCTTAGGGTGTCTACTTTCTGAAAAAGGGTCATTTGTGGTGTTTCTCTACTGTCTGGGCATTGTAGAACCTCAGGAAACATGACAGGTGCTCAGAAAGTCAGAGCTGCTTCAAAATGCAGAAATTCACATTTTTGTACCATAGTTTGTAAACGCTATAACTTTTACCTAAACCATTTATTTTTTTACCCAAACATTTTTTTTTAATCAAAGACATGTAGAACAATACATTTAGATAAAAATGTATATAGAAATGTAGTTTTATTTGAAAAATTTTACAACTGAATGTGAAAAGTCATTTTTTTCCAAAAAAATAGGTAAATTTCGATTAATAACAAAAAAAGTAAAAATGTCAGCAGCAATGAAATACCACCAAATGAAAGCTCTATTAGTGAGAAGAAAAGGAGGTAAAATTCATTCGGGTGGTAAGTTGTATGACCGAGCAATAAACGGTGAAAGTAGTGTAGTGCAGAATTGTAAAAAGTGGTCTGGTCATTAAGGGGGTTTAAGCTAGGGGGGCTGAGGTGGTTAAGCCACCTGCACGCAAGGACGGGTTAGCACATGAATTTCCCTGCGGATTTATGTGCGTTTCAGTACCATTTCTGCACCAAAAGCCACAGATTTTGGTGCGGAATTGATGCCGTTTTGCTGGAGCTCTGTCACGGCTGAGAATGGGGGAAAACCTCAGCCGTGCGATGGCAGAAGATGTTATTGGCTGCTCGGCCAGGACGACAGAATTAGGGAGCAGGTCACCTCCTATAGCGTCCCTAACCTGACCCTGACTCCTAACCATATGAGCCAACCCTGATGGTGGGAGGGCTCATACACCGGAACCTAATAGTCCCTGCTAGCCCTCAGGGTGGCCCTGAACTAGGAGCAGGGTAAGACGACCTGTTCCTCCTAGGCACGGAGGAACAGGAGTCTCACTGGCCAAGCTGCAAGGAAAAGGGGTACAAAAACAGACCTATGGATATGGCAGGTGAACTGCACTAGTTCCACCTACCTGCCACAGCCTTGCTGACTGGATCCCTGTACTGACACGCTGATGTCCACACCATACTTAAATGGACACAGCCAACACACATACACACACAGGAACCCAGATCCATAGCTGCATTAAATAACAAAAGGAATACATCAACTGAACATATAAACATCTATGACCACAAGGGTGGCCCTCACTGGCAGATGGAAAATAAGAAGGAGGATGACTCCAGCTTACATAGCTGAAGTACCCCTCAGACTTCTGAATCACAGCAGAAGCTATATAGGCCCAAGTAGCCACACCCACACTCAGACACACCCAGTGCATACACACTAGGAAGGAAGTTAACCCTTCCAACACCAGGGAAGGGAAGACAGCAACTTAAAGGGGAATGCACACACAATAAACCCCGTGCACACCAGACAAGGAAAGTGCACACATATAAACACACGTTGCCAAGTGCAACCGCATGCACAACATAGCAAGCTGCCTCGCAACAGCTCAGGCTGCTATGCTGCCACATAAATAATGTTGCCAGCGGCAACCACAGGTGAGGCAACATACTACAACCCTCACCTGTGATTGACAACCAGACCAGACCGCAGGCAACTGCATGCGGTTACAGGAGTCACGACCATGACCATGGTCGTGACACTCCCACCCCTCAAAGACCCCCCCACCAGAAAAAAAGGGAAAAACTAGTGAGGGACCAAACAAGGGGATAGGAGAAGGGGAAAATAGGGGAAACAGCATCAACCATGCGAGTCTCCCCCGGACTGCTGCCGGACCCTGGAGCAACACACAGGAACCAGGATCTGACTGCCAGCCTCTGGAGCAACACACAGGAACCAGAGACCAGCAAGGAAACAGCCCGGGGAGACCGCACAGACACTGCGTCCACTCTCTATTAACGTCCCCACTCCAGTCGCTGCCAACAGACACTCCTACCCAGCACGCAGCCGAAACACTAACGGAATGCTGCCAGCAGACGACCGGAGATAGGAACATAGAGAGGGACGAGGGATCACGGACACGGCCGGTAAGGTGGCGAAGAATAAGCCACCAACTGCGCCGTTAACGGTGATCCCCAAAACGCTCTCCCTCCGGAGAACGCGCATGCACCGCAAAGGATATAGTCGATGCATGCTGCTCCCTCTTTCGAAGGTGTGCACCCGCACACCAAACAAACAACGGTAAAGGAATAAAAAGTAAGGGGACGCCAAGACGGTGAAGGAATGGCGGGGAAAAGCCACTCACCACGCCGTCAGCAGCGAAACCCCCAAAACGCTCTCGCTCCGGAGAACGCGCATGCACCCCACAAACGTATGGCGATGCATGCTGCACCCTCTTCTGAAGGTCAACGCCAGGTAAGGAGCCATTGTGGTCATACTGTCACGGCTGAGGATGGGGAAAACCCTCAGCTGTGCGATGCCAGAAGATGTTATTGGCTGCTCGGCCAGGACGACAGAATTAGGGAGCAGGTCACCTCCTATCGCGTCCCTAACCTGACCCTGACTACTAACCATATGAGCCAACCCTGATGGTGGGAGGGCTCATACACCGGAACCTAATATTTTGTGCTAGCCCTCAGGATTGCCCTGGAACAAGGAGCAGGGTAAGACGACCTGTTCCTCCTAGGCACGGAGGAACAGGAGTCTCACTGGCCAAGCTGCAAGGAAAAGGGGTACAAAAACAGACCTATGGATATGGCAGGTGAACTGCACTAGTTCCACCTACCTGCCACAGCTTGCTGACTGGATCCCTGTGCTGACACGCTGATGTCCACACCATACTTAAATGGACACAGCCAACACACATACACACACAGGAACCCAGATCCATAGCTGCATTAAATAACAAAAGGAATACATCAACTGAACATATAAACATCTATGACCACAAGGGTGGCCCTCACTGTCAGATGGAAAATAAGAAGGAGGATGACTTCAGCTTAGGCTGAGTCCACACCAGCGTTCAGCCTTTCCGTTCTCCTGCTCCGTTATAGGAGCAGGAGAACGGAAAGGACGGATTGGGCACATAACTGAGGCGAGTGGAGCCTACGGACCCCATAGACTATAATGGGGTCCGTTAGGTTTACGCTCAGAAGATGATTTTGGAGCGGAGACAAAAGTACTGCATGCAGAATACAGAATGCTATTATTTTCCCTTATTACCATGTTATAAGGGACAATAATAATGATCGGGTCTCCATCTTGATCGTCTCCTAGCAACTGTGCGTGAAAACCGCACCGCATCCGCACTTGCTTGCGGATGCTTGCGATTTTCACGCAATCCCATTCACTTCTATGGGGCCTGCATTGCGTGGATTATCGCACCGCAACACACAATATAGAGCATAAGTGATGCGTGAAAATCACCGCTCGTGTGCACAGCCCCATAGAAATGAATGGGTCCGGATTCAGTGCGGGTGCAATGCGTTCACATCATGCATTGCACCTGTGCGGAATACTCGCCCGTGTGAAAGGGGCCTAAAACTGCAAACATAATTGACGTGCTGTGATTTTGAAATCTGCAGGGCAGGTCAATTTCCGTATAGAAAAAAACTGCAAAGTGTAAATGAGATTTGTGTAATCCCGTAAACTATGCTAGTGCTGGAGAAAAAAGGTGAAGTAGCAGCTCTCACCTGCCCTTCCTCCAGCTGTGAGCACGGATAGCCCGAGTCAGGCAACGGGTGACTGAATGAATGCAAAAGGTTTCAAGGAATCCAGCTCCACTTGTATGAAGAAATATATTATTTTTGCTTGTGATAAAATCTCATCCATTAATTACAAAAGTAACAGTCTTGTCTACGCGTTTCGGGCTACCAAAGACACATTTTAGCCCTTCCTCATGACACAGTTAGACATTAAGACCTTTTAAAGGGGAAAGTGCACCTGCTTCCACTAATTGTTTCCACAGGCATGTAACCTCCCCCAAGAAAAGGTACCACAGCTTCAAAGCTCTTCTCATGAAAAAGAAAAGAAAAAACACAAAAGAAAACATTTGACCATACATATACATAGTAAGGACTACTATGCAAAGAAAGAGAAATGAGGAAATGCATATAGTATTTATACTGGGTACACACTAATCATTTTGCTAAAAAGTTGTAAATTGTAATAAAAAGTCACATTTCAAAAAGGGAAAAATCTCCCAAAAGTGTTCTCAGAAAGAAACGTATGAAAAAGTTTTGCAAAACTAAGCCAGACTGGTTGCGATTTTTTTTCTCTTCCTGATACAGGCTGGGACTGACATAGTTCGCAATGGTGGGCGCTTTTCTAGCCGCACATTTAATACCATCTGCGATTATGTCAGTCCATTCTCTATCATGTGCCAGGACAGGAAATTTTTTTTTTATAATATGGCTTATTTGCAAATACTCTGTGCTATATTGAGTCACACACAAAGACATTTTTATTTTTGTAACTCCTGTCATTGGTAACAATGTCATCCTTTTTATTTTTGTTATTACTTTTTCTGGTATTACATGGTAATTGTTCCTGTTGAGGATAGAGGAGGGAACCCCTTGCAATGGTGGAAACATGTTTAGGATGGCACGACGTTGCATATAATATGGTATTACCTGCCATGGGCTTCCTATACGTGCAGGTGAAGATCCTGCTGGTGGAGGGATCCCCCCTCAGGCGCAAGTCCAGAAAAGAAACCTCCCGTATGTCATGGTGAACACTGAAGGAAATAGTGTTCACACAGGAGTTGATGTAATCACAAAAGGAGGGTATGGCCATCACATCGCCCGTCCAGATGAGGATCAGGTCATCGATGTAACGGCCATACCACCTGATGTGATGCCAGAAAGGGTGGGTGTCGATGAAGAGAAAACACCTCTCCCACCACGCCATAAAAATATTAGCAATGGAGGGAGAGAATTTGGCCCCTATCGACACCCCCGATACCTGAAGATAAAATTGGTTGGTAAACATGAAGAAATTGCGCCTGGGGAGGAAGTCCACCACCACCAGGACATACTCCTGCAGGCCTGCAGTAATATTCCCATATATTTTAAGGAACCAGGTTAGGGATTTTATGGCCAGTTCATTGGGAATGTTGGTATACAAAGACACCACTATGTTGGTGCTGTACTACACTCGTATTAAGCAACGTGTGGCCTTAGGAGTCATGCAACAACCATAGTTGGGACAGTGAAGGGCTCAAGGGGCCACATAGTCCAGACCTTACATATGTGGCCAACTCTTCTGGGATTTTTTTGCATATAGAAAGAAAATCAACTAATATATATATATATATATATATATATATATACAGTACAGACTAAAAGTTTGGACACACCTTCTCATTCAAAGAGTTTTCTTTATTTTCATGACTATGAAAATTGTAGATTCACACTGAAGGCATCAAAACTATGAATTAACACATGTGGAATTATATACGTAACAAAAAAGTGTGAAACAACTGAAAATATGTCATATTCTAGGTTCTTCAAAGTAGCCACCTTTTGCTTTGATTACTGCTTTGCACACTCTTGGCATTCTCTTGATGAGCTTCAAGAGGTAGTCACCTGAAATGGTCTTCCAACAGTCTTGAAGGAGTTCCCAGAGATGCTTAGCACTTGTTGGCCCTTTTGCCTTCACTCTGCGGTCCAGCTCACCCCAAACCATCTTGATTGGGTTCAGGTCCGGTGACTGTGGAGGCCAGGTCATCTGGCGCAGCACCCCATCACTCTCCTTCATGGTCAAATAGCCCTTACACAGCCTGGAGGTGTGTTTGGGGTCATTGTCCTGTTGAAAAATAAATAATGGTCCAACTAAACGGATGGAATAGCATGCCGCTGCAAGATTTTGAATAAATCCCCAACAGTGTCACCAGCAAAGCACCCCCACACCATCACACCTCCTCCTCCATGCTTCACGTGGGAACCAGGCATGTAGAGTCCATCCGTTCACGTTTTCTGCGTCGCACAAAGACACGGTGGTTGGAACCAAAGATCTCAAATTTGGACTCATCAGACCAAAGCACAGATTTCCACTGGTCTAATGTCCATTCCTTGGGTTCTTTAGCCCAAACAAGTCTCTTCTGCTTGTTGCCTGTCCTTAGCAGTGGTTTCCTAGCAGATATTCTACCATGAAGGCCTGATTCACACAGTCTCCTCTTAACAGTTGTTCTAGAGATGTGTCTGCTGCTAGAACTCTGTGTGGCATTGACCTGGTCTCTAATCTGAGCTGCTGTTAACCTGCGATTTCTGAGGCTGGTGACTCGGATGAACTTATCCTCCGCAGCAGAGGTGACTCTTGGTCTTCCTTTCCTGGGGCTGGTCCGCATGTGAGCCAGTTTCTTTGTAGCGCTTGATGGTTTTTGTGACTGCACTTGGGGACACTTTCAAAGTTTTCCCAATTTTTCGGACTGACTGACCTTCATTTCTTAAAGTAATGATGGCCACTCGTTTTTCTTTACTGAGGCTACTTTCACACTAGCGTTCTGAGCGGGTCCGTCTGATGTTTCATCAGACGGATCCGCTCCTATAATGCAGACGTTTGCATCCGTTCAGAACGGATCCGTCTGCATTATAACTTAGAAAAATTTCTAAGTGTGAAAGTAGCCTGAGCGGATCTGTTCAGACTTTACATTGAAAGTCAATGGGGGACGGATCCGCTTGAAGATTGAGCCATATGGTGTCATCTTCAAGCGGATCCGTCCCCATTGACTTCCATTATAAGTCGGAACGGATCCGCTCGCCTCCGCACGGCCAGGCGGACACCCGAACGCTGCTTGTAGCGTTCAGGTGTCCGCTCACTGAGCGGAGCGGAGGCTGAGCGCTGGCAGACGGATGCATTCTCAGTGGATCCGCCTCCAGTGAGAATGCATTAGGGCCAGACGGCTGCGTTCAGGGCCGCTTGTGAGCCCCTTCAAACGGAGCTCACGAGCGGACACCTGAACGCAGGTGTGAAAGTAGCCTTAGCTGCTTTTTTCTTGCCATAATACAAATTCTAACAGTCTATTCAGTAGGACTATCAGCTGTGTATCCACCTGACTTCTCCACAACGCAACTGATGGTCCCAACCCCATTTATAAGGCAGGAAATCCCACTTATTAAGCCTGACAGGGCACACCTGTGAAGTGAAAACCATTTCAGGTGACTACCTCTTGAAGCTCATCAAGAGAATGCCAAGAGTGTGCAAAGCAGTAATCAAAGCAAAAGGTGGCTACTTTGAAGAACCTAGAATATGACATATTTTCAGTTGTTTCACACTTTTTTGTTATGTATATAATTCCACATGTGTTAATTCATAGTTTTGATGCCTTCAGTGTGAATCTACAATTTTCATAGTCATGAAAATAAAGAAAACTCTTTGAATGAGAAGGTGTCTCCAAACTTTTGGTCTGTACTGTGTATATATATATATATATGCGATAATTTAGTAAAAGTCATATTTTTGCACTGATCTGCCATTCACATTTTTACATGAAGACAAGAATGACCAAGGAAAAAAAGAAACCACAACACGTGCTGCACTAAGGCGTGTTCTCGTGCCGGCACTATGTAAAGTTGAATGCCTTTTTATTATAATTGACAGTTTCCCGGACAGTGACCTGACTAAGAAGACATGTAAGGCCTCAGTCCTCTCTATTCCAAGTAATGACACATTAATGGGGCGCTGTATTTCCACCCTTTGTTTCATAAACCTCTACTACCATTATGTTTAGTGGCAGAATGATCCATGCGAGAGGGTCGTGCTACAGAGACCACCGATCCGACTGTGATGGGCGTTGTGGAAAGGACATCTAAGGGCCGTATTGCACGCCACATACAGCAGGTCCGCAATACACGGGCACCGGCCACGTGAACCCAGTGTGCAACCGTCATCACGGATTGGGACCCATTCACTTGAATGGGTCCGCAATCCAGGAGGTGCGGAACGGAGGCACGAATCAGAAGCCTACAGAAGCACTTCGGTGTGCTTCCGTGGGTTTTCTGTACATGCCTCCGCACTGCAAAAAATTAGTGCATGCACTACTTTTTTGCGGTGCAGATCGCGGACCCCATTCAAGTGAATGGGTCTGCAATCCGCATGCGGCGGCCCCACGGTCGCATGCATGAGCCCCAAGTGTGAATTTCCCCCTTTTACGCTTTTCTGTGCACCTGATCATAGCAGCCCTTCTGCATGTGCACCGCCAACAGGGGCTGTCCAAGATTAGTAAAAGATGGCCGCTTTCTTGCAAAAAACTGTGCCACATCTGTCCACAGATTGTCTATGGCAATGATGGCTAACCTCCAGTACTTCAGCTGTGGTGAAACTACAACTCCCAGCATGCTCCATTCATTTCTATAGAGTTCTGAGAATAGCCAAGCAAGTGTGCATCTTGGGAGTTGTAGTTTTACCACAGCTGGATGTCACAACCAGACAGCTGAGAAGCTCTGACAGAAGCCTTTCAGAACCTCCTCCTTGAGTTTTTTCTTTGTTTTGAATTTCAGTTCCTCATCTCGTTAGCCTCTCTCAGCTGTCATGTAGTTGGACTGATTGCATCCCTTTAAATTCCTCCCCATAGTGCATCAGTGTGCGGCTTATACAACTTCCTGGAGTGTGTGTGCATGCTGATCCTATTTTCCAGCCTTCTACAAGATAAGTGCTGTACATTTATTTGTGATTTTCTGTTTGCTGGATCCCAGGTGACCCTGACTCCCTCCGTGTCTAGTGTAGGGAGCCGGTGGTCGTGTCCCCTCACTATTGTAGGGTGTTCAGGTGGTATATAGTCGAGGTACGTGGATATGCGATCATCCACCATTGGGATTTTCGCATAGGCTGAGCAGTCAGGGAGAGTGCCAGGTCTTATGCAGGGGTCTCCCTTTCGTTCCTTAGTTTTGGATCCAGTGAGTCATATATTCATTTTGCATTGTCTTGTTTCCTGTACACCTTCCGTGACACTGGAGTTCCGGAGGTTAGCCATCACAGGTCTATGCTATCGCAACAAAGCTCTGTTGAAGAGAAGGGGGCTAAGCTGCAATACCACACCCATCCTGCGGACAGGTGTGGCACTGTTTTTTTTTAAAATAAAGCAGCCATGTTTTGCAAACCCTGGATTACCTCTTTAAAGGGGTTTTATGGGAGTTCAATATTGATGACCTGTCCTCAGGATAGGTCATCAATATCATATCGGCAGGCAGGTCCGACTCTTGGCACTCCACTTTGGGGAGCGCTGTGGCTTCTTTCTAGGCCAGTGGCGTCATGTTCATAGTCACATGGCTTAGGTGCACCTCATTCCCATTTAAGTGAATGGTCCTGGGCCTCAATACAAAGCTCAGCTGCTATGTAATGTACGGTGCTGTGCTTGCTGCGAAGAGGCTGCAGCCCTCATTTGAGTGCTGCAGCCTCTTCAAACAGCTGATTATCGGGGGACCCACACTGAGCAGATATTGATGACCTATCCTGAGGGTTATGCTTCACCTAAAAGGTTGATCTACCCCACATGAGGAAACCATTACTTGTAAAAGGTGAGTGCCTAAAGATTTTATATTTTGCCCCAAAAGCTTCAAGGTATGCCTCTGAGGAGCCTCATGACCTGGGATGACACTGAACGGGGATTGATCGTATTTTAATTTTTGCAACCGGACATTCAAAGTGGCTTCCCCCAGTGTCCTATTCAATCCACACCATATACAGTATATTACCGAAATCATCCCTGTGTCATAATGCGTTTCAATCGTTCTGACAGCGGTGCACTAATAATAAGTATTTGAACCGCGCCGAGGACAGAGGTGATGAAATCTGAGTAATGATGTGCCATTAATATAATGCAGCCAAGCGCTGGGAGTGAAATCCTTAGTGTGAGTCACCACGGAGAATAATAAGCCCTTACATGTGCAGTGTGACTTGTGAAGTCATTTAGGCCACATAAAAGGGCCTTGACGATGAATGTGTCCATGTTACATGTGTCATAGTTGTGCAGGTAGAAAATAAAAGGAATCATAATTGCATAGAGATATATATTAGAAAAATTCACAAGGTGTTAATTACTGGACGGGGAATTGTTGGTTTTCGTAGCTAACTTACAATAAAAATAGGTGACAGTAGAGTATGTAGGCATCAGCTGAAGGATCAGCTTCCATAGTCAGGGCTGCCATCAGGAATTTCAGGGCCCCCCCCCACCGTCCTTAATAATAATTGTTAGAATGGACACTGGCGTCAGCTTCCTGTATGTGAATTAGGCCTATTCCTCATTGTATCTCATCTCACTTGCAGGGGTTTACAGTCTCTTGTTCTTTGTGCTACTGCAAGGCTTTCTCCAAATGCCATTTAGCCTGGACTATATATTCTGTGGTGTCTGATTCATTCCTTGCCTGAGGAACCTTGGTCTCCGGATTCTCTAGTCTGCTAGAGTTTGGAAAGGGCTATAATCGGTTTGTCTGCTAGTGTACCAACTTCTGCCAGATTTCTGAATCCTGACCTTCTGTCTCCTGTCCTGACTTGTGCCTGTTCACTGCACTGATCTTGTGCCGCCAGCCCTAGATTGTTATACCGATGTGCACGAACTCTGCCAGCCCTGATTATGTATTTGCATAGCCGTCTATGACCCCCGTGTAGCGTGGCCACTTGCTTGAGTACCAAAAGCCGGACACTCAAGCCAGACCCGAGTCCATAAAGCCACACTCCCAAAGACCAATTAGCCATGCCCCTTCTACCCCCCACAATCAGTCACAGAGTGACTGGTCTGCCGGCTCAAATGACTGACTCGGAGGGAGAGAAGCCAGTCAGTCAGTTTGTAGCTGCAGCTCATGCTCAGACAGCACAATGCTACTGTGTCCGATCAGGCCCTGTGCTGGAAGGACGACAGGGAGACAGAAAACTGTACTGTCTGGCCTAAAACCAGATATATGGCCACCCTAACCCCGTGGGTCAGCTGCCGTCTTAGGCTACTTTCACACCTGTTCAGGTGTCCGCTCGTGAGCTCCGTTTGAAGGGGCTCACAAGCGGCCCTGAACACAGCCGTCTGGCCCTAATGCATTCTCAGTGGAGGCGGATCCACTGAGAATGCATCCGTCTGCCAGCGCTCAGCCTCCGCTCCGCTCAGTGAGCGGACACCTGAACGCTGCAAGCAGCGTTCGGGTGTCCGCCTGGCCGTCAATGGGGACGGATCCGCTTGAAGATGACACCATATGGCTCAATCTTCAAGCGGATCCGTCCCCCATTGACTTTCAATGTAAAGTCTGAACGGATCCGCTCAGGCTACTTTCACACTTAGAAATTTTTCTAAGTTCTAATGCAGACGGATCCGTTCTGAACGGAGCCACCGTCTGCATTAATATGAGCGGATCCGTTCAGAACGGATCCGCTCAAACGCTAGTGTGAAAGTAGCCTAATTCAGCACTATTAGATGAGGTAGCAGCCTGGTGGCTCCCCTGCAGTGAAGACCAGATCCCTGTATAGGGGTGAATACCAGGGGACAACCATTAGTAGTTGGCAAAGTGGGTCCACAACAATTGTCTCTAACAATACAAGTAATAATAGTAACAAGTACTATTAGTATTATACCTGTGAAGAAAACAATAATATTATGTAGTAGCTTTTAGGCACAGAAAAATCTTATAACAGTGTGAATCTATAGGATAGTGGTAACCTCACTGCCTGCTGTGGAGAAGGTCTGAGGCTCAATTTCCAACGGAGACCACTAAAATAATTTATTTAGTAAAGGTTATGACAGAAAATTGATCTTTTGCTTTTTAAGCTTTTGATAAAAGAAAGGCTGAAAAGTAAAAGTGTCGCAAAAGCTACTAAACAGTAATACTATTTATTTAAGATTATGCCTGTAAAGAAAATAATAACCCTGATTAGTAGCTTTCTAAGCATAGAATATCCTAACCTTTCAACAGTGTGTTTCTATAGTGTAGTGGTAAGCAGCCTGTCACTCAGAAGATCTGGGATTCAATTACCAACAGTGAATGGGAGTAGAAGCTGTAATTACCCTCTAAGCTGCTACAGTATGCAGGTAAGCAAGGAAGACGACTCTGGTCTGCTCTTATAGTGTCTCTTGTTTCTCAAAGACTGACATGTGTTTCTCCCAGGCAGGTTTACATTTAGATACTGCACATACTGTAGTTTACCAACCACATCTGATGGAAGTTTTTTCCAAGCCCCAACAACTACTCTTTCAATATAATAATATTCCTTGACATTGCTAATCTTCTCCCTAACTAATTTCAGATTATGCCCCTTGTTGTTATGTTTAGTGTTTTATCAAAAACACTTCCCTCCTAAACCTTATTTATATCTTACACATATTTAAAAGTTCCTGTAACCCTTCTTTCCTCCAAGTTAGGCTACTTTCGTAGTCGTGGGGTTTTTCTCTGCCGACCGGATCACCGTCCCTCCAGTCGGTAGATGATTTTTTTTTTTTAGAGCCTTGGGTCTTATTTACGATGACCCGGATCGGATCTCTCAGGCCGAAACCAAGTCCAAGTCGCGTTTGGTGTGGCTCTGTCATGGATCTGCACAGACGGATCCGTTCAGATAATACAAACGTCTGCATCCGTTCAGAACAAATGCGTTTGTATTATCTTTAACATAGACGGATTACATTGTGTGTCAGAACGGATCCGTTTGGCTCAGTTTCGTCAGACGGAGACCAAAGCGGAATGGAGACGAAACGGAGGCAAACTGATGCCTTCTGAGCGGATCCTTTTCCATTCAGAATGCATTAGGGCCAAACTGATCCGTTTTGGACCGCTTGTGAGAGCCCTGAACGGATCTCACAAACTGAAAGCCAAAACCCCAGTGTGAAAGTAGACTTATACAGATTTTATCCGGATTATAACAACATTCTGCAAACTGTTTACACAGAGTACGTTTACCTATGAAAACCTCCTAAGTCCTGCGTTTTTATATTAAAGTGGTTGCCCAAGATTTTCATATTGATGACCTATCCTCAGGATCTCAATCCATTTTGTTACCTCACAATATAGGATTATTTCATAAGAAGCCAATTACCCCCATGCATACAACCATATTATCGCCTAATACTACTTCGGAGTTGTAATATGGTGCTCAAAGAAGTCTATGGGGCCATACTGTACTTTTGGATGATGGCAATTTCATGCACAGGCATAAAGAGAAAATTTATCTTATCTATAATTTTGCTTTACTTGGGTCCAAAGGCAGCTGTCACGGTCCCTCAGGTGACTGATGTCAGGAGATCAAGGAGACTGGCTGAGCGTGGAGGAATCTAACAGCCTCCTTGATTTCTCTTGATTCAGTGTTGATAGCTGTTGCTCAGTGGTCATCACTTCTACCCTTTATAGTCTGACCCACCCTTCTGACTATGCGGTAGATTGCTTCGTTTTGTTTTGGAAAGAGCTGGAGTGTGGTTCTCACGGAGTTCCTGCTCATCCTTCTACAACAGAAGCTAAGTGTCTCGCTTGTTTGTATTTTGTCTTTTCCCTTGGTTGTGGTTACTAGGCCTCAGGGAGACGCTTGTTCCTTCATCTTGAAAGGAACACGTTGTCTCAGCCCTGCCAATATCTTTAGGGATCTTCAGGGTCTCCAGGTTACTGTGTATGGGCATTTCTACCTTCAAGGGGTGCCCATACCGTTAGGAGTCAGGGCCAGGAGTAGGGTTCTTTAGGTGGTGACCCTTTCCCTTCCCTAGCGTTGAGGCCTAGTGGCCCCCCCCCCCCCTTTGGTTGTTAGTGTGATGTTTACTCCTTGACCTCATCCGTGACAGCAGCACAGAGTGGGATGTTCTGTCGTCACCCTAGGACCAGCCCATCTAGAATACTAAATTAAGAATTATCATAATTAATTTGCTGGTGCTATATGAACCCTTGATCATTCGCGTGTAAAAAATAAATAAAATTAAATTAAGACTGATAGCTGCTAAATTATTCGGAGGGTATGTATGCGCCGCTTTTGGATTCTAGGAAAGCAATATTACAGGTAAGACAAATTTTCTCTTTCCTCATTGTCCTCGGCAGCACAGAGCGGGATGTGAATAGCAAAACAGAAAGGGAGGGTACATTTTGCTGAATGACACTTAAAGGGGTTGTCTCACTTCAGCAAATAGCATTTATTATGTAGTTTAATAGAAGCCAATTACTAATGTATTGTTCCCTTACGTCCTACCAGCAGCACAGATGGGGTTAACTGCCCCTGTGGACTGGTAGGACCGGCGGAATTTTAATGAGCCCAAGAACCAATAAACGATCTTCAGCTCCCTGAAAGGGAGGAGATCACCCCCCAGCCCACCGTGTTTTTTTCTGTCCTTTGGACAGGTTGGACTGGCGTATCGCTCCCTTTCAGGGAGCTGAGAGTGTCAGGGGCTCCTTTCGTCTATATAGGATCGCCCCGTTTTTTTTTGGCTCTCTTTCTTTGCCTTTTTTTTAGGCTGATTGCGGCGATTTTTTGTACCTGGGGACCGTCGGGGAGTGGGGTGTCCCCCTCCCCTCTCCTTTCAGTTTTTTCTGGGGTCCGTTCCCTTCCCATCGCCGCATGCATGCGGCGCTATGGGCGCCGCCATCTTCCGGAAGTGACGCGCACTTGGTGCGCTACGTCACTTCCGGTTTCTTCGCAGCGCGATCTGAGGTTTTATCCTCACCTCCCTGATTAAAGTTGCTCCCCTATATACATCCTGGGTTCCAGGATGACCCAGGGGAGCTATCTACAGCAGGCTGAGCCAGTATTTGGCTCTCTTATATATCTGGGCTATTCACGATCTGGGACCCGCACAGCCATCATCTTCAATCCAATATTTAGGATTCGTGGTCGACTCTGTGGAGATGTCCCTCCGGTTGACTCAAGAAAGGAAAGCGCGGATTCAGGACCTGGCAAAGGTCCTTCATGTCCCTCGTCGAGTCTCTATTCGGACTCTCATGAAGATGGTGGGGCTCATGTCAGCGGCTGCGGACGCAGTCCCTTGGGCGCTATGGCACCTCCGTCCTCTTCAGTCGGAGGTCTTACACTTATGGAACGGCAGCCCTAGATTCCCTGTGCTCCCTGTCCGGTCAAACCCGGAATTCCCTCAGATGGTGGTTTCGACTGCCAGCAGGGAAGTCTATGACCCAACCAGTTTGGGTCATATTGACTACAGACGCGTCCCTTGTAGGCTGGGGCGCTCACCTGGACGGATCCCAAGTGCAGGGATCTTGGTCCCCCCTGGAGCGGCATCTTTCTTCCAATCTTCGCGAGATGCGAGCTATCCGGCTAGCCCTCCTTCACTTCGCCCCTCAGATTCGGGGCAAAGCGGTGAAAGTCCAGTCAGACAATATGACTGCGGTTCTCTATATAAACAAGCAGGGAGGCACAAGGTCATTACCCCTTCTATCAGAGATCGGGGTGATTCTTCGGTGGGCAGAGCTGAACCTTTCCCATCTATCTGCCGTTCATATCCGAGGTTCCCTCAATATGATAGCAGACCGCTTAAGTCGAGGATTACCGACCATGGAGTGGTCTCTGCATCCGGAGGTCTTCAGGCAGCTAGTTCACAGTTGGGGTATGCCAGAGGTGGACCTCATGGCAACCAGGTTCAACGCCAAGGTGCTGAGGTTCTGTTCCCTGTACCGGGAAGACAACCCCCTGGCGATAGATGCTCTGTCGATACCGTGGAGGTTCAGGCTGGCTTACATCTTCCCTCCTTTTTCCATGATACCGAGGGTATTGATGAAAATCCGTCAGGATCAGGCCTCGGTAATAGCCATCATACCGTTTTGGCCCAAAAGATCCTGGTTTACCCAGCTCATTCAGATGAGTCGGGGACAATACTGGAGACTCCCCCCAGAGCAGACCCTGGTGTCGTGGGACACTCACCTCTGCCCAGATCTGCACAGGTTCAACCTGACAGCCTGGAGGTTGATCAGTCCCTTCCCAACATAGAAGGGCTTTCCGAGTCGGTCCTGAGAACTTTGTCGCATTCCCGAGCAGAGTCTACAAACAAGGCCTACTCCAGGATCATGAGAATCTTCGTGGCATGGTGTGATTCCAAACAGGTGGCGTCTGCAGATCCGCCCCTTCCTGCGATACTACATTTCCTTCAGGACGGATTAGATAGAGGCCTATCTCCAGCTACCTTGAAGGTACAAATGTGTGCCATCTCGGCCTGTCTCAACAGGCCATACTCTCGGGATCCACTCATCAAACGCTTCCTGAAAGGGGCGGAAAGACTAAAGCCTACTATACTGAAACCCATTCCCCAGTGGGATCTTTCAGTAGTGCTCAGGGGTCTAGCATCTTCCCCCTTCGAGCCTTTGGAGGAGGTTGATCTCAAATATTTGACTTTAAAGATGGTTTTTCTTCTGGCTATAGCCTCAGCCAAAAGAGTTTCTGAATTGCAGGCTTTCTCTGCAATTCATCCATATATTATTTTTTTACAGGACAGAGTACTCCTGAAGTTTCTACCATACTTCAGACCTAAGGTGCCTACTTTTCAGAATATCAACCAGGTAATCTCCTTACCAGTTTTGTTTACAGCCTCCTCCTCTGATACTCCAGCTAGAGATCCGCTGGATATTTCTAGATGCCTCCAGATCTATGTGGATAGATCCAGAGAGTTCAGGATAGATGAGAATCTCCTTATCCTGTTTGCCGGTAAGTCTAAAGGCCGTAAAGCGTCTAAAGCCACCATTAGTCGCTGGATCAAGGAGGCCATTAAGGAAGCTTTTGTCTCCCAAACCTTAGATCCTCCCGAGTTTGTGAGAGCCCATTCTACTAGGGCGGTCTCCACCTCGGTTGCGGAAAGAAGCCTTCTCCCCTTAGAGTTGATCTGTAAGGCGGCCTCCTGGAGCTCTGAGTCAACCTTCATCTCCCATTATAGGATAGATGCTAGGATGGCAGAGTTTTCGGCTTTCGGGCAGACAGTTCTTACTTCTGCCAGGCATGAGGACCCTCCCTAGGGGTTTTATCTTGCTATCTCCCCATCTGTGCTGCTGGTAGGACGTAAGGGAATCGTTAATTTCTAACGATAATTTGTTTTCCCTTAGTCCTAACAGCAGCACACAAATATCCCTCCCTAATTTACATCATACTTGTTAAAGACACGGTGGGCTGGGGGGTGATCTCCTCCCTTTCAGGGAGCTGAAGATCGTTTATTGGTTCTTGGGCTCATTAAAATTCCGCCGGTCCTACCAGTCCACAGGGGCAGTTAACCCCATCTGTGCTGCTGTTAGGACTAAGGGAAAACAAATTATCGTTAGAAATTAACGATTATTATCCATATTGCTTCCTTTGGCTGGATTAATTTTTTCCATCACATTATACACTGCTTGTTTCCATGGTTACAACCACCCTGCAATCCATCAGTGGTGGTCGTGCATGCACACTATAGAAAAATACACCCGCCTATTTGGTGGCCAGGGCAATGGGAGCACACATAGGCTATTGCTTTTTTTCCTGTAGTGTGCAACCACAACCACCACTGATTGATTTCAGGTTGGTTGTAACCATGGAAACGAGCAGTGTATAATGTGATGGAAAAATGAATCCAGCCAGCAAAGGAAGCAATATGGACAATCGCAATACATTAGTAAGTGGCTTGTATTAACTTTCTCTACATAAAAAATGCTATTTGCTGAAGTGAGACAACCCCTTTAAGAGAAATTTGGCCCTCTCTTCCACAGGAGTGGAAGCTGAGCAGGCAGGACCTACAGGCCATACCTGGAAAAGGATCCTTCTACCATATAATTGAATTTGACCTCCCAAGTATGTAGATTCTATCCAAAGAAAAAACGCAAGAGTAAGGGCTCATGCTCACAACCGTGTGCCAGCCGGGCCCGTGTGCCGCCACATGTGGATTTCGCGGACCCATTCACTTGAATGGGGTCTGCGATCCGCATCTGATGGTCCGCACCGCAAAAAAGTAGTGCATGCACTACTATTTTGCTGTGCAGAAGCACTGACAGAAACCCCACGGAAGCTCCATAGTGCTTCCGTGCCTCTGTTCTGCACCAACTTTCCGGATTGCGGACCCATTCAAGTGAATGGGTCCGCATCCATGGTGCGGTGCCAGAACAGCTTGGGCCTGTATTTTGCAGACCTGCTGTTTGCGGCCCGCAATAGGGGCCCGTCCGGCACACGGTCGTGTGCATGAGCCCTTAAGGTGGGCTTGTGTAGGAGACATAACCTGCACCTAATATAATGAGGGCAAAATGAAACACATGAGTGAGATGTGAGAGCGGGTTCATATCGCATCCCCAATCATAGTCATTCTTAATGTAGTATTTTAGGTGGGCTGGTGCTAGGGTGGATTAGGAGACATAATATTCCGCTCTATGCTGCCTGAGAAGATTTTTTTTTTTTTTATGCATTTATATGGCGCTGACATATTCCGCAGCACTTTACAGACATTGGCATCACACTGTCCTCAATGGGGTTCACAATCTAGATTCCCAATCTGTATATATTTTTTAGACTGGGAGGAAAACGAAGAACCCGGAGGAAACCCACCAACTCCATGCAGCTGTTGCCTTTGGTGGGATTTGAACCTAGGACCCCACCGTGCTGCCCAATCATACCTGTTTTTCCATTGCACACGAGATTTCCATATATTTTATTTAGTTGGATAGAATAAGATACCAGATTACATTATTCTGGGCACAGTATGACAATGCCAACTCATGAGTTTAATCCGACTGTTAATATCATCCTATTTTGGGGCAGCATATCATAGGGGCATTCTGCTATTAGCCCACATGGCACCAGGGTACTGCGCCATCTCTTCCCACTCATCTCACCATTGACTGGTTGCCACTGTGTATACGCACAAATACAGGGCGCCCATCATTTAACATGAAGGGGGTGTGTGGAGCGTCTTCCTCATCAATACAACGGATCATAAATATGCTGTATTCAGCCTCTAGACGTCCCTTTTGAGGTGGGGGGGGGGGGGATAAATCCCCTGAGAAGGTAACAAAGTTCAGTTGTTCCCACGCGTTTTGTCTTATTTCTATTGCTCCAGACACATCAGAAGAAATAGTGACACGCACAAATAGTCCAGGCTGACAGACACTATTGAATCTTACCATTAGTCAGGCCGCCATGTACTCTAGGAAAAGGGCTTATATAGGGTCCTTTCCCCCACATAGTACAAGTGAGACATGGAACTGACTATTTTTTGTGTCCCACTATTCTTCTGGCCCCTTGTCCTCTGAGTGTGGGGCAATTAAAATTAGACGAAACGCGTCGTGAAAACTGAAATTTCTACACTATTTGTGTTACCTTCAGAGTCTCGGGTGATATTTTTCCTTCTTGCAAAAAGGACGTCTAGGGCTTGATAACAGGTAGGTTCCGGAAGGAGCTGCCCTTGTCATGGCGGTGACTCCATATTAGGATGTCTTTAGGGTATAATAGTCATGACGGGGTCTTCTAGGGCAAGTATCACGTGTCCTGGCCCCTCCATATACCGCCATCACCTTTGCAGTCCGTTATTCAAGTGTCTATCGTTAAACCTACCTACGGTAAGGCCGTTCTTTTTATTTATTTGTCTGGCTCGTAGATAAAAATTGAATAAAAGTTATGTTTTTTAATTCATTATTACTACTACCTTTACCAGTGTTTCCTATTGAGATTTGTAGGTAGTGTATGACGGGTGCATGATCACATACCGGCTCCTAGAAAATAAAAGGTGTGTATGGAGGCTAATGATGTCACCGACGGTGACCTGAGATTGTTGCTAAGCGAGCGGAGAACTTATTCAGCCCCACAATGGCCTACAGTGAGAAAAACTCATTTATTGTATGTTAGATTATACGTCCTATGAGACATTTGTAAAGGACACCTAACCCCATAATGGCTTTACTTAAGACTTTTCTTTCTACTTCCTTGCTTGTGTTGTTTTCTCCTTCAATAGGCAATTTTCCTGCAAAGCATTTTTAAAATAGTTAAGGTGCTTATAATTGAAGGCTGTTGTCGGCACCTGGAATGTGCACCAGGTCGTCTGCTGACATTTTCTTCTAGACGCCCTCCGGCTAGATCTATACTGCCCCGCACTGACTTAGGCCACTTTCACACGAGCGTATCGAAATCTGTCTGTATTCCGGATGATATACCGTCCATATTGTCATCAGTATTGCTTCAGTAATTCATCCGGATTTACATGCGTATTCCTTCCTTTCTGCATTTTTTTTGCACTTCCATAGACTATAATGGGGGTATTTGTAAAGCAAATGTGCACAAACTGCGGATTTCCATTACTGACTGAAATTATACGCCCTGTGAATTAGCAGCGTATTCCGGTACACAAGATGCGGATCATGTATGGATTGCAAATGAGGGGGACTGTTTACTACAATGTAAAAGGACAAACACACAAAATTCATGGGCGACTACCAGACTCTACGTTTTATGTAATCACAGAGAACCTTCACCAGTGTAAAATGTAACCTTTTACTGATGATCCTTTAAAAATCGCCCAATTTGTGCCTTTAAAAAGCAGTTAACGATGCGGCTGGGCAGGACAAGGAAAGGAAAATTTACTCCCCCTCACACTTCCCCTATCAAACTATAGGCCCTGCCTAGCAAAACGGAATGGCCACCCCGATAGGGGCGATCCCACGTCAGGAACCTCCTGCTAGGACCTATATGTCCCTGACAAGGGATAGATACCGCCACCCAAGAAGAGACCTAGTAGGACTACAGTCCAGTAGTTATGTCATAAGTCAATGCATGTATCAGAAAATAATAAAGTTACAGCAAAAATAATCCCACATAATACATATATGCTCCCAAATAAACCAGTGGCATCCAGGTTTTGATCACTAGTGGGGGGGGGGCCCAACGGAAATAGCTGAGCCAGCGATCGGCTATTTTCGGCAGCCCCATAGAAAATGAATGGAGTGAATATGCGCAGTGTGCCCTCCACCACTTTCAGGGCTCCGTTCTCATTATAGGTGCTGGTCCCACCACTAGGACCCGCACCTATCAGACAATGGGGGCATATGCTAGGGATATGTCCCCATTGTCTGAGATGAGACAACACCTTTAAGGCTACTTTCAAACTTGCGGTAGCAGGTTCCGGCGGGAGAACAGCTTGCCAGATCCGTGCTAACTCCAGCCCACCGCGCCGCCGGAAATCCGCTCCGGCCCCATTCACTATAATTGGGGTGGGCCGGCAGCAGCACGGCAAACAAGCTGAAAGGCGGCTGGACAAAAACCGCAGCATGCTGTAGTCTTTGTCTGGCCGCCACTTTCGGCATGTTTGCCGTGCTGTGGTCGGACCTCCGGCTGGCACCAACTATAGTGACTAACGGCGGCACAGTGGGCTAGCGTTGGCACGTCTCCAGCAAGCTGTTCCCCTGCCGGACCCTGCTACTGCAAGTGTGAAAGTAGAATAAGAATATCACTCAAAATCTCCAAGCAACCATCAGTGAAAAGCAGAGAGCCCTTCAGTGTGATTCCGTTTTTTTTTTACTGACGCATTGACTTGAACGGACCAGTCCTGTATGAAATACATATAAAGACAGAACCTGCTGGGATTTATCCTTACATGTACAGATGATTAGGGAAAAGCAATGCTGATGTGCACATACCCATTGAAATTACTGGGTTGGGGTTCAGTCCGGATGCTGCCTGTCTGTAAAACAGATCACATCTGGACAGAAAACCTGCTCTTGTGAAATTAGCCTAAGGGTGCCATAGCCTCTTCAAGGCACTCCATTATTAGAGCTCATACACACGACTGTATGCCCTCCGAGACATACGGTCCCTGAGCGGTCCATATGTCCCGGAGCGGCATACATCGTGCGCACGGGAGCGCACAGCATCATAGGTAACTATGATACCGCGCCCGTCGGGCCGCCCGCCAGACTATGATCATATCAGTGCAGGACAGTAGTCCCGCAGGCGGCCAGATGCGCACAGTATCGTAGTAACCTATGATGCTGTGCGCTCCCGTGTGCCCGATGTATGCCGCTCCGGGACATATGGCCCGCTCATGGACCGTATGTCTCGGAGGGCATACGGTCGTGTGCATGATCCCTTAGGCTGCATTTTTTCAGAAAAACTAAGGTCTCGTTCACATCTCCATTTTGAGACCTGCTCTGTGCCGGAACAGCCTGCCAGATCCTCCACTTCACTGTCGCATCCCCATTAAATGCAATGTGGTCCGGAGGTGATCTGGACGATTTTTGGCATAAATGCCAGGTTTTGGCCGGCAGATGGATCACAGAAATGAAGATGTAAACGAGGCCTAAGCCAATTTACAGGCAGCGTAAGCGTAAAGCCACTTTGCCCAACAGCTTTTGCTTGTTCGTCAGTCAAGGAGACCTCCACATTTTCATGCAGCGATCTCCTCCACAGTATGGTGAGCAGTAATGGCTAGTTGCATTGTGCATCCCCATACAGAATCATTGTTTGCCGGCAGCAGAGGGCTGTTTAGACACCATGATCTGCTGCGGGCAAACAATGATTTAGGTGACTGCAAGAAACATACAATTATGCGATGAACAAGTGTTTCGCTCATTTATGGTGTAATTAGCGGCACCTTCACACTGGCAGATTATTGCTTATGGCTGTTCCTATAAATGCATGTTAGTGATGATCTGCCCCATGTTCAGCCAATGTAAAGGGGCCTTTAGACTAGATAATCTATGATAGATGGCATCCAGGGGCAGATTGGCCATAGACCTTAGAGGGAAATTTCCCAGGGGGCCGTCTAAGCCCTCCACACAGCCGGCCAGTGGAAGTTTTTGGGGATGTATTTTGTGATGGACTGTGGTATTTGGCTCTCTTGTGGTGGAACAATGTGCCACAATATGGTATTGCTGGCCCTGCCTTCCATCAATTTGGACCCAACTACAAAACGGGGTCACTTTTAATATTTTTTCCAGGGCCACTTTAAGTTCCCAGTTCGCCCTTGTTAACATGTGAATATAGCCTTAAGTTGGTAGGAGGACACCAAACTGAACCTTTGTCCCAGTGAAGCTGATCTTTTGGTTCTTCCATTTGTAACATTATGCTCACTACTCTGGGTGTCCAGCATCTTCTCTTGGCCACTGTGCATAGTAATTGCCCCTGACTTCAAGCAATGGCCAAGTGTCCCAGGCTTTATAAGGATCCTTCCCAAATCACAATAGGCCTGAGCAATAAAGTCTATTTGGTTCCTGTCTTAGCAACAGTGTGATGGTCCTACTCCATACAGTTCTGACCCAGTTTGTGTTGCCATCTGCCCTGACTTCTGCTTTTTTTTCTGCTCGTGCCCCATCTCATCTGACCATGATTCCTGCCTTCTGCCCTGGTATTAAGACTTGGAAACTTTAGGTCATTTATGTGTCAGCTTTTGCTAATGGTCACTGCCTTGGGGGTAGGGACTTGGGGACTCCATGTGGTAAAGTCCACCCCCCTTGGTCCAAGAAATGCTTGTATTTTTTATAATGCCTGGAGAACCCCTTTAATACTGGTATGTGATAAGGGGTAAGAGACCTGGATCCAAGGGTAAGAGTGATGTCAATCAGTGAGGAGTAGGCGTCCTTAGGCCAGACACACATTGAGCGAGTTCAATGCGAGAAACTCACAGCGTGTCAGTGTTAGCAGGGGCGTAGGGCCCGAACTCATAAGGGGCCCGGCCAGGAGGAACACTGAAATATTTTATTGTCAGGGCACCCTCAGCAGTATTTTACAGTACATTATATACAGTGACATGACATACTGTTTCTTGCAACTGTATATACTGTATGTGAACCCTTTGGAATGATATGGATTTCTGCACAAATTGGTCATAAAATGTGATCTGATCTTCATCTAAGTCACAACCAGTGATGGCCAGTTCACATTGTTCGCCCGCAAACATATGCGGGCTGCCATCTTTTTTCACAAGTCCGGCGAGGCGCAGGTAATCCCTTAACCTGTGCCGCGAGACGGTCTGAAAACAAATGCGGTCACCGGGAGCAGGCAGTTTCGAGAACAGTCCGATGAAGGCCCCCGGTGGCTGTTCTCGGAACTGCCTGCTCCCGCTGACCGCACTTGTTTTCAGACCGGCTCGCGCACAGGCACAAGTAAGGACTAACGGGCGCCTCGCCGGACTTGTGAAAAAAGATGGCAGCCCGCCATATGTTCGCGGGCGAACAATGCGAACTGGCCATCACTGGTCACTACAATAGACAATCACAGTCTGCTTAAACTAATAAAACACAAAGAATTAAATGTTACCATGTTTTTATTGAACACACCATGTAAACAATCACAGTGCAGGTGGAAAAAGTATGTGAACCCTTGGATTTAATAACTGGTTGAACCTCCTTTGGCAGCAATAACTTCAACCAAACGTTTCCTGTAGTTGCAGATCAGACGTGCACAACGGTCAGGAGTAATTCTTGACCATTCCTCTTTACAGAACTGTTTCAGTTCAGCAATATTCTTGGGATGTCTGATGTGAATCGCTTTCTTGAGGTCATGCCACAGCATCTCAATCGGGTTGAGGTCAGGACTCTGACTGGGCCACTCCAGAAGGCGTATTTTCTTCTGTTTAAGCCAGTCTGTTGTTGATTTACTTCTATGCTTTGGGTCCTTGTCCTATTGCAACACCCATCTTCTGTTGAGCTTCAACTGGTGGACAGATGGCCTTAAGTTCTCCTGCAAAATGTCTTGATAAACTTGGGAATTCATTTTTCCTTCGATGATAGCAATCCGTCAGTTATCGTTACAGGACGGCCACTCCTAGGGAGAGTAGCAGCAGTGCTGAACTTTCCCCATTTATAGACAATTTGTCTTACCGTGGACTGATGAACAGCAAGGGTTTTGAAGATACTTTTATAACCCTTTCCAGCTTTATGCAAGTCAACAATTCTTAATCGTAGGTCTTCTTAGAGCTCTTTTGTGCGAGGCATCATTCACATCAGGCAATGCTTCTTGTGAAAAGCAAACCCAGAACTGGTGTGTGTTTTATAGGGCAGGGCAGCTGTAACCAACACCTCCAATCTCATCTCATTGATTGGACTCCAGTTGGCTGACACCTCACTCCAATTAGCTGTTGGAGATGTCATTAGTCTAGGGGTTCACATACTTTTTCCACCTGCACTGTGAATGTTTACATGGTGTGTTCAATAAAAACATGGTAACATTTAATTCTTTGTGTGTTATTAGTTTAAGCAGACTGTGATTGTCTATTGTTGTGACTTAGATGAAGATCAGATCACATTTTATGACCAATTTGTGCAGAAATCCATATCATTCCAAAGGGTTCACATACTTTTTCTTGCAACTGTATGTGTAGGAAAGGAACGGAGTTGGGTCTGAGAGAGCTATATTGACTAGCTACAGGGCAGAGGGTTGCATGGGAGGCGGGGGTTGCGTATCAGGGGCCCAGTCAGTTTTAGTTACGCCACTGAGTGTGAGATCCTGTTCTGACCTCTGCTACTCATACAGTGTTATAATAATTTATAAGGCTGCATGACCCTGAGAGACCTGGAATCTACTGAATTACACTGACATAATACTGTCAGTGTAATACAATAGATTCCAGGTCCCACAGGGACACACAGCATTATTAATCATTATAATGCTGTGTGATCCTGTCAGAGGTCAGAACAGGACCACACGCTGACACACGCTGCGAGTTTCTCGCATTGAACTCGCTCATGTGTGTCTGGCCTTACAGCCTGTATTCATAGACCAGTACCTGCTCCTATTACAGATCAGGGCAGAAAGATGTCACAGATTAATATTTGCACAAATACCTTTGCTTTTTGTTAACACATTTTCCCAGAACTGACCAAACGTTCACACGCCCAATGCTTTATGTCAGCGCAACATCTGTCCTCCGTGAAAAGTACATATAGACCACAATGGGATGACGGCGCATGGTTTATGTACATATGGGGACACGTCAGTTCCCTAATTAAATGCTGTCCTTAGAACTGCTTCTTTCAGCAAAAATAAAGAGCAAAATCCCATTCATAGACTTGGGTTGTGTAACATAGCCCATACAGACCCCCCGATATTTCATTAGTTATAGTGCTCGATGATACTGTATTCACTTGGATGCCTGCATCTTTCTGCTGCTCGGCCCCTTTATCCACGGACAAAAGCGAGTGATGAAGTTACAAGGAGTTGTACTTGGTAATACTTGTATTTTGCAAAAAAGCTTAAAGGGATTGTCTAGGATTAGAAAATATTCCTTTGCACTGTCCATTGGCTGCGTCTGTTATTACAGTTCAGCCTCTTCCACGGGCTGTAATACCACACACAGCCCACGGTGAGAGGTGGCGCTCTTCCTGGAGAACAAGTAAACCTATTTTTTTTCTTATCCTGTTTAATTTATCCTTAATATCCATCGGCAAATGTTGTTCAAAAGAAGAAATTTCCTTTAAAAGCTTTGGTAAATTCTACCTGTTCCATTTTAAAAGAGGAAGCAATTGTAATTAAACGAGACCTATTAGTATAAAGAGCATTGTGTGTCATTTACGTAACGTACGTTAAAAAAATAGTAAACCCCCTTTTAGCGACTTTAACGCTTGTTACAATATTTATAATTAGGCGCAAGCTACGACGGCACAAAGGGGGAAACGAAGACCGATGAAAAAAGCTGGTCTTTGTAAATGACCCCCATTGTGCCTGTGCCGCTCTGTCGGCCTCCTCCGCTGTAGAAACACTCAGCTAATAAGGGGCTGCCTAGAGTTGAGTGGGGCTCGTAGATGTTTGAGACGGGATGTCTTGGTTAGTGGCACAGTGGGTTTTTGTTGTGCTGGACTCCGGCCGCTTCTTACCTGCATGTTTTTAAAGGGAATTTGTCACCGTTAAGGTGGGGTCACATCACGGTATTCCAATCCGTTTAACGTATACGTTAAATGAAAGCCAAAGAATGATGACATACAGTAGCATCTGTTCACCTAAGAGTTCAAATGTAAAAAAACGACAACTTTTTTTACCGTTGTAAAAAAAAAGTAAACTTTTTTTTACCGCAGTCTGCAGGATACAAGAACGTGGTGTGCTGAGGTTTTGTATCCTTTTTTATTCTAATGTATAAAATGCGATGTGAACTCACCGTTACCTTCAGGGAAACTTCCCGGTGGGCCGATGCCCACTGGGCTAGATGGGTTCTCCTCATTGCCGGCCAGTGGAAGTTTTTGGGGATGTATTTTGTGATGGAATGTGGTATTTGGCTCTGTTGTGGTGGTATAATGTGCCGCAATATGGTATTGCTGCCTTCCATCAATTTTTTTTTTTCCAGGGCCACTTTAAGTTCCCAGTCCGCCCCTACTTACCTTGGACTATTATCTGCAGTACTACAGGAGTCCAGATTGCTATTTTTCATTTTCCTTCTGCCCCCCGTTCTCCCACATTGGCAAAAATAGCAATCCGGACTCCTTGGGCCACATTGATCAATAGGATGTGCCACTTTTGTATCGTAAAAAAAGTCACAAACTGCACGTTTGCAACTTTTTCAATGCCACTTGCACAATTTTTTTTTGTGCAAGTGCCGTTTCTCCGCCAGCGTCGCCACTTTCCTATAAAGGAATTGTGGCCAGCGACCCCGCCACAGTCATCATCTGCTACGTTTTTCTGGGTCTGGCGTAGATTTCAGTTCAGGCGCACGGACTGCCGGATGCTGCGCCTAATTTTTGATGAGGCGCATGCCGCTGGGCAATGATAAATCTGCAGCACTACTCAGGTATTACAGCAGATGATAGTCTAAGATTGTGGTGACAGATTCGGGTGGGAGGCCCCACAGACACCTCTCATGAGGCTTCTACCCAGAAACAGACACGCCCCTTGAGACTGGCAGCCTAGAAACAGATGCCCCACCTAAGACGCCCCCACCCGAGACAGACACGCCCCTTGAGGTTACCAACCTAGAAACAGATACCCATCTTAAGACGCCTCCACCCGAGAAGACGCACCCCTGGAGGCTCACTGGAAGAGCAGGCTAGAAACTGGTTTTCTTTTGCATACTACTTTGTATGGAGTAGATAAAGTACACTTGTATACAGCACCACTGAAAGAAGTTGAACAGAATAATGGGGAAAAAAAAGTCTCCCTCCTGCACACGAACATGTGCTGCCCGTTGCCGTATTGCGGACCGCATTTGCGGATCCGCAATACACGTGGTCATTCCGCATCACGGATGCGGACCCATTCACTTCAATGGGAGATGCGGAACGGAACCCTACGGAAGCACTACAGAGTGCTTCCATGGGGTTTCGTCCCGTACTTCTGTTCCGCAAAAGATAGGACATGTTCTATCTTTTTGCAAAATGGGTTGATCGCGGACACATTAAAGTGAATGGGTCGGCGATCCGCTGCTGCTGCCCCACGGTTGGTGTTCGTGCACTGTGGCCCGCAATTTGTGCGCCGCAGCACGGCCACGGGGCGCACACGTTCGTGTGCTGGAGGCCTGGTTCATAAAGAGCGCCACTCTTGTCCTTAGGCCGTGTCAGGTACTGCTCCTCATTCAAGTTAATGGGGCAGAGATGCGATGCTTCACACAGTCCTGGGATGTTGATGCAGTTTCTAGAAAAAAACTAGACTCCCACACAGAATGCAGCACAGTGAGAATTTGTACCAGAAAACTGGTAATAGTTACTGGAAACAGTAAATGGATGGAGGGGCAGGACGCTCCAACAGGGCGGGGGACCAGCACTGTTCTGGGGTTCGATGGGGGTCCCAGCAGTCGGATCAACTAGTTATGCACTATTATGCGGAATAAAATCAAAATTTGGCATAACCCCTTTATGGTATGTACAGGACTGTGCAGAAGTTTTAAAGTAAGATTGCTTTCAGCAATCGAAGTGTTAATAGTTTATTTTTAGCAATTAAGAAAATGCAAAGTGAATGAACAAAAAAGAAATCTAAATCCATATTAGCTGGGACCACCCTTTGCCTTCAAAACAGCATCAGTTCTCCTAGCTACACTTGTATAGTTTTTGAAGGACCTCGGCACGGAGAACTAAGCACAGATCTTCTGTGGATGTAGGCTTGCTCAGATCCTTCTGTCTTTTCATGTAATCCCAGACAGACTGGATGATGGTGAGATCAGGGCTCTGTAGGGGCCATATCATCACTTCCAGGACTCCTTGTTCTTCTTCAGGCCTCTTTCACACTACCGTTTTTTGTTTTGCTGGCCGTTTTTTGCGTTCCGTATATGGAACCATTCATTTCAATGGTTCCACAAAAAAAACGGAATGTACTCCATATGCTTTCCGTATTTCCGCTTTTCCTTTGAAAGATAGAACATGTCCTATTGCCTGCAAATCACGTTCCGTGGCTCCATTCAAGTCAATGGGTCCGGAAAAAAACTGAACACATACGGAAATGCATCCGTATCCGTTCAGTTTTTGCGGAACCATCTATTGAAAATGTTATGCCCAGCCCAATTTTTTCTATGTAATTACCGTATACTGTATATGCCATATGGAAAAACGGAACGAAAACAGAAACAAAAAAACGGAACAACGGATCCGTGAAAAACAGACTGCAAAACACTGAAATAGCCATACGGTAGTGCGAAAGAGGCCTTACTCAGATGATAGTTCTGAACCCGGACATATCCCCTATCTTCTCCCCTCCGGCCCCCCTGATATGAGCATTGAAGCATTTCATGCTCTGATGCTCTCCTTTGCCCTGCGCTGAATCTGGTAGGGCAAAGGCATTTTATGGAGATCCGGTGACGTTCTCAATATAGAAAGTTTAGCAGCCTCATTAAACCCTAGTGTTCTGCATAGGAGAAATCATCTAAGTGATTGAATTAATTTCAGCCAGCTACAATCAAAAACCACATTGTGAGTGGATATTTGTTGATGCAGTAACTGCGTTAGAGCTGCGCTGTGTGCCAGCACCCCAACGCCTCTACTTTTGAAACCGTTCTTACTTTGCAACATTTTTTCCACATCTGCCTAAAACCTTTGCACAGTACGATATGTTCGATATGCCATAAATATTCCAGTTTATAATAATTCTGGAAGATTTATTTTCGGCAATTGGGGTTGGTTCAGTTTGACAATGTGGCCCTTGGACGTGAACATTTCATGCACCCCTTGTCTGACTTATAACGGGTGCCACTTTCAGTGTGGTCCTTCCTCTGTTACACCTCGGCTATGACGAGGTTACATTTATTTACTGTCAGACACCAGTGTGGATAGAGAACAAGAAAAACTGCAAAGAACACAACAAAGGGGAGTAGAATCTGGTCCTGACAAGTGACCATAAGTCATCAGGTATGTTCGTGCACATAATCGGCCACCTACACCGCGCTCCCAGGGATGGAGATGCCGAAATATTAACACCTGACTAGGATGTCTCAGAAATAACGAGCGGGTCAAGAGAGGCCACATAAGGCTACTTTCACACTAGCGTTCGATCGGATCCGTTCTGAACGGATCCGATCATATTAATGCAGACGGAGGCTCCGTTCAGAACGGATCCGTCTGCATTATATTGGCAAAAAAAAGCTAAGTGTGAAATTAGCCTGAGCGGATCCGTCCAGACTTTTACATTGAAAGTCAATGGGGGACGGATCCGCTTGAAGATTGAGCCATATTGTGGTATCTTCAAACGGATCCGTCCCCATTGACTTACATTGTAAGTCTGGACGGATCCGCACGCCTCCGCACGGCCAGGCGGACACCCGAACGCTGCAAGCAGCGTTCAGGTGTCCGCCTGCTGAGCAGAGCGGAGGCTGAACGCCGCCAGACTGATGCAGTCTGAGCGGATCCGCATCCATTCAGACTGCATCAGGGCTGGACGGAAGCGTTCGGGTCCGCTCGTGAGCCCCTTCAAACGGAGCTCACGAGCGGACAGCCGAACGCTAGTGTGAAACTAGCCTAAGTAAAAAAAACTACCTGCTCTTTAAAGATACTTTGTCCCTGCAGGTATGTTATGCATGGCTGGAATGTTTTTAATGTTTTTAGGTTTCCGGACAAGTGATTAACGTGGTGGAGTTATGTAAGGAATATACCGAATGAATTTGGAAAGTCTTCAAACCCTTTCTCTTTTTTCCACATTTTCTTATGTTGCAGCCTTGCGCTAAAATAAAAAAATCTATCTGCAGTCAATACCCCTGTCACGGCTGAGGATGGGGAAAACCCTCAGCCGTGCGGTATCAGCAGATGGAGTCGCTGCAAGGCCAGGACAGAGAATTAGGGAGCAGGTCACCTCCTACACATCCCTAATTCTGACCCTGTCTCCTATCCGTATGAGCCAACCCTGAAGGTAGGAGGGCTCATACTCCGGAACCTGATATTCCTGCTCGCCCTCAGGGTGGCCCTGGACTAGGACCAGGGTAAGACGACCCGTTCCTCCTAGACACGGAGGAACAGGAGTCTCACTGGCCAAGCTACATAGAAAGGGGAAACATAAAGAGACAAACCATAAACTAACACCAGACATAACGTTTATGACCACCAGGGTGGCTCTCACTGGCAGATGGTAAGTAACCAGGAGGCTGTCTCCAGAAAGCATGGCTGAAGAACCCCCACTGACTACTGCTATTCACTGAGGCTTTATAGGGCCAAGTAGCCACACCCACAGTGAGACACACCCAGTGCGCACACACACACACTAGGAAGGAAGTTAACCCTTCCAGCACCAGGGAAGGGAAGACATCAACTTAAAGGGGAAGTGCACACAACACATATAACACCCCGTGCACACCGATAAAAGGCACACCTATAAGGAGAGGTTGCCAGGTGCAACTGCATGCCTATTGCAGCAAGCTGCCTAGCACAGCTTAGGCTGCTCTGCTTCCACATACACAATGTTGCCAGCGGCAACCACAGGTGAGGCAACATACTATAGCCCTCACCTGTGATTGACAACAACACCAAGACTGCAGGCACCAAGATCATGGCCGTGACAACCCCAAAATAAAAAAGTGAAAACAGTTAGAAGTTTTTCTTATAGTGTTGATTGAAGTGGACTTCGATCCTAATTTCAGGAAAAATTTGATTCGCCGTAATGCCAATTTGCCTGAAATAGTGTAAAAAAAAATATAAAATATTCATATCTCATCCATTTGCTCGCCAAGGGCCGGCCACCGCCATCTTGCTTGAGGATCTCGCATGAAATCCTGTGCGCTGTGACGTCACCACCAGATCTTTAATCAAGATGGCGGCGGCTGGTCCTTCGCTAGCAAATGGATGAGATAAGTATGATATTTTTTAAAGGGAGTCTTTCACCTAATCTGAGCGTTTTAGACCGCTCAGATCAGGTTATAGACTCTTTAACCCTCATTACGATCATACCTTTCTCTTATGTGTCCCTCGCCCCCGATAATGAAAATAACACTTTTTAAACTTATGCAAATTACCTTCTGAAGGTGCCCAGGGGCGGCGTTACTGGGCGATGTGCCCAGAAAAACACACCTCCAGCCGGCGGACGTCACGAGCGGCACCAGAGGACGGAGGGCTGGGAACTGGCCCGCACCTGCGCACTGCTCTGCCCATTATGGGCAGAGGAACATCCTTTCATATTGCGCATGCGCCGGCCGGCTGTCTTTAGTTGGCCGGCGCATGCGCAATATGAAAAGCTGTTCATCTGCCCATAATGGGCAGAGCAGTGCGCAGGTGCGGGCCAGTTCCCAGCCCGCCGTCCTCTGGTGCCGCTCGTGACGTCCGCCGGCTGGAGGTGTGTTTTTCTGGGCACATCGCCCAGTAACGCCGCCCCTGGGCACCTTCAGAAGGTAATTTGCATAAGTTTAAAAAGTGTTATTTTCATTATCGGGGGCGAGGGACACATAAGAGAAAGGTATGATCGTAATGAGGGTTAAAGAGTCTATAACCGGATCTGAGCGGTCTAAAACACTCAGATTAGGTGAAAGACTCCCTTTAAAAAAAATCTTGCACTGTGTTACCTCTATTAGATGACACAGTCATGTATGAACGCGGCCTCTGAGGGGTACAATGACGGGGAGCGGCGCAATCACTGCTCCCTGTCATCGCACCCGCTACTTACAAAGAAAAGTCATTCATTATGAATCAAACATTTTTGTCAAATTCAACGAAGCAGCCAAATCAAATTTTTTTAATACTTCGCTCATCACTATTAATATATTAAAAAGGAAAATTTTGCATGGACCTAAGTTTTCTGAACCAATGCTAGAACGCTTGACATTTGGCTCTGGGGGCCTCTCATTTCACTTGATCATCTTGGAGATGTTTCTACACCTTAATTGGAATTCAGTTGATTGGACATGATTTGAAAAGACGCAGCCCTGTCTATAGAAGGTCTCACAGCTGATCGTACATATCCGAGTCAAAGCCAAGCCAGGAGGAGGAAAGAACTGCCTGTAGAGCTCAGAGACTGGATTGCGTTAAAGCACAGAGATGGAAAATGCAGCTAAAAAATCTGCTGCACTGAAGTTCCCAGGAGCACAGTGACCTCCATAATGCTTAAATAGAAGAGGTTTGGAAGAACCAGGACTTCCTAGAGCTGGTCGACCTTCCAAACTAAGTAATCAGGGAGAAAACAGTGGTAGGAGAACCTAATGGTCCCTCCATAACTCTGGGCCTTATGGCAGAGTGGTCAGAAAGAAACCTCTCTTCAGTAAAAGACACATTGCTTTTTGCAACAACAAAAAAGCACCTAAATAAAGGACTCTCAGACTGAGAATGGAGAAAAGTACTTTACTTTAGATAATGAAAACCTGATCTAGAGTGCTCTGGACCTTATACTGGCAGAGCTTGAGAGGATCTGCAGAGAAGCATGGCCAAAAATCCCCAAATCCAGGTGTACCGCAAACCTTGCCTGAGCCCTCCTCAGTGCCACTGACCGGGTACATAATGATCTGATGTGCTCTGTGTTAACTGAGGCTGGGAGCATCAGGTACTAAGTGCCAGGCTGGCGGCCACAGGTGCCCCACTAAATTTAATTGAATATGTCATCCAATCCAAATTGTATTACCAATGGTGATTCAGTTGAATACTGCAGCCTATGGCTCTCTGCCCCGCCGTTCACCCTCATAGGTCACTACATGAAGCAGTGTACAAATGGCGCAGGGATGCAGGCTACAAAATGCCTGTTACCTGCACCGCAGACAGCGGCTTGGAACAGGACTCGGGTTTTTGATTGATTTATTTTTTCCCCTTGGCCAGTTGAGGTGCATACTACTAGGAGCATTATGTTCATCAGGTCCAGGCAGCATGCTGAAGGTAGGACTGGCTTATTGCTGTGGCCCGCATCTCACCTCCTAAGCCGCCTTCTACAATCTTTATTAGAGACAAATGGAAGAGGACAGAACGTGGCACCTGGTGCTGGCCACCACAGAAGGGCAGCTTTGGGGGAGCTGTGCTGTACTATGGTATTTGGTTCTGCTGGGGCGGTATTTTGTTCTGCACGGTAGGTTTGGTTCTGCTGGGACGGTATTTTGTTCTGCACGGTAGGTTTGGTTCTGCTGGGACGGTATTTTGTGCTGCACGGTAGGTTTGGTTCTGCTGGGGCGGTATTTTGTGCTGCACTGTGGTATTTGGTTCTGCTGGGGCGGTATTTTGTGCTGCACTGTGGTATTTGGTTCTGCTGGGGTGGTATTTTGAGCTGCACTGTGGTATTTGGTTCTGCTGGGGTGGTATTTTGTGCTGCACTGTGGTATTTGGTTCTGCTGGGGCGGTATTATTTTGTGCTGCACTGTGGTATTTGGTTCTGCTGGGGCGGTATTTTGGGCTGCACTGTGGTATTTGGTTCTGCTGGGGCGGTATTTTGTGCTGCACTGTGGTATTTGGTTCTGTTGGGGCGGTATTTTGGGCTGCACTGTGGTATTTGGTTCTGCTGGGGCGGTATTTTGTGCTGCATGGTAGGTTTGGTTCTGCTGGGGCGGTATTTTGTGCTGCACTGTGGTATTTGGTTCTGCTGGGGCGGTATTTTGGGCTGCACTGTGGTATTTGGTTCTGCTGGGGCGGTATTTTGGGCTGCACAGTAGTTTTGGTTCTGCTGGGGAGGTATTTTGTGCTGCACTGTGGTATTTGGTTCTGTTGGGGCGGTATTTTGGGCTGCACTGTGGTATTTGGTTCTGCTGGGGCGGTATTTTGGGCTGCACTGTGGTATTTGGTTCTGCTGGGGCGGTATTTTGGGCTGCACTGTGGTATTTGGTTCTGTTGGGGCGGTATTTTGGGCTGCACTGTGGTATTTGGTTCTGCTGGGGCGGTATTTTGGGCTGCACTGTGGTATTTGGTTCTGCTGGGGCGGTATTTTGGGCTGCACTGTGGTATTTGGTTCTGTTGGGGCGGTATTTTGGGCTGCACTGTGGTATTTGGTTCTGCTGGGGCGGTATTTTGGGCTGCACTGTGGTATTTGGTTCTGCTGGGGCGGTATTTTAGGCTGCACAGTAGTTTTGGTTCTGCTGGGGCGGCATTTTGTGCTGCACTGTGGCATTAGTTTGCAAGCCCAAGAGAACAGGGACTGAGTGATACCACCTCTGTACAGCGCTATGGAAGCAAAAGATTGAGATAGAAATACAGGGCCTCATTAGAAGGGTCATTCAATCTGCTTCCCAAATCCCAGTGCCATACACAGGCCGAATAAACAGTTGCCTAAATAACAATACTAAATACATTTCCACTACCACTCGGCAGAACTAACTGAATGTACAACGTCTAAGTATCCGTGAAATGCGATGCTTACAGTGGTTGTCCCAGAATGAGGACTTATCACCTATCCACAGGACTGGTGATAAGAGTCCTATCTGTGGGGTCAGGGATCCTCACCAGTCATGAAAATGGGAGTTTTTTTTCCCTCGTTTAAATGGCGCAGCAATCGCTCATGCACAATGCTTCTCCATTCAAAGGTTATAAGTCTGCTGAAGCCAGGCCACCACCTTCCCTGCTCCGTTCTCGGTGTAGCTGCGGGTCCCTCATTTTTAAGGGAGTGCCGAAAATAGCCAAGCAGCACGCTCAGATATTTTCGGCGGTTCCATAGAAATGCATAGGAAACGGCCTCCACTGCATTCACTTCTATGGGACTGACTGAAAAAGCCGCTCTCGGCTATTTTCAGCAATCCCATAGAAATGAATGGAGGGCAGCCGCACATTCGCCGTCCACTCTCCTTCACTTGAATGACAGCTGCACAGTCCACAGGATGGCATTCAACTGAAAGTGACTGTAGCTCAATAGTTAAAATCAATCAGTCGGGCCTTAAAGGGGTGTCTCACATCAGCAGATGCATTATTATTCTCCATATTGCTGTCATTGCTGGGTGGATTTATTTTTCCCTCTCATTATACACTGCTCGTTTACACGGTCTCTCTGGTGGCCAGGACTGTGGGAGCTGGTGATTTTTTGAATTTATTTTTTATTTTTTTCTATAATGTGTAAGCACGGCCACTGTTGATGGATTGCAGGGTGGTCGTAACCATGGAAACAAGCAGTGTATAATATGGAAAAATGAATTCAGACAGCAAAGGTGGCAATATGGACAATCACAATACATTAGTAAGGGCCTTGCATTAACTTTCGTTACATAATAAAGGCTATTTGCTGAAATGAGACAACCCCTTTAAGGCCCTTTTACATGGACCAATGTTTCAGGCAATTATTGGGAACAAAGTAAACAACATTCCTGATAATTGCCTGATCATCAGCAGAGATGAGGGCTGCATTCACATTGCTCCTGAGCAGCAGATCCCTGTTCAGACAGCACAATCTGCTGAAAGTCAGGTCACCCGATGAATGAGCGTTTGCTTGTTGATCGCTGATACCTTTTTACACAGGCCAATTATTGGTAACAAGCGTTTATACGACCGCTCATCCACGATAAGTGGCCTGATTATAGGCCTGTGTAAAGGGACCTTATTGGCATGCACAGGTCATGTATGGACCCTTACACTTCTATGGGAGGCAAAGTCCTTGCTGACTCTGATGCACTGTACAGTAATCTAATGCAGGATATACGTGATAGGAGCTCAGCAAACAAATAATACTGTACACCATGATGCAGGGGACATCAGATTTTTCTATACAATAGTTGCCTGATGGACCCGCAGAGCAACATCAGAAAATGGAATATTGCATGTTCTCCGCTGCTCCTAATATTTTTCCTTTCCTACAAGACTCGCAGTTATTGGGAGTGTCAGTGTGTATATTGCAGGCGTGGTTTTACACATCTCCATGAAGCTACCTCACTGATATCCGTGATCCCCGCCTAGCGAGTAAACAGCACGTTTTATAACATGCTAGGTAAATAGGGAAAGTAAACTGCTTCATGCAGCGACCTACATGAGATGACTACTCAGGCTGCTGCTGTATTCTTCACAGTGAGATCCTTATCAGACTCGGCCATTGTAAAGTAATAAAGTCCTGCCTGTCTTGGTTTGCTGTTCCAGTTATATGATGAGATAAAAGGGTGTGCATAGTTTGTGGTCACACCCCGAGAGCAAAAAATCCCTATGCCCCTTATGAGACTAGCACTATAATGGCAAATGTTAGGTAGGGACCCTGTTATGGGTTTTGCACTGAGGTCTAAGACTATAAAGAGAATGCACTTAAAGGGGATGTCCAACGAAAAATATGCTACAGTTTTTAAACCAGTCCCTGGATCTGAATACTTTTGTAATTGCATGAAATTAAAAATTCAGTATAGCTACTGAGTTATTCAATAAAATGTATCTGTATAGCGCCACCTGCTGTTTTTTGTCTTTTCTTTTTATTTCTTTGGCTCACTGAGAAGGCCGCACATGCTCAGTTTCATCCTTCAACTGCCTCCTGAGCTGTGATAGGGAGAGCTGAGACACGCCCCCTGAGCTGTGATCGGGAGAGCTGAGACACGCCCCCTGAGCTGTGATAGGGAGAGTTGAGACACGCCCCCTGAGCTGTGATAGGGAGAGCTGAGACACGCCCCCTGGGCTGCAGCAGAATGGACACTCCCCTGAGCAGTCAGCTTGATATATATCTAGCAGAGCAATGAATGTGGAGATCTCTGGACCCATGCAAGGTACCAGACTGGTTCTAGCTTTGATAGAAAGAGATTGTCATGTCCTATATGATGTCTCAATTTCCTTTTTTAACATTAGTCATGGGAGAACCCCTTTAAATAGGTTATCCAGGTAAAGATAATGCTGACCTATCCTCATGATAGGTCATCATTATCACATTGGCAGAGGTCAAAATCCTTTCATAGGTGCCAGGTGTTATGACATTTTCACTGCCTGACCCTGTCAATAAAAATGGAAAGGACGCGGCAGTTACAGAGAGAGCGGAGCCTCTAGGTGTAACGGCAACACCCCTGTTGCTCCTAGAAGCTCATTTGCATATATTAAAACATAATTTTTCTCAACACTGCGGACACATATATAAACATGGGACCAACATAGATGCCTTCAGCTGCCAAGCGCACATGTAACAGGTCAGCCAGTGTCATAGGTACAAAACTGCTGACAGATGCCCTTTATGAAAACAATTAATATGACCGCCATTACAACTCCCATATGAACTACTACCCAGCTTTTTTTGACTGATCAGCACTTCTTACTTTTTTATGAAGCGGTGAGAAATGTTGCTGAGAAATAGCCTTCACACCTGGACCTTGTGTCTGGAGTGGCCCGGGGGCCTTTCTGCCACCTAGGAAGACAACAGTTTTATAAATAGGACACAGTAGGTGGGGATCCTGCTAAAGGAATTGCATCAAGTTACCTACCATAACTAGTACATCACCTTTTCCTGTCCACAGCACAGCAATTACCTAGAAATACACACGGGTTAGTAGGGACAGTGCTTGAATATGGTCTGTAGAGGTCCATGGTGAAGATGTGTGATTAAAGGAGCAGGTTGCCAACTATTCATTAACAATTCATGGACAATGTGGAAATCCGATGTTACCCTCTTCCTCTACTAAAATATCTAGAATTTTTGGACATCTAGTGATGGATAGTCCATACTAAAATCTCAATAATGATTAAAGAGTTTTTCCGGGATCAGGCCCGCTTCTGCCATGAGGCGAGATGAGAACTACTGTCATTGAGGGGGCGGCATCGGCGCAGAAGTTAACAAGCACTGGCTGGACCGGAATTATTTAACTGATGACTTATCCTCAGGATAGGTCATCAGTATCTGATTAGTGGGGGTCTGACACCCGGGACCCCTGCCGATCAGCTGTTTGAGAAGGCAGCAGCTCTTGGAATAGCGTTGCAGCCTTCTCCAGCCTTGCCAAGGACATATGATAACGTGTTCATTGGTCACATAGCCTAGGCGCAGCTCAGCCCTATTGAAGTGAATGTTAGGGCCCCCCTGGAGTTTTATGTTTTACTGTTGTGAGTGGTACTTGTTCTGCCACTTTCTCCTTCTCGCAAGGCCTCATTTACAGGTATATGGAGTTACCTAACACAAGGCTGGCCTAAGATCAGCGGTATGTAGGGCCGCCACCCGGCAGGTATTTCACCGACAAGGCTGGTAATTTAGTGGCCCTGCCCCGGTAATATTTTTCTATTAATTGGCGGTATTTTCCAGTGCGGACTGCTACTGCGGAGTGCTCATTAGTGCAGCCCCCCCACCCCGGTGTTCTACTTTACACCAGTTTGATAAATCCCCCCCCCCCCACCCTCCTAGCGTTGGAGCTGCAAAAATATAAAAGACCTGCTGATGGCAAAGCATCCTGGAAAATATATGAAGGACTGGGGCAAGAAGAACCTGCTGGTCGATCGATAATGCTTCAGAGCATAAATCTGTTGTTTTCCTTTACACCAGTTTTAAAAAATCCCCTCCAGTGTGTCTGGATCAGCAGGTTTGGGTAGATGAGGTAGTTAATGCAAAGGTGGACAATCCTCCCAAATTTGCTGCCAAGTTTTGAGCTCTTTAGCAGCCTGAAATATTTTGACCTTGCTTGTAAGGTTCTGATGGCAGTTTTCAGATGAAGACCACATAATCTACTGGAAAAACTGCCAAAGATATTGGGGAACATTTATCAGAATGGGTGTACTGTCTTAGTTGCCCATAGCAACCTATCAGCACTGGCTCGGCTATTTCCGTCTGCCCCTTAGAAATTAATGGGAGCAGGCGCTGCGCGTGCCCGGTGCTCTCCCATTCACTTGCATGGGAGCAGCGCTTGGTGGTGGACGGACCCCGGGAAACCCACAGCTCTCGCCGCTCCGTTCTCCTTGAAGGTGCAGGTCCCAGGGGTTGGGCACGCACCTATCAGACAATGGGGGGCATATCCTAGCGTATCCTTTAAATACTCAGGGACCCCAGCCTTTGGCTAGGGAAGGATTTGTAAGCACTGATCCTGGTAGAGCCTGGACGTGAGACATGCCCTAAGGGAACAGAGGCTGGAAGGCTAGGCAGGAGCATGCAGACCGCAACTTCCAGAGGAGGCCGGCGACAAAAACGTTGGATGGCATGGTGAATGATGCAGCATCGATATCCGCAAGGACGGCCAGGGCAGCAGTGGGCATGGGCTGATGACATAACAAAAAGACTGCAAGTAGTGGAACCAACCTCTGGATATTCATATGCCAATATAATTAACATTATGGATAACGAGACAGACAACCGTATCTATTTTTGGAGCTGAGAGGTCAGTCACAACAACCACATACTACAGCAACTCGCCAAGTAGTTAAATCAAATTCTATATAACATGACATTGTAAGCACCCTTTGCTTAGAGAAAACCTGATGCCAAACCACCGCCTAGCAATGATCAGGAGAACTAAATATCTCAGTACCTGGCCTTAACAAGCAAAACGCCCTGACCCCCCGACATCTAAAGGAATGCGATCCTGTAAGCCAGAGAGAAATGCCAGTTTCTGCATCTGTCAGCCTCCAGCAAGCGATGCCTGACAGCAGCACCCCCTGTAGTCTTAGTATTAAGAAGTCTCCTTGCCCACTCAACCTCACATGCATCCCTGACCCCATACCAAACTGCCCTGGTAACCACCTCCTTCTGCACCAAATAGGAATCAGGAATGAAATAATAAAACGCTCCATATTTGACTTGATCTGAACTGAAACTTTGGTAAAGTAAGCTAAAATTGACCACGGTGGGTGGCACCTGCAACCATCGCAGGCCCCGCAAATCAAGCCAAGAAAAGTCACAATCCAAAAATCCCAACTGTTTTCCTCCAGGACAATGATAGCCATCATAGCAGCTCTTACATGAAATGAATATGCTTTTAATTCTCCAGGATTGAGGCCCAAAGCTGACAGTAATTTTGGAAACACCGAGAAAAACGCTTACCACAAGAGAGGGGAACCGTCAGAATAAAATAAGAAAAGATGACCGCATGTACGCAAAACTGCAAAGTCCCTGACAGACAGAATTGGCATGCTACCCCCTAATAAAAAAATTGAGACCCAGTAAATGATAAAAAAATAATAATAATCAACATAAACAGCGTATCCTCAAACGCACCATGTTATCAATGAATAAAACATCACCTTCAGGCAAACCGCTAGATCTCTGACCAGATGGAGTAATTCCCAATTCATAATTCACCAAGAATAGGCTACTGAAAAAGGGCAGCTACGGAGGCGGAATTACAAACCCGTGGTAACAGAGTGGCCTGTATGACTCCCGCCATACCACCTCTTTTTTTTCCACTCTTCTAAAACCTGACAGATGACAAGGGACTTTGTAGCATCCTTCCATCGGTAAAAAGAGGGCCACTGCTGACAATGCTAGGCAGCACAACCAGAAACACCACGCTCCATCAACTACAGCAAGCAACCCACTACACAATCCGAACAAAGCGCTGTCTAAACCCCGAGAGGTATATGTGTAACACCCCAGAGTGGCATTACCACTTCCTACGCCCTGCTTCTATCTGTGTATGCTAATATCATGTCATCTATGCATTTATTTCAGCTCCTATGCACTGTGCATTTCTAATGTTTGTAACTGTTATGTTTAAATGTAATGTGCCTGGTTCACCAGCAGGTGGTAGCAAATATGGCAGAGCTACAGTTAGGTAGATTGGAGCTTTCCATTCTAACCCCCCTCTGTGGAGGAGTGGGCGAGTCCCACTTCCTGCAGGAAGGGTGGGGACCAGTATCTTACCCCCTGCTAGGGGAAGGAGGGTGTGCTGGGCACGTCTCTGCTGGATGTGCCCAAGACAAGCCAGCCAGAGCACCTTAGCTCTGCTGGATGTGGAGGCCACAGCTTAGAGCCTCAAGAGCCAGGAGGAAAGTTCCCTGACAAAATTAAGAGACAGACTACTAAAGAGAGAAGTTATAGCATAAAGAAGAAGCAAAGTTATACAGTCAGGCTGTCAGTACAGCAGAGCTATAGAGCAACAGATGTAACAGAGATGAGTTTGCCTGTCAGAGTTTTAATGCTAAAGCCTGCTGGGACCAAGATAAAGTCTGTAAACCATTTTGGAGAAAGTTTACCAAAGTAAAGCTGCTTTTCAACTGCATCTTAAGGTCTGGATTCAAGTTATTCTTTATCTCTCAATTATTCCCCCCTATTTGTCTGCTTCTTAGCCAACGCCTGGGGTCCAACCGTATCCAGGTAGGAGCACCGTGACACTCACCTCACATAAAGGGATTTTAGGCCACCCTATACCACTCAGCCATTCCTACACCTGGGTACCCCGATTCCGCCAGTAGGTCCCCAGGGGGCGGCCCGCTGCATATGTGTCATGCTTCAGTGTGGGAGAGACACACCACACCGAGCATAAGAGGAAGGGGGAAACAGGGAATCAGGCCTGAAAACTAGGGAAGGAAGATGGACACCTCCTAGTAAAACCCTAGCCAATATCCTGACTGACTACCAGTATGAACAGACCCCAGAGATAGGTGTGTTCATACACAGGAATACCTAGAGTCCTATCTAGCCCTATAGGACCCTGGTACTAATGGCAGGGACGAGACCACCTGTTCCTCCAAATGGAAGTATGAACAGGAGTCTCACTCAGGCCTAATACAAACAATAGGGAAAAGCAACACATAGAACCCAAACAAAATACAAGAAGGGAAAGGAAAGACTTAACTTCAATTGAGCCAGGAACTCGGCAGAGATCCACACACCAGCAATCCACAACTGAAACTGAAGCTATAAACCGCACACCATAGTGGGAGAAGCAACTATAAATAAGGAAGGTTAAATGACCACATTAGCAACACCTGAGGCAAGGGATGTGGCTATTACCAGAAACAACACAGACACCTATTGATCCACAAGGAAAACCTGTCAGATCAAACCACGTGTTGCCAGTCTCACAGATCTCCTGCCACCTGTCGTGGGAACGTCCATGACAATATGCAGGTGCCAACCAGGCTTGCCAAAACTTAATGTACTGTGAGCATGTAGTTGGGAGTCAAGGAAGCTTGTACCAGGCTCAAGAGCTGCTGTCTTTGACCATCCACAGGTGTTCTAGTGAAACCATCCCCACAAGATCCACCTTGGGGCAAAGTCTGAATAATAAATGCTACTGTGGACAAGGTAAAGCATCGGCAGTATGGTTAGAAACACCTGGAAACAAACCATATGTTAGATAGAAGGTGCTGCAGGTAACGTAAAATGCCAGCACCAGCAAAGAAAAAGAAAGAGAGGTAACAGTCTGAATTATGTCTCATCTCACCAAAAATACATCTTATCAGACAATTTGAAGCCCACAAGCTCAACCACAACTACTGTCGGAAACAATTCCAATGGAGTTATATCCCTACAGAGTCCCTTCCCCTGTGTCATGGTAAAAAAAATGATCAAATCCATAAACAAAGGATCTAACCATGTTGTCTGCAATGCTCTTAAATCTTAAAATTTAGTTTAGGGGCAATGAGAAGACATGACTTATGATGGTATTTGAATCTTCCGCTACCCCTTCCAAACAGCAAAATACCCCTTTTATTAGCAGACATCTGGGTGTCACCCTTACCTCCTAAAAATACAAATGAGCCAATAGGATTGTGACATGTGTTTTAACAAAGAGTGACATATATATCTTCATAGTATGCATCTGAACGCAATTAGGATACCCCAGGCGGGAAAACCAAGACCGAGGAATTATTTTGTCTAGATAAATGACATCCCCTCTGTCTGTAGCCAAATATTGCAGCCTAGGTATATCCAAGATTTAATTATGTTTAATTAATCCTACTATATCACCTGCCAATCCATGGGCCAAGAACCAGACTACCAAGGAGAGCCAAAAATTGCTCCAAAACCACTATACTAAGCAATGTCTCTGTGAATCAGCAGGTCAGCACTAGATATCTCACCATCAATCCAGCACAGGCAGTCAATGCATGACAGCATAAACTCCCTCCAAACTTTCAGGTCATTATGTAAAACATTTGACAACCATATGACATGTGATGGCAGCCGATTACCACCTATAGCCAGAGACAAATGCCTTAGGCCTCCTTCACACTTGCGTTGTCCGGATCCGGCCTGTACTCCACTTGCCGGAATTACACGCCGGATCCGGAAAAACGCAAGTGTACTGAAAGCATTTGAAGATCCGTCTTCAAAATGCGTTCAGTGTTACTATGGCAGCCGGGACGCTATTAAAGTCCTGGTTGCCATAGTAGGAGCGGGGAGCGGCGGAGCGGTATACTTACAGTCCGTGCGGCTCCCGGGGCGCTCCAGAATGACGTCAGAGCACCCCATGCGCATGGATGACGTGCCATGCGATCACGTCATCCATGCGCGTGGGGCGCCCTGACGTCACTCTGAAGCGCCCCGGGAGCCGCACGGACGGTAAGTATGCTGCTCCCCCGCTCCCCACTACACTTTACCATGGCTGCCAGGACTTTAGCGTCCCGGCAGCCATGGTAACCAATCAGAAAAAGCTAAACGTCGGATCCGGCAATGCGCCGAAACGACGTTTAGCTTAAGGCCGGATCCGGATCAATGCCTTTCAATGGGCATTAATTCCGGATCCGGCCTTGCGGCAAGTCTTCAGGATTTTTGGCCGGAGCAAAAAGCGCAGCATGCTGCGGTATTTCCTCCGGCCAAAAAACGTTCCGTTCCGGAACTGAAGACATCCTGATGCATCCTGAACGAATTTCTCTCCATTCAGAATGCATTAGGATAAAACTGATCAGGATTCTTCCGGCATAGAGCCCCGACGACGGAACTCTATGCCGGAAGAAAAGAACGCAGGTGTGAAAGAGCCCTTAAAGAGGACCTTTCATGTATTTTTTATTTTTTTTGTATCTTTATTTGCGGGGTATGCTCCGCTGATGCTGCCATCATTGTTGTATTTTTTCAAATACCCCTCCATTGCCCCGCTGTGCCCCCCTGCAGTTTTCACGTCCAGTATGTTAATACTGAGCATCGGTACAGGCAGGAGGAGGCGCCAGGTCTTCTCAGGGGGTGTCTCCTTCTCCCCGGCTGTGCCACTTTCCAATCACAGCGGAGAGCATCACAGCCAGGGAGAAGGTGAGCGTTTTTTTTTCTCCCTGTTTGTGACCCTTGCCACTGCGATTGGACCGCAGCACAGCCAGGGAGAAGGAGATGCCTCCTAAGAAACCCTGGCGCCTCCTCCTGCCTGTACCGATGCTCAGTATTAACACACGGGACGTGAAAACTGCAGGGGGGCACAGTGGGGCAAGCATCAGTGGAGTGTACCCTGCAAGTAAAGGTACTCAATAAAAAATACATGAAAGGTCCTCTTTAAAAAAAATAAAATAAACACCCAATGGGTATGATCCTACAGGACAAAAAGCAACAAACCCAACAGTAATTGCATCTGTCTCCACGTATCTTTCTTCGCATCTAAACAGGTATCAATGGACATGAGCAAGTACCAACGTGAGCAATCACAATTTCCACAATTTTTTTAACCAACAGAAGGACACCAAAAAGACCTACAAATCAGCTAAACAAATGTAAAAAAAAATGGCAAGAATGAGAATCGATGGCCCTACAAGAAGAAATATTAGCCAGACTTTGTGGCCACCTGCCTCCTTGGGTGCTGTGGATAGGGTCCCCACCCGTAATAATGGAATGCAAAAATCACAGCAGGAGAGTTATTTTTCTTTTTTCCATGAATTAATTGTATTTCTTTAGGAAAAAGCGGCAATGTATATGCACAAACGTTTTCAGCCTTATTAGGCCTTCATCAGGCACTAGAAAAGTAATTTTGGCAAAAATCAGTCCATATGTACATGATTGTCAGTTTACATCTTACATAATTAACACAAAGTACATCCGTTACAACAAAATCGCCATCTTTTTCTTTTAAGTAGAAAACAATGTATGCTGGTAAATCTACTATGACATTCATATCTGTTGAATAGGTTATAAGGAAAACGTCCACCATAAGTCTTAACTGTCTCAGTTTACCTGATAACAGCTCAATTAACAGAATAATTACATCCTATGATGACAGGGTATGTAACACGTTCTTATAATGCATTACATTTCTTAGAGTGCATTGCATTTCTTAAAATAGGTCCAGAAAGAGAAACTGATATCTATGATAACTGTAGTATTCTATTGCATTGCCTTACCTAAGCCGCGAGAGGTGAAAAGAGGATAGTGGATAAGGAGATGGGGCGCTCCGGCCGCCACACAGTACGTCTGTCTCTGTGAGTCTGATGTCCGTTGTCCCAGTCCCGCTTTTTAGCATGTTCGCGGCACTGGGAGGACGCCCGTCTCTGAGGGAGGAAGTGCGGCCGGCGTGCGTTCCATATTAGCGGAAACGGGCGGTGGAACGCATGATGCGTTCCAACTGACAGGAAGTGGAGAGTATGTGCGCTCCAAGGACCGGAAATGACGCCGGTGAAGCTTCAAGACAGAATCTCTTCAACCCTAATGACAGCCAGAAAGGAAATTGAAACTACCAAAAGGAAGAAATTCCTACGGGATTGTGACGACTATAGAAATAACAACGTCTACAACTGGTCAGAAGGAAAGCAACGCACTAGAGACAGATCATCATCCAGAGACTCACAGATGTCCACTTATAGCAATGAACAATCAAGACAACCGAACCACGGATTTCGGAGAACCAGAGGTACCAACCAAGGAAACAGAGGCGGAGAAACCACTGAGAATCTGAACACCACCAGGGTCACCAGATCACAGGTAGTAACTTTAGATAAGAGCACACACTCCTTAGTAATCAATATTTCGTCAGAACTGTTAAGTCCATCTGAACTAGAGCTATTGCAGAAAGGGTTATCCTTCTGCCCTTCACATCATCTGGACACTTTTCAGCTGGACTTGGACTTGGAACGCTTTTTCAGAAATGTGCTCCTAAAAGCACATTTCTCAAAAATTAAGCCACAAACCTCACAAGAGGTCCCTACAAAAATTTCCATTACCCAGCTAGGATTGTGTAATAAGAGCAGCTTCGTACCGCCAAAGTCACATTCTGCCATTGAGACATTCATTGAACTAGTACACAAAGAAGTAGAGACATTTAAACAGGACGTCCGAAAAGGGAGATACAAATATAAAAACAACATCAGTAACGTGGAAAGACAAGCACTCAGTACTTTACAGAAGTCAAAACAAATAATAGTCAAGCCTGCAGATAAAGGGGGTGCACTAGTAGTAATGGATAGAACAATGTATATTGCTGAAATCCAACGTCAACTCCAAGATATTACAGTGTACAAAGTGCTAGACAGTAACCCATCTTCCCTGATTACTAAAAAGATACAGGACGTTTTAAAACATTACCATACCGACAATATAATTGATATAAAAACAGTCACTTTTCTAACAAAATCCCATCCCATCACTCCAGTATTTTACGTACTCCCTAAAAATTCACAAAGATTTGACCTACCCACCAGGACGACCAATAGTGGCTTCAACAGACTCATTATTGTCCCCTCTAGCCATATTTCTCGAAAAATCAATTACACCTTTGATCAGAAACACTAAGTCCTTTCTGTTGGACACTACATCTTTCCTTCAAATTATACACAGTTTAGGCTACTTTCACACTTGCGTTAGGAGCGGATCCGTCTGGTGTCTGCACAGACGGATCCGCTCCTATAATGCAAACGCTTGCATCCGTTCAGAACGGATCCGTTTGCATAACTGTTTATTTCAGATCTGATTTTTCACTTCGGAAAACTCAGATCCGACAGTATATTCTAAACACAGAAGCGTTCCCATGGTGATGGGGACGCTTCATGTTAGAATATACTGAGAACTGTGTACACGACTGCCCCCTGCTGCCTGGCAGATGCTGCCAGGCAGCAGGGGGCAGACCCCCCCCCCCTCCTGTATTTAACTTATTGGTGGCCAGTGCGGCCCCCCCTCCCTCCCCAGTATTAAATATGACCAGTGCGGCCTCCCCCTCCCTCCCTCCCCAGTATTAAATATGACCAGTGCGGCCCCCTCCCTCTATATTTATTGGTGGCCGGGCCAGTGCGGATTCCAAGTATTGTGAGCAGTGCGGCCTCCCCTCTCCCCCCCTAATTAAAATCACCCCCCCCCCCATCATTGGTGGCAGCGGAGAGTACCGATCGGAGTCCCAGTTTAAATCGCTGGGGCTCCGATCGGTTACCATGGCAACCAAGACGCTATTGCAGTCTTGGCTGCCATGGTTACTTGGCAATAAATACAAGCATTATACTTACCTGAAGAGCTGCGATGTCTGACCGGCCGGGAGCTCCTCCTACTGGTAAGTGAAAGGTCTGTGCGGCGCATTGCCTATAGCACAGACCTGTCACTTACCAGTAGCAGGAGCGCCCGGCCGGTCAGACATCGCAGCTCTTCAGGTAAGTATAATGCTTGTATTTATTGCTAAGTAACCATGGCAGCCAAGACTGCAATAGCGTCTTGGTTGCCATGGTAACCGATCGGAGCCCCAGCGATTTAAACTGGGACTCCGATCGGTACTCTCCGCTGCCACCAATGATGGGGGGGGGGGTGATTTTAATTAGGGGGGGAGAGGGGAGGCCGCACTGCTCACAATACTTGGAATCCGCACTGGCCCGGCCACCAATAAATATAGAGGGAGGGGGCCGCACTGGTAATATTTAATACTGGGGAGGGAGGGAGGGGGAGGCCGCCGCACTGGTAATATTTAATACTGGGGAGGGAGGGGGAGGCCGCACTGGTCATATTTAATACTGGGGAGGGAGGGAGGGGGAGGCCGCCGCACTGGTAATATTTAATACTGGGGAGGGAGGGGAGCCCGCACTGGCCACCAATAAGTTAATTACAGGAGGAGGGGGGGGGGTCTGCCCCCTGCTGCCTGGCAGCATCTGCCAGGCAGCAGGGGGCAGTCATGTACACAGTTCTCAGTATATTCTAACATGAAGCGTCCCCATCACCATGGGAACGCCTCTGTGTTAGAATATACTGTCGGATCTGAGGTTTACGATGTAACTCAAATCCGATGGTATATTCTAACATAGAGGCGTTCCCATGGTGATGGGGACGCTTCAAGTTAAAATATACCATCGGATCGGAGAAAACTCCGATCTGATGGGGACTCCTGACTTTGCATTGAAAGTCAATGGGGGACGGATCCGTTTGAAATTGCACCATATTGTGTCAACGTCAAACGGATCCGTCCCCATTGACTTGCATTGTAAGTCTGGACGGATCCGTTTGGCTCCGCACGGCCAGGCGAACACGAAAACGCTGCAAGCAGCGTTCAGGTGTCCGCCTGCTGAGCGGAGCGGAGGCCAAACGGTGCCAAACTGATGCATTCTGAGCGGATCCGCATCCACTCAGAATGCATTGGGGCTGTACGGATCCGTTCAGGGCCGCTTGTGAGAGCCTTCAAACGGAACTCACAAGCGGAGCCCCGAACGCTAGTGTGAAAGTAGCCTTAGAAACACTCTCTCCAGATACTCTACTAGTGACGTGGGACGCAACAAGCTTGTATACGTCGATCCAACACTCCAAAGGCATTTCCGTAGTACATAAACTACTCCAGAACAACCATATAGACAAAGACATCATCTCACTCAGCATAGATCTACTGACTCTTGTTCTACACAACAATTTTTTCTTGTTCCAAGATACGCATTTTATGCAGATACAAGGAACGGCAATGGGGTCCAACGTGGCCCCCCCCATACGCAAATAGCTACATGGCAGATGTAGAGGAGTCATACATCTATCAAAATTAACTTTTTCAACAACACAGCCGATTATGGAAACGATATATAGACGATGTCTTTTGCATCTGGTTAGGACCCATGGATACACTTATACAATTTCACCAATTCCTCAATAACATTTACCCGGAATTACAATTCACAATGCATCATGATAAAACATCCATTAGATTTCTGGACACAAGAGTACACAAAGATTCATTAGGGAAACTATCAACTGATCTTTTCCGCAAACCAACAGACAGAAATAATTTGCTTCATTTTTCCAGTTTTCATCCCCCGACAACAAAAAAAGCATTACCGAGTTCACAACTCAAAAGAGTACAGGCAATAGTTACTGATCCCCTACTTAGGAAGGAACGGGAAACGGAGATGAAGGAACCACTTTAGAGAAAGGGGCTATCCTCCTCAAACTTTACATACCCCGACAAAAGGGAAAACCAGACTTATTACAAATGACAAACGCCTTGCCTTTGTCCACAAATTCCATCCCAATGCTCAAAAAGTGATCAATATAATTAAGTCCCATTGGCCCCTCTTACAAAAGGCCTTTCCGGAAATTGAGGAATTCAGGAACCCCATTCTCCCGTGCAATCGCCCACCTAAAAACATCAAGGATTTCCTTATCAGAGCAGACATAGGCCCATCCAGATCACATCCAAGACAATTATTCTTTCAGACTCAGAAAACCGGCACTTTTCCATGTTTACATTGTGCACAATGTAGTAATGTACAAAAAGGCTCAATCATTACTCATCCACACACAGGCAAACCGTACAGAATTCAAGGCTATTTTACTTGCGAGACAGATTACGTAGTGTACACCATCAAATGTCCCTGCGGCCTAATGTATGTAGGCGAAACCACACAAACAATCAGAGACAGAATATGTCAACATAAGTCCACAATACGCCGTCAGAATCTGCTACTACCACTCCCACATCATTTTGATCAAGCCCATCATAACATTTCACAATTGAAATTTCAAATCATTGAACATGTGTTACCCCCGAGAAGAGGGGGCGATAGATCCAGGATGCTGAAACACAGGGAGGCATTCTGGATCCATACTCTACAAACCCTGTCTCCCAAAGGACTGAACAGAGAATATGAACTTTATGCGTTTATGTGACTTCTCACCTGCTTGTGACGGTTCAAGACATAACATGCGTTCACAATTACTACAGTTGAGATAACTATGATTTGATGGTTACAACTAATTACATTGTAAAATTTTTGCAAAATGTGGATTATCCCAGTGTCAGCGATTACCATATTGTCAGAATCTACATATGGCCATAGTCTATCCAGCTGTTATTTTTCAAAATACTAATTTCTATGTTTTTCACCATTCCCACAGGTATCCTAGATAGATCCCTTAGGACCATGCCGCAGGAGGTATCCTTTTTCAAAATTTCGTTCTTTCCTTATAGATAATAGTTTTTCTGTCAGTTGGAACGCATCATGCGTTCCACCGCCCGTTTCCACTAATATGGAACGCACGCCGGCCGCACTTCCTCCCTCAGAGACGGCCGTCCTCCCAGTGCCGCGAACATGCTAAAAAGCGGGACTGGGACATCGGACATCAGACTCACAGAGACAGACGTACTGTGTGGCGGCCGGAGCGCTCCATCTCTTTATCCACTATCATCTTTTCACCTCTCGCGGCTTAGGTAAGGCAATGCAATAGAATACTACAGTTATCATAGATATCAGTTTCTCTTTCTGGCCCTATTCTAAGAAATGTAATGCATTATAAGAACGTGTTACATACCCTGTCATCATAGGATGTAATTATTCTGTTAATTGAGCTGTTATCAGGTAAACTGAGAAAGTTAAAAGACTTATGGTGGACGTTTTCCCTATAACCTATTCAACAGATATGAATGTCATAGTAGATTTACCAGCATACATTGTTTTCTACTTAAAAGAAAAAGATGTAACGGATGTACTTTGTGTTAATTATGTAAGATGTAAACTGACAATCATGTACATATGGACTGATTTTTGCCAAAATTACTTTTCTAGTGCCTGACGAAGGCCTAATAAGGCTGAAAAAGTTTGTGCATATACATTGCCGCTTTTTCCTAAAGAAATAAAATTAATTCATGGAAAAAAGAAAAATAACTCTCCTGCTGTGATTTTTGCCTCCCCTACAAGTAGAAAGTCGTCTAGGTAGTGCAACACCACATGACAACTAGATTCCAGGAAAGAACTAACAATGTAATAATAGCAACTGGAGATTGAACAGACCACTGGCAAACATCTCCTATAATAAAAACAAACCTTCCATCTGACAGCCAAGGAGATGGAAGCCGTCCATGTGCACCAGCGTGACTGTCCGATCAAAAGACAAATAAGAAACCCGCAGCAAAATCAATCCCGCAATTTACAGAACCCACTGTTTCGGTAGCAACAATGGTGAATTACTGTATCTTGTATTTTCCGAGAGCTTTATTCTTGAACCAAACCCAGTGGGGTAACCTGCAAACGGATCCGCAAAACACATACGGACGTCTGAATGGAGCCTTACAGGGGGGTGATCAATGACAGGGGGGTGATCAATGACAGGGGGGTGATCAGGAAGTCTATATGGGGTGATCAGGGGTTAATAAGGGGTTAATAAGTGACAGGGGGGGGGTGTAGTGTAGTGGTGTTTGGTGCTACTTACAGAGCTGCCTGTGTCCTCTGGTGGTCGATCCAAGCAAAAGGGACCACCAGAGGACCAGGTAGCAGGTATATTAGACGCTGTTATCAAAACAGTGTCTAATATACCTTTTTGGGGTTAAAAAAATCGCATCTACAGCCTGCCAGCGAGCGAATCGCCGCTGGCAGGCTGGAGATCCACTCGCTTACCTTCCGATCCTGTGAGCGCGCGCGCCTGTGTGCACGCGTTCACAGGAAATCTCGCCTCTCGCGAGATGACGCGCCGACGCGTCCAAGAGGAATAACAGGGCCGCCGCCAGGAAGCAATCCTGCGTTAGGCGGTCCTGGGGTGGTTAATCTCATACCAAAAAAAATGAGCCCCTACATAAGATAGTCACCCAAAAATAAAGAAAACTACAGCTTTCAGAATGTGGAGAGACTAAAAAATATTTTTTTTTTCAAAAATGCTTTATTATGTAGAACTGAAACAAACAAGCAAAAAAAGTAGCCATATTGTCGCGTCCGTAACAACCTGCTCTATAAAAATACCATATGAACATTGTAAATAACAAAAAATAAAAACTGTGCCAAAACAGCTATTTTTTGTTACCTTGCCTCACAAAAAGTGTAATATAGAGCAACCAATAATCATATATACCCTAAAATGGTACCAACAAAACTGCCACCTTATCCCATAGTTTCCAAAATGGGGTCACTTTTTGGGAGTTTCTACTCTAGGGGTGCATCAGGGGGGCTTCAAATGGGACATGGTGTCAAAAAAACAGTCTAGCTAAATCTGCCTTCCAAAAACAATATGGCGTGTCTTTCCTTCTGCGCCCTGCCGTGTGCCCGTATAGCAGTTTACGACCACATATGGGGTGGTTCTGTAACTTACAGAAACAGGGCAATAAATATTAAGTTTTGTTTGGCTGTTAACCCTTTATCTCCCTTTTCCATTGATTCTTGTGCAACACCAAAGGGTTAACAAGGTTGGTAAAATCAGTTTTGAATACCTTGAGGGGCGTAGTTTCTAAAATGGGGTGACTTTTTTGGAGTTTTTGCTCTAGGGGTGCATCAGGGGGTCTTCAAATGTGACATGGCAGCTTAAAATTATATGAAAGCACGGGGGGCACTCGACATCTGGCTATATGGATAGCTAAATACATTTAATTATAAACACATCATAAAACACCAAGCTAAAATAAATGCAATAACTATGATGAATGCAGTAAATAATTTTATAAATGCTAGGCTAAAAAATCCAATGCTATAATGCTGCTATTGAGACCAACTATGTGTAAACACAATAGTTCACTGGTGAATCTTTCGATAGTTTTAAATTGTCGGTACGATGTACATCCTAATAATGATAATCAGAGTCCTCCTTTAATTTCATTTCCAACCTGTGTTCACAACCTGAATGTTCAATCAATAGCGATGTGTATGCAGTCAATTTGCTGAATGCAACAAATAAATAACAGTGTAAGTGTTGGTACTTTCCCACTCTGCACTCGTGTTCGGTCTTATCGTCTCGAGACTGATTCTTTCTCTTGTGGCCTGCCAGGACCTACACGGCGTCCCACGTGATCCGGCTGTCTCCTCGTGGCGTCCCACGTGACGGAGGCAGGTAGCAGAGTGTATCCTCTAGGTCCTAGCTTCTTCACCGCTCTGCTGCAATAGTAAATGTAATCGGTGTGCCGAACTTCTTAATTTCTGAATATCCACACACTACCCCTATATTGGGGCCACACAGGTGGGGTCTGGGTTCTTTACTGTCTTTACCAAACGTGTTTCGGGGCTACAACATGCCCCTTCCAGTACCACTGGGGATATCATCCCATCCAAATTAGTGCTATTTTCTTCCCAGGTATTTTAAAGGGACACACATCAGAAATTCTATATTCATAGAAAAACATTGAATTTTTTTCTTTCATTTTTTTGGCAGTTTTTTTTTTCTTTTCAATTTCAGTAGTACCATACCATTGAGAATATTCTCTTTCTCTAGCAGTCAGCAGGTACATAACCCATTGTTTATTTTACTGCAGCTGTAAGGAAAAGTTATCTGTTAGTAAAACAGTGATTAGTAGAATTTGGATGACAGTATGACAGCTCTTTCCTCTCTGGTCCAAGTGATGGTCAGGTTGAGAAGGTCAAAAGAGGCTGTGCTAAAAGTCCAAATAAAGGAGAACGTTGAAGAGCCATGATAGGCAGTAAAACACATGAAGTGACTTCAAAAAGTTATATCCAGAAAACCCTCGACCTGTTTAGTGTATTTTTAATTTCTAAAAACTTAAATAGAATATTCCTAAACAGGCTATTGATGTGGGCTAAAATATTTTAGGCAGTGTTTGAGTATATGAATCTGGAGGTCTAAACTCTGCAAAAGAATTCATTATGGTGATCTGGGTTGGATGAAGACTGTATGGCAGTACTATTGGGTATATTGGTGCTTGTAAAGCAAATATTCACGTAAGATGTTAGAATTTAGAGTACAACGAGAAATACAAGAAAAGAACACAAATAATAGGAAAAAGTCAAACAATATGACCATGTAATAGCAACAGGGTATTCCTGAGGAAAATGGTTGAAAAGGGATAACAAACCACTCTGGGGTAAGGAAAAAAAAGATACAGCACCGAGCACCACATAAGGTAGTACAGTCTGAACAGATGTAAAGATGTTATACTTTTTTGGGTTGTGAACAGTCGCAACCACTGATAAATGTGTAATACAAACAGGAGTCACTGTGGCAGCAAGTTGAAATCCTCGTCGGGAGAGGCAATACAGATGCGTGGGTCTATGGTGGCCGTGACACGACTGTCTCAGAACAATGGATCAAAGAAGAACCAGTGCCAGACTCCAGAATTTGATAAATAGCTTACATTTTTATTCCAAAAACTGTTAAGCGTTTTAGGATTAACCCCTTCTTCATACATTGGACATGTATCGCAAGACATAAATACAGCTATATATACATATATATATATATATATATATATACAGTCCTGATCAAAAGTTTAAGACCACTTAAAAAAGGGCAAAAAATCATATTTAGCATTGCTGGATCTTAACAAGGTTCCAAGTAGAGCTTCAACATGCAACAAGAAGAAATGGGAGTGAGACAAAACATTTTTTGAGCATTCAATTTAATGAAAACAACGAATAAACTGAAACAGGCTGTTTTTCAGCTGATCAAAAGTTTAGGACCACACCTCCAAAAAAAAACAAAAAAAAAACAAAAACAGAAATCCAACTTCCAAACATGAACTCAGTAATGAGTATCTCCGCCGTTATTGTTTATCACTTAAAAAATTCATTTCGGCATGCTTGATGCAAGCGTTTCCATAAGTTGAGTGGGAACATTTCTCCAAGTGGTGAAGACGGCCGCACGAAGGCCATCTACTGTCTGGAACTGTTGTCCATTTTTGTAAACTTCCCTTGCCATCCATCCACAAAGGTTCTCAATTGGATTTAGATCAGGGGAACACGCAGGATGGGCCAAAAGAGTGATGTTATTCTCCTGGAAGAAGTCCCTTGTCCTGCGGGCATTGTGTACTGTAGCGTTGTCCTGTTGAAAAACCCAGTCGTTACCACACAGACGAGGGCCCTCAGTCATGAGGAATGCTCTCTGCAACATCTGGACATAGCCAGCGGCCGTTTGACGCCCCTGCACTTCCTGAAGCTCCATTGTTCCACTGAAGGAAAAAGCACCCCAGACCATTATGGTGCCCTCTCCACTGTGGCGCGTAGAAAACATCTCAGGTGGGATCTGCTTGTCATGCCAGTAACGTTGGAAACCATCAGGACTATCAAGGTTAAATTTTTTCTCACCAGAGAATAAAACTTTCTTCCACCTTTGAATGTCCCATGTTTGGTGCTCTCTTGCAAAGTCCAAACGAGAAGTTCTGTGGCGTTCAAGAAGACGAGGTCTTTGAAGACGTTTTTTGTTTTTGAAGCCCTTCAGTCTCAGATGGCGTCTGATGGTTATGGGGCTGCAGTCAGCACCAGTAAGGGCCTTAATTTGGGTTGAGGATCGTCCAGTGTCTTGACAGACAGCCAACTGGATCCTCCGGCTCAGTGCTGATGACATTTTTTGGGGTCTTCCACTTGACTTTTTGGTTCCATAACCCTCAGGATCATTTAAGAAATTCCAAATGACTGTGAATGACAATGAATCCACATTTTTGCACAGATTTGGCCTTTTAAAGGCATGTGGTCCTAAAATTTGGATCAGCTGAAAAACATCCTGTTTCAGTTTAATCGTTATTTTCAATTAATTCAATGCTCAAAAAATGTTTTGTCTCACTCTCATTTCTTCCTGTTGCATGTTGAAGCTCTACTTGGAATCTTGTTAAGATCCAGCCATGCTAAATATTATTTTTTGCCCTTGTTTTAAGTGGTCTTAAACTTTTGATCAGGACTGTATGTGTATATATATATATATATATATATATATAGCTGTATTTATGTCTTGCGATACATGTCCAATGTATGAAGAAGGGGTTAATCCTAAAACGCTTAATTTCTTCTTGTTGCATGTTGAAGCTCTACTTGGAACCTTGTTAAGATCCAACAATGTAAAATATGATTTTTTTGCCATTTTTCAAGTGGTCTTAAACTTTTGATCAGGACTGTATATATATATATATATATATATATATACATACTGTGTGTATATATATATATATATATATATATATATATATATATCCCATTTTCTCTGTAGGATTCACTCCTGGTTTTGGGTGTCTGCAGTTTAGCACAGTACTGGCCCGGTAGTGTTCTGGGTGATGCGTAGTCCCTCACCTTCCAGCAGTGTCTTTGATGCAGGTGTTAGCTGGTCACTCTGCTGTCTGTTTTCTCAATGATTTGCTTGAGGGTGAATAAAGATCTCCTTGGATATCCTTTTCAGGAGCAGGAGCTCTGCAGTGTGCTTCCTCTCTCCTCTGTGTCTAGACAGGAACTCCCTCTCGGCAGGAAGCAGGGCCAGCCCACTCCCACCAAAAGGGGAGGAACAGGGTGGTTAGCCCTGTTCCTTGGCAACCATATCCTTGCTGGTAGATACGGCCAAATAACATTTCAAATCAAATACATAACAATGCAAATGATATACAATAAAATAAGAATTGCAGATACCCCCAGGTCTGGGGTACCACATATGTGTTTGGAGTGTGGGAGGAAGCTGGAGTCTCCATGAAACACAGGGAGAACATACGAACTCCATGCAGATGTAACCACTGAGCCACCACGCTGCCCATATATTAATTTATTCCTTGAAATTTGTGTTTAACTGTTTATTTACTGTAAAATGTGTGTGTTTTTACAGATTTTTTTATTCTACTTTTTTTATAATGCTTTTCATTTATTTTCACATTATCCTGTTGTGATTCATCTATATCCCAGTAAATTAGCCTGTATACTAATACCTAAGGCTACTTTCACACTAGCGTTTTTGTTTTCCGGCATTGAGTTCCGTCCTAGGGACTCAATACCGGAAAATTTTTATCAGTTTTATCCTAATGCATTCTGAATGGAGAGCGATCCGTTCAGGATGCATCAGTTCAGTCCCTCTTACGTTTTTTGACCGGAGAAAATACCGTAGCATGCTGCAGTTTTCTCTCCATCCAAAAATCCTGAACACTTGCCGGAATGCCGGATCCGGCATTATTTTCCATTGAAATACATTAATGCCGGATCCGGACCCAAGTGTTCCGGAAAAATGGATCCGGTTTTGTGGTCTGCGCATGCGCAGATCTTTAAGATGGTGAAAAAGATAAATCCCGGATCTGTTTTTCCGGATGACAACCGGAAAGACGGATCCAGTATTGCAATGCATTTGTCAGATGGATCCACATCCAGATCCGTCTGACAAATGCATCCGTTTGCGTCCGGATTGCCGGATCCGGCAGGCAGTTCCGGCGATGGAACTGCCTACTGAAATCCTCTGCTGCAAGTGTGAAAGTACCCTAAGTATACCTAAGTACGCAATAACCACAGGGAAGATGGTCAGACAGCCCTCTGGTCCTTGGAACCTATTTGAAGGTATGGGTCTAGATAACATCATTCCCTGGGATGAGATCAAAGGTGGATTCCCCTCAGCTCTTGCTTTGTGTGTTATGCGTTCAAAAGTTAAACAGAGAAGAATGGAGGTCCCTAATTCTCCTTCACTATCAATATTACTTTCTTTGTATATCTGATATATAAAAAATAATTGTCCTTATATGACAGAATATAAACAAATATTTCCACTATATAATGCCCATAGTAATTTATTTTACTCGCACCTTTAAGAGAAAAATTTATTACGTCAACATAAAACTCCATAATTCCAGTGATGGAGTCGTTTTTAGAGTTGAGCGAACACCTGGATGTTCGGGTTCGAGAAGTTCGGCCGAACATCCCGGAAATGTTCGGGTTCGGGATCCGAACCCGATCCGAACTTCGTCCCGAACCCGAACCCCATTGAAGTCAATGGGGACCCGAACTTTTCGGCACTAAAAAGGCTGTAAAACAGCCCAGGAAAGAGCTAGAGGGCTGCAAAAGGCAGCAACATGTAGGTAAATCCCCTGCAAACAAATGTGGATAGGGAAATTAATTAAAATAAAAATTAAATAAATAAAAATTAACCAAAATCAATTGGAGAGAGGTTCCATAGCAGAGAATCTGGCTTCCCGTCACCCACCACTGGAACAGTCCATTCTCAGATATTTAGGCCCCGGCACCCAGGCAGAGGAGAGAGGTCCCGTAACAGAGAATCTGTCTTCATGTCAGCAGAGAATTAGTCTGCATGTCATAGCAGAGAATGAGGCTTCACGTCAGCCACCACTGCAACAGTCCATTGGCATATATTTAGGCCCAGCACCCAGGCAGAGGAGGGAGGTCCCGTAACAGAGAATCTGTCTTCATGTCAGCAGAGAATTAGTCTGCATGTCATAGCAGAGAATGAGGCTTCACGTCAGCCACCACTGCAACAGTCCATTGGCATATATTTAGGCCCAGCACACACACAGGCAGAGGAGAGAGGTCCCGTAACAGAGAATCTGGCTTCATGTCAGCAGAGAATCAGTCTGCATGTCATAGCAGAGAATGAGGCTTCACGTCAGCCACCACTGCAACAGTCCATTGGCATATATTTAGGCCCAGCACACACACAGGCAGAGGAGAGAGGTCCCGTAACAGAGAATCTGGCTTCATGTCAGCAGAGAATCAGTCTGCATGTCATAGCAGAGAATGAGGCTTCACGTCAGCCACCACTGCAACAGTCCATTGGCATATATTTAGGCCTAGCACACAGGCAGAGGAGAGAGGTCCCGTAACAGAGAATCTGGCTTCATGTCAGCAGAGAATCAGTCTGCATGTCATAGCAGAGAATGAGGCTTCACGTCAGCCACCACTGCAACAGTCCATTGGCATATATTTAGGCCCAGCACCCAGGCAGAGGAGGGAGGTCCCGTAACAGAGAATCTGTCTTCATGTCAGCAGAGAATTAGTCTGCATGTCATAGCAGAGAATGAGGCTTCACGTCAGCCACCACTGCAACAGTCCATTGGCATATATTTAGGCCCAGCACACACACAGGCAGAGGAGAGAGGTCCCGTAACAGAGAATCTGGCTTCATGTCAGCAGAGAATCAGTCTGCATGTCATAGCAGAGAATGAGGCTTCACGTCACCCACCACTGCAACAGTCCATTGGCATATATTTAGGCCTAGCACACAGGCAGAGCAGAGAGGTCCCGTAACAGACAATCTGGCTTCATGTCAGCAGAGAATCAGTCTGCATGTCATAGCAGAGAATGAGGCTTCACGTCACCCACCACTGCAACAGTCCATTGGCATATATTTAGGCCTAGCACACAGGCAGAGCAGAGAGGTCCCGTAACAGACAATCTGGCTTCATGACAGCAGAGAATTAGTCTGCATGTCATAGCAGAGAATGAGGCTTCACGTCAGCCACCACTGCAACAGTCCATTGGCATATATTTAGGCCCAGCACCCAGGCAGAGGAGAGAGGTCCCGTAACAGACAATCTGGCTTCATGTCAGCAGAGAATTAGTCTGCATGTCATAGCAGAGAATCAGGCTTCACGTCAGCCACCACTGCAACAGTCCATTGTCATAAATTTAGGCCCAGCACCCAGGCAGAGGAGAGAGGTCCCGTAACAGACAATCTGGCTTCATGTCAGCAGAGAATCAGTCTTCATATCATAGCAGAGAATCAGGCTTCACGTCACCCACCACTGTAAGAGTCAATTTTCATAAATTTAGGCCCAGAACCCAGGCAGAGGAGAAAGGTCCCGTAACAGACAATCTGGCTTCATGTCAGCAGAGAATCAGTCTTCATATCATAGCCTAGAATCAGGCTTCACGTCACCCACCACTGTAAGAGTCAATTTTCATAAATTTAGGCCCAGAACCCAGGCAGAGGAGAAAGGTCCCGTAACAGACAATCTGGCTTCATGTCAGCAGAGAATCAGTCTTCATATCATAGCAGAGAATCAGGCTTCACGTCACCCACCACTGCAACAGTCAATTGTCATAAATTTAGGCCCAGCACCCAGGCAGAGGAGAGAGCTCCCGTAACAGAGGATCTGGCTTCATGTCAGCAGAGAATCAGTCTGCATGTCATAGCAGAGAATGAGGCTTCACGTCACCCACCACTGCAACAGTCCATTGGCATATATTTAGGCCTAGCACACAGGCAGAGCAGAGAGGTCCCGTAACAGACAATCTGGCTTCATGTCAGCAGAGAATCAGTCTGCATGTCATAGCAGAGAATGAGGCTTCACGTCACCCACCACTGCAACAGTCCATTGGCATATATTTAGGCCTAGCACACAGGCAGAGCAGAGAGGTCCCGTAACAGACGATCTGGCTTCATGTCAGCAGAGAATCAGTCTGCATGTCATAGCAGAGAATCAGGCTTCACGTCAGCCACCACTGCAACAGTCCATGGTCATAAATTTAGGCCCAGCACCCAGGCAGAGGAGAGAGGTCCCGTAACAGACAATCTGGCTTCATGTCAGCAGAGAATTAGTCTGCATGTCATAGCAGAGAATCAGGCTTCATGTCAGCCACCACTGCAACAGTCCATTGGCATATATTTAGGCCTAGCACACAGGCAGAGGAGAGGTTCATTCAACTTTGGGTAGCATCGCAATATAATGGTAAAATGAAAATAAAAATAGGATTGAATGAGGAAGTGCCCTGGAGTCCAATAATATATGGTTATGGGGAGGTAGTTAATGTCTAATCTGGACAAGGGACGGACAGGTCCTGTGGGATCCATGCCTGGTTCATTTTTATGAACGTCAGCTTGTCAACATTGGCTGTAGACAGGCGGCTGCGTTTGTCTGTAATGACGCCCCCTGCCGTGCTGAATACACGTTCAGACAAAACGCTGGCTGCCGGGCAGGCCAGCACCTCCAAGGCATAAAAGGCTAGCTCTGGCCACGTGGACAATTTAGAGACCCAGAAGTTGAATGGGGCCGAACCATCAGTCAGTACGTGGAGGGGTGTGCACACGTACTGTTCCACCATGTTAGTGAAATGTTGCCTCCTGCTAACACGTTGCGTATCAGGTGGTGGTGCAGTTAGCTGTGGCGTGTTGACAAAAGTTTTCCACATCTCTGCCATGCTAACCCTGCCCTCAGAGGAGCTGGCCGTGACACAGCTGCCTTGGCGACCTCTTGCTCCTCCTCTGCCTTGGCCTTGGGCTTCCACTTGTTCCCCTGTGACATTTGGGAATGCTCTCAGTAGCGCGTCTACCAACGTGCGCTTGTACTCGCGCATCTTCCTATCACGCTCCAGTGCAGGAAGTAAGGTGGGCACATTGTCTTTGTAGCGTGGATCCAGCAGGGTGGCAACCCAGTAGTCCGCACAGGTTAAAATGTGGGCAACTCTGCTGTCGTTGCGCAGGCACTGCAGCATGTAGTCGCTCATGTGTGCCAGGCTGCCCAGGGGTAAGGACAAGCTGTCCTCTGTGGGAGGCGTATCGTCATCGTCCTGCCTTTCCCCCCAGCCACGCACCAGTGATGGACCCGAGCTGCGTTGGGTGCCACCCCGCTGTGACCATGCTTCATCCTCATCCTCCTCCACCTCCTCCTCATCCTCGTCCTCCTCGTCCTCCAGTAGTGGGCCCTGGCTGGCCACATTTGTACCTGGCCTCTGCTGTTGCAAAAAACCTCCCTCTGAGTCACTTCGAAGAGACTGGCCTGAAAGTGCTAAAAATGACCCCTCTTCCTCATCCTCCTCCTCCTCCTCCTGGGCCACCTCCTGTTCCATCATCGCCCTAAGTGTTTTCTCAAGGAGACATAGAAGTGGTATTGTAACGCTGATAACGGTGTCATCGCCACTGGCCATGTTGGTGGAGTACTCGAAACAGCGCAACAGGGCACACAGGTCTCGCATGGAGGCCCAGTCATTGGTGGTGAAGTGGTGCTGTTCTGTAGTGCGACTGACCCGTGCGTGCTGCAGCTGAAACTCCACTATGGCCTGCTGCTGCTCGCACAGTCTGTCCAGCATGTGCAAGGTGGAGTTCCACCTGGTGGGCACGTCGCATATGAGGCGGTGAGCGGGAAGGCCGAAGTTACGCTGTAGCGCAGACAGGCGAGCAGCGGCAGGATGTGAACGCCGGAAGCGCGAACAGACGGCCCGCACTTTATGCAGCAGCTCTGACATGTCGGGGTAGTTGTGAATGAACTTCTGCACCACCAAATTCAGCACATGCGCCAAGCAAGGGATGTGCGTCAAATTGGCTAGTCCCAGAGCTGCAACGAGATTTCGCCCATTATCACACACCACCAGGCCGGGCTTGAGGCTCACCGGCAGCAACCACTCGTCGGTCTGTTGTTCAATACCCCGCCACAACTCCTGTGCGGTGTGGGGCCTGTCCCCCAAACATATGAGTTTCAGAATGGCCTGCTGACGTTTACCCCGGGCTGTGCTGAAGTTGGTGGTGAAGGTGTGTGGCTGACTGGATGAGCAGGTGGAAGAAGAGGAGGAGGAAGCCGAGAAGGAGGAGGTGGCAACAGGAGGCAAAGAATGTTGCCCTGCGATCCTTGGCGGCGGAAGGACGTGCGCCAAACAGCTCTCCGCCTGGGGCCCAGCTGCCACTACATTTACCCAGTGTGCAGTTAGGGAGATATAGCGTCCCTGGCCGTGCTTACTGGTCCACGTATCTGTGGTTAGGTGGACCTTGCTACAGATGGCGTTGCGCAGTGCACACTTGATTTTATCGGATACTTGGTTGTGCAGGGAAGGCACGGCTCTCTTGGAGAAGTAGTGCCGGCTGGGAACAACATACTGTGGGACAGCAAGCGACATGAGCTGTTTGAAGCTGTCTGTGTCCACCAGCCTAAATGACAGCATTTCATAGGCCAGTAGTTTAGAAATGCTGGCATTCAGGGCCAGGGATCGAGGGTGGCTAGGTGGGAATTTACGCTTTCTATCAAATGTTTGTGAGATGGAGAGCTGAACGCTGGCGTGTGACATGGTTGAGACGCTTGGTGACGGAGGTGGTGGTGGTGGTGTTGGTGGTACATCCCCTGTTTGCTGGGCGGCAGGTGCCAACGTTCCTCCAGAGGCGGAGGAAGAGGCCGAGGCGGCAGCAGCAGAATAGGCCGAGGCGGCAGCAGCAGAAGAGGTAGCAGGGGGAGCCTGAGTGACTTCCTTGGTTTTAAGGTGTTTACTCCACTGCAGTTCATGCTTTGCATGCAGGTGCCTGGTCATGCAGGTTGTGCTCAGGTTCAGAACGTTAATGCCTCGCTTCAGGCTCTGATGGCACAGCGTGCAAACCACTCGGGTCTTGTCGTCAGCACATTGTTTGAAGAAGTGCCATGCCAGGGAACTCCTTGAAGCTGCCTTTGGGGTGCTCGGTCCCAGATGGCGGCGGTCAGTAGCAGGCGGAGTCTCTTGGCGGCGGGTGTTCTGCTTTTGCCCACTGCTCCCTCTTTTGCTACGCTGTTGGCTCGGTCTCACCACTGCCTCTTCCTCCGAACTGTGAAAGTCAGTGGCACGACCTTCATTCCATGTGGGGTCTAGGACCTCATCGTCCCCTGCATCGTCTTCCACCCAGTCTTGATCCCTGACCTCCTGTTCAGTCTGCACACTGCAGAAAGACGCAGCAGTTGGCACCTGTGTTTCGTCATCATCAGAGACATGCTGAGGTGGTATTCCCATGTCCTCATCATCAGGAAACATAAGTGGTTGTGCGTCAGTGCATTCTATGTCTTTCACCGCTGGGGAAGGGCTAGGTGGATGCCCTTGGGAAACCCTGCCAGCGGAGTCTTCAAACAGCATAAGAGACTGCTGCATAACTTGAGGCTGAGACAGTTTCCCTGGTATGCATGGGGGTGATGTGACAGACTGATGGGGTTGGTTTTCAGGCGCCATCTGTGCGCTTTCTGCAGAAGACTGGGTGGGAGATAATGTGAACGTGCTGGATCCACTGTCGGCCACCCAATTGACTAATGCCTGTACCTGCTCAGGCCTTACCATCCTTAGAACGGCATTGGGCCCCACCATATATCGCTGTAAATTCTGGCGGCTACTGGGACCTGAGGTAGTTGGTACACTAGGACGTGTGGATGTGGCAGAACGGCCACGTCCTCTCCCAGCACCAGAGGGTCCACTAACACCACCACGACCATGTCCACGTCCGCGTCCCTTAATAGATGTTTTTCTCATTGTTATGTTTCACCACAACAACAAATATATTATTTGGCCCAATGTATTGTATTCAAATTCAGCGGGATATAAATTTGAGGCCTAGTATTTAGGCGCTGGGTGACCGGTATGGATTTAGTGACAGAATTAGACTTGGAAATGCACAGAAGCGTGTGTGTGAAGTTATTCTGAATGACCCTATGTGCACCTTCAATATTATATACCCTTTTAGGGATAGATTTCAAATAGCTCTGATATAGCAGAAACCACTAAATTATGAAATTGCTAAATTGGGAATTGTACTTCAACCCAGAACAAAAAATGTGCTTTGACGGACACTAAATATCTTGCCCAGCAACAACAGTACAGCGGTGGTAACGAGAGATTTAGAGGGATTTAAATTTGAGGCCTAGTATTTAGGCGCTGGGTCACCGGTATGGATTTAGTGACAGAATTAGACTTGGAAATGCACAGAAGCGTGTGTGTGAAGTTATTCTGAATGACCCTATGTGCACCTTCAATATTATATACCCTTTTAGGGATAGATTTCAAATAGCTCTGATATAGCAGAAACCACTAAATTATGAAATTGCTAAATTGGGAATTGTACTTCAACCCAGAACAAAAAATGTGCTTTGACGGACACTAAATATCTTGCCCAGCAACAACAGTACAGTGGTGGGTAACGAGAGATTTAGAGGGATTAAATTTGAGGCCTAGTATTTAGGCGCTGGGTCACCGGTATGGATTTAGTGACAGAATTAGACTTGGAAATGCACAGAAGCGTGTGTGTGAAGTTATTCTGAATGACCCTATGTGCACCTTCAATATTATATACCCTTTTAGGGATAGATTTCAAATAGCTCTGATATAGCAGAAACCACTAAATTATGAAATTGCTAAATTGGGAATTGTACTTCAACCCAGAACAAAAAATGTGCTTTGACGGACACTAAATATCTTGCCCAGCAACAACAGTACAGTGGTGGGTAACGAGAGATTTAGAGGGATTTAAATTTGAGGCCTAGTATTTAGGCGCTGGGTCACCGGTATGGATTTAGTGACAGAATTAGACTTGGAAATGCACAGAAGCGTGTGTGTGAAGTTATTCTGAATGACCCTATGTGCACCTTCAATATTATATACCCTTTTAGGGATAGATTTCAAATAGCTCTGATATAGCAGAAACCACTAAATTATGAAATTGCTAAATTGGGAATTGTACTTCAACCCAGAACAAAAAATGTGCTTTGACGGACACTAAATATCTTGCCCAGCAACAACAGTACAGTGGTGGGTAACGAGAGATTTAGAGGGATTTAAATTTGAGGCCTAGTATTTAGGCGCTGGGTCACCGGTATGGATTTAGTGACAGAATTAGACTTGGAAATGCACAGAAGCGTGTGTGTGAAGTTATTCTGAATGACCCTATGTGCACCTTCAATATTATATACCCTTTTAGGGATAGATTTCAAATAGCTCTGATATAGCAGAAACCACTAAATTATGAAATTGCTAAATTGGGAATTGTACTTCAACCCAGAACAAAAAATGTGCTTTGACGGACACTAAATATCTTGCCCAGCAACAACAGTACAGTGGTGGGTAACGAGAGATTTAGAGGGATTTAAATTTGAGGCCTAGTATTTAGGCGCTGGGTCACCGGTATGGATTTAGTGACAGAATTAGACTTGGAAATGCACAGAAGCGTGTGTGTGAAGTTATTCTGAATGACCCTATGTGCACCTTCAATATTATATACCCTTTTAGGGATAGATTTCAAATAGCTCTGATATAGCAGAAACCACTAAATTATGAAATTGCTAAATTGGGAATTGTACTTCAACCCAGAACAAAAAATGTGCTTTGACGGACACTAAATATCTTGCCCAGCAACAACAGTACAGTGGTGGGTAACGAGAGATTTAGAGGGATTTAAATTTGAGGCCTAGTATTTAGGCGCTGGGTCACCGGTATGGATTTAGTGACAGAATTAGACTTGGAAATGCACAGAAGCGTGTGTGTGAAGTTATTCTGAATGACCCTATGTGCACCTTCAATATTATATACCCTTTTAGGGATAGATTTCAAATAGCTCTGATATAGCAGAAACCACTAAATTATGAAATTGCTAAATTGGGAATTGTACTTCAACCCAGAACAAAAAATGTGCTTTGACGGACACTAAATATCTTGCCCAGCAACAACAGTACAGTGGTGGGTAACGAGAGATTTAGAGGGATTTAAATTTGAGGCCTAGTATTTAGGCGCTGGGTCACCGGTATGGATTTAGTGACAGAATTAGACTTGGAAATGCACAGAAGCGTGTGTGTGAAGTTATTCTGAATGACCCTATGTGCACCTTCAATATTATATACCCTTTTAGGGATAGATTTCAAATAGCTCTGATATAGCAGAAACCACTAAATTATGAAATTGCTAAATTGGGAATTGTACTTCAACCCAGAACAAAAAATGTGCTTTGACGGACACTAAATATCTTGCCCAGCAACAACAGTACAGTGGTGGGTAACGAGAGATTTAGAGGGATTTAAATTTGAGGCCTAGTATTTAGGCGCTGGGTCACCGGTATGGATTTAGTGACAGAATTAGACTTGGAAATGCACAGAAGCGTGTGTGTGAAGTTATTCTGAATGACCCTATGTGCACCTTCAATATTATATACCCTTTTAGGGATAGATTTCAAATAGCTCTGATATAGCAGAAACCACTAAATTATGAAATTGCTAAATTGGGAATTGTACTTCAACCCAGAACAAAAAATGTGCTTTGACGGACACTAAATATCTTGCCCAGCAACAACAGTACACCGGTGGGTAACGAGAGATTTAGAGGGAATTAAATTTGAGGCCTAGTATTTAGGCGCTGGGTCACCGGTATGGATTTAGTGACAGAATTAGACTTGGAAATACACAGTAGCGGGTGTGTGTGAAGTTATTCTGAATGACCCTATGTGCACCTTCAATATTATATACCCTTTTAGGGATAGATTTCAAATAGCTCTGATATAGCAGAAACCACTAAATTATGAAATTGCTAAATTGGGAATTGTACTTCAACCCAGAACAAAAAATGTGCTTTGACGGACACTAAATATCTTGCCCAGCAACAACAGTACAGCGGTGGGTAACGAGAGATTTAGAGGGATTTAAATTTGAGGCCTAGTATTTAGGCGCTGGGTCACCGGTATGGATTTAGTGACAGAATTAGACTTGGAAATGCACAGAAGCGTGTGTGTGAAGTTATTCTGAATGACCCTATGTGCACCTTCAATATTATATACCCTTTTAGGGATAGATTTCAAATAGCTCTGATATAGCAGAAACCACTAAATTATGAAATTGCTAAATTGGGAATTGTACTTCAACCCAGAACAAAAAATGTGCTTTGACGGACACTAAATATCTTGCCCAGCAACAACAGTACAGTGGTGGGTAACGAGAGATTTAGAGGGATTTAAATTTGAGGCCTAGTATTTAGGCGCTGGGTGACCGGTATGGATTTAGTGACAGAATTAGACTTGGAAATGCACAGAAGCGTGTGTGTGAAGTTATTCTGAATGACCCTATGTGCACCTTCAATATTATATACCCTTTTAGGGATAGATTTCAAATAGCTCTGATATAGCAGAAACCACTAAATTATGAAATTGCTAAATTGGGAATTGTACTTCAACCCAGAACAAAAAATGTGCTTTGACGGACACTAAATATCTTGCCCAGCAACAACAGTACACCGGTGGGTAACGAGAGATTTAGAGGGAATTAAATTTGAGGCCTAGTATTTAGGCGCTGGGTCACCGGTATGGATTTAGTGACAGAATTAGACTTGGAAATACACAGTAGCGGGTGTGTGTGAAGTTATTCTGAATGACCCTATGTGCACCTTCAATATTATATACCCTTTTAGGGATAGATTTCAAATAGCTCTGATATAGCAGAAACCACTAAATTATGAAATTGCTAAATTGGGAATTGTACTTCAACCCAGAACAAAAAATGTGCTTTGACGGACACTAAATATCTTGCCCAGCAACAACAGTACAGCGGTGGGTAACGAGAGATTTAGAGGGAATTAAATTTGAGGCCTAGTATTTAGGCGCTGGGTCACCGGTATGGATTTAGTGACAGAATTAGACTTGGAAATACACAGTAGCGGGTGTGTGTGAAGTTACTCTGAATGACCCTATGTGCACCTTCAATATTATATACCCTTTTTGGGATAGATTTCAAAGAGCTCTGATATAGCAGGAACCACTAAATTATGAAATTGCTAAATTGAGAATTGTATTTCAACCCAGAACAAGAAATGTGCTTGAACGGACACTAAATAACTCGCCCAGCTACAGCACTAGGGACAGATTTAGCTGGATATAAATTTGAGGCCTAGTATTTAGGCGCTGGGTGACCGGTATGGATTTAGTGACAGAATTAGACTGGGATATGGCCAAAAAATGAACAGACTATTGCTGGTTAAATGCACTTGGTGTGACAGCTTCACCCTGATGTAGGCTTTAGCCAAAAAACAACCACACCATTGAGGGTTAAATGCACTTGGTGACAGGCGCAGCTTGCCCCTGATTTTGTATATGGCCAAAAAATGAACAGACTATTGCTGGTTAAATGCACTTGGTGTGACAGCTTCACCCTGATGTAGGCTTTAGCCAAAAAACAACCACACCATTGAGGGTTAAATGCACTTGGTGACAGGCGCAGCTTGCCCCTGATTTTGTATATGGCCAAAAAATGAACAGACTATTGCTGGTTAAATGCACTTGGTGTGACAGCTTCACCCTGATGTAGGCTTTAGCCAAAAAACAACCACACCATTGAGGGTTAAATGCACTTGGTGACAGGCGCAGCTTGCCCCTGATTTTGTATATGGCCAAAAAATGAACAGACTATTGCTGGTTAAATGCACTTGGTGTGACAGCTTCACCCTGATGTAGGCTTTAGCCAAAAAACAACCACACCATTGAGGGTTAAATGCACTTGGTCGCAGCTTGTGCTGGCGCACCACAAGACACAAAATGGCCGCCGATCACCCCAGAAAAATGAGACTGACAAACGGTCTGTGCAGCCTAAAAACAGTGAGCAATTGAGGATCAGCAGCTCAATGATCCACAGCTGCAGATCGATCAGTTAATCAAGTCCTTTGGAGGAGTTAATCTGCCTAATCTCGCCCTACTGTCGCAGCCGCAACCTCTCCCTACGCTAATCAGAGCAGAGTGACGGGCGGCGCTATGTGACTCCAGCTTAAATAGAGGCTGGGTCACATGGTGCTCTGGCCAATCACAGCCATGCCAATAGTAGGCATGGCTGTGATGGCCTCTTGGGGCAAGTAGTATGACGCTTGTTGATTGGCTGCTTTGCAGCCTTTCAAAAAGCGCCAAGAAAGCGTCACAAAAGCGCCAAGAAAGCGACGAACACCGAACCCGAACCCGGACTTTTACGAAAATGTCCGGGTTCGGGTCCGTGTCACGGACACCCCAAAATTCGGTACGAACCCGAACTATACAGTTCGAGTTCGCTCATCCCTAGTCGTTTTCACTCTACTGAATCAGTGACACCTAGTGGACACAAAGTGAAGTACTCTTATAACAGGCGGTGAGACTTTATGCCTTTAAAATGGTGTTCCAGCCACAAAAATGTATCACCTATGATCCTATCCATGGCAAATTTCAACAAAAAGTGAAGCCTCTACTGCCACAACTGTTTTGGAACTCAGTGGGGCACGGACTCCAGCAAACCTTTTCATTCTTTTGCTCCGACTCCCTCCCAGAGTTGCCAACTGTCCAGAAATTTCTGCTCAGTCTGTAAAAATAGGTAATTATTTCCTATGTCTGTAAAAAAAATATACGTGTCCGTGATTTCTTTGAGGCTGGTGGTACCTGACTAGATTATTTTGGTGGTAACTATAATCATTTTAAGGCCTCATGCACACCACGGTCAGTGCCCAGCCGTGGCCATATTGCGGCCCGCAAACAGCAGGTCCGCAATATGCGGGAACCGGCCGTGTGCTCCCTGCATCATGGCGTCACGGACGTTCCTGCGACAGGTGGAAGGAGATCGGTGAGACTGGCAACACGTGGTTTGATCGGACAGGTTTTCCCTGTGTATCAATTGGCGTCCGTGTTGTTTCTGTTATGTCCACACCCCTTGCCTCAGGTGTTGCTAATGTGGTCATTTAACCTGCCTTATTTATAGTTGCTTCTCCCACTATGCTCTGCGGTTTATAGCTTCAGTTGTGGATTGCTGGTGTGTGGATCTCAGTGGAGTTCCTGGTGCTTCCATTGCTCCTTTGAAGTTAAGTCTTTCCTTTCCCTTTTAGTTTTTTGTTTGGTTCTGTGTGTTGCATTTCCCTATTGTTTGTATTAGGTCTGAAGGAGACTCCTGTTCGTCCTTCCTTTTGGAGGAACAGGTAGTCTCGTCCCTGCCATTAGCACCAGGGTCTTATAGGGCTTGATAGGACTCTAGGTATTCCTGTGTATGAACACACCTACCTCTGGGGTCTGTTCATACTGATAGTCAGTCAGGATTTTGGCTAGGGTTTTACTAGGGGTGTCCATCTTGCTTAGTCCTCAGGCCTGATTCCCAGTTCCCCCCTTCCCTCTTGCTCAGTGTGGTGTGCATTTTATGCCCTCCCACACCGAAGCGTAACACACGGATGCGGACCCATTCACTTTAATGGGTCCGCAATCTGGAGATGCCATGCGGAACAGAGGCACGAAATCCCACAGAAGCACTACGGAGTGCTTTTGTGGTGTTTCTGTCCGTGCCTCCGCATCGAAAAAAAATAGAACATGTTCAAGTTGAATGGGTCTCGATCCGTCCCGGCTGCCGCAAGGACGTTGCCCGTGCATTGGAGACCGCAAATTGCAGTCCCCAATGCATGGAACGGCCGTGCGCATGAGGCCTAAAGCTCACAGTAAATGCTGGTAATGAGGTGTTATCAGTATATTAAGCTATAGACATGGATTACTTATAATCTTCATCATTCATTATGGTTTTCCAATTTGTCCGTAAAAAATCGAGGCTGTCTGTGATTCTGGGGAAAGTTGTCCAGAAAATAGAAAAACTGTGGTTGGCAACCCTGCTCCCTCCCTGAGTTGCACCGGATTTCTGGCGTAAATGAAGATAAATTTGTTGCTGCTGCTGGTCAGGCCCCCTGCCCACGTCCCTTGTTCTGAAAAGTGGCGAGGACGATGCAGATGCAACAATTTTTTGAAAAGTTGCAGTTAAAATGTTGCAAACATAGTTTGCGACTTTTTACCGCCACTTTTCAGGCGCAAAGGAGATGATAAATCTCCCCTTTGGAGTTCAGTGCAGAAGTTTCAGGGTAAGGCCTCATGCACACAACCGTGTTCATATTGTGGTCTGCAAAATTCAGATATCTTCCCTGTGCAATCCACAACTTTTCTCACTCACACAACTAGAAATGACAACTATTCTTGCCTACAATATGTTTTATAATTTGTGGAATGGACATATGGATGTGGACCACCCTGCACGTCCACCACTGATGGATTGCAAGGATGGAAAAATTAATCCAGCCAGCAAAGGAAGCAATATGGACAATCACAATACATTAGTAAGTGCCTTGTGCAGTCCTTCAGGGTGAGCGAATGTGAGGTCACGGGGGTCAGTTAGCAGACCGAGGGTTGCTCTTAGTACTCACAGTTTGTAGTATACCCTGGGCAGGCGTACAGCAGTGATGAAGAGGCTGGCACGTAGATCCTCTGGGGCACTCTCTAGGTATAGGGACCAGACCGGGTGATAGGTGAGGTGCCCTGGGTGTTGTAGGCTTAGGGTGCCTGTGGCAAGATCCCTTACAGTTCGTGACACCAGTGCCGGTTACAGTGGCACACTGATTGTTAGGAGGAATAATGGAGGTACACACGATTGTAGTGAACTAGAATTCTTCTTTACTGAACAGTTCAACTATGTACAAACTCCAGACAGTTCCATAAGAAGAATATTTGGTAACAGGCAGGCTTTACATAGGTGGCAGGTAGAATTCTAGCAAGATAACTCAGAGGGAAATTAAACTCACAGATCAGGATGTACTTCCTGCAGATCCTGTCTGGCTTTCTCCAAGGCCCGTATGCCTAATAGCTGGCTTTATCCTTGGGTAGGGAAACCTCCTCTGGTATATATCCTCTTGCTGACAATAAACTTCTGCCCCTCAGCTTTCCACTTGGCTGGATAGGATTAGCACTGTTCTGTATTTTGCAAGGTGCAGGATAACTTCAGGAGGAAACTTCTTCTCCTGAACTAACCTCTGAGCTTCACTTGCTCAGCACTTCAGGCAGGCTAGACTGAACTACTTAGCCCCCTGGACTAGACTGAACTCCCCTTTCCTGTCTGGGCCTAACTATATATACTAGGGGGTTCCCTAGCTCCCTCTACAGCTCAGGAGGAGAAACTACCCCCCTAGCAGGCCTGGTACACAGGAATTAACATGGAAATATGCAGTCATACAATACAAAATACAATAAGCAATCTCCCACAGGAGGTGGGGAACAACATGACCCGATTGACCCTTAGTAGTGCCCACCTTTACGTAGTGGGACACTACATACCCTGCTGCTTTGAGGTTGCCCAACCTCGGTGCAACACTAGGGGCCCGCCCAGCTGGAAACTGTGACCTGAAAGACAAAAATGCAAAGCAGGCATATACAATAATCACTACATTTGCAATGAAATTACCAGGCAGCTCCGCTGGCAAAGGACAAGTGCGGTGAAAAGGGCGTCGTTCTCTTCACAAGTTGGTACATGGAACGGGGGCTGATTTTCAATTTGGATAGGCTCTACCAGGGCTTGATAGTCTTGGCCCTGGATCCCTACTACAGCACGGCACCACAGAATGATCTGGGAATTCGGTTGCAGGATTACCGGCCGGTTATCACGGATCCGGGCAGTACAGATTTCTCCTTTTCCATTTGCAAATTTTTGCTGAGCACACAGCACACTGATAGTCTTTTGAATGACTCTTTTAGAAGCAGGTGAAGCTGAATGTATGGATTGGTTCAGTGCCTCAAGTACCTCGGAGTAACAATTTTTAAAGACATTAGTCCCTAAGATCACAGGGTGTCCCCCTTTATCTCCGGCTTGCACCATAATCACACCTTGCTGTGGTAAGGTGGCTTCTCCCACCTGAAGGGTAGGTTCCCAGTACCCATGGACTTTCACCGGCTTGCCGTTGCTAGCAATGATATCCAGCCAGGATTTTGGTGGCTGGGTGAGGAGACTTGAATCACAGAATTTGTCAAAGGTGGGTCGTTGGATGGTGGTGACCTGAGACCCAGTATCCAGCAGGGCTTCAAAAGGTATCCCATTAATGCATATGTTAATTTTTGGACGAGATCCTACGTATCTGGGCATCCAACTTGGATCCTTTGAACCTACTGTTCTACCTCCCGAGGGGCGGTCCTCAGCCTCGAGGGTGGCCTGTTTAACTGCCAACACGTTGTCTCAGTATGGCCATATTTTTTACAATAGGTGCAGACAGGCTGCTTGCAGTTCTTAGACCGGTAACTTGGTCGTCCATCGGGATCTTTGGGGTAGACCTCTTTATATGTAGGCGGGAGGAGCCTTTGAGAAAGGGGGCTTTCGGCTTCCAATAACAATGGTCTCTCCCATTCCTCTATTTTCCTGCACACCTTCTCCAGGCTCTTAGTGAGATGGTTAACTTGCTCCATTAATGCCGCCACCACATCTGTTACTGGAGCCTGGGTGGCTTGACTGGCTCTGGACGGTTCCACATCAATAATTTGTGGCTGGCAGACCTGAGGTTCAAGGGAGGCCGTCGGCCCTGTGGGTGGATTTTGACCCAGGATACTGATGGCCAGCTCTTTAAAGTCCAAAAACGTACAATTGGGGTGTTGGGCCGACAGCATCCTCAGCTGGCCCTTTAAGTGCTCAGCGTTTACACCCGCAATGAACTGTTCTCTCAGGGTCCGGTCCTGGTTCTCAGCCTCCCGGGGGTCCACCTGGACCACGGCCCTCAGGGTCTCTTGCAGGGACAAAGCAAAATTATGGAGTGACTCACCGGGCTGTTGCTTCTTGCTGAAAAACCGCATCTTAACTTCTGACACCGTCCTGGCTTCAAACGTGGTGCCAAGGCGATCAAAGATCTGTTCCATGTTATTTTTTTCGGAGCTGGGCCATGACATGACCTCCCTGCGGGCGGCCCCTTCTAACTGCGATCTCCATCTGTTGCTCAGCGGAGATAGGATAGAGCCGGAATAAGGCCATGATCTGGTCTTTAAAGGGACACTGACAGGCCCAAAAAGCATATTTAGGGGTATATATGACAGTATAGGTCTTATAAAGGGTATTAGAATCATCTAAGTATCCCCCCTGTCCGCCTCATAAATACAGTAAAAAGAAGTTTTATAACCTGCTTTCCTGGTGTTCAATCTGCCCAAGGGGCGGTGCTTCATATCAACTTGCGCCCAGCCAGCCTCGCCACAACTGCCGTTTGAAGCGCCGCCCAGCTCATCAATATTCACTGAGCTGGGCGGCTACTCTGAAGCGCTGTACTAGTGTCCCCGGCCATCTTCAGCGCATGCGCCCGGCACCCCCACAGATTGAACACCAGGAAAGCAGGTTATAAAACTTCTTTTTACTGTATTTATGAGGCGGACAGGGGGGATACTTAGATGATTCTAATACCCTTTATAAGACCTATACTGTCATATATACCCCTAAATATGCTTTTTGGGCCTGTCAGTGTCCCTTTAAAGTCTAACAATTTGAGGACTTCCCCGGAATATCGCGGGAACCAGGGGGCCCCAAAATAATATGGCATGGTCAGCGGCATTAGACTGGATGCTGCCGTGGCGGCGGGCGCCCTGTTCTCAGCTGCGTGAGTTACAGAAGGCTCGTTGGGGGCCACCTGCCCTGTTTCCTCAGATGCGGACATGGCGTGGTTTATAGAGGCAAGTTCTGTAGGCAGACTCACGCTGGACTTTGCTCTCTCAGGCCGTTGCTAAGGGTGACCACGGAGAGGGTATGGCCCTTTAAGGAGCGGCGGAGCAGGCCAAAATCCAAATTGGACGTATACTTCCCCCAAATCGAGTCCTTTATTACTAATGAGGGACCTCCCCCCAGACTTCCAGCAAGGATCGGAATCTTCCCGGCACTTGAACACAAAGGGGCCGGTTAATACAGAAGTTTTACTCACTCCGGTGATGCGCAGTCCAAGTCTTGCGAGGTACGTGATTACGTCATGCGGAGGTCCCACGAGCAGCGTCAGGAGATAGGTGCGGCCTCTCTAAGCTTCAAGATTCGTGGTAGGCGGTATCTTCTTTGCAGGCACGGCAGCGCCGTCTCTCCTTTTTCGCGCCAGGCGGACACAACGATGGCACAACGATAATTCCAGACAGCTTAGGCGGCCATCTTGAAACATATCACTGTTGATTCACTGACAGCAAGCGGTGGCTCGAAAACCAGCAAACCGTCCGCAATGCACACTTTGACACCGCAATTTTCCACAGTTCTTTGGCCCCAAAATTTGCAGATAAACAGATAGGGCATCAATCACTTAGTAGGCAATTATGGCACACAGTTCAGATTCCACTATGGCGTAGAAATATTCGCATCCTGTTCGTGACGCCAAAATATGCAGTACGCCAGTCCTTCAGGGTGAGCGAATGTGAGTTCACAGGGGTCAGTTAACAGACCGAGAGTTGCTCTTAGTACTCACAGTTTGTAGTATACCCTGGGCAGGCGTACAGCAGTGAGGCTGGCACGTAGATCCTCTGGGGCACTCTCTAGATATAGGGACAAGGCTGGGTGATAGGTGAGGTGCCCTGGGTGTTATAGGTTTAGCGTGGCTGTGGCAAGATCCCTTACAGTTCGTGACGCCAGTGCCGGTTACGGTGGCACATTGATTGTTAGGAGGAATAATGGAGGTGTTAAAGATGTGTGAATTTTATTCTATATTTTGTATATCTAGGATTATAATGAGTTAACTTTTTCTACTTCCAAGTGCCCACCCACCCCCCTCTTTGTTCCAAGACTGGAGAGGAGAGAGAGGGGGGCAAAGAGCTGTGCTGTGGGAAGTGTCTGATTTCTCATCTTTCTACAGGTGTCCCATAGAGTGTGGTGGAATGCGTAAGCCAATCATATGGCTTGATGATATGTATATATTATTCACTGCCTATAGAGAAGCACCTCTTTGAAGTGTCACATATGACATAGGCAGTATTCTTGTTAGAATAAACTCCATTACAAAGTGGCGATGGTAACCAGATGTTTACATTAGTTCACATTCCAAAGTAGGACCCAGTGCGCAGAAGCCAGGGTGCTATCTCCTCTCTCTTATCTCTTCTTCCTTTTTGACCAATGAAACAATGTTTTAGCCTCAGTGAGGACTGCCCTCTTCTAAAGATGTATATACGCTTACCCCCATGTAATTAAAGTTAGATATTGCTTTGACCAACTTCTGTGTCAGTGTTCAGTCTCTCAGCCACGCGTGGATATTAACCCCTGGGGGGGGGGGGGTACATTGATCTGGAACACCAGAGTGTATCTAAAATGCCCTAATTTAGGGTGGTTTTAACAAATGGCGACCACGAAGGGACTCTGAGCGAATGTAGCATCAAACAGCTGACAAGACGGGCCCCTGAGCTTGACGAACGGCAGAGGGGAGAGGATTGCAACCTCAAAGAAAGGTGAGAATTTTTTTTATCTCATCTGCCTTTCTGCTATTTACTTCGTCATGCTCAGATAGCTCAGTCTGCTGTGAGGTGGTACCGATGTAAGTATAGTAGTCGGCTGTAATGCTGAAAGCTTAGAGTCTATTGAACCAATAGTCTGAAATCATAGATCACTCTGGTGTGTATATGTTTTGTGTGTGTCTGTGATTTATGTGAGGAGTGAGTTGAGCACAGACGGTAAAACCACAGACAAAGGGAGGGGACAGTAACCTCCTGGTTGGGAAGGGGGCGCTGTAGCGCCGAGGTGTGGGACAAAGAAACTCCGGCTGACCTGACCAGGGAGATGCGTAGAGCCGTATGACCTTTTGATCTAATGGAAGACTGCGGAGACTACCTGACCTGACCCTAGGAAGATGGTAGAACCTCTCATGACCTTTTGATCTAGGGGAAGACTGCGGTGATATTCTCTACCTGACCTGACCCCAGGAAGACGCAACGGAGCCCGCCTGACCCCTGGTTTTGGGGAAGACGTGCGGGGAGTCCCGGCTGACTAGTCAGACGTGATAGTCAGATTTGAGCCAACCAGAGGGGAGGGTGAATCCTTTGTCTGCGGAGGAAAGGGTTAAAGGTGCTGATCACTCCTCTGTTTTGTGTGTGTGTCAGTCTGAAATACTGTTGTTTTGATATGGGTCAGTGCCAGTATTATGAAGAAGGAGAAAATACAGCCCCTAGCTAGTAGCGAGGGAAGAATTGAAAGTTAAAATGTGAAAAAGAATGTTAGAGAAAGTGTAGACTCGGACAGAGGTCGCCCCCTGGCAACAGGGATGAAGATCTGTAAGAATCTGTGAAGTTAGAGCTTACAGACTGTGGGCATCAGAACTCCCATGATTTTGAGGGGGGGAGTTCTAATGAGTGAAGAAAACAGAGCAATGTCAGGATGTTAATTGATGGCATTAACAAGAAAGAATGAAAGTGCCCCAGAGTCTGCTTGTGTTAAATGTTCCGAAATGAACCGGTTAAGTTTTGTTACCCTAATAATATGTGTGTGTTTAAATAGGGAATATCCTAGAGATTACAGCAGTAAAAGATGGTCAGTTAATGGATAGGTGTTGTATCCAGTGTGAGCTACAGAGACTCACTTCCCCCACCTTAACAGAAACATTCCTGAGATAAGGGGAGCCTGCGAAGGAAAAAGGTGGGAGGGAATGAGGGAATGATGCAGAGTAAGTGATGTGTAATATATTATACAAGACAAAGAATTGTTCAATAATTTTCTTTCTTCTTTCTTCTTTCCCAAGCAGTGTACTGTGGGAATCCAGTTTTTAACAAAATGACTGTATGATTATAACATGTATATTGTCTTACAGCGACAGACCATCAGCAATTCTGGGTGTGATGTGGCTATCTGTTTCCAGGAAAGCTGTGTTTGTCTGTGCTGCAAGTTTTGGGATGAAACAATGTGGGTTGGAAGACATAAATGATTCAGTGGAATGTGAATGGGTGTGGCTTTGAGTTGTAATTGAGGCAAATATGTGTGAAGACTGATGGAGGTTTTTAGCAGAGCTGTGAATGCAATTCAGTTTTTATGTATGAGGGCGTGGTTATGAGCCGTTTGTGAAAATGAGTACATGAGTACATGAAAACATGAAAATATGAATGCGTATGGAGTACGGTATTTTTTTTTTTTTAAATAATATGCGCATTGAGTATTTTATTTTATTTTTCTTGGAAGTTTTGGGGTTTTTATTGGTGCCAACAGCATTGATCAAGCTGTACATTTTTATTTATTTATTTTTAAATTGAAGTCAATGAAAAGTTTCTTATGGGCCCTTTGTGTGTTCATGTCTGTATTGTCCGATCTGTTTGTTTCAATGTTTGAAGTTACGTGTTACATGTTAAGTGTTGTGCTTCACATCAGAGCTCTGTTCTCATGAGCGGCTGGGACACTAATGACAGAAAGAAGGAGGACCACAGCGTCCGACTGAAGGGGGTGGACTTAGATGACTCAGAGCGGAGGCAGGAGGATAGGGGTGGACGTTACAGACAACGACAGCCCTTGTGCCCATCCCCTAGTTACAGACACTCCCATGGAAGATGAGAAGTCCTGTTTTGTTTTCCAGTCTATTAATTCTGCGATAGGAAAAGTTGGATACTTCTGTAAGCCAAAATGCAGAGTAACATCAAGCGGCATTGGGTGGTTCAGTGGTGCCAACCATAGGTAGTGTTCCTTTGGCATTGCTTCAGCCCTGATGTCAAACGCCTCATTGAAGTGAGGGAAAAAGTAAGTCTGCCACCCTATGATGGGCCTGCAGAGTCTGTGGGACCCAGATCCCAGAAGAGAGAGTGTTGTGCTGTGTTTCGTACTCCTCGTCCACACCACACGAGAGGATTGTTTTCTATGTTGACCATGCCCGGATCACTGTTCGTCCCCACAGACACCCATATTTTTTTTGTCATAAGGCGAACACAAAGACAGAGGAGGGGGGGGGGAGTTAGATCAAGATTAGGAAACAGGAAATCCAGTATCGGCTCTACTTTTAAATTTTTTTTGCAGATTCAGTCTGGCCCAATGATATCCCTCACTCTGGGTGATAAAGAAGTTGTCCCGTTTTTGATTGATACTGGAGCAGCCAAGACAGTTGTGCACAGCAAACATGGCCTCCCCTGATTTACTCTCCAAGGACACCAGCCTTTGGGTAGAAGTGGATGGGAAAGTAGTACGCTCACCTTTTTCAACAGAAACCATCCATATTAGATTTGCCCCTAACCAAGATGCGCTTGCCTGTTTGCTGGTCAGTGGTAACGCCCCTTGTTGCCTCCTAGGTGCAGATTTGTTTGCAAAAGTACATGCTGGTATCTCACATCAGGAGGACGGCACTGTGCAGCTTACAGGTGCCCTCCACGACCAAGAACTTTGTTTGTTGGCCATTAGTGATAAAATTCCCTGGTCCATGTTTGTATCAGTACTCCCAGAAGCTGAGAAAAGCAAACCACTCACCATTGGATGGTACATGACCTACATGCCGTTAATGAAGCCACAGTTTCTAACACCCACATCGTGCCCAACACACACACACACCTTGTCGGCTCAGGTTCCCATTACCCCTACTCACTCCACTGTGATTGATTTGTCCTTTAGTCCCTACCGCCTCACAGATGAGGTGGTAGATGCTTTTTATGCCTAGAACTGGCAATTTTGGGCTCCCCCACACTGAGCCTATCAGATTATTAAATTTAGATTGTATTGTTATGAAGTGAGTGGCCATGACTCAGCTGTCCTCACCCAACTGCATGGCCAGCAATAACGCCCCGTAGCATATTATTCAGTCAGACTTGACCCCGTGGCCAGAGGTGCCCCTTTCTGCATCAGAGCTGTAGTAGTTGTACTAGCTATGCTTGATGAAAGCTCTGAGATAGTTCTGAACCACAAAGTGATGGTGATATTACATCTATCCTCATGAACGTACAATCCAAATGATTGTTTTGTTCCATTTTGTTGCCTGACAATGTTGCTCTCCAAAGGTGTAATACTTTGGACCCAGCCACCCTGTTGCCTCTGGACCAAGGGGGAGGGAAGAGTTAGGGCACCGCACTTTAAACTTTTCTTTCAGATTCAAAGGAAGAGGCTCCTGACTGTTTGCAGATGATGTCACAAGAGGTAGTGGGATTTGGTAAATCAGCCATTAGGTAATCTAGATCATGTGCTCTTTGTGGATGGATCGAGGTATGGCCAGTATGGCAGGTACTACACAGGTTGGGCAGTGGTGATTAAACGTGAACTACCACACATGTCTGCTCAGAAGTGGAGCTAAAAGACTCTGAAGATGGCTTGCAGATATGCAGATGGAAAAACAGCCACCATTTACACTGATTCCAGGTGTGCTTTGGGATAGCCCATGACTATGGGCCCATATGGAAAGCCAGAGACTCCTTGATCGCTTCAGGTAAACCCATCGAAAATGGGGAAGCAGTGAGGTCTCTGATGGAAGCCCTCTTGTCACTAACATGAGGGGTGATGATAGCAACGAAAGGCCACTGTAAACAGATGCAGAGGAGGCAAAGGGGAAATCCACGGCAGATCAGGAGGCAAAGATGGCTGCCAAATTACCTAAGCAGACCCCTGTCTTAAGTGGCCACAGTTCAGGTCCCTGAAATAACTCCTCCTGTCTCCCGAAAGTTCTTAAGACCTTACAGAACCAGATGGGGAAGGAGGAAAGGGACTGGTGGATGAAAAAGGGGGGACTACAAATAAGAAGGGAAACTTTACCTTCCCAGGTCCCTCTACTCCACGATGGCACAGGCAACCCATGGAGTGATGCACCAGACAAAAACTGCTATGTGTGATTTAGTACGTAGCATATGGTACGCCCCAGGGTTCAGCACTGTAACAGTCAGATATACTCAAGGATAAATGATTTGTGCCCAGAACAACGTGGGCAAGGTGGTTAAGGTACCCAAGAAACACGTCTTGCTTTTTGTATCTGTTTCAACGTTTGCAGACTACCTTCAAATACCCAAGGTGGGCATGTATGAGTATGTATTGATATGTGATGACTTGTTTTCAGGATGGCCAAAACCGTACCCAAAGAAGTAAAGAAGATTATGGCCGAAGTTGTGTGCAAGTATGGGGTACCTTAGATCATTGAAAGTGACACAGGTGTTCACTTCACAGGTGAAGTGATGCAGGAGATGACGAAGGTTTTGGGTGTAGGACAGGCCTTACATGCTTCGTACCATCCACAAAGCAGCAGTAGAGTAGGGAAAAGGAACTGAACGGGACACTAAGTTAAAGATTCAAAGCCTTAATAGAGTGCCTGCTGGTAGCCCTCTTTTAGTAAGGTATACGCCTAACCGTGAGACAGGCCTTTGTCCCTATAAGGTCCTTTTTGGGTCGGCCCCTAGAATAGGATTTTACTTCCCACAGCAGCTCCAGATGCAACATGGTTGTCTGACAGATTATGTGATCAGTTTGGTATAAGCATTTGACTAAAGTACATTTTCGAGTTTTTGCTTCACTTCCAGGTTTTGATAAAGTACCAGGAACCCACCCATTTGTGTCTGGAGATTGGGTGGTAGAAAAAGACACGTTAGAAAAGTCCCAAAACCCTGGTTTGATGGTCCATTCCGAGTGTTGTTGACCACAAGCACAGTGAAGCTCAAAGAAAAGCATAATTGGATTGATTTCAAGGAAGTGTTGAGACTGGTTTTCCCTTGTGTGACTGTTGATCATGGAAAAATATGGAAAAATTGTATGAAAACTTCGATCCAGAAAATCAGGAGCACTGATGACCTCCAGTCCCCCCCATATAATGTCAACGCCAGTTAGGGAAAGATCATCTGACTTCCCCTTGCTCAAATCCAGTGTCACGGGAGGCTGTTTGCTAGGTATGGCTTGTCGTGGAAGCTGGTGAAGAGGAGGCGGAGCATTGGGACTGATGTTTAGGTTTAGGGAGAGAATGAAATTCAAGGGGGGACTGTTAAAGATGTGTGAATTTTATTCTATATTTTGTATATCTAGGATTATAATTAGTTAACTCTTTCTACTTCCAAGTGCCCACCCACCCCCCTCTTTTTTGAAGACTGGAGAGGAGAGAGAGGGGGGCAAAGAGCTGTGCTGTGGGAAGTGTCTGATTTCTCATCTTTCTACAGGTGTCCCATAGAGTGTGGTGGAATGCGTAAGCCAATCATATGGCTTGATGATATGTATATATTATTCACTGCCTATAGAGAAGCACCTCTTTGAAGTGTCACATATGAGGTAGGCAGTATTCTTTTTAGAATAAACTCCATTACAAAATGGCGATGGTAACCAGATGTTTACATTAGTTCACATTCCAAAGTAGGACCCAGTGCGCAGAAGCCAGGGTGCTATCTCCTCTCTCTTATCTCTTCTTCCTTTTTGACCAATGAAACAATGTTTTAGCCTCAGTGAGGACTGCCCTCTTCTGAAGATGTATATACGCTTACCCCCATGTAATTAAAGTTAGAGATTGCTTTGACCAACTTCTGTGTCAGTGTTCAGTCTCTCAGCCACACGTGGATATTAACCCCTGGGGGGGGGGGGGGGGGTACATTGATCTGGAACACCAGAGTGTATCTAAAATGCCCTAATTTAGGGTGGTTTTAACAGAGGTACACACGATTGTAGTGAACTGGAATTCTTCTTTACTGAACAGTTCAACTATGTACAAACTCCAGACAGTTCCATAAGAAGAATATTTGGTAACAGGCAGGCTTAACATAGGTGGCAGGTAGAATTCTAGCAAGATAACTCAGAGGGAAATTAAACTCACAGATCAGGCTGTACTTCCTGCAGATCCTGTCTGGCTTTCTCCAAGGCCCGTATGCCTAATAGCTGGCTTTATCCTTGGGTAGGGAAACCTCCTCTGGTATATATCCTCTTGCTGACAATAAACTTCTGCCCCTCAGCTTTCCACTTGGCTGGATAGGATTAGCACTGTTCTGTATTTTGCAAGGTGCAGGATAACTTCAGGAGGAAACTTCTTCTCCTGAACTAACCTCTGAGCTTCACTTGCTCAGCACTTCAGGCGGGCTAGACTGAACTACTTAGCCTTCTGGACTAGACTGAACTCCCCTTTCCTGTCTGGGCCTAACTATATATACTAGGGGGTTCCCTAGCTCCCTCTACAGCTCAGGAGGAGAAACTACCCCCCTAGCAGGCCTGGTACACAGGAATTAACATGGAAATATGCAGTCATACAATACAAAATACAATAAGCAATCTCCCACAGGAGGTGGGGAACAACATGACCTGATTGACCCTTAGTAGTGCCCACCTTTACGTAGTGGGACACTACACTTGTATTAACTTTCTCTACATGATAAATGCTATTTGCCGAAGAGAGGTGACTGGGGTAAATCTAATGGAGCGAAGGTCCAGACATATGTAACATAGGCAGAAAAAGAACTCCACAGACTGCAATATAAATACTGCAAATGGCAGAAAACTAACCTGGGGCTCAGTTGAGGTTCAGGAAACAAGGGAAGACCAGTAATGACACCACCAGGCGGTATAAATGCCGACAGTAATGAATGTGACATTTTATGCCCCAGTCAAATACTGCGGAATTATGAACATCCTATGTATTATAACCCTTCAGTAGCAGCATTTTTTTTTGTTTGTTCTCGCTGCCTTCAGAGAGCTTTAACTTTTATTTTTCCATCGATATGGAGGACACATAAAATAACAATACATTGAAAAACTTTTCTTCCGTTTTTCATTCTGCAGTCTTTTGTTTTTATGACCTTCACCATGTCAGCTTCATTTTGCAGGTCAGTATGATTATTGAGACAGTAAAATTATATGTTTTTTTATGTTTTACCACTTCAGCAATAAAAATAAATACAAATCATTAGTTTTTGTGTTGCCATTTTTATTTTATGTCCTGCTGATGGAGCTGTGTGAGAGCTTGTTTTGCAGGATGACGGGAGGTGACATTTTCATTGGTACTATTTTGAGGTATATACAACATTTTTAACCCCTTTTTAATAAAAAAAAAAAATTCAAGTGGAATGAACATCAAACAGCTGAGCTGCAATACAATTATATGGGTTAAATAATGTGATCAATGTGTGGCTCCTCTTGTTACAAAATCAATTATGTGTATATGTGATATGTGTATATGTGATATGTGTATATGTGATATGTGTATATGTGAAATGTGTATAGTATGTGCATATTATGTGTATATTATGTGTATATGTGATATGTGTATAGTATGTGTATAGTATGTGTATAGTATGTGTATATTATGTGTATATGTAATATGTGTATAGTATGTGTATAGTTTGTACACAATGCATATCTAATCTGGAAAGCTGGGTCACCGTGACACAATAGTACATTAGTATATAGCATGTTCATCACTGCCATGGATTCTGTGCTAGCTGAAATGTCACAGATTAAAAGGGTTCGCAGAGACTGGAAACCCCTTTCCATATGGCAGGCACCAGCACTGAGCTCCCGTCTCCTCCACTCAGGAGAGTTTCTAGGGTCTCAAAAGATCTGGGGCCCAAACCCCAGTACATATGTGCCATATTCTCAAAGTATCTGCCCTAAACACACACGCACACACACGCTCGCCCTAGGACTAAAGACATATTTTACTTGCTGCATGGACACTAACAAACATACAGCACTATACACCTCTCCCATCCAGGGCCCCCCAGGTGATGTCTCCTCTGATGTAGATGTTTTTGTTCCCCATCTTCTCCATTTGGGTCAGACAACTTCTATCAACCGCGTCTAGTCTATGCTACCCCAACAGTATTATCCTGGTGCTGCCCAGAATACTGTGCCTACTGTGTTCCCCAATGCCCCTAAATACTATACCACAGAAATTATACTGCCATACAGATTAGTCCACCTATAGTAATATAAAAGTCTTACTTATAGCAATAATTCCCTCCCAGAGTGCCCTTCTTAGCAATACTGACCCCTACAATGCCCCCAATAATGATAATACTCTCCAAGAGTGCCCCTGTTAGTGATAGTGCCCTCCATATTGTGCCCAATAATAATGGCCACCATAGTGCACCCAGCAGTAATAAGGCTCTTTATAATATTAATAAGGCCGCCTTGTAGTACTTATCCTCCATTATAGTGTCCCCAGTAGTTATAATGTCCCCTATAAGACCCCCAGTGGTTACTGTCTAATGCCCTCTATAGTGCCCCTGTAGTTATAGTGCTCCCCTGTAGTGCCCCAGTAGTTTAATGCTCTTCTGTGGTGCCGCCAATAGGTATAATACCCTCCTGCAGTGCCCTAGCAGTAGTAAGGCCTTCCTGTGGTGCCTATATAGGAATAATGCCCTCCTGTGCCCCCAATAGGTATAATATCCTCCTGTAGTGCACCAGTAGTAATAAGGCCCTCCTGTGGTACCCCCAATAGGTATAATAACCTCCTGTAGTGCCCCGGTAGTAATAAGGATTTCCTGTGGTGCCCCTATAGGTATAATATCCTCTTGTAGTGCCCCAGTAGTAATAAGACCCTCCTGTGGTGCCCCCAATAGGCAAAATACCCTCCTGTGGTGCCCCCAATAGGTAGAATACCCTCCTGTAGTGCCCTAGCAGTAATAGGGCCCTCCTGTGGTGTCTCCAGGGGCGTTGCTAGGCTAAAACATTCGGGCCAGGGCACTTGATGTTTTGTCCCAGGCCCCGAATGTACTGCCTACTAGGCAGATACAACTGTATTGCCGTCCTCAGCCTCATATGGGACTGCATATTGATGGTGACTGGTGGAGGGAGTGATGTTATTCACATGGGACTGTATATTGATGGTGGCTGGGGGAGGGAGGGATGTTATTTACATGGGACTGTATGTTGAAGGAGACTGGGGAGGGGTAATGTTTTTTACATGGGACTGTATTTTGGAGGGGGCTGTAGACAGAGAGGGATGGCATTTACATGGGACTGTATATTGGAGGGGGCTGTAGACAGAGGGATGATATTTACATGGGACTGTATATTAGAGGGGGCTGGAGAGATGGTGTGATGTTACTTACAGTTGCAAGAAAAAGTATGTGAACCCTTTGGAATTATATGGATTTCTGCACAAATTGGTCATAAAATGTGATCTGATCTTCATCTAAGTCACAACAATAGACAATCACAGTCTGCTTAAACTAATAACACACAAAGAATTACATGTTACCATGTTTTTATTGAACACACCATGTAAACATTCACAGTGCACTTGGAAAAAGTATGTGAACCCCTAGACTATTGACATCTCCAAGAGCTAATTGGAGTGAGGTGTCAGCCAACTGGAGTCCAATCAATGAGATGAGATTGGAGGTGTTGGTTACAGCTGCCCTGCCCTATAAAAAAACACACACCAGTTCTGGGTTTGCTTTATCACAAGAAGCATTGCCTGATGTGAATGATACATTGCACAAAGGAGCTCTCAGAAGACCTACGATTAAGAATTGTTAACTTGCATAAAGCTGGAAAGGGTTATAAAAGTATCTTCAAAAGCCTTGCTGTTCATCAGTGCACGGTCAGACAAATTGTATATAAATGCAGAAAGTTCTGCACTGCTGCTACTCTCCCTAGAAGTGGCCGTCCTGTAAAGCTGACTGCAAGAGCACAGTGCAGACTGCTCAATGAGGTGAAGAAGAATCCTAGAGTGTCAGCTAAAGACTTACAAAAGTCTCTGGAATATGCTAACATCCCTGTTAGCGAATCTACGATACGTAAAAAACTAAACAATAATTGATTTCATAGGAGGATACCACAGAGGAAGCCACTGCTGTCCAAAAAAAACCTTGCTGCACGTTTACAGTTTGCACAAGAGCACCTGGATGTTCCACAGCAGTACTGGCAAAATATCCTGTGGACAGATGAAACCAAAGTTGAGTTGTTTGGAAGAAACACACAACACTATGTGTGGAGAAAAAGATGCACAGCACACCAACATCAAAACCTCATCCCAACTGTGAAGTATGGTGGCGGGGGCATCATGGTTTGGGGCTGCTTTGCTGCGCCAGGGCCTGGACGGAGTCTTATCATCGAAGGAAAAATTAATTCCCAAGTTTATCAAGACATTTTGCAGGAGCATTTAAGGCCATCTGTCCACCAGCTGAAGCTCAACAGACGATGGGTGTTGCAACAGGACAACGACCCAAAGCATAGAAGTAAATGAACAACAGAATGGCTTAAACAGAAGACAATACACCTTCTGGAGTGGCCCAGTCAGAGTCCTGACCTCAACCCGATTGAGATGTTGTGGCATGATCTCAAGAAAGCGATTCACACCAGACATCCCAAGAATATTGCTGAACTGAAACAGTTCTGTAAAGAGGAATGGTCAAGAATTACTCCTGACTGTTGTGCTCGTCTGATCTGCAACTACAGGAAACGTTTAGTTGAAGTTATTGCTGCCAAAGGAGGTCCAACCAGTTATTAAATCCAAGGGTTCACATACTTTTTCCACCTGCACTGTGAATGTTTACATGGTGTGTTCAATAAAAACATGGTAACCTTTAATTCTTTGTGTGTTATTAGTTTAAGATTAGATGAAGATCAGATCACATTTTATGACCAATTTGTGTAGAAATCCATATCATTCCAAAGGGTTCACATACTTTTTCTTGCAACTGTACATAGGAATCTATGGCGGAGGGAGGGAAATAGTGTTATTTACATGTGACTGCATGGTGGAGGGGCTGAGGAATTATAATTTGTGAGGACACTAAGAGGAGGAATATAACTACAGGGGGCACTTCAGGGGAGACCATTATAACAGGAGGGGGCAATATAAATACTGGGGGCACTGTGGGGGCATTTTATATCCAGGGGACATTAGGCATTCTTATTACTACTGGGGGCTCTAAAGGAGGGTCTTATAGATCCGCCTTATTTCTACAAAGAGCACTATGGGGGCCTTATTAGTACTGAGGGGTCTGTGAGAGCAATATTAATACTGGAGGGCTCTTCTACTCTTCTACTAATGGAGGCCCTCTTGGGGAGCATTATTACTGTTGGGGGCACTATAGGGGGTAGTATTACTAAAGAGGGCATTCTAGAAGGGAATTACTATTGGTGGGACTACAAGGAGCAGTATTACTATGGGGGGGTATCTGTACAGCACTCATTTTCCTTCAGGATAGTATTTGGGGGTATTGGGGAGCACAGCGAGCAGCAGGAGAACACTGTGGGGACTCCAGGTTGGGGGGATGATGATAGAAAAGTGAGGAACCTAAGATGTCTATGTGTCACACTCTGCAGAGACGAGGTGGCTGAGAGAAGTTGTCTGGACTGAGTGGAGAAGATGATGACAGAGAAGATCTACAGCAGAAGAGAAGTCACCTGGGAGGCACTGGATCTGAGAGGTACTGTATGTGCTGCTGTGTAGCAAGTACAGCAAAATGTGGTGTGCGCTGGGAGGGTCGTCTTCCCGGGGAGTACAGCAAACATGCCGAGAGGTGGGCTGAAAAAAAAACGACAGCATGTTTGCCGTGCTGTGGCCGGACCACTATCCCCGAGCTGGCGTGTAACATGGTACAGGATACTGATGAGAAGAAGAAATCACCAAATAGGTATAGGGTGGTGACATCATTTGACAAGATTCTATTAATTGTTGTTAAGAGCAATGTGAGAAGTAGGTCAAAAACTAGAGCATGGAGTTAAAACATCACTTTAGACATTCCTATAAAAAGACAACAGATGCCAAATCCAACTGACACCATGGCAGGAGAGAGAGTAAGAGGCACTAGGGACAGATCATACTCAGAGCCTTATGTTTATATAGAGGATAAGGGAATGGGACTTCTTATAATTAAACAGTTGAGGCCTAAAGGCAGCAATATGACCGAACACTAGTTTAGCGTTTATTATAAAGGTCTGGAGAACCTGTATTTTGACCACAAGGCCCAACATTTGAGAAAAGCTGGGTGTGGGCGGGATTCCCAGGAGGAAAGTTCCTCAAATCGATATAGCTGATCCATTTTAAGCTTCCACTGCTCCTTTTTTTTTTGTTGTATATATATGTACAATACTTTTACTGGCACATGATGGGGGGGGCTCTTGTTACTGGCACATGATTGGGGGGCTCTTGTTACTGGTACATGATTGGGGGGCTCTTGTTACAAGCACATGATGGGGGGAATGCTCTTGTTACTAGCACATGATGGGGGGAATGCTCTTGTTACTGGCACATGATTGGGGGGCTCTTGTTACTGGCACATGATGGGGGGGCTCTTGTTACTGGCACATGATGGGGGGGCTCTTGTTACTGGCACATGATTGGGGGGCTCTTGTTACAAGCACATGATGGGGGGGAATGCTCTTGTTACTAGCACATGATGGGGGGAATGCTCTTGTTACTGACACATGATTGGGGGGGCTCTTGTTACTAGCACATGATGGGGGGTTCTTGTTACTGGCACATGATGGGGGGTGCACTTGTTACTAACACATGATGGGGGAATGCTCTTGTTACTAGCACATGATGGGGGAATGCTCTTGTTACTAGCACATGATGGGGGGAATGCTCTTGTTACTAGCACATGATGGGGGGAATGCTCTTGTTACTGGCACATGATTGGGGGGGCTCTTGTTACTAGCACATGATGGGGGGTTCTTGTTACTGGCACATGATGGGGGTGCTCTTGTTACTGGCACATGATGGGGGGTGCTCTTTTTATTGGCACATGATGGGGGGGTGCTCTTGTTACTTGCACATGATTGGGGGAGGCTTTTGTTACTGGCACATGATTGGGGGGCTCTTGTTACTGGCACATGATTGGGGGGCTCTTGTTACAAGCACATGATGGGGGGAATGCTCTTGTTACTAGCACATGATGGGGGGAATGCTCTTGTTACTGGCACATGATTGGGGGGCTCTTGTTACTGGCACATGATGGGGGGGCTCTTGTTACTGGCACATGATTGGGGGGCTTTTGTTACAAGCACATGATGGGGGAATGCTCTTGTTACTAGCACATGATGGGGGTAATGCTCTTGGTAATGACACATGATTGGGGGGCTCTTGTTACTAGCACATGATGGGGGGTTCTTGTTACTGGCACATGATGGGGGGTGCACTTGTTACTAACACATAATGGGGGGAATGCTCTTGTTACTAGCATATGATGGGGGGAATGCTCTTGTTACTAGCACATGATGGGGGGAATGCTCTTGTTACTAGCACATGATGGGGGGAATGCTCTTGTTACTGGCGCATGATTGGGGGGGGCTCTTGTTACTAGCACATGATGGGGGGTTCTTGTTACTGGCACATGATGGGGGGTGCTCTTGCTACTGGCACATGATGGGGGGGTGCTCTTTTTACTGGCACATGATGGGGGGTGCTCTTGTTACTTGCACATGATTGGGGGAGGCTCTTGTTACTGGCACATGATTGGGGGGCATCTATGGGGGCACATTTTACTGGCACATTATTGGGGGGCATCTATGGGGCACTTATTACTGGCACATTATTGGGAGCACTTTTTACTGGCACATTATTGGGTGGCACTATGGGGGCACTTCTTACTGGCACATTTTTGGTGGGCACTATAGGGGTGTCTACTGAGGCCACAAAGAAGGGGTATTTTATACGGGGGGCTCTGTACAGTAGTTTTCTTTTTTTTACTGGGACACATTATGGTGGGTACTATGGGGAAGGGGGGAGAGGAGTACTATGGGGTCATCTACGGGGGGCACATTATGGGGGGACATTAGCTCAACTGGGGGCATTACAAGGGGGTATTTTTTGCACTGTCACATAAGGAGAATTATTTCTACTGGGGGGGGGGGGCATTATGGTGGGCTTTATTACTCCCCCATTGTATGACCGCCTAGTAACAGCACCAGCCTCTCCCTGCTCTGCTATCCCTCTGCCCCTTCTTCAAATCCTTATTATGAAATCTTTCTCATTAGGATAAAACACATCAGCTCCACCGAGCCCCCGGCCAAAGTGTTGAAGTGGTGTCCGAGATCCCCAAGGGTCAAGCCAAGTAATAGTACGTTTTCATGTGGAGTATGTTTATGTTATACACATATAGCATACACTGTGCCACACAATGTACAGTATACTGCTACACTGTGCCCCACAATATACAGTATACCTCTACACTGTGTAGTCTGTTCTATAAGCACCATTGTTTTGTGGCGGCGGACAGAAAATAATCTGGAAGTGCCCCTCCTGAGACCAGGATCTGGATCCGCCACTGGAACGGACCTCCGGCCCGTCCCCCGAGCGGACTTACGGCGGCACGGTGCACTAGTGATATCACGCACCCGCAGGCTGTTACCCCGCCGGAACAGCCTGCAGGAGAAAGCTACCACAAGCGTGAAAGTAGCCTTAGAGAATTGGGCCATATTCATTGGGGCTTGGGCCCCGGATCCTTTGAGATCCTAGCAACGCCCCTGGGTGTCTCTATAGGAATAATGCCCTCTTGCAATGCCCCAGTACTAATAATGCCCTTCTGTGGTGCCCCCAATAGATATAATATCCTCCTATAGTGCCCAAGTAGTTATAAGGCTCTCCTGTGGTTTCCCCTATAGTTATAATACCCTCCTGTAGTGCCCCAGAAGGTATAATGCCCCCTGTAGTTCCAGCAATACTTATAGTGCCCCCAACCGTTAAAATGGCCCCCACATAGGGCCCCCATGTAAAATCACCTCTTCAGTGTCCTCAGTACGTGCAAAGGGCCCTTGTAGTTATAAAAATCCCCCAGTGGCTCCAGTAGATATAATGCCAACATTTAGTGCCCATAGCATTCACAAAGTCCCCACTGTGGACAAGATATAAAAAAAATACTCACCTGACTTCCCACCACCGGAGGTCCAAGTTGCAGGCTTCTGGGTTCAGACGGGCATGTTGAAGTCACCGTGCCGTCTGTGTTTTTGGGCAGGTATACGCGATTACATCATCACGATGCCTGAGACCCGGCACAGGCAGTTGCTTGGCGACCGCCTGCGCCGTTCTACAAGCAAGCAGCCACAGTAATCCTGTAGTTAGGTTGGCGAGGCAGTTGTATAGCGACCAGCCGCAACATTCGGGGCCCTGGACAAAACATCAGGGGCTCAAGCCCCGAATATTTTGACCTGGCGACGCCCCTGCCTTCACATCCAGTAGAGTACTCCTGTAAACACAGAGCTGGCAGAAAAATGCTTTTGGTAAAACAGTGCTATCAGCGTGCCCCCTGTAAAATGATGCCAGCAGAGTGCTCCTTTTAAGGGCTCATTCACACGACCATATGAATAAGTCCGCATCTGTTCCGCAATTTTGCGGAACGGGTGTGGACCCATTCATTTCAATGGAGCCTCAAAAGATGCAGATAGCACCCCGTTGTTCCGTTCCGCAGCCCCGCAAAAAAATATAAAGCATGTCCTATTCTTGTCTGCAATCACGGACAAGAATAGTCATTTCTATAATGGGCCGCCCATTCTGCAGATTGTAGAACGCACACGGGCAGCATCTGTGTTTTGTGGATCCGCAATTTGTGGACTGCAAAACATGGCAGGTCACGTGAATTTACCCTAATACAGTGCTAGCAGAATGACCACTGTAAAATAAAATTAGCAGATACTCCCAGTAAAATAATAGCAGAGTGCTCCTTGTCAAACAGTGCTAAAAGAGTACCCCTGTAAAAAAGTACCAGCAAAGTGTCCACAGTAATACACTGCCAGCAGAGCTCTCTGTAAAACAGTGCTATGGCTTGGCTTGCAATGAGGTTTCAAAGGTGAAGGAAGCTTTTCACAAACTTGGAAATGATATACAGGAGGTTGCATCAACCGTTTTATTTTCTGCCGTTTTGCCTGTGCATAACCTTCAGCATGACAGGAAGATGCGCATTAAGGAATTCAATGTATGGCTTGGTGAATGGTGTCTGAACCAATGGTTTGGCTTTGTGTCTCATGTTAGCTCTCGTTGGAATGAAAAAGAACTGTACAAGAAAGATGGTTTGCATCTTTCTCTCATGGGAACGAATGTCCTCAGTGAAAAGTTCCAAGTATTTGCTAAGGAGCATTTAAACCAGGAAAGAGGGGAAAAAGAGTGATAATCCAGCAGTCCAACTGCCCCCCGGAACAATGCCAGAAGATGCCAGTAGCACAAAGGGTAAGAAATGACAAGCTCAGATTCTTGTCTACAAATGCTCGCAGTTTAGGGAATAAGATCAATGAACTTGAGGCTATAATGGCATCTGAGAATATAGATTTAGTGGCTGTTACTGAGATGTGGTTCAATGGGAGTAATGACTGGGATATATCAATACCAGGGTTCTCTCTATACAGGAAAGACAGATAAGGCAAGAAGGGGGAGGGGTGGCCCTGTATGTAAAAGATAGCATGAAATCTAATTTGATACAAGTTAGCAAGAACAATTTAGAGTCAGTTTGGGTTACCTTGCAGCTTGATAATCATAAGGTAACTCGTGTAGGTGTGATATATAGACCACCTAGCCAAGTCAAAGAATTAGATGATCTACTAGTTGAGGAAATAGCTAAAATGACATTGAAGGGGGAAGTTATCATTATGGGAGACTTTAATCTTCCTGATGTAAACTGGAAAACCAAAATAGCTAGTTCTGCCAGGAGTACAGATATTCTAAATTCCCTACTTGCATTATCTCTAGAGCAAGTAGTTGAGGAGCCAACCCGTAAGGAGGCCATTTTAGATTTAGTATTCACAAAAAGGAATTTGGTATCTGATATTACTGTAGGGGAAAGCTTGGGATCTAGTGATCACCAGTCAGTGTGGTTTACTATAAGTACAGTGACTGAGTCACACCACACAAAAACAAAAGTTTTAGATTTTAGAAAAACTGACTTCTCAAAAATTAGATTAGTGGTATACGAGTCCCTATCAGACTGGAACAGTTTCATTGGAGTCCAGGAGAAATAGGACTACTTAAAAGTGGCACTATTGAAGGCAACAGAAAATTGCATTAGGCTTGTCAGTAAAAGCAAAACAAGGAAGAGACCACTGTGGTACTCAGCAGAAGTGGCCAAAATCATTAAAAACAAAAAGATAGCATTTAGTAATTATAAAAAAAAACAAAAAACAGGATGACAGGCAAATTTATAAGATTAGGCAGAGAGGGGCCAAACAAGTTATAAGAGCTTCTAAAGCACAGGCAGAAGAGAAATTAGCTCAGTCAGTGAAAAAAGGCGATAAGACATTCTTCAGATACATAAATGAAAAAAGGAAACTAAAACAAGGAATTACCAAATTAAAAACAAAAGAAGGAAGATAAAGAACTAGCTGACTGCCTCAATGAATACTTCTGTTCAGTTTTTACAAAGGAAAATTAGTAAAAGGATCACAGTTAGGAAAGAAGACTAATGAATCTTTTGATGCATGTGTCTTAACAGAGGAAGAGGTTCTAAGTCAGTCTAAAATTAATACAAATAAGTCACAGCGGCCGGATGGGATACACCCAAAGCTATTAAAAGAGCTCAGCGGCGAACTACCATTAACAGATTTATTTAACCCCTTCACGACTGCAATACGTTTATATACGTGATATTTGCACATGCCCTGTGCAGCTATCATGTCTATAAACGTCAAACCAGCTCTTTAATCCAAGCGCTGCAAAGCGCTTGGATTAAAGCTTCTGCCCCTGCCCTGCTGCTGTCACGGACAGCATACAGTGCAGTAATGCAGGCAAGGGACCAATCAGAGTGGCCCCTTGCCGGCAATCGATCCGATTGGTTAGTCTGTGCAGACTAACCAATCGGATCGCGGCAGTGAAAAAAACTGCCGGTTTCAGGCTCTGATCTGCGCTCCGTAGATCAGAGCCTGAAATAAAGTAATGTGTCCTCGTGCCCCCGATCTGTACCCCCCGATCTGTGCGCCTCCAACAACCCCCTGTCCGCGTCTGCCCCTTATGCAGTTCCCCCGACCAATCCATATTTATGTAGTCTGCCCCTGATGCGGTCTGCCCCCTCCCCGCCCCATACATTCATCCTGCCCCCATTTGCTCCTGCCCCTCAATGCTGGCCATACCTTCCCCCTCCCCCTTTCCAGCGCTACCCCCTTTGCCCCCTTGCGGTGCGGTCCCCCTGCTGTGTGTGATGGCGGCGGCTCCATTCCTGAGAGGCCGCCATCAGCAGCGAGTGTCAGCTCTATGCTGACACTCTGCTGTAACCCTTAGATGCCGCGGTTGTGGCATCTATGGGGTTAATAGAGGGAAGGAACTCCCTCTCTCAACCATCGGGGCTGCCGCGCTGTGATGGCAGCGCCCGATGGTTGCCATGGCAACCGGATGCTTTGCAAAAGCGTCCGCTGTTGCCACCTACAGGGCATCTAATAGTATTATACTTTGCAATGCAAGAGCATTGCAAAGTATAGTACAGCCATCAGCCCCACTGAACTGGATCTTCATGATCCAAGAGGGACTTGGTAAAAAAAGAAAATAATAAAAAATAATAATAATAATATGTAAATTAAAAAAAGAAATTGCCTTTTCCTATAAAAAAATGAAAAAATAAAATAAAATACACATATTAGGTGTCACTGCATCCGTAACGACGGTCTCTATAAATATATTACATGATAAACACCATAATTTTTTTTTTAAAAAGAGTGCCAAAAAAGCTATTTTTGTCACCTTACATCACAAAAAGCGCAACAGCAAGCGATCAAAAAGGCTTATGACCCCCAAAATAGTACCAATCAAACCGTCACCTCATCCCTCAATAAATGATACCCTATTTAAGACAATCGCCCAAAAAATAAAAAAGCTATGGCTATCAGACTATGGAGACACTAAAACATCATTTTTTTGGTTTCAGAAATGCTATTATTGGGTAAAACTTAAATAATAAGAAAAAGTATACATATTAGGTATTGCCACGTCCGTAACGATCTGCTCTATAAAACTATCACATGACTTAACTCCTCAGATGAACGCTGTAAAAATAAATAAATGAAAACTGTTCCAAAACAGACAATTTTTTGGTCACCTTGCTCCGTAAAGTGTAATAATGAATGATCATAGAATCCTATGTACCCAAAAATGGTACCAATAAAAACCTCAACACTTTCTGCAAAAAACGAGCCCCTGCACAAGACGTTCGGCAGAAAAATAAAAAACATATGGCGTTCAGAAAACCAATCCAGCTAAATCTACCTTCCAAAAATCGTATTTCATTCCTTTCCTTCTGTTCCCTGCCGTGTGCCCGTACAGCAGTTTACGACCACATGTGGGGTGTTTCTGTAAACCACGGAATCAGGGTAATAAATATTGAGTTTTGTTTGGCTGTTAACTCTCAATGTGTTAAAGAAAAATTTTTAATAAAATGGAAAATCTGCCAAAAAAGTGAAATTTATAATTTTCATCTCCATTTTCCTTTAATTCTTGTGGAACTCCTAATGGGTTAACAAAGTTTGTAAAATCAGTTTTGAGTAACTTGAGGGATGTACTTTCTACAATGGGGTCATTTATGGGGGTATCCACTATGTAGGCCCGACAAAGTGACTTCAGACCTGAACTGGTCCTTAAAAAGTGGGTTTTGGAAATTTTCTTAAACATTTTAAAAATTGCTTCTAAACTTCTAAGCCTTCTAACGTCCTAAAAAAATAAAATGACATTTCCAAAATGATGCCAACATAAAGTAGACATATGGGGAATGTTAAGTTATAAATATTTTATTAAGTATCACTTTCTGTTTTAGAAGCAGACAAATTGAAATTTGGAAAATTGTGAATTTTTTAAAATTTTGGGTACATTTTGGATTTTTTTCATAAATTTAGGTGAAATATATTGACTCAAATATATGACTATCATGAAGTACAATGTGTCACGAGAAAACAATCTCAGAATGGCTTGGATAAGTAAAAGTGTTCCAAAGTTATTACCACATAAAGTGACGCAAGTCAGATTTGAACATTTTGACCTGGACACTAGGGCATCAATGACCCTTGGTCATGAAAGGGTTAACCAATCACTAGCAACAGGAGTCGTCCCAGAAGATTGGAAATTGGCAAATGTTGTGCCCATTCACAAGAAAGGTAGTAGGGAGGAATCGGGCAACTATAGGCCAGTAAGCCTGACATCAATAGTGGGGAAATTAATGGAAACCATACTTAAGGAGAGGACTGTGGAACATCTAAAATCCCATGGATTAAAAGATGAAAAACAGCATGGGTTTACTTCAGGGAGACTTATTGATTTTTTTGATTGGGTGACTAAAATAATAGATGACGGAGGTGCAGTAGACATCGCTTATCTGGACCTTAGTAAGGGTTTTGATACTGTCCCACATAGAAGGCTTATCAATAAAGTGCCATCTTTGTGCGTGGACTCCCATATTGTTGAATGGATTAGGCAGTGGCTGAGGGACAGACAACAGAGGGTTGTAGTCAATGGAGTATATTCAGACCATGGTCTTATTACCAGTGGGGTACCTCAAGGATCTGTTCTGGGACCCATATTGTTTAATATCTTAATCAGCGAAATTGCAGAAGGCCTCAATGGTAAGGTGTGTCTTTTTGCTGATGACACAAAGATTTGTAACAGGGTTGATGTTCCTGGAGAGATACATCAAATGGAAAAGTATTTAGGAAAACTAAAGGAATGGTCAAAAATCGGGCAACTAAAATTTAATGTTGATAAGTGAAAGATAATGCACCTGGAGGCGTAAAAACCCAAGAGCAGAATATAAAATCAGTGATACAGTCCTAACCTCAGTATCTGAGGAAAGGGATTTAGGGATCATTATTTGAGAAGACTTAAATGTAGGCAGACAATGTCATAGAGCAGCAGGAAATACTAGCAGAATGCTTGGGTGTATAGGGAGAGGCATTACCAGTAGAAAGATGGAGGTGCTCATGCCGCTCTACAGAGCACTAGTGAGACCTCATTTGGAGCTCAGTACTGGAGACCATATCTCCAGAAGGATATTGATACTTTGGAGAGAGTTCAGAGAATAGCTACTAAACTGGTACATGGATTGCAGGATAAAACTTACCAGGAAAGGTTAAAGGACCTTAAGATGTATAGCTTGGAAGAAAGACGAGACAGAGGGGATATGATAGAAACTTTTAAATACATAAAGGGAATCAACAAGGTAAAAGAGGAAAGAATATTTAAAAGAAGAAAAACTGCTACAAGAGGACATCGTTTTAAATTAGAGGGGCAAAGGCTTAAAAGTAATATCAGGAAGTATTACTTTACTGAGAGAGTAGTGGATGCATGGAATAGCCTTCCTGCAGAAGTGGTAGCTGCAAATACAGTGGAGGAGTTTAAGCATGCATGGGATAGGCATAAGGCCATCCTTCATGTAAGATAGGGCCAGGGGCTATCCATAGTATTCAGTATATTGGGCAGACTAGATGGGCCAAATGGTTCTTATCTGCCGACACATTCTATGTTTCTATGTTTCTATGTCAGCTGTAATGTCAGTAGAGTGCTCCTTGTAAAATAATACCAGAGTGCTCCTTGTAAAAAAAAAGTGCCAGCAGTGAGCCCCCAGTAAAACAGTGCCAGGAGAGGGCCCCTATAACACAGTGCTAGCAGAGTGCTCGCTGTAAAATAATGCCAGTAGAGTGCCCGTTCCCCTGAAGACGCCATGTATATGGCAAAACATGTCGGGGGGCAGCTCATAGGGTTTTAAGCTGCTCGATACCTCCTAATAGTGTGATAGTAGGCAGACGCCGAGTCAAATATCAGATAGCTACTGGAGCAAGCGCGCCGCCACCAGGCTATCAAAATCAAAGTACAGCTAAATCAAACAGCACACTAGAGGGTCCAGTAGATAGTTTTAACAGTAGGTTAGATAGAAATAAGGTATCACTAAGTATATAAAGTTATATTTTAATGTTAAAAGAGCACATGTCAAGAGCAGGCAAATCAGTAGTCTTGTACTAAATGTGATAGTAAGGGCGCACCTTTTCTCCCCTATGGGGCACAATGCGGTTCTGGGTGTTACGGGGCGCCAAAGGCGCACTCGGTCTCTCATCAGCCGCAGACTTCAGGAGCGAGGATCTGTGTTCGGCCTCGTTCCCAGGGCGGCTTTTGCTAGCTGGGAGGCTCCCTGCTCCTAGGTCTGCCTTGAGCGCCGAGCTGATCACTTGGTGCTCGACTTGTTTGTCTGTCGGTCATGTGACGCTGGCTACAGGTTGCCTGTGATTTTGGTACCTTAGGCTGTGTATTATTATTGTTATTTAGCTTACCTTTGGATTTGACCCTTGATCTGCTTCCTGACACCTCTTCTGCCTGCTCCCTGAACCTTGACGCTACCTCTTGGATTTTGACCCAGGCTTGCTTTTGGATTTTGTCTTTGCCTCTTCTCTTGTACTGACGTGACCTCCTGGACTGACCCGGCTAGTTGACCCGCCTCGCCCTTCTGTTTTTGGTGGTACCTTGCTTGTTCCACCTCTCTGTCCTCTCTAGTGCTACCTCTCATTGGCTGTCCGCTTCCCTGCTTTCTCTACCTCTCTGCTTGCACTTACTCAGGTCAGGGACTGTCGCCCAGTTGCGCCCTGTCACCTAGGGTGGGTGGTGCAAGTAGGCAGGGACAGGGGACTGGGTGGCAGCTCAGGGGGTGCACCTCCGCTCTATCTTTATACCCGCGACTCTACCCCGTGACACTGGGGTTTTCCTGCCTGATGACGACAGAGTCCCAGTTGTCGTGACATCAGCAGTTTTCATTATAAGAGTATTGCAGGAAGCAATGATGAGATAGTTGTGCAGCAGAACAGTTCTTTACTGGAGAATTCCAATGCAAACAGATCAGGACAGTGTCACGGAAGGTGTACAGGAAACAAGACAACACAAAATGAATATACGACTCACTGGATCCAAAACTAAGGAACAAAAAGGGAGACCCCTGCATCAGACCTGGCACTCTCCCTGACTGCTCAGCCTATGCGAAAATCCCAATGGTAGATGATCGCATATCCTCGTACCTCGACTGTATAACACCTGAACACCCTATAATAGTGAGGGGACACGACCACCGGCTCCCTACACTAGATACGGAGGGAGTCAGGGTCACCTGGGATCCAGCAAACAGAAAAACACAAATGAATGCACAACACGTATCTTGTAGAAGACTGGGAAGTAGGATCAGCATGCACACACACTCCAGGAAGTAATATAAACCGCCCACTGATGCACTATGGGGAGGAATTTAAAGGGATGCAATCAGTACAACTACATGACAGCTGAGAGAGGCTAACGAGATGAGGAACTGAAAGCAAAACAAAGGAAGCTCAAGGAGGAGGTTCTGAAAGGCATCTGTCAGAGCTTCTCAGATGCCTGGTGGTGACAGTACCCCTCCTTCTACGAGTGGACTCCGGACACTCAGAGCCCACCTTCTCAGGATGGGACCTATGGAAAGCCCTGATGAGACGAGTGGCCTTAATGTCCGTCACTGGGACCCACATCCTCTCCTCAGGACCATAACCCTCCCAATGAACGAGGTACTGGAGAGAACCGCGGACAACACGAGAATCCACAATCCTAGAGACCTGAAATTCAAGATTACCATCAACCATAATCGGAGGAGGAGGCAAAGACGAGGGTACAATGGGTTGGACATAAGGTTTTAATATGGACTTATGAAAAACATTATGGATCTTCCAAGTCTAAGGAAGATCAAGACGGTAGGCAACAGGATTGATGACAGACAAGATTTTGTAAGGCCCAATAAACTTAGGACCCAACTTCCAGGAGGGAACCTTCAATTTGATATTCTTAGTAGACAACCACACCAGATCACCAACATTCAGGTCCGGACCAGGCACACGTCTCTTATCCGCCACACGCTTATATCTCTCACTCATGCTCTTTAGATTATCCTGAATCTTTTGCCAAATAGATGACAAAGACGAGGAGAATCTGTCCTCATCAGGTAAACCAGAAGACCCCTCTCCCGAGAATGTCCCAAACTGCGGATGAAACCCATATGCACCAAAAAATGGTGACTTATCAGAGGACTCCTGACGACGGTTATTTAAAGCAAACTCAGCAAGGGACAAAAAAGAACACCAATCCTCCTGATTCTCCACCACAAAACAGCGCAGATATGTCTCCAGATTCTGATTGACGCGCTCTGTCTGGCCATTCGACTGCGGGTGGAAAGCAGAAGAGAATGACAACCGAACCCCCAAGCGAGAACAGAAAGCCTTCCAGAATCTGGAAACAAACTGCGTGCTCCTATCAGAGACTATGTCTGAAGGAATACGATGCAATTTTACAATGTGATCAATAAATGCCTGCGCCAGCGTCTTAGCATTGGGCAAGCCAGGAAAAGGGATGAAATGCACCATTTTGCTAAAACGGTCCACCACCACCAGAATCACAGTCTTCCCCGAGGAACGAGGCAGGTCCGTTATGAAGTCCATGGACAGATGTGTCCAAGGACGGGAAGGAATGGGTAAGGGAAGGAGAGGACCTGATGGCCGTGAATGAGGGACTTTGGCACGAGCGCAGGTCTCGCAGGCTGCCACAAAACCCTCAACCGACTTACGAAGCGCCGGCCACCAGAATCTCCGAGCGATGAGAACCACTATGGCTCTTGCCCCCGGGTGCCCAGCAAGGACAGTATCGTGGTGTTCCTTAAAAATCTTGTGTCTTAAAGCGAGAGGCACAAACAACCTCCCAGGAGGACAAAGATCAGGAGCCTCTGACTGGGCTACCTGCACCTCTGCCTCCAATTCAGGAAAAAGAGCAGAGACCACCACACCTTCAGCCAAAATGAGACCCGGGTCTTCAAAATTCCCACCTCCCGGAAAACAACGTGACAGGGCATCTGCCTTCACATTCTTAACCCCAGGGCGGAACGTGACAACAAAATTAAACCTTGAAAAGAACAAAGACCATCTGGCCTGTCTCTGGTTCAGACGCTTGGCTGACTCTAAATAGGCTAGATTTTTATGGTCAGTAAACACGGTAATAGGGTGTCTGGCTCCCTCTAGCCAATGGCGCCATTCCTCAAAAGCCAACTTAATGGCCAACAACTCCCTATCTCCCACATCGGAATTTCTCTCTGCGGAGGAGAGTTTCTTCGAGAAAAAGGCACACGGTCGCCATTTGGCAGGAGAGGAACCCTGAGACAAGACCGCACCCACACCCACCTCAGAAGCATCAACCTCAACTATGAAGGGTAGAGAAATATCAGGTTGTACCAAGATGGGAGCGGAAGCAAAACTCTCCTTGATATTAGAAAAGGCCTTACGCGCCTCTACCGACCAGGAAGAAAAATCTACCCCCTTTCTGGTCATATCAGTGAGTGGTTTAACAACAGAGGAATAATTCAAAATAAACTTCCTGTAATAATTGGCAAAGCCCAAAAAACGCATCAGCGCCTTCTGATTCTCAGGAAGCTCCCACTCAAGCACAGCGCGGACCTTCTCGGGGTCCATGCGAAAACCAGAAGCGGAGAGAAGAAACCCCAGAAATTTAATTTCTGGAACCGCAAACACACATTTTTCCAGTTTTGCGTATAATTTATTCTCCCGCAGGATGAGCAAGACCTGACGTAAGTGTTCCTTATGAGTTTTGAAATCAGGAGAAAAAATCAAAATGTCATCCAAATACACTAATACAAATTTCCCCATTAAATGATAAAAAATGCTGTTCACGAAATGCTGAAAAATGCCTGGAGCATTCATTAAACCAAAAGGCATAACCAAATTCTCAAAATGGCCCTCAGGGGTATTGAAGGCCGTCTTCCATTCGTCTCCTTCTCTGACCCTGACCAGGTTGTATGCCCCTCTTAGATCTAATTTGGAAAAAACTTTAGCCCCAACAATCTGGTTAAACAGGTCCGGGATCAGAGGAAGCAGATAAGGGTCACGAATTGTGATACTGTTCAGCTCCCTGAAATCCAGACAAGGTCTTAAAGAACCATCTTTTTTCTTAACAAAGAAAAAAACAGCGGCAACAGGTGACTTCAAGGGTCGTATGTGTCCTTTTCTCAGACTCTCAGAGATATAAGCATGCATAGCGACCCTTTCAGGTTGGGAGAGATTGTATAAACGAGATTTAGGCAGCTTGGCGCCTGATATGAGATTAATAGGGCAATCGTACTCCCTGTGCGGGGGCAAATCCTTAACTCCACTCTCAGAGAATACATCCGAAAATTCAGAGAGAAAAGATGGTACAGTCTTAGTAGAAACCTCAGAAACAGATGTCGTGAGGCAATTCTCTCTGCAAAAGTCACTCCGACCATTTATTTGCCTCGCTTGCCAATCAATGGTGGGGTTATGTTTTGTGAGCCAGGGTAGCCCCAACACTAGAGGAGTAGGCAATCCGCTAAGGACGAAACATGTGTAACGCACCTAGTTGATCAGTTAGGATCTCAACTGCGGAAGCAATGGACATCCACTATTATCCCACCACCCTTGTGTTTGGCTGTGGGATTCGCGGTTACTCAGTATGTACCCCAGGCGTCACTCTCAGTCTTAGGCGGAGAGTTTGGGGTAACAAAATCATTTACCGCTATCCATTTAATTAGTTTTACTGATGGTAAGGAGGGACTCTCAGAATTACAGGAGTCACGAGTTAGTATAAGCTTGTGCAACGTTCAGAGTTAGCATCTAGTTTGCAATAGCTTCAGAGTTAGTATATAGCATGTCCTCAGTTTAGTATATAATATGCCATAGGTTCAAGGTTAGTATATAGCATGTCCTCAGTTTAGTATATAGTATGCCATAGGTTCAGAGTTAGTATAGCATGTCCATAGTTTAGTATACACTATGCAGTAGGTTTAGAGTTAGTATAGCATGTCCACAGTTTGATATATACTATGCAGTAGGTTCAGAGTTAGTATAGCATGTCCACAGTTTGATATATACTATGCAGTAGGTTCAGAGTTAGTATAGCATGTCCACAGTTTGATATATACTATGCAGTAGGTTCAGAGTTAGTATAGCATGTCCACAGTTTGATATATACTATGCAGTAGGTTCAGAGTTAGTATAGCATGTCCACAGTTTGATATATACTATGCAGTAGGTTCAGAGTTAGTATAGCATGTCCACAGTTTGATATATACTATGCAGTAGGTTCAGAGTTAGTATAGCATGTCCACAGTTTGATATATACTATGCAGTAGGTTCAGAGTTTGTATAGCATGTCCACAGTTTGGTATATACTATGCAGTAGGTTCAGAGTTTGTATAGCATGTCCACAGTTTGGTATATACTATGCAGTAGGTTCAGAGGTAGTATAGCATGTCCACAGTTTAGTATACACTATGCAGTAGGTTCAGAGTTCCAGGACATTAATCAGAGCAGGTAACAGGCATATACTTGCGGTTAGTTGGTCCTGGCTAGAAAGCCAGTGGCAAGAAGGTAGACAGTCCTTCACGATGTAGTTAGGCATCCAGCTTTGGATATGTGGACAGAGTCTTCAGATACCATGGAGCTAGCAGGGTGCGCACTCCATTAGTGGAACACCCTGCTTAGCACCTGTCTTCAATTTAAGGGCTGAATGGTAGGTGGGCGGAGTCACAGAAGGCCCGGCGGCCACTGCGTTCCACGCTGGAGCACAAGCCAGCGTATCGTCACAGGGAGCCGCTGCGGTCCAGGCTGTATTGTTACAGTACCCCCCCCCTTTAAGGGACCCCTCCGGGGTACCCCGCTAGGAGAGGGTCGGTTGGGAAATCTTCTATGGAACAATCTTTGAAGTCTGGGAGCATGAACGTTTTGCACATCTTCCCAAGAGTCATCCTGGGGACCATACCCCTTCCATCTAACGAGATACTGGATCTTCCCCCGTCTTCTTCTGGAATCAATGAGCTGCTCAACTTCAAACTCTTCTTCTCCTTGGACCTCTATCGGAGGCAAGGGTCGAGGGTCATTTGATGGGAACGGTCTAGGTCTAAACGGCTTCAGTAGTGACACATGGAATGTGGGATGTACCTGTAATCGAGGAGGAAGGGTGAGTCTCACCGTGTTGGGGTTAATAATCCTTTCTATCGGAAAAGGACCCAGGAATTGTCTTCCCAATTTCTTGGAAGGTACCCCCAACCGAAGGTTTTTTGTTGATAGCCAAACCGAGTCCCCGACCTGGTAGGGAGGACTTTCTCTCCTATGACGGTCGTAGTAACGCTTCTGTCTTTCTTTTGCCCGTTGAAGGTTGTCTTTTAGCGTCTTAAGGGTAGTTTGCAAAGTGGTCAGATAATCGTCTGTGGCTGGAACGTTTGTGGGAAGGCTGGTTTGAGGAAGAGACCTAGGGTGAAATCCGTAATTAGCAAAGAATGGAGTATGTAATGTGGAGGAATTTGTAGAATTATTATAGGCGAATTCAGCGAGAGGAAGTAGGCCCTCCCAGTCATCCTGGAGAAATGAGCAGTGACATCTGAGAAACTGTTCCAGACACTGATTCACCCTTTCAGTCTGCCCATTAGTTTGGGGGTGATAGGCGGTAGACATTCTGTGGTCGATTTGAAGTCTGGAACAAAGTGCTCTCCAGAATTTGGATACGAATTGCGAACCCCTGTCTGATATGACCTGGCTAGGAATTCCATGTAACTTAATAATATTAGACAGGAATACCACGGCCGTGTCCACCATGGCTTCAACGGTAATCCGGTTTTGGTCCCACTGTAAGGTGAGAGACGTGTAAATGTAACCACCAGTACTATTTTTTGTACTGCCTATGGTACAAGACGTGCCGCTCTTACCTTCGCACTTCTTGCGTATCGCGGGACATCCGTCAACGGTATGGTCAGCAGACGCACAGTATTGACAGAGCTTGAGGTTACGTCTCCGGGCTTTCTCTCTCTCGGTCAGAGGTCCTCGGATCGCCCCAATCTCCATCATCTCTACAGCAGGACCCTGGCAGAACGGTCTTGGGTTGGGTGTGAAGCCTGAGACTCTCTCGGCTCTGCGTTCCCTCAGCCGTCTGTCAATGGTGGTGGCCTTCTGCATCAAGGCATTAAGTGTAAGTGGTAATTCTCCTCGGGCTAATTCGTCCTTCAGGGCCTCAGAAAGACCTAGGCGGAACTGATTCCTGAGAGTGATATCATTCCATTCAGTCTCCCGGGCCCAGCGAGTGTATTCCGCAATAAAGTCCTCTACAGGTCGTTTCCCTTGTTTAAGGCTGCGTATAGCGGTCTCAGCGGTCAGCTGTTTACTATGGTCCTCGTAGAGAAGGGCCATTTTTTCAAGGAACAGAGGAAAGGATTCCAGGACTGGGTCTTCTTTTTCTAAATAAGTATTGGCCCATGCTCTGGGCTCCCCCCTGAGGTATGAGATCATGGTAAGTACTTTTGATCTGTCAGTTGGGTATGTCCGGGGCTGCATCTCAAACATTAATTTGCATGCGTTCAGGAAATCCCTGAACTGTCTTCGGTCACCCGAGAATAACTCAGGTGGGCTTACTTTGGGTTCAGGTCCATCACGGTGGTGCCCTGTCCCCTGAGTGACAAGTTGCCGTAGTGCCTGGTTTTCTAGCTGGAGATGTTGTACATTCACATTGAGGGTCTCCACCCTCTTAGTGAGGGTGACGAGGTGACCTGCAACCTCCGCTGGATCCATCTGGGTTCCACTAATATGTAACGCACCTAGTTGATCAGTTAGGATCTCAACTGCGGAAGCAATGGACATCCACTATTATCCCACCACCCTTGTGTTTGGCTGTGGGATTCGCGGTTACTCAGTATGTACCCCAGGCGTCACTCTCAGTCTTAGGCGGAGAGTTTGGGGTAACAAAATCATTTACCGCTATCCATTTAATTAGTTTTACTGATGGTAAGGAGGGACTCTCAGAATTACAGGAGTCACGAGTTAGTATAAGCTTGTGCAACGTTCAGAGTTAGCATCTAGTTTGCAATAGCTTCAGAGTTAGTATATAGCATGTCCTCAGTTTAGTATATAATATGCCATAGGTTCAAGGTTAGTATATAACATGTCCTCAGTTTAGTATATAGTATGCCATAGGTTCAGAGTTAGTATAGCATGTCCATAGTTTAGTATACACTATTCAGTAGGTTTAGAGTTAGTATAGCATGTCCACAGTTTGATATATACTATGCAGTAGGTTCAGAGTTAGTATAGCATGTCCACAGTTTGATATATACTATGCAGTAGGTTCAGAGTTAGTATAGCATGTCCACAGTTTGATATATACTATGCAGTAGGTTCAGAGTTAGTATAGCATGTCCACAGTTTGATATATACTATGCAGTAGGTTCAGAGTTAGTATAGCATGTCCACAGTTTGATATATACTATGCAGTAGGTTCAGAGTTAGTATAGCATGTCCACAGTTTGATATATACTATGCAGTAGGTTCAGAGTTTGTATAGCATGTCCACAGTTTGGTATATACTATGCAGTAGGATCAGAGTTTGTATAGCATGTCCACAGTTTGGTATATACTATGCAGTAGGTTCAGAGGTAGTATAGCATGTCCACAGTTTAGTATACACTATGCAGTAGGTTCAGAGTTCCAGGACATTAATCAGAGCAGGTAACAGGCATATACTTGCGGTTAGTTGGTCCTGGCTAGAAAGCCAGTGGCAAGAAGGTAGACAGTCCTTCACGATGTAGTTAGGCATCCAGCTTTGGATATGTGGACAGAGTCTTCAGATACCATGGAGCTAGCAGGGTGCGCACTCCATTAGTGGAACACCCTGCTTAGCACCTGTCTTCAATTTAAGGGCTGAATGGTAGGTGGGCAGAGTCACAGAAGGCCCGGCGGCCACTGCGTTCCACGCTGGAGCACAAGCCAGCGTATCGTCACAGGAAGCCACTGCGGTCCAGGCTGTATTGTTACAACCTGACACATCCTCAACATGAGCATCACTCACAATTAAACGGATATTGTGAACTATGCCCTTTAATGATTTCTGAGAAAGTGGAGCGGAATCAATAGCAAAAACAGGAATATCCTTTCCCAAAGTGCATACCTGGAAACCATGAGTTATCGCAAATTGATTATCAATGAGATTGACAGCTGCTCCACTATCTACAAAAATCTCACAAAAAATGTTATTGCTCTCTAGCGCCACCCTGGCAGGCAGGACAAAACGGGAACTACAAGCAAACGGAAAACCTTCAATTTCCATCTCAACCCTGCCAATGTTAACAGATGGAACATTTTTAAAGGATTTTTCCCTTTTAGTTTCTTTATTACTCCCAAAAAACTGCCTGAATCTCCTAGAGGGATAAACATTTGCCAAATGATTTATACCTCCACAACAAAAACAAACCTTCCCATGCGGGCTGAATCTTCTATTGTCAGAGGCAATCAACCCCAGCTGCATGGGCTCCTGCTCAGAAGGGGTTGACAGCGACTGAGACCCCTGCGCACTGAATGAGACAACTGCACTGTCCTGGGATTGAGTATGACAGGAAGGAGTGATCTCTCCTCTCTCTCTAAGACGCCTGTCAATACGAACGGCCCGAGACATGGCAGAGTCCAAGGAGGTAGGCCTCTCATGAAAGGCAAATGCATCTTTCAATCCCTCTGAAAGACCATGGCAAAATTGACTTCGGAGTGCAGCATCATTCCAACCAGTGTCAGCTGCCCATCTCCGAAATTCTGAGCAGTATATCTCTGCGGATTGTTTACCCTGGCATAACAGACGTAGTCTAGACTCAGCCAAAGCAATACGATCCGGATCATCATATATCTGACCCAGGGCTAAAAAGAATTCATCCACTGAACGGAGGGGCCGTGCCCCCACCGGCAGCGAAAAGGCCCACGACTGAGCGTTACCCCTGAGCAGCGATATCATGATCCCCACCCTCCGTTCCTCATCACCAGAGGAATGGGGAAGAAGGCGAAAATGGAGTTTGCAAGCCTCTCTAAAACGCACAAAATTCTCACTACCCCGGAGAACGTATCCGGGAGCGAGATCTTAGGCTCAGAACAAACTCCATGAACGCAAGCTGAACCGGTCACTTGAAACTGAGAAAGAGTCTTACGGAGATCTGCTACCTCCAATGAAAGACCCTGAAAGTGTTAAAACCACCCTAAATTAGGGCATATTCACCCTCCCCTCTGGTTGGCTCAAATCTGACTATCACGTCTGACTAGTCAGCCGGGACTCCCCGCACGTCTTCCCCAAAACCAGGGGTCAGGCGGGCTCCGTCGCATCTTCCTGGGGTCAGGTCAGGTAGAGAATATCACCGCAGTCTTCCCCTAGATCAAAAGGTCATGAGAGGTTCTACCATCTTCCTAGGGTCAGGTCAGGTAGTCTCCGCAGTCTTCCATTAGATCAAAAGGTCATACGGCTCTACGCATCTCCCTGGTCAGGTCAGCCGGAGTTTCTTTGTCCCACACCTCGGCGCTACAGCGCCCCCTTCCCAACCAGGAGGTTACTGTCCCCTCCCTTTGTCTGTGGTTTTACCGTCTGTGCTCAACTCACTCCTCACATAAATCACAGACACACACAAAACATATACACACCAGAGTGATCTATGATTTCAGACTATTGGTTCAATAGACTCCAAGCTTTCAGCATTACAGCCGACTACTATACTTACATGGGTACCACCTCACAGCAGACTGAGCTATCTGAGCATGACGAAGTAACTAACAGAAAGGCAGATGAGATAAAAAGTTTTCTCACCTTTCTTTGAGGTTGCAATCCTTTCTCCTCTGCCGTTCGTCAAGCTCAGGGGCCTGTCTTGTCAGCTGTCTGATGCTACGTTCGCTCAGAATCCCTTCATGGTCGCCATTTGTTAAAACCACCCTAAATTAGGGCATTTTAGATACACTCTGGTGTTCCAGATCAATGTACCCCCCCCCAGGGGTTAATATCCACGCGTGGCTGAGAGACTGAACACTGACACAGAAGTTGGTCAAAGCAATATCTAACTTTAATTACATGGGGGTAAGCGTATATACATTTTCAGAAGAGGGCAGTCCTCACTGAGGCTAAAACATTGTTTCATTTGTCAAAAAGGAAGAAGAGATAAGAGAGAGGAGATAGCACCCTGGCTTCTGCGCACTGGGTCCTACTTTGGAATGTGAACTAATGTAAACATCTGGTTACCATCGCCATTTTGTAATGGAGTTTATTCTAACAAGAATACTGCCTACGTCATATGTGACACATCAAAGAGGTGCTTCTCTATAGGCAGTGAATAATATATACATATCATCAAGCCATATGATTGGCTTATGCATTCCACCACACTCTAGAAAGATGACACCTGTAGAAAGATGAGAAATCAGACACTTCCCACAGCACAGCTCTTTGCCCCCCTCTCTCTCCTCTCCAGTCTTGAAACAAAGAGGGGGGTGGGTGGGCACTTGGAAGTAGAAAAAGTTAACTCATTACAATCCTAGATATACAAAATATAGAATAAAATTCACACATCTTTAACAAAAGCGTTCAGTCAAAAGTGAAACCGGATCCATGCTTGAGACGGTTTTGGCGGTTTATAATGTCACGGGAGGTGTACAGGAAACAAGACAAAACAAAATGAATATACGACTCACTGGATCCAAAACTAAGGAACAAAAAGGGAGACCCCTGCATCAGACCTGGCACTCTCCCTGACTGCTCAGCCTATGCAAAAATCCCAATGGTAGATGATCGCATATCCTCGTACCTCGACTGTATAACACCTGAACACCCTATAATAGTGAGGGGACACGACCACCGGCTCCCTACACTAGATACGGAGGGAGTCAGGGTCACCTGGGATCCAGCAAACAGAAAAACACAAATGAATGCACAACACTTATCTTGTAGAAGACTGGGAAGTAGGATCAGCATGCACACACACTCCAGGAAGTAATATAAACCGCCCACTGATGCACTATGGGGAGGAATTTAAAGGGATGCAATCAGTACAACTACATGACAGCTGAGAGAGGCTAGCGAGATGAGGAACTGAAAGCAAAACAAAGGAAGCTCAAGGAGGAGGTTCTGAAAGGCATCTGTCAGAGCTTCTCAGATGCCTGGTGGTGACAGATAGTTCATATCTTGCCATGGACAGGCACAGATAGTAATAGGCCAAAAGATGTCTCTTTATAGTAGTTTAAAGGGTTTTTCCAGAATTAATCTTATGTTCCATTCAACATGCCCTGGCCATACTAACATGTATCTAATAAGGTATTACCGCTGCTGGGCTGTGTAGAAGGAGCGGTTTAGCTGTACGCTCCTCTTCCTATACAGCCTACTTTCACACATCGTGCTGCTGTGGAGCTCCGGCTGCTGAGGTGAATGGTGAAGTAGGGAGCAAACCGCTCCCTGCCTCACCATTACAGTCAGCTGTCTCTGCGTTCTATGGTCACAGAGACAGCTGAGAGAGACATATACCTCAGCCAGGTGGTATCCGACAAAGCGCAAATACACAGTGGGGACAAGTCAAGGATGAGGAGTGAGGCGGAAGCGAAGAAAAATCAGTGGAGGCAGAGAATTGCGTTGCGGGCCTGTGGACATAGGAGAGGGGCGTGCACGTACACAGAGGCAGCCCCTCCCTGCTATGTACCTCAGTCGAACTGCACACAAGGCTCCTCTTCTCCGCTGCAGGCTCCAGACCTGCTTTCTTGCACTGTCGCTATCACCGCCAGATCTCTGAGAAGTTCTGATAGACGTTCTTTAGTACCTCCTGCATGATGTTCTTTTGTTTTGCTTTCACTTTGACATCTCTCCTCCCTCTCCCAGCTGTCATCTATTAGCAGTGATTGCCTCCCTATATATCTCCTCCCATACTGCCTCACTTTGCGGTTTATACTACTTCCTGGATTGTGTTATCTACTTGAAGTTGCTACAGCTGGTTCTTCAGATTAGTCTATTTCTGTATTTATTGTTTTCCTGTTGGCTTGATTCTAGGTGACCCTGACTCCCTCCGTATTAAGTGCAGGGAGCCGGTGGTCGTGTCCCCTCACTATTATAGGGTTTGCAGGTGTCACTCAGTCTAGGTACGTGGACATGCAACTTTCTATCATTGAGATCTTTGCATGGGCTGAGAAGACAGGGAGAGCTTTAGGGCTTTAATAGGGCTCACCCTTTTGTTCCTTAGTTTTGGATCAAGCCAGTCGGATCCTTATTTGTAACTTCTTTTTTTCTGCTACACCATCCGTGACAGTCGCAGGCGGCGACAGTTTCAGTTGCACCTTGTAGGAGCTGCATGCATCCTGTTTTTTTAAGGGTTCGTGCACGCCTCTGATTCCGCCTTCTCTCCAATCCCGGCCAGGACCTCTTTTATAAGGGTGCTTCCCCCTTCTTGTGATGTCTGAGCAATATTGTAGTTTTCTACAGCGAAGGTTCCAGCTCATAGTTCCTGTGTTGTTATCCTGCTTCCGACCTTAGCCTGTATCCTGACCTCGTCTCTGCCTGATCCTCCTGTACCTCACTGCCCTGAAGTGTATGATTCAGATTGTCGGCCACGCCTCTGCCTGCTGTTCAGCTTGTTACACCTGCTGCATCTGCTGTTCTAACAGCTCCAGCTCTGCCTAATCACAAACTCAGCTCTGCTTCGTCTGACTCTGCTGCTGCGCTTCTACCATCCAGCGACAGCTTGCTCCACCTGCCTGTATCCCCAGTGCTTGCGCCAGGGCGTCACCTAGCCGGGACCACTCTTGCGGTAGCAACCTGGTGTCTCCCCTGCAGCTAAGACCAGCTTCCGCATCCTGGAGCGGGATAAATGGTGAAGACCAGGGGAAGACTTAGATTTCGCTCCCAAGTTTGGCCCAAAGCCAAACCGGTAAGTGGCACAGCGGGTCCACACCTGTTGGAGCGTTAGAAAACTAGGTCACATAAGTGGTTTGTAAGGTGAGCAAACAGGGTAGAATAGGTAATACAACCATATTAGATATACTGTATGTTAGCATGGCCAGGACATGTTTAATGGAACATAAAAGTTTAATACCGGAAAACCCTTTTAACCCTTAGGATACCAAAGGTTTTTTTTGTTTTTGCATTTTAATTTTTCTTCTTTATCTTCCTTGAGCCATAACTTTTTTATTTTTCTGTTCACATAGCAGCATTAGGGGTTATTTTTTGCGGAACAAGTTGTACTTTCTAATGCCAGCATTTAATATTGCATACAATGTAGTGGGAAGCAAGAAAAAAAATCCAAATGGGGTGGAATTGGAAAAGAAAATGCAATTCATCCAGTTTTTTTCCACGGCATTCCGTTTGTGGCAAAACTGACCTGTGCCCTCCATTCTCTTGGTCAGTACGATTACAACGATACTACATATGTATAGGTTTTTATGTCTAAATAGTGTAAAAATGTGAATTTCAACTTTGAGAAAAAAATAAAAAATTTCACATCACCATATTCTGACCCCCCATAACTTTTTTACAGTCAGTGCCGTCTTTACCAAGTGGCAAAAGGGGCAGCTGGACCGGGCCCAGTTGCTCCTGGGGGGCCCAAGGCAGCTGCCTCTTGAGCCCTGCTAGCTACTGCCCCAGGTGTCAGGCTGTCAGCTCTACCAGGAGTCCAGGCATCATGATTGTATTATGTTAAAGTTGTGATTTAGGACCTTAATGACATCATCACCATCTGACCAGTAACCTAGCAATTACTGGTCACATGGCTATGAGGTCATCACAGGTCCTATCAGGAGTGTTGCAGAAGTTAACTGTGGAGCTTTTTTGTGTGAAGATTACATCAGAAAAAGGTGACACTCAGGGGCTGTTATGTTACTATACTGTAAACTACTGTATAGTGGGGTGCTGTATACTGTGGGGGGCTGTATACTGTGTGGGGGCTGTATACTGTGTGGGGGCTGTATACTGTGGGGGGGCTGTATACTGTGTGGTGGGCTGTATACTGTGTGGTGGGCTGTATTCTGTGTGGGGAGCTGTATAATGTGTGGGGGCCTGTATACTGTGGGGGGGGGGGGCTGTATACTGTGGGGGGCTGTATACTGTGTGGGGGCTGTATACTGTGTGGTGGGCCGTATACTGTGGGGGGGCTGTATACTGTGTGGTGGGCTGTATACTGTGTGGTGGTCTGTATACTGTGTGGGGGCTGTATACTGTGTGGGGGGCTGTATACTGTGTGGGGTCTGTATACTGTGGGGGGGCCTGTATACTGTGGGGGGGCTGTATACTGTGGGGGGGGGGGCTGTATAGTGTGGGGGCCTGTATACTGTGTGGGGGCCTGTATACTGTGGGGGGCTGTATATTGTGTGGTGGGCTGTATACTGTGTGGTGGGCTGTATACTGTGTGGGGGGCTGTATACTGTGGGGGGCCTGTATACTGTGGGGGGGGCTGTATACTGTGGGCTGTATAGTGTGGGGGGCTGTATACTGTGTGGGGGCTGTATACTATGTGGTGGGCTGTATACTGTGGGGGGGGGCTGTATGCTGTGTGGTGGGCTGTATACTGTGTGGTGGGCTGTATACTGTGTGGGGGCTGTATACTGTGTGGGGGGGCTGTATACTGTGTGGGGGCCTGTATACTGTGGGGGGGCCTGTATACTGTGGGGGGTCTGTATACTGTGGGGGGGGGGGGCTGTATAGTGTGGGGGCCTGTATACTGTGTGGGGGCCTGTATACTGTGGGGGGCTGTATAGTGTGGGGGGGCCTGTATAGTGGGGGGGGGGGGCTATACTGCTGTACTGTATACTGTGGGGGTCTGTATAATGTATACTGAGGGTGCGGTATAGTGTGGAGTGCTATACTGCTGTACTGTATAGTGTGGGGTGCTGTATCGTGTATTGTTTGGGGTGCTGCATACTGTGAGGTGTTGTATACTGTGGGGTGCTGTATACTGTGGGCTGCTATACTGCTCTACTATATACTGTGGGATACTGTATAGTGTGGGGTGCTATACTGCATATTGTGTGGTGCTGTATACTATAGGGTGCTATACTGCATACTGTGGGGTGCTGGGGTGCACTGTAACACTAGGGTGAGCCGAGCCCTGGTCTCCTTCCTGCAGAGCGGTGCCCACTTCCAGCCTGAGCCCGGCTGCCCAGAACACTGATCCTGAGCCGCTGGAGTCTTCAGAACTGGAAGTATTTACAGTCATTCACTGGACTCTACCAGATGTGTGGATTTTTTGTGTGTGTGTTGTGGTGGAGGGCGTGATTGCCTGCTAAGGTGTGGGAAGGCGGGATCCAGGGGGCCCAAGTAAATTTTTGCCCAGGGTCCAATCAATATTAAAGACGGCCCTGTTTACAGTTATATCTACTGAGCTGTATGGGGGCTAATCTTTTGTGGGACAATTTGTAGTTTTTACTGATACCATTTTGGAGTGTGTGTGACTTTTTGATCACATTTCATTGCATACTTTTTGGGTAAGAGAAGCAATGAAAAAATAGCATTCGCTGTACTTTTATATTTTAATAGTATGGGCATTTTCGGTCACCATGATGTTTATAATTTTTGTTATTTATGTATGAATTTTTTTATCCAACGGAAAGGGAGAGATTTAAACTTTCACATTTTTTAAATTATAGGTTTTGTTTACTTTTTTGTTATGATTTTCAAGCTCACATTTGAGCCTACAAAAAAATCCTTTTATTTTTTTTATTTTTTATTCTAAACAATCATGGATTTTTTACATTCATTTGTTGCTCAGAATTGCTAATTTCTTATGTTGGCCTGCCACCTGCTGGCCAAAATAAGAATTGCAGCTTCAATACCCTTGGTCTCTTCAGCGAGACCTAGGGCATTGAATTCAATTACCGGCATCCTCATTGACCACAGAGGATATCGGTAAGGGTTTTTCACCCTTTAAATGCCGTGATCTCACTTGATCACGGCATCTAAAGGCTTTAATGACCGCGATCAGCATTATTGCTGGCCGCAGCAATTATGCCCGTGTCTTCCTTAATATGCATTTCACTGGCTGGCTCTGACATAAGCATCCAGACGTAGTGTGTATATGTTTAATAATACAATGCAACCAAAACAGCGGTTCTTCTGCTCCATTGTTTGAACAGGTAGCACAATATTCACCTTGGAATGTGGAGAGTCTCACAGGTGATCAAGCTGCTTAACCACCTACCTGTTTCACTGGAGCTCAGCTCAGGCTGTGGGAAAAAGTACTTAACTGTACTTAAGCAGAAGTGGAAGGAAAGTGGGGGTGGGGGGACTCAATACTGGAAAGGAAAACACTGATGTGAAAGTAGCCAAATGTGACATCAGTCCTGAGATTCAATCCATTTGGTAAGTACTATCTAAGGATGATTTAGTAGAACTCTTCTCCAATCACCACCACAATAAAAAGTAAACTACAGCCCATTCAACATAAAACATGCCCTCACACAGTTACATTGGTAAAAAAATAAAAAAATTATGGATGTTAGTATATAGAGATGCAAAATATAAGTTATTTTTAATTTAAAAAAGTGATTTTATGCTGCAAAAGTAGTAAAACATAAAAAAATATAAAAATTTGGTATCACCATAACCGCATTGACCCACAGAATAAAATTTGCTTGTCATATGTACCACATGAGAAACCCAATAAAATATAAAAATAGAAAGCACACAATTAAAAGTTTTTGGCCAACTCACCTCCTAAAAATGGTATAAAAAGCGATCAAAAAGTCAATTGGAACCAAAAATGGTAGAAAAATAAACTACAGCTTGTCCCATAACAAACAAGACCTCCCAAAGGTCAGTCAGCAAAAAAATAAAAATGTTATGGCCCCTAAAAAAAATTCAGCAAATTCCATGTTAGAAAATCCAGATGCCGCTCTTTCCCCTCTGAACGCTGCAATGCCCCCAAACAGCAGTGTACGTCCACATATGGGGTGTTGCCATATTCAGGAAAAAAATGGACAACAAATTGTGGAGTGCATATTTCCCCTTGTGAAAATGAAACATTTGGGGCTAAAGCAACATTTTATTAGAAATAATATGTATTTTTTTCATTTTCACAGCCAAGTTTTTCTGTAAAACTCTTGTTGTTTTAAAGCATTCACTTCGTCCCTCGATCAATTCCTTGAGGGCTGCAGTTTCCAAAATGGGGTCACTTTTGGGGGGTTTCTTTTCTAGGGGTACCTCAGGGTCTTTTCAAATGTTACATGGCACCCGAAAACCATTTCAGCAAAATCTTCCCTTTAGGGCTTGTTCACACGACCGTATGGCTTTTTCAGTGTTTTGCGGACCGTTTTTCACAGATCCGTTGTTCCGTTTTTTTGTTTCCGTTTCTGTTCCGTTTTTCCGTATGGCATATACAGTATACAGTAATTACATAGAAAAAATTGGGCTGGGTATAAAATTTTCAATAGATGGTTCCGCAAAAATGGAACGGATACGGACATACGGATGCGGACATATGGAAACGGAATGCTCACGGAGTACATCAATTTTTTTTGCAGACCCATTGAAATGAATGGTTCTGCAAGGGCTCGTTCACACGAACGTTTTTTGCGTTCCGTATACGGGCCGTTTATTGCGTTCCGTATACGGAAACATTCATTTCAATAAAAAATAAACGAAATGTACTCCGTGAGCATTCCGTTTCCGTATGTCCGCATTTTCCACATTTTTTTAATGTAATTACTGCATACTGTATATGCCATATAGAAAAACGGAAAGGAAAAACTGAACCGAAATGGAAACACAGCGGAAACAAAAAACGGAACAACGGATCCTTGAAAAACGGACCGCAAAACACTGAAATAGCCATACGGTTGTGTGAAAGAGGCCTCAAAACAATATTGTGCTCCTTCCTTTCTGAGTCCTGCTGTGTACCTATATAGAGGTTTACAACAACAGAGAGGGTGTTTCTGTAAACTGCAGAATCAGGCTGGGTTCAGACGGGCGAGATTTCCGCACGGGTGCAATGAGTGAGGTGAATGCATTGCACCTGCACTGAATCCGGACCCATTCACTTTTATGGGGCTGTGCACATGAGCGGTGATTTTCACGCATTACTTATGCGTTGCGTGAAAATCGCAGCATGCTCTATATTGTGCATTTATCACGCAACGCAGGCCCCATAGAAGTGAATGGGGCTGCGTGAAAATCGCAAGCATCCGCAAGCAAGTGCGGATGCGGTGCGATTTTCATGCATGGTTGCTAAGATGAAAGTCTATTCACTGTATTACTTTCCCTTATAACATAGTAGGTCAATTGAGGGTTAAAAAAATAAATAAAATTAACTCACCTCCGATCTTTTCTTACTTCTTTAATCATGAGCTGCCGGCTAAAGGACCTGTGGCGACATCACATCACATGGTCCATCACCGTGGTGATGGGCCATGTGATTGGACCGTGTGATGAGCTCAGTGACGTCACCACAGGTCCTTTGACAGGTCCTGAAGAAAGAACAGGAGACCGGCAGCTACGCGATCAATTGGAGGAGGTGAGTTAATTTTTTTATTATTTTTTTTAACTCTCAATTGACCTTTTACTATGCATTCTGTATTAAAGAATGCTATTATTTTCCCTTATAACCATGTTATAAGGGAAAATAATAACATCTACACAACACCGAACCCAAACCTGAACTTCAGTGAAGAAGTTCGGGTCTGGGTACCACAGTCAGTTTTTTATCATGCGCGTGCAAAACGCATTGCACCCGGGTGATAAAAACTGAACAACGGAACGCCATTGCAGTCAAAATTGATTTAAATTGGGTACCTACTCGCGCGGGTTTGCCGCAATGCACCGGGGACGCATCCTGAGCCAAACTGTGACGCCCGTGTGAACCCAGCCTCAGGGTAATACATATTAAGGTTTGCTTGGCTGTTAAAGGGTTTCTACCACCAGAAATACTGTTATGTAGCAGACTGACATTAGCGATGCGCCCATGTCAGCACCACATAACAGTATGTTTCTAATGTTAGTCCCTGCAGCGGTTTTTGTTAAAAATGCACTTTTATTATATGCTAATGAGCCTCTAGGTGCTATATAGGCGTAAAATCAGCACCTAGAGGCTCCGTCCACTCACCCTGTATTCCGCCCAGGTCCTGTGTTGTGCCCACCCAGCTCCTCTTGATTGATGCCACTGTTCCCTGCATCGTTGGCGAAATCCCGCACCTGCGCCGTTCACTTCTGTCTTCAGCGCAGGCGCAGTGAGTGAATGATGCGATCCTGGTGCCGGCTTCCTCACTGTGACGTAGTCGGCGCAGGCGCAGTGAGGAAGCCGGCACCAGGATCGCATCTTTCACTCACTGCGCCTGTGCCGAAGACCGAAGTGAACGGCGCAGGCGCAGGATTTCGCCAACGATGCAGGGAACAGTGGAATCAATCAAAAGGAGCTGGGCGGGCACAACACTGGACCTGGGCGGAATACAGGGTGAGTGGACGGAGCCTCTAGGTGCTGATTTTACGCCCATATAGCACCTAGAGGCTCATTAGCATATAATAAAAGTGCATTTTTTAACAAAAACAGCTGCAGGGACTAACATTAGAAACATACTGTTATGTAGTGCTGACATGGGCGCATCGCTAATGTCAGTCTGCTACATAACGGTATTTCTGGTGGTAGAAACCTTTAAGAGGACCTTTCTTTGTTTTTGTTTTTATTAAATACCTTTCTTTGCCGGGTGATGCTGCCACCCTGCCGTTTTTTTTAAACATCGTTTGTATGCCCCACTGCTGTTTTCCTGCCCAGTATGTTAATACTGAGCATTGGTACAGGGAGGAGGAGACGCCAGGGTTTCTCAATGGGCGTATCTGGCTGTGCCACGATCCAATCACAGCGGGGAGCGTCACAGCCAGGGAGAAAAAAAAGCTCACCTTCTCCCCGGCTGTGACGCTCTCCGTGCTGATTGGATCGCGGCACAGCCAGGGAGAAGTTAACGGCAGGGGGTCACAGCGGGGCGTACAAGCAATATTTCCAAAAAACAGGCAGGGTGGCAGCATCCTGGCAAAGAAAGGCATTTAATAAACTAAAAAAAATCTATGAAAGGTCCTCTTTAAACCTTGCTGTGTTACAGGAAAAATGGATCGAAATGGAAAACAATGAAAAACAAAGACATTTTCCTTTAATTCCTGTGGAACACCTAAAAGGTAACCAAAGTTTCAAAAATCAGTTTTGAATGACTTGAGGGGTGTAGTTTCTGAAATGGGGTCATTTATGGCTGGTTTCTACTATGAAAGCCCCTTAATATGAATTGGTCATTAAAGGGGTTTTCCGGGATTTTCATATTGGTGACCTATCGTCAGGATAGGTCAGTATTACATTGGCGGGGTCCGACACCTGGGACCCTCGCCAATCAGCTGTTAGAAGAGAAGGCCGTGCTTGGCCGAGCGCAGCCTTCCCTTCATTGTTTACCTGCTCGCTGTCGACATTGCAGCGATGAGCAGCTGTAATTACAAGCCGCCCCACTCACTTCTATGGGACGGCTGCTTCTTATTTAAGTGTACACTACAGAGCCGTCCCATAGAAGTGAGTGGGACGGCTTCTTGTATTTACACCAGCTCACAGCTGCCATGTCGGGCAGGCAAGCAATGAAGGGAAAGCAGCGCTTGCACAGATCGCAACCTTCTCTTCAACCGCTGATTAGTGGGGGTGCCAGGTGTCGGACCCCCGCAGATCTCATATTGATGACCTATCCTGAGGTCATCAATATTAAAATCCCAGAAAACCTGTTTAAAAAAATGCGGCTTTAAACATTTTCTTCTAACGTTCAAAAAAAATGTAAGATATTTAAAAAAAGATTCTGACATAAAGTAGACATATGGAGAATGCTAATAACTGCTTTGCGAGGTATTACTATGTGTCTGATACATGTGCAAATTAACCTGAGATGTGTCCTGTACGTGAGAGGAGTCAGGGACAGGACTCATCTCAGGTTAATTTGCATATGTATCAAATCAGTTTTTTTTACACAATAAAAGCACACAGAGCTATGGGGACTGGGTATTGCGGATGTGCTAGCAGCCATCTAGCAACCCGTGTCCCCAGCTCTATACACAAAATCCCGGTGACAGGTTCCCTTTAATGGATAAAACTGAGCATGTGCGGCCATCTCAGTGAGCAGGACAAAGGAATAAGATAAAAATCAAACAGCAGGTGGCGCTATACAGATACATTTTATTGAATAGCTCAGTGGCTGTAAAATATTTTTATTACATGCGATTACAAAAGTGATCAGATCCAGCTGCTGGTTTGAAAATCGTAGAATATTTTTCGTGGGACAACCCCTTTAAAGGGAATCTGTCATCAGGTTTTTTAACATTGCAATGTTCAATAAACTACCTTCTTTCCAGCAAGGGTCTTCTTTCTTTTTTTTTTTCATGTCATTTAGATTAAAAAAAGCGATTTTTCGGTTATGCTAATGCCCAGTGACGCTATTGAGGCTATTGCCCTCAGGAGCCGTAGGATCGGACAGGCGCAGGCAGACGGCGATACTGCGGCTGCGCGAGATTTCATGCGCAAGAAAGGATGAAGCAAGGTTCGTATGTTAAATTATATGGCGTAGGGGGCGCGCCGTTCAGTTCGGCTGTGCGAGGAAATTTATGAGGAGGCGGGCCGGGCACTGCAGGGGGCGTTACTGGGCCCCAGAGGAGAGGAATAATGCCCCTCTGGGCACCTTGAAGGTTTATTAGCATAACTGAAAAATTACTTTTTTATCTAAAAGACATAAAAAAAGAAAAAATACCCTTGCTGGAAAGAAGGTCGTTTATTGAACATTGCAATGGTAACAGCTTAATGTGCTAAAACCTGATGACAGATTCCCTTTAAAAGCAGAAAAATTCTAATTTAGAAAATTGTACATTTTTCAAAATTTTCGGTGAATTTGGGATTTTTATACGTAAAGAAAAAACATGTCAACTCATATTGACCACTAACATGAAGTACGATGTCTCAGAGTGGCTTGGATAAGTAAATGCATTCCAGCGTTACCATATAAGGCAGCCATCCTCACACTGCGGCCCTCCAGCTGTTGTACAACTACAACTCCCACAATGCCCTGCTGTAGGCTGAGACCTGTAGGCTGCTCAGGCATGCTGGGAGTTGTAGTTTTGCAACAGCTGGAGGGCCGCAGTTTGAGGATGCCTGATATAAGGTGACAAGTGTCAGATTTGAAAAATAGGGCTCTGGCTTTTTGTCCAAACTGGCTTTCCCTGTAATTACTCTCAGCTGGTTCTCTGGTGCGTTCCACAGCTCAGCCCCAGCCAGAACGTCACTGTCCGTGTGTGAGTAAAGCTTGTTGAATGACGTCATCAGTGAGCGCCCGGCACACGTGCGTCCCGGAAGCAGTGTGTGGCTGAGCTCCGTGCCGTGTGCGGATGATGGGGGAGCCGAGTGACGGGAAGAAGAAGCCGCTCATCAACGACAGGAATGACCCGGTGAAGAACTTCGAGCGCTGGAAGAAGAAGTACACCAGGAAGAAGGAGAAGTGTAAGTTCCGCAGGAAGCAGAACAAGAGGCCGGAGTGGCAGATAGAGCGGGACAGCATCGGTCACCTGGTGCGGCGCTACGGCGAGGTAAGGCGGCGACATGCCCGGCTCCGAGCCCTCACTGTCTGTGTCACATTCTCAGTGTACCAATAAGGACTTTCTAATGTACTTTGCAGGTCAGTGTCTCATCGGTTTCAGGATACTTGCTGTCAGTGAATGAACACACGTGTTTACCTTCAGAAACAGCAAACATAGCCAGTCCTACTCTCATAGGAGAAGTGGATACAGCTGTATCATGTGATCAGGGTTGTCTAGCCTGTAAACAATAACATTCTCATTCACTGACAGCAAACTAATGTCCTGAAAATTTTTGGGAATTGAAAAGGACCATGTTTACTAATGTTTCTGTGTCAAAAATCTGTCTAAAAAGTGGCGCAAATAGGTGCTTTTAGGGTTTCTACACTGTTTGGATATATTCACCAAGGGGGCGGGGCTTGGCAGGAAAGGGGGGTTGTTAAGCAGCTACAATTCTGGTGCAAAGTAATCCGACCACTGGTTATAGAGTGAGGGAAGTGTCTGTCCCTGCACCACACGTGTCCTCCAGCCTCTTAGGGTGGCTGGCATTCTGACGCGCTCCCTGCTGAGCTGTGCCTCGTGCATAGCTCAGCAGGGAGGTTACCGTGACATGCCTGGGGGCCTCCAGCAGCGTCCAGGCTGTCAGATAACCGATCTAAGCCTGCTTGATGGCTCCAGTCAGAAGGCAGAGAGAGCCGCGTCCCTCGGCCTAACCTCACCGATACCACCCACGAATGCTGTTGAATGTGGCATCTGAGGGGTTATATTACAGCTTTTGGCGTGATCGCAGTTACCCGTTATTGTGGCGCGGTGCCTGCTGTATTAGGCTGCATGCACACGACCGTATGTGTTCTGTGGTCCGCAAAATCTGTATGCCATCCGTTGTTTTTTTTGTGTGGATACATTGTAACAATGCCTAAAACAGACAAGAATGGGACATGTTATATTTTTTTGTGGGGCTACGGAATGGACATACGGATGCACACGGTGTGCTGTCAGCATTTTTTGCGGACCCGTTGAAATTAATGGGTCCACATCCTGTCCGCTAAAAAAATGGAATGGAAACGTATATGTATACAACCAACGTTCGTGTGCATGTAGCCTAGGGTACTTTCACACTTGCGGCAGAGGATTCCCGGATCTGGCAATCCGGACGCAAACGGGTGGCATTTGTCAAACAGATCCGTCTGACAAATGCATTGAAATACCGGATCTGTCTCATCTGGAAAAACGGATCCGGTATTAATTTTTTTGCATTATTAAAGGTCTGCGCATGCGCAGACCAGAAAGCCGGCTCCGTTTTGCCGGAACACTTAATGCCGGATCCGACACTAATACATTTCAATGGAAATTATTGCCATTCCAGCAAGTGATTAGTATTTTTTGCTGGAGAGAAAACTGCTGCATGCTGCGGTATTTTCTCCAGTCCAAAAAATGTAAGAGGGACAGAACTGATGCATCCTGAACGGATTTCTCTCCATTCAGAATGCATTAGGACAAAACTGAGAAGTTCTTTTCTGGTATTAGAGCCCCTAGGACGGAACTCAGCGCCGAAAAAGAAAAACGCTAGTGTGAAAGTACCCTTATACAGGTGGGACCCACCGCGTATGGAGCAGGCTTACCACAGCATCCCGCTTCTTATAAGCGCTCAGCCGCTGTGACGTATGGGTACGGGTGGCTGAAGGGGTTAAAGAGGCCCTGTAGTTTTGGGTAAAGAAATCTTAACTGTATGATGGAAAAAAAAAAAAAAAGAGTTTTTAATATGCTGTGGTTTTCTACTTCTCATAATTTTCCGAATCAAAACCTGTGTCTGCTGTCCGTACATTGAGGACTAATCTTGAACGTGTGCTCTTCACACAGCTGCTGACTTTGTTACAGTGTTTCAGGGCTCTGCCAATCTGCAGTCCGGAAATGACAGAACATTGGGCAGACTGATATACCGTATAACTTCCATGCATTGTGTTCCAGATCTGGACTCTTAAAGGGGTTGTCCCCACCGTGATATTGATGGCCTTTCCTAAGGATAGGCGGTCAATATCAGATCATCAGGGGTCCGACACCTGTTCTGTCATCGCTCCGGCGCTGGAACCAGGCACATTGTTCCCCGCTCAGTCAGAGCCAGGAGCGATCTCAGAGTGCTCATCCGGTGGCTGTTAAGTGTGTGTTTGTTTGTTTGGGATGTAATAAAAATGTTCTGTGTTCAGAGATGTTGACGAGCAGAGAAGGGGCGACGCCGATTGCTTGTCTCCAGATGTGCCCTATCCATTCTTTGCTGTGTGTATGTGTAAGCAGCCGTGATCCTCACGCGCTCACTGGACCTGTAGCATGTAGGTTCTTTTCTTCAGAGCTGGGGCATAATAAGAACTGCAGCAGTAATGTTCCTTTTTTTTTTTTTTATTTCTAAAAGATTTAAACACCTATTTGATTATTATTTTTTTTTCTTAGATCAACGCCAGTGAAATAGTTAAATTTTCAGATTTCCCTTTATCGAAAAAGACCCTGAGAGGTGAGTACAGTAGAAGGTTTCATAGATGTTAACATACAAAAAAAAACTTTCATCAGTAAGGGGCACCCACAGGCATGGGGTCGTTGGCGTTTTACATACTGCTTGTATTTTTTGCATCCCATTAGTTTTCTTTTTTAGTTGTTTAGATTTTACCAACAAAACTAACATTTTCTTATATGGATTAAATGGACATTTGTCCGCACTGATGGCGCGTTGTGGTTATGTCCCATCAATCCTGGTGATGGCTGGAACAAAGTGGCAGCGGCACTACGGTCTCGCTGTGTCTTCTGGATCTCGTCTCTCTGGAGGCTGCATGGTCGACTATTGACTGGGGTTGTCACTATACCAAAATTTTGATTCGATTTCGATACCATAAAAAAGTATTCCGATACTCACTTCCTGTATCTGTAATAAACGTTAGCTATTTTCATTGGTGGTGCAGTGGCCACAGCCCCTCCCCTCCTCTTGTCCTCCCTCCTCTCATTGGTGACAGCAGCAGCACAGGGGGGAGGGATAGACTGCTTCTTTCTCCACTGTGCTGCTGAGGGAACATGGTGCGGGCTGAGAGCAGCGCTCTCCATGTTCTGTGATACTAGGCTGTGCAGTAGTGCAGCCTACTATCAGTAAAAAGCAAATCCATGTATTGAATCAATACCAGTACAAAGGTATCGATAATCCAATACCCAGTGCAACCCTGCCATTAACTATGACGTGTAGCATAGCGTAGTACTAGCTCTGCTGCCACGTTGTTGTAGTCCAAAGATCTGACCTTGATTTAAAGGAATTATCCAACATTCAGTCCTGATCAAAAGTTTAAGATCACTTGAAAAATGGCAAAAAATCCTATTTAGCATGGCTGGATCTTAACAAGGTTCCAAGTAGAGCTTCAACATGCAACAAGAAGTAATGGGAGTGAGACAAAACATTTTTTGAGCATTCAATTTAATGAAAACAACGAATAAACTGAAACAGGCTGTTTTTCAGCTGATCAAAAGTTTAGGACCACATGCCTTTAAAAGGCCCAATCTGTGCAAAGATGTGGATTCATTGTCATTCTCTGTCAGGTAGTCACACGTTGTGATGGCAAAGGCAAAAAACTCTCCCTTTTTGAACGTGGTCGGGTTGTTGAACTGCATAAGCAGGGTCTCTCACAGCGCGCCATCGCTGCTGAGGTGGGACGCAGTAAGACAGTCATTTGGAATTTCTTAAATTCTTAAATGATCCTGAGGGTTATGGAACAAAAAAGTGAAGTGGAAGACCCAAAAAAATGTCATCAGCACTGAGCCGGAGGATCCAATTGGCTGTCCTGTCAAGACACTGGACGATCCTCGACCCAAATTAAGGCCCTTACTGGTGCTGACTGCAGCCCCATAACCATCAGACGCCATCTGATACTGAAGGGCTTCAAAAACAAAAAAAGTTCTTAAGACCTCGTCTTCTTGAACGCCACAGAACTGCTCGTTTGGACTTTGCAAGAGAGCACCAAACATGGGACATTCAAAGTTGGAAGAAAGTTTTATTCTCTGATGAGAATTTTTTTTAACCTTGATGGTCCTGATGTTTTCCAACGTTACTGGCATGACAAGCAGATCCCACCTGAGATGTTTTCTACGCGCCACAGTGGAGGGGGCGCCATAATGGTCTGGGGTGCTTTTTCCTTCAGTGGAACAATAGAGCTTCAGGAAGTGCAGGGGCGTCAAACGGACGCTGGCTATGTCCAGATGTTGTGGAGAGCATTCCTCATGACTGAGGGCCCTCGTCTGTGTGGTAACGACTGGGTTTTTCAACAGGACAACACTACAGTACACAATGCCCACAGGACAAGGGACTTCTTCCAGGAGAATAACATCACTCTTTTGGCCCATCATGCATGTTCCCCTGATCTAAATCCAATTGAGAACCTTTGGGGATGGATGGCAAGGGGTTTACAAAAATGGACAACAGTTCCAGACAGTTTATGGCCTTCGTGCGGCCGTCTTCACCACTTGGAGAAATGTTCCCACTCACCTCATGGAAACGCTTGCATCAAGCATGCCGAAAGGAATTTTGGAAGTGATAAACAATAACGGCAGAGCTACTCATTACTGAGTCCATGTTTAGAAGTTGGATTTCTGTTTTTTTGGGGGGGGGGGGGTTTAGTTCTTTTTTGGAGGTGTGGTTCTAAACTTTTGATCAGCTGAAAAACAGCCTGTTTCCGTTTATTCGTTGTTTTCATTCAATTAAATGCTCAAAAAATGTTTTGTCTCACTCCCATTTCTTCTTGGTGCATGTTGAAGCTCTACTTGGAACCTTGTTAAGATCCAGCCATGCTAAATATGATTTTTTTGCCATTTTTCAAGTGGTCTTAAACTTTTGATCGTATTTGATCGAGGACTGTATTAAAAAACAGAAACTGTCGCCCATTTCAATCCCCGCTGCTCCCAGCGATCCTCCCCACTGCAGTGATGTACTATGTACACCATAATCTTTCTAATTGCTGAACTTTTTCAGTTTTTAATTTTTTTTAAGCCCAGCATGTTGAAGGAATGGCTTTTTTTTTATCCTCTTAACTATACGGGAAAAATGGCCTAAATAACTAATTTGTTTAGCAAAAAATGCCACGAAAAAGAAGGAAAAAAAATCCACATGTGATATGGAAAAAACTGCAGAAATGTCTATGGCCTTTGTTTTTGACCAGATACAATGAGCCTGTATAGACCCTTGAGCATTCAAAGGTTTTCATTGTTTGACTTGGTTTGGTTGCAGGTTTGGTTGAAGCTCAGTACCGGTTACCCACCGAGATACAGAAGCAGACCATCGGCCTGGCATTACAAGGGAAGGATGTTCTCGGAGCTGCTAAAACCGGATCAGGAAAGACCCTGGCATTTCTTATTCCTGTAAGTCGCTGTTTTCAGATTTCTCATTGTGTAGTGATCACAGCCATAATGAAGGGTCTTACAGAGTCAGACTCCCGTTTGAACATTGTGAACTTCTCATAGTTTAAAGGGAACCTGTCACCACAAAAATGCAGTGTAATCTGCAGGCAGCAGGTTATAGAGCAGGAGGAGCTGAGCAGATTGCCATATAGTTTTATGGGAAAGAATTCAGTATAACTTGCATTTCATTCATTTATATTCCTGCTCATTCTGGGCTGAAGTCCAGGAGGCGGTCCTATCAGTGATTGACAGCCTCCCCTCTATGACTGTGTATACAGAGAGAGCTGTCAATCACTGATAGGACCGCCTCCTGGACTTCACAGCCCAGAATGAGCAGGAATATAAATGAATGAAATGCAAGTTATACTGAATTCTTTCCCATAAAACTATGACAATCTGCTCAGCTCCTCCTGCTCTATAACCTGCAGCTCAGACACTGTGTTCAGCGTGACAGGTTCCCTTTAAGGGCGTTCTGTAGCTGATTGGAATTTGGCATCATGGTTGTTAACTTAAAGGGATTTTCTGGGAGTATATTATTGATGACCTATCCTGAAGATAGGTCATCAGTATTTAACTTTCAGAGACTTCTTTAAAGGGATTGCCCAGGATTGACATGTTTTTAAAGACCAACCCCTTCCCTATAGACTTGTGAAGGGAAAGATGCCTACATACCTCCCCCTTATGCTGTGTGTCTCAGGCTGTCTTCTCTGTTCTTTGGTCCCTCCATTTAGACTGGGATGGGATCACATGAACCGCTGCAGCCAATGACTGGCCTCAGTGGTGATGTATCCCCAGACGGCCCCTGACTCAGCTGTGAGGTGCCACTTGGGCACCAGTCACTGGCAGCAGCCCATGCCAGATGCTTACATGAAGGGGCCTGAAGTGCAGTGAAGAGATCCTGGGACCCACTGAGCTGGAACCTTGTGGCAGGGAGTAGGTAGGTATGCTTGACTTCACGGGCATGGCAGGTAGAGGGTGCTGTTTAAAAATCACGTCAATCCTGGGTAACACCTTTTTAAGGATAGTTTCACACATAATTTTATTTTTAAGCCGCAGTTTTTGATGTGATTTTTTTTTTTAAACGATGGCAATGCTCTGAGAAATCCTTATGTAGCCAAATGACAGCTATAGAGGAAATGTAGCATTACATAGTGGATATTCGGATGACTGGCTGACCGTGTAACACACAGACTGATTAGGGTGGCCACAATGGAAACCACTTAGAGATCCTTACCTATTCTTGCATGTAGAAGGGGTCCTGAGTGGGACCGGGATCGCCTCCCTAAGACAAACCCTCTCACAGGGGATGGTGGTGGTTTGGTCTCTGGTATGACCATTTGACATGGGCCTCTTTCCAGTCTCCAGATGCAAAATGATTATATTGATCAATGCCAATCTCTTCTTCATCATGGAGCCTTTTCGTTTTGTGTGTTAGCCGGATATAGTTACACCAAACTCTCGTGTTATCTACACCGTTTGCCATAAATGTCACTAGATGTGGCTCCTACTCCCTGCTCCTGTCTCAAGATTGGGACTCGGCCGCACACCGCCTGAAATGGAGAGAAGTTGCACATGCACAGCTCTGTCCATTCACTGCTATGGGACTTCTGGAAATAGCAAAGCGCATAATAGTGAATGGAGAGAGCAGCACATAGGTGGCCTGCCCTCCGTTCACTGCAGCACCTGACGGGGCCCCATTCTCGATATAGGAGCTGGTACCAGAGATGTGGACCTGTACCTATCCTGTAGATATGAAATAAATGTCCAGATGGGAATATACCCCTTTAACTTCAATGGTTCACAACATGTCCTGTCCATGGTTAATTGATGGCTTGAATTTTTACTATTTTAGCACAGATCGCTCATGCTTGATGTGTTGCTATATGTTACTTTCTTGTCTCCCGCAGGCACTTGAATGCCTGTATAGGCAGCAATGGACAGCAGATGATGGACTCGGTGTCCTTATAATCTCTCCCACTAGAGAACTGGCTTATCAAACCTTTGAAGTCCTCAGGAAGGTGGGCCGGAAACATGAGTTTTCTGCAGGACTTATCATTGGAGGAAAGGTGAGTTGTATTTTCTATTGATGTCATTAAAGGGGTTTTCTGACTCTCTTTAACTGATAACTTGTCCTCTGGATACGTCAGCCCCAGTTACAGGAGAAATCAATAATGGGAAAAAAAAAAAAGTGAAGTTAAATGTCCCCCAGAGGTCTTGTATGACCTTATGGGGACACAAAATGTAAAATAAAAAAAAAGTGTTTTATAAAAAAAAAAAAAAGTTTAAAAAAAAAAAAAAAAGAATACCCCAATTAAGTAATAAATTTTTTTAAATAGAAAAAATAAAATAGACATATTTGGTATTGCCGCATCTGTAATGACTGGCTCTATAAATATATCACATGGTCCACCCGTCCGATAAACACCCCCAAAAAAAAAAACTATGTAAAAAAAAGCCATTTTTGTCACCTTACGTCACAAAAAGTGCAACTCCCAGTGTTTAAAAATGGCGTATGTCCCACAAAATGGTACCAATAAAACAGTTGCCTCATCCCGAAAAAAATGAGCCCCTACATAAGAAAATCGCTCAAAACCAAACAATAGAGCTCTCAGAACATGGAGACATTAAAGCATCATTTTTTTTTTTCTTTAAAAAGTGCTATTATTGTGTTAACGACCACATGTGGGGCGTTTCTGTAAACCGCAGAATCAGGGTAATAAATAATGAATTTTGTTTGGCTGTTAACCCTCGATGTGTTAAAGAAAAAAATGGATTAAAATGGAAAATCTGCCAAAAAAGTGAAATTTAGAAATGTCATCTCCATTTTCCTTTGATTCTTGTGGAACATCTAAAGGGTTAACAGAGTTTGTAAAAATCAATTTTGAGTAACTTTAGGGGTGTAGTTTCTACAATGGGGTCATTTTTGGGTGGTTTCCGCTATGTAAGCCCCACAAAGTGACTTCAGACCTGAACTGGTCCTTTTAAAAATCGGGTTTTGCAAATTTTCTTAAACATTTTAAGAATTTCTTCTACAATTCTAAGCCTTCTATCGTCCTAAAAAAATAAAATGACATTTCCAAACTAATGCCAACATAAAGTAGACATATGGGGAATGTTAAGTAATAAATATTTTCACTTTCTGTTTTAAAAGCAGAAATAAAAAAAATGTAATTGCTAATTTTTCATTATTTTTTGGTAAATTTGGGATTATTTTATAAAAAAGGTGAAATATATCGACTCATATTTACCACTAGTCATGAAGTACAATATGTCACGAGAAAGCAGTCTCAGAATGGCTTGGATAAGTAAAAGCGTTCCAAAGTTATTAGAACATAACGTGACAGCATGTCAGATTTGCAAAATGAGGCTCTGCCAGGAAGGGGGAAATGGCCTGGATGTGAAGTGGTTAAACATCTGAACTGTGTTTTAGCATCTACTGTGAATAAATATGAGTCTATGGGATTTCCAAATCACTGCATTAAGTTTTTATTTACATTTTGCCCAGTGCCCCAACTTCTGTAGGTTTGGAGTTGTGCTTTGTCAGCCCAGTCACACAAGTTTTCAAGTTTCCTGTTGTGTGATTGCTTCTGTAAATTGGGCCATGCATTCTAATGGGTCCTTCTTGTATATTTTTCATTGTTTTGTAGGACGTAAATGAAGAATCTACGCGCATCCATCGCACAAACATACTATCTGTACCCCTGGGCGTTTGCTGCAGCATATGGATGAGACCTCCTTATTTCACGCCTGTAATCTCCAGATGTTGAGTGAGTAGTGGTCTGCCCAGCTATGTATGCAGTGTAAGACGCACGGCTTTGTACCCCTCGTAAGAACAGAGCCACTTGCTGCTTTTATCTGCCACTTTGACACAGAGGTAACACTATAGAGAAAAGCGGGTGTTCATGTTCCATTAATTATGACGGAGTTAACGCCTTACAGGCATCCTGTTTGATGCAATCAGACCCTCACCATTGCTCTTGTTGCACCCAAGCTTTGCTCCTCTCGCTGTCCAGCCCCCTCCCTCACTGATCTGCCACTGCCTGGCTCTGTCAATCAAAGCAGCCATGGCGGGGCTGGCCACAGGAAGGAGTGGAGCTTGGGTGCGACAGGAGCAACGGTGATGTCCGCATTGCACCGAAGGCCAAATTTGCATATTAAAAAAGCAGAGCCTCAGATCAACAAAAGAAAAACAGAATTTTAATCAGGTGAACAACAGCGGTGTCTCTCTTCAGGCAGATCGACGAGGAGGTTCCTGTTGATAGATTCCCTTTAAGGGGTTGAAAGGGTATTAGATATTCAGTAAATAAATGTAGTTTTTTGTGTAATGAAAAGTTTCCCAGTATTCATTCTGTATCAGTTTCTCTCAGTTTTCTAGATCTCTGCTTGCTTGCATTTGATAGGAGGCTTCATTGTTTACTTCCAGTGGATAAAATCTTTCCTCGCCGTGTGATGGGCCTACAGGAGCTCAGTCATGTTAGATGGCGAGTCAAATGAGAGCTGTCGTGGTGTCTATACTGGTTATCATTAGTCCCTCTATAATTAGAAGAGACGTCTAAGAGGGACATGATTAACCTGTACAAGTATATAAATGGGCCATACAAAAAATACAGTGAAAAACTGTTCCACGTCAAATGCCCTCAAAAGACAAGGGGGCACTGCCTCCGACTGGAGAAGGAAAAGTTCAGTCTCCGGGAGTGTCAAAGCTTCATTACTGTAAGAACTGTGGAATAGACTTCCTCAGGACGTGGTCACAGCAGGAACAGTGGACAGTTTCAAAAAGGGTTTAGATGAATTCTTGAAAGTAAAAAACATTAACGGTTATGAAAACGTTTAGAAATCTGAGTCTCAATTCCTTCTGGGATTCGCGTCCCCACCTATCCCTTGGCTGAACTTGATGGACGTATGCCTTTTTTTCAACCGTATTAACTATGTAACTTTTGTAGGAAGGCGCAAGGGTCCATTGTTGGCGGAAGGTATGTGTCACCGAGGTTCCTGGCCTCGGTGAACTACGAGCCCGTATTTTCAATTGTCAACGGCACTAGTGCTGGTTGACACGTTGCTATGTTAGTATTGGCTGTAAGCTGATCCGGGCCGGCTCTTACTGGGAGTAGCCAAGGTGCTGAGTGGGTGGCTTCTCCCCACGCACCAGGCCAGGTTTTACTGGCCTATGTAAAACCCAGGGTAGGTTGTACAGTTGCTCACCAATTTAGCAATATGGAGTGAGGTGCTCTGTCATCGGCACACCCAGAGGCCGTGAGTAGAAAGGAAAATGAATATAGATGGGTATGACAGGCACACTCTCATACGTTGCTGCACGGAATAAATACAGAGACGGTGCTGGGGTTTAAAATTGTGTGTTTATTTATATCTAAATATTAAAAGTTGTTTTGTATAAAAACAGTTGTCATAAAAGCAATTTTGGTAAATTTGTTGTTGGCGATGGGGAGTCTTCTTTCTTGAGTGGCTGTTCAGTCGGGATGTGTGAAGATGTGGTGTTTATTTGTTATGAGGGTTGGCTGGGGTGTAAGGTGTGTGGGCACTTGTGCCGGGTGGCTCCTAATTGGGTATTAGGTGTGGTGTGTGAACTTCAGTGAGGATGTGTGCGTATAAACACAAAAATTTGTTTTGTTTAGGGTTTAGGTTTCCAATGTTTCCTGAGGATATTTGTCCTGGTAGAGGAATTCGTATGGCAGTCTTGTGATAGTCATAAAAAGTCATAAAAGTGGTTCCATGTGTTGGAAAAAATCTTGCAATGTGAAAGGTGAAAAATTAAATAGAAAATAGAATTGGGAGTGATGTATACTTTCACTTTGAGTCGATTAAAAAATGTGAAGTAGATCGTACTTTACCAATTTGCTGTGTTGTGTTCCGCTTGTTCGATCGCTTTCTTTGCCCTGCAAGGACCTACGAGGCGTCCCACGTGGTCCGTTGCGGGTGTGTTGTGGCGCCTCACGTGACAGGGCGGGGTAACACGTCACTCCTGGTGGTGGTTGCGATTGGTCCCAAAGTTTCGGGCAAGATTTCGCTTTTGGAGTGTAAAATCGCAATTGGTTATCTCATCTGCTTTCTGGTTCTTTCTGATTGGCTTTTAAGTTTTTCAAAAGGTAATTCGAATGATTGCCCAAAAAAACGGATGTGGAATTTGTATAAGAAAAAGGTGGAATAAATGTATATGACCCTTGAGTTCCTTTTTTAGACGCGTTGCGGAGCTTTTTAATCTGCTCCTTCCTCAGTGGCTTGTAGTCCAGGCTGAGGAAGGAGCAGATTAAAAAGCTCCGAAACGCGTCTGAAAAAGGAACTCAAGGGGTTCACACATCCTCACTGAAGTTCACACACCACACCTAATACCCAATTAGGAGCCACCCGGCACAAGTGCCCACACACCTTACACCCCAGCCAACCCTCATAACAAATAAACAGCCACATCTTCACACATCCCGACTGAACAGCCACTCAAGAAATAAGACTCCCCATCGCCAACAACACATTTACCAAAATTGCTTTTATGACAACTGTTTTTATACAAAACAACTTTTAATATTTAGATATAAATAAACACACAATTTTAAACCCCAGCACTGTCTCCGTATTTATTTCGTGCAGCAACGTATGAGAGTGCGCCTGTCATGCCCATCTATATTCTATATCAAACGCAGCCAGCAGTCTCAGCTGGGTGTGGATTACTCCGCTCTGACAGTGGAGCGCTGTCAGTACCCGGGTGTTTTGGCATCTGAAAACTTGTGCTGTGCAAAAGGGCTGGGAGCCGCATGCTGAGAAACAGGCCCTAAGGCCCCTTGCAGACGAGCGTGTCCGGATGCGTCCCGGTGCATTGCGGCAAACCCACGCGAGTAGGTTAGTTTTGACTGCGATTGCGTTCCGATGTTCAGTTTTTATCGCACAGGTGCAATGCGTGATAAAAAACTGACTGTGGTACCCAGACCCGAACTTCTTCACAGAAGTTCAGGTTTGGGTTAGTTGTAGTGTAGATTGTATTATTTCCCTTATAACATGGTTATAAGGGAAAATAATAGCATTCTGAATACACGATGCATAGTACAATAGCGCTGGAGGGGTTAAAAAAAAAAAAAGTAACTCTCCTTAATCCACTTGTTCGCGCAGCCGGCATCTCTTCTGTCTTCATCTGTGAGGAATAGGACCTTTGATGACGTCATGATGAACGCAGTGACGTCATAAAAGGTCCTATTCCTCACAGATGAAGACAGAAGAGAAGCCGGCTGCGCGAACAAGTGGATTAAGGTGAGTTAAACTTTTTTTTTTTTAACCCCTCCAGCGCTATTGTACTATGCATTCTGTATTCAGAATGCTATTATTTTCCCTTATAACCATGTTATAAGGGGAAATAATAATGATCGGGTCTCCATCCCGATCGTCACCTAGCAACCATGCATAAAAATCGTACTGCATCCGCACTTGCTTGCGGATGCTTGCGATTTTCACGCAACCCCATTCATTTCTATAGGGCCTGCGTTACGTGAAAAACGTAGAATATGGAGCATACTGCGATTTTCATGCAATGCACAAGTGATCACCGCTCATGTGAACAGCCCCATAGAAATTAATGGGTCAGGTCAACTCATGCATTGCACCCGCGCGGAATACCCGCCTGTGTGAAAGGGGCCTAAAGCCTGCTGTGGACCACAGGTGGAGAGACTGCAAACCAGGTGAAGGTTTTTGCTCTGTGGACTTTTCATGGTGTGAACTAACGCCTAGACTGCAAAATGTCACTTTTAGTTTTTTCTTGTGTGTGAATAAAACACTGAACTGTTTAAGTTGCCTCTATACTGCGTCCGCTAGCCTGCCTACCAGAGCAAATCCCCACACTATGTATCTATGTCTGTCCATATGCACCATAGGGCGTGTTGACATCTAGTGGCTTCATTAGACAACCCCTTTAAGAAAAGACTGCAGATGCTGGATAAATTCTTGCATGAATGTGATGTTCTCCATTCTTGTTGCAGTCCTGGATGAAGCGGACCGGATCTTGGACATGGGTTTTGCAGATACAATGAATGCAATTATAGAGAATCTGCCAGCAAAGAGACAGACTATGCTCTTCTCTGCAACACAGACAAAATCCGTAAAAGACCTTGCCCGTCTGAGCCTGAAAGACCCAGAATACGTGTGGGCGCATGAGAAGGCAAAGTTTAGGTAAGCTGATATTGTATCTGTAATATATATAAAAATTCTCCAATTGGTGTGCCTACCTACATGTCAAGTCATGTATAAATTTCAGCAGATGGCATGACTGATCCGGGCACCCGAAATGATCAGCGTTGGAAGAGGAGGCGGTACTCACACCAGCAGTACTTCATCTCCAAGATTGCGCGTTGTCTCAGAAGTCTTGGCAGCGCAATGTAATTACAAGTTCTTGTTGCATGGGCCGAGCACTTGTAATTATACCGCGCCGCCGATGCAAGCGAGACGACGCCCAGTGATTGCATGAACGCTTCCTCCTATTCAAACAGCGGATCGATGTGGGTTCCGAAATCGGTCATGCCAGCCACTGAAATGAATATATAACTTGACATATACTATTACCTAGATTGTTTGTTTGATATGCACTGCTTAAAGGGGTTCCAATACTAAAGTGTACCCTGTCCCCGTTGGCTGTGTAGTTGTATAAAGTCTATTGTGCTCCTTCAGACATGTAAGAAAATAACATCTTGTCCAAACCACCCAAAACAGGAATTCACTTAATTTACTTAGAATTTGCTTTTTTTTTTCAGGGTGTTAATATTGATAGTCTATTCTTAGAGTAGGCCATCATTGCTTAGAGGGTGGCGGTTGACTCCTGACACTAGGAGATCCGCTCAGAGCACATCATTCACGTTTTGTTTTTAAAGCATATGGTTATGACTGTGCCTGCAAAACGTAGGCCGCTTTCTAAATAGTCACATTAAACATTTCCCACCATTTTGCTGCTACAGAGGCAATGCAACGTCTTTACTTAGCTGCTGAATCTGACATAAATCAGTCAGAGCACTGCTCTGCTTTCTCGCAACTGTCTCTGCTCTCCCCTCCCCTTCACTTAGTGTTAGAGATAGCAGCAAGGAGGGGGAGGAGGTTGCACATGACAGATCAGAGTGTGGACAGCCTCCAAGGGAGGCAGATCACACAGGTTGCAGAGAGAGGGGAGAGCACACACAAAGCAGTTTGCAGGGATAGACTGACATAAGATATGGATCAGCAACCTTCAGCCGTCGAGAAACGACAACTCCCAATGCGTACACCTGTATGCTTGTTTTCAGAATTCCTATAGAAATAAATGGAGCATTCTGGGTGTAGTAGTAGTTTTGCAACCGCTGGTGTTGCGGAGGTTGCTCACCCCCCCCCCCCCCCATTTTGTGAACTGTGTGCAAGTGTAGAGAGAAGACGGATCATGACAAACTCTGCAGGAGGAGGGAGGGGGAATAACACACTCCTCAGCATCATTGGCTGTCCGTACAAGTAAGGCTACTTTCACACTTGCGTTCGGAGCGGATCCGTCTGGTATTTGTACAGACGGATCCGCTCCTATAATGCAAACTATAGTATCCGTTCAGACGGAACCGTCTGCATTTATATTTTACTAAAAAAGTCTAAGTACAATTTGTATTCAGACGGATCCGTCCAGACTTTACATTAAAAGTCAATGGGGGGCGGATCCGTTTGAAAAATGCACCATATTGTGTCACCTTCGAACGGATCCGCCCCCATTGACTTCCATTGTAAGTCTGGACGGATCCGTTTGCCTCCGCACGGCCAGGCGGACACCTGAACGCTGCAAGCTGCGTTCGGGTGTCCGTCTGCTGAGCGGAGCGGAAGCCAAGCGGAGCCATACTGATGCATTCTGAGCGGATCCGCATCCACTCAGAATGCATTAGGGCTGGACGGATCCGTTCGGGGCCGCTTGTGTGTGAGAGCCTTCAAACGGAACTTGCAAGCGGAGCCCCGAACGCAAGTGTGAAAGTAGCCTAAGACTGCAAGTGCATTTACATTCCCGGAATGAAAGTGTGGTGATACTTGAGAGCTAGTGAAGACGGCAGCATCCTGGACTGCATGGCCATTATGTATAAGATTATTATTATTATTATTATTATTATTATTATACAGGGAGTGCAGAATTATTAGGCAAGTTGTATTTTTGAGGATTAATTTTATTATTGAACAACCATGTTCTCAATGAGCCCAAAAAACTCATTAATATCAAAGCTGAATATTTTTGGAAGTAGTTTTTAGTTTGTTTTTAGTTTTAGCTATTTTAGGGGGATATCTGTGTGTGCAGGTGACTATTACTGTGCATAATTATTAGGCAACTTAACAAAAACAAATATATACCCATTTCAATTATTTATTTTTACCAGTGAAACCAATATAACATCTCAACATTCACAAATATACATTTCTGACATTCAAAAACAAAACAAAAACAAATCAGTGACCAATATAGCCACCTTTCTTTGCAAGGACACTCAAAAGCCTGCCATCCATGGATTCTGTCAGTGTTTTGATCTGTGCAGCAGCAACCACAGCCTCCCAGACACTGTTCAGAGAGGTGTACTGTTTTCCCTCCTTGTAAATCTCACATTTGATGATGGACCACAGGTTCTCAATGGGGTTCAGATCAGGTGAACAAGGAGGCCATGTTATTAGATTTTCTTCTTTTATACCCTTTCTTGCCAGCCACGCTGTGGAGTACTTGGACACGTGTGATGGAGCATTGTCCTGCATGAAAATCATGTTTTTCTTGAAGGATGCAGACTTCTTCCTGTACCACTGCTTGAAGAAGGTGTCTTCCAGAAACTGGCAGTAGGACTGGGAGTTGAGCTTGACTCCATCCTCAACCCGAAAAGGCCCCACAAGCTCATCTTTGATGATACCAGCCCAAACCAGTACTCCACCTCCACCTTGCTGGCGTCTGAGTCGGACTGGAGCTCTCTGCCCTTTACCAATCCAGCCACGGGCCCATCAAGACTCACTCTCATTTCATGAGTCCATAAAACCTTTGAAAAATCAGTCTTGAGATATTTCTTGGCCCAGTCTTGACGTTTCAGCTTGTGTGTCTTGTTCAGTGGTGGTCGTCTTTCAGCCTTTCTTACCTTGGCCATGTCTCTGAGTATTGCACACCTTGTGCTAGGGGTGGGCGGTATAGGCGATATAGGCGATATGCGATATGAATTTGGGCCACGATATGGATTTTCGCCATATCGCCTATATCGCCGGACCGCGATATGATCATTTTCTCCTGAGCCGGCCGGCACAGCAGAGGGAGGAGGAGGGAGTCCCTCCCTCCCCACTGTGCGCGGCTGCCGCTGAACACCAATGAGGACAGAGTAGGAGGAGGAGGGGAGGGACTGTGGCCACTGCGCCACCAATGAATGTGCCGGCCATATCCCACAGGGTCCCCCTCCTCCCCCCCATCATTGGTGGCAGTTTGCCGTTCCGATCGGAGCCCCAGCAGTGTAATGCTGGGGCTCCGATCGGTTACCATGGCAGCCAGGAGTCACGCTGCTGAAGTCCTGGCTGCCATGGTATGTTAGTGAGCAGAGAGCAGCGCATTATACTCACGTGCGCTGTGGCCGCCGGTCGCTGCTTCTTCTGTCTGTGCGGCGGATTGCTAATGCTTACAGCATTAGCAATGCGCCGCACAGACCTATGAGAAGGAGCGACCGGCGGCCACAGCGCACGTGAGTATAATGCGCTGCTCTCTGCTCACTAACATACCATGGCAGCCAGGACTTCAGCAGCGTGACTCCTGGCTGCCATGGTAACCGATCGGAGCCCCAGCATTACACTGCTGGGGCTCCGATCGGAACGGCAAACTGCCACCAATGATGGGGGGGAGGAGGGGGACCCTGTGGCCACTGCCACCAATGATTAATACGTTGCGTTGCGTTACCAGAGGGGACATATCAGAGGCTGGGGAAGGGGGACATATCAGAGGCTGGGGAAGGGGGACATATCAGAGGCTGGGGAAGGGGGACATATCAGAGGCTGGGGGAGAAGATCAGAGGCTGGGGAAGGGGGGCAGATCAGAGGCTGGGCAGATCAGAGGCTGGGGGGGGGCAGATCAGAGGCTGGGCAGATCAGAGGCTGGGCAGATCAGAGGCTGGGCAGATCAGAGGCTGGGGGGGGGCAGATCAGAGGCTGGGGGGGGCAGATCAGAGGCTTGGGGGGGGCAGATCAGAGGCTGGGGGGGGGCAGATCAGAGGCTGGGGGGGGCAGATCAGAGGCTGGGGGGGGCAGATCAGAGGCTGGGGGGGGGCAGATCAGAGGCTGGGGGGGGCAGATCAGAGGCTGGGGGGGGCAGATCAGAGGCTGGGGGGGGGCAGATCAGAGGCTGGGGGGGGCAGATCAGAGGCTGGGGGGGGGGGCAGATCAGAGGCTGGGGGGGGGGCAGATCAGAGGCTGGGGGGGGGGCAGATCAGAGGCTGGGGGGGGGCAGATCAGAGGCTGGGGGGGCAGATCAGAGGCTGGGGGGGGCAGATCAGAGGCTGGGGGGGGCAGATCAGAGGCTGGGGGGGGCAGATCAGAGGCTGGGGGGGGCAGATCAGAGGCTGGGGGGGGCAGATCAGAGGCTGGGGGGGGGGCAGATCAGAGGCTGGGGGGGGGCAGATCAGAGGCTGGGGGGGGGGCAGATAAGAGGCTGGGGGGGGGGCAGATAAGAGGCTGGGGGGGGGGGGCAGATAAGAGGCTGGCGCCGGGCAGATAAGAGGCTGGCGCCGGGCAGATAAGAGGCTGGCGCCATGGTCAGCTCCCTGCTGTTGTGTGTACTATGCACAGGGCAGCAGGGAGAGTGTAAAGTCCTATTCACCCTAATAGAGCTCTATTAGGGTGAATATGACAAGGGTTCTAGCCCTTAATGAGGCCAATAGTTAATAAATAAAAAGTAAAAAAAAAAAAATATTTAAACCCCCCCCCCCCCAATATAGAAAACAATATATCGCAATATATATCGCATATCGCACATGCTTAAAATCATATCGCAATATAGATTTTAGGCCATATCGCCCACCCCTACCTTGTGCTTTTGGGCACTCCAGTGATGTTGCAGCTCTGAAATATGGCCAAACTGGTGGCAAGTGGCATCTTGGCAGCTGCATGCTTGACTTTTCTCAGTTCATGGGCAGTTATTTTGCGCCTTGGTTTTTCCACACGCTTCTTGCGACCCTGTTGACTATTTTGAATGAAACGCTTGATTGTTCGATGATCACGCTTCAGAAGCTTTGCAATTTTAAGAGTGCTGCATCCCTCTGCAAGATATCTCACTATTTTTGACTTTTCTGAGCCTGTCATATCCTTCTTTTGACCCATTTTGCCAAAGGAAAGGAAGTTGCCTAATAATTATGCACACCTGATATAGGGTGTTGATGTCATTAGACCACACCCCTTCTCATTACAGAGATGCACATCACCTAATATGCTTAATTGGCAGTAGGCTTTCGAGCCTATACAGCTTGGAGTAAGACAACATGCATAAAGAGGATGATGTGGTCAAAATACTAATTTGCCTAATAATTCTGCACTCCCTGTAGACCTCACATCAAGCATGTACTGTTCTAGCTTTTTTATTTACTGGATTAGTGCCAGTGCCTGTTGAGTCATTATTTTACTTCCATTGATGCGTGCCACATAATAATGTGGCCCCTGTGGGGGCAAGGATACATTTTGGAGTCAAATAACTCCAGTGCATGCTATGTGAGCATGACCTGAAGCCCACAGTGTGGCACGTCAGTGATGACATGCTGTGCATGGGGCAGGGGCACCCTACGGAGGTACTGTGCTTGTGCTGATGCACTTACACATGCACTGTTGTCCGTGAATTTTTTTCAGTTCATCCTAAAACTCTGCATACTGTGTTGATCTAGAAGAGTTGGAGCATTCTGGGAAATGTAGTTATTTGACTGAGGGGAGGGGAGCACCATATGCGCTTTTTTTGAGGTGGCCTTTTTTTAGTCACACAGATGGGGAAATTTATCTAAAGTGTCGAAAGGGAAAACTGTCTTAGTTGTGCATAGCAACCAATCAGATTCAGCCTTTAAAGACTATGTACACCTTTGGGGGCATTTTTTTTCCCATTATTGCATTGTACCCATTTTGAGCTAAAAATCATTTTTTTCAATTAGTCTTTATTAAAATTATGGAACCCTTTTTTGTGTACAGAGCTGCAGGGTGGATTTGATTTAAATCAAACTGATTTAAATCCCGATTTTAAATCACTAGTCCTAGTTTTAATCCTAGTTTTCTACATAAAGACTAATTCTTGCTGGTATAACTTATAATATGCAAGTAGATGAAGATTTTTAGAATAACAACTTTTCATATTAGTTTGATTAGGTTGATTCTGCATTCATAGGTTTGTAGAAGTTAGGGTTAAGGTCTTTTTCTCAACTCTGTTCATGTTATAACATTTTTGCTGTGAAGAAGAGGCATGTGATCTCTGCTGAGTCAAATTACGTTTTGAGAACTGCATAAGTAAGCCAAGCATCTGTGATAATATCTTGTAGGCAGAGAAACTGCCTAATAATCTTACAAAAACCTCTGGAAGAGCATGACATTGTGAATGGATTAATGGAATTTATTTACCAAAAAAATTAAACATATACAGCCTTATTCTACATAATTAAAAAACGAATCTTTATTTCATGATGGAATAACCTTTGGATGGTAATATATTTTCCTCAAAGTATTTTATATAAAAAAATCTGATTTAAATAAAAAAACTATTTATTTATTTATATTTTTTTATTTAAAAATAAAATAAAAAAAATCATTGTTTTTTTTATCCACCCTGCAGAGCGGAGATGCTGAAGTAGCAGCCTGTGGATTTTCTGTCTTTTCCGTCACCTGGGGAGCAGACGGGCTCCTTATCTCTGCTCTTTGACCTTATAAACACTCATTATAGCTCAGTTCTTATCTTACTGATAATGATGTGGCTTAAATCAGTGTTTTTGATGTCTTAGTAGTTTAGAGATTAGGTGATTAGATGACCAGCACATAGTGAAAGTACCAATTACACAACTTGAAAAACAGTTAACCCTTTGTGACAGAGAAGCTCAATATTTTTAATAAAGGCCAATTGAAAATTTGTAGCCAAAAAAGAGTAACATGCAATCGTAAAACAAAAATTACCTCCAAAGGTGTACATAGCCTTTAACTTTCCAAAGGAGCCCTGAAAAATAAAAGATGGGATCTGATTGGTTGCCATGGGCATGTAAGGCTACTTTCACACTGCCGCACAGACTGATCCGCACCGATAATACAACCGCATGCATCTGTTCAGAACGGATCCGTTTGTATTATCTTTAACATTGCCAAAACTGATCCGTCTTGAACACCATTAAAAGTCAATAGAGGACGAATCCGTTTTCTATTGTGTCAGTGAAGACGGATCCGTTTGGCTCAATTTCGTCAGACGGACACCAAAACGCTGCAGGCAGCCTCCAGAGTGGAATAGAGACGGAACGGAGGCAAACTGATGTATTTAGAATGCATTAGGGCAAAACTGATCCGTTTTGGACCGCTTGAGAGCCCTGAACGGATCTCGCAAACGGAAAGCAAAAACGCAAAAGTAGCCTAAGCCAGTTTTCCTTTCCTTTCCTCCGGGGTAAAAAAAATGGCACTACAAAAAAGCCGGTGTGTACCGTGTTTGCTATTTCCCGTAGACTTCCATACAACATCTACAGCTGGTGTTCTGTTACACCACTGCAAAAATGGCAGCAGAACAAAAGACGCATCAAACAGCTACAAAAGCACAAACCCCCCCTCAAAACCTGTGTGTGAACCCACCTAAAGAAGATGAAGGAAACAGATGAAGCGTAGACGAGTGCAGATGGAGAGGATCGTTTCGGCTCTGTTCGAGGTGGAATCCAGTGAGCGCTTTTCATGGTGGTCGGTGGTCGTAGCTTAGGTTTAGTGCAGGGCGGGGTAGATAGGCTTCATTGGGCTGCATTTACCGCTGGCGTGATGGATGGGGTTTGTATTACGCGGTTCCTTCATTAATGTGGTCATATTTTAAGTTTTAAGAAATAGTGCGCAGCTGTCGGAGCGCTTCCCTCTGCCGCCGTTATCTTGTCTTGCACAGCTCGAGATGGAACACTTAATTGACACAGTAATGTGGAGTGTATTTTCAGGACTTCTAATAAATTAAATACTGCGGCAATTAATTAAAATGAGCAATTACGCCCTCCAACTAGCAATTACCAGACTGTGAGATGAAACCGCTGGGTATGCTCATCGTGCTGCTCATAGATCCCTGCTGGAAAAAGAGACCTGCTGTGTGCGCGCAGCCCTTGAGCCTAACCCTTGTGGAACTAGAAGTCCCAGCACACCCTGTTAGTCTCTCACTGGTGCTTCTGGAAACATTATGATGTCTGTAGGACCTTCAAGTATTCCCAGGCACACCGTAAATGCCTGATAGTTGTGGGTCTTGGTCTGGCCCTTGGGACCCTCACCTATCAGGAGAACAGGGCCCCCGTGACCCGTGTTTGCAGCTCCTATAGAGATGTTTAACATGGCAGTACCTTTTTTAAGGGGCATTTCCTCACAGATGTAAAATGTCAGGCAATTGCTGACATGGACTTTTTTTTTTTTTCTTCTGATTTCTTGACCCTCTTTGCTACCCTGGAGCAGTGCTGCGGCTTCCATCTCCAGCGCATACGCAGTGGATGGAGACGTGTACTCTGATGTCTATTTCCGACACTAGAGTCGCTGCAAAACTGATGATCAGTGGAGTCTCAGGAGTCGGACCCCCACCGATCTGATATTGATGACCCATCCCAAGGATTCCTCATCAATACCGCAGTCCCAGAAAACACTTTTAATGTTAACCCCGTCCGTAATTCCGTATAAAAAGTTGTTACGTTCAGATTATTTTCCTTATCCTAAATTACAGCCTGTCGTCTTGTTTTGAGCTGCATTTACAATGGACAGACTTCAGAGCTGTGATCTCCCAGCATTCCTTGCTCACTCGATGTGTTCACAGTTCTTGTTTTGCTTTTAAAATAATCTCCTGCATTGCCATCTGACCTGTATTTGTTGGCAAGCTTGCTGACTGTTTCCAGTAGCACTCGGCATATTTGTGACTCTAATGCTGGACTGTATTCCAGGGTGCGGCTAGGTATTGTATCCTTGTGAAAAGAAAGTGTGTAAATTCCATGTATGTATAACCAGGGGTAGATCTAATCAACTTGCCCATCTTTACCTAGGTATTCTCAACCCATCTCGCATGTCTTTTATGTCCACTCTTACCTCTCGTGTCCCGCGTCTTTTTCAGCACCCCTGCAACGCTGGAGCAGAACTATGTGGTCTGTGATCTCCCCCAGAAGATAAATCTCTTGTTCTCATTCGTGAGGAACCACCTGAAGAAGAAGAGCATAGTCTTCTTTTCCAGCTGTAAAGAGGTAAGGTCATGGTAGTCAGCTGGTAGATTATGGAGGCGCTGTTCCAAAAGGGTAGGGACTTCGATACACCTTACACAGTACAGGGCCGTCCACCGAACACTCGTTCTGCACTGGGCCGGACTACAGTAACCGATGGAAGAGAGCAGCACCATGTTTGGTCAGAGCAGTGGGATTTTGAGGGTCTCGGCTATTTCATCAGCCCATTTTATATGTAGTCTTCTCATCGCATCCTACTCCTTCTATCTTAATCAAGAATGAGCAGCAGTGCGCGTCTTATCCTGATGCAGTAGATTTATAGTGTAGTCTTTAGTTTCCTCCTCTTATAATGAAGTACGTTGTAGAATATGCATTGAACAACATCTTCTAATAATGAGGCATCTTCTGCAGTGACTCAGAAGGTCCTGTTCGGGGGTATATCTAGAGTAGGTTCAGAGGTAGCAGTCACACCTAGAAGTTAGGCAGCGGCCTTCTCAAACAGCGGCTCGGCGGGGGTCCCGAGTGTCGGACCCCCGCCGATCAGAAGCTGATGATCTATCCTATCAGTTTAAACAAAGTGCAGAACCCCTTTGAGGATCCATGAATCTCGTTCAGGTCTTGTCATGACCTCTGGTTGGGCCAAGATTGTCCATACGAATGAGGCCTTGATGTAATTCCCTTTCTTCATTAGGTGCAGTACCTGTTCCGAACTTTCTGCAGATTGAGGCCAGGTATCCCTATATTGGCCCTACATGGCAAACAGCAGCAAATGAAGAGAATGGAAGTCTATACTGACTTTGTGAGGAAAAAGGCGGCAGTGCTCTTCGCCACTGACATTGCAGCTCGAGGGCTAGGTATGTATTGAGGTATCATGGCCTCCGTGTCAGTTATTGAAATAATGCCCTATAAATAACTTAGATATTCTATCACAGTCGTCTGCAACCTGTAGCTCTCCAGCTGTTGCAAAACTACAACTCCCAGCATGTTGTTCTTGACAGTAGCATGTTATTCTTGGAGCTGTCATTTTGCAGCAGTGGGTTGGAGACCGCGGAGTATAAATGTATAGCCTTTCTGACAATTGATAAATAGTGTGCGGTCATCAAGCAGTTGTCAGGTTTAGAACACACCTTTTTAAATCCTCTATTTGGGATTCTGAGTTAATAGACCAGGGTCCACTAATCGGAAGCCTCATCTACTAGCCATAGCAGAGCGGGACTACAGAATGTGAGGACTTGTCCTAGCCTACATTACACAGACAGCCGGTTTAGATGGGCTCTGTGTAATACTGCACTTCCCCTCTGGTGACGCTGCAAGGAATGTTAACACTTTCTGCTCGGGTCGCCCACAGATATCACATGGGGGTCTCAGCAGTAGGACATTTGTGATCAGCTTTTTGTCTGAAGACCCCTTACTTATGGCGGGCCTACGGCCACACCACCCTGAACACGCCCCATCTCGACTTATGGTGGTCACTTCCATAAAAGTGAATAGAGAGCACTGTGTGGCCCCATCTTTATTCATGTCCTCCAGGACCCAGTGGCTGAGGCTGTCTTACCAGCAGGTATGGGGGTTGGGGACCCCATACTCCATATAGGTGCCAGTTCCAGGGATGGAACCAGATATTTAAAGGGGTTGTCTCACTTCAGCAAAAGGCATTTATCATGTAGAGAAAGTTAATAAGAGGCACTAATGTTCTGTGATTGTCCATATTGTCTCCTGGCTTGGTTCATTTTTCCATCACATTGTACACCGCATGTATACAGGAGTCATGACCACACAGCAATCCAGCATTAGTGGTCGTGCTTGCACACTATAGAAAAAAGTGCGGGCTTATGCGCACTCCCGCGCTCAGCCATCAGAGTGGCCTGTGCTTTTTCCTCTAGTGTGCAAGCACGACCACCACTGCTGAATTGCAGGTTGGTCATAACCAGTGAGTGCTTGCAGCTTACCAAGCACAGCGCTGTCCATTCTATAGTGGCTGTGCTTGGTATTGCATAGCGGGCCCATTTGGACTGAACCGCACCTGGGCCACGTGACTGGTGAATGGTGACACCACTGGCCTAGGTGAATGAATGGTGACACGGAGTGCCGAGGTGTCTTCAAACAGCTGATTGGCAGGAGTGCCGGGAGTCAGACCTGCTGCCGATCTGATATGACCTATCCTGAGGATAGGCCATCAATATCAAATTCCCGGAAACCTATTTAACATGTGAGTTTCCAAGTAACTTTACGATAACTGAAAATCAGCGCGTCTGTCATTGTGCTCTGCTGCCCTCGGAGCGGACAACATGAGGAACCTGATAGGATCACTTTAAAGCGACCCTTCAGTCTAAACCTAAAATTTGACAGTACATCACACACGTATAGTCGCCATACCTGCTGCCTGGTCCCCTTTCTGATTCCTTTCAAGGTGGCTGCCACCATCTCGGACTTCTCCATGTCCCCCTCCACTGCTCTTGTATGACTGCATGGGGGAAGTCTGAGCGTGTGGCCCCGGCCCCTCCAGCACGGGGACCAGAATAGAGGCAGCAGGGGAAGAGCGGTGACTCCAGGTATGTTGACTATTCATGTCTCATAGTCAAATGTTAGGTCTGGAACAGGGTCACACATCTTGGCCCTGTGATTATTAGTTATCACATGGAGGGGAACCTGGAGAACGCTGATCATCAGCGCACCGGTGGGGCGGGGTTGATGGAGACCTTCAGTATATACAGTAGTTGGACAGTGTTATAATACATTGCTCGTCATGTACTGCCTCGATATTGCTGTCAAAAACTTGGCCTGTCTTCTATACCAGTATAGGCTCCGTCACCAGAATCGCTGCCTTATGCAATAAGTCTTATGTGTTGTATGTCATTGTTTACCCTTAGATTTCCCAGCAGTGAACTGGGTGCTGCAGCTGGACTGCCCTGAGGATGCGAACACCTACATACACAGGGTTGGCAGAACGGCCAGGTAACGTTTACTGTTTTATTAAGATACAGCTTGATTTGTGGTCTGAAAAATTATCAAATAGATTTGTAAGAATCCATTCATTCATCAAACGGAGTTCTTGAGCTTGCGAGCAGCTGTCCCCACTGCTCAAGAGGCTCCCCCCTCCTTGGTTGACAATCCCAGACATCTCGCCCGGACCAGTCAATCGCGTGCCCATGCTGCTTCTCCGAGTAGCAGAGAAAGCACAGTGGCTCTGCTGCTACCACCGGATCAGCAACTGCACCACTACACCACCTGGTAGCAGCAGCACAGTCCTGCGCTTGCGCTGCTACCCAGAGCGAGTGCATGGATAGTCAGGGCTGAACAAGATGTCCAGCTCTATCCGTCAAGGAAGATGAGGGGAGCCTCTTGAGCAGCGGAAGCAAAATTCTCTCAATCTGTATTTATAGCCATAAAAGTATGCTAAAAATGTCAAACCTGGGTCTGGTCTTAAAGGTAATTGGATCGCAATCCTGAGCTGCATTTACAAATCTGAAGACTTCACAGCTGTACTCTCCCAGCATTCCTTGCTGTCTCAATGTGTGCTTGTTCCAGTGAAGACTATTAGTGATGAGTGAAGTGAGATTCAGATGCTTCGCTCAAAACTTTGGATTAATACTGTATGGAGATCCATCTCCGTACAGTATTAAAATGTATGGGCTCTGATGAGCCGGAGTCGCGAGTGACTTTGTTGAATAACTTTGGTTCCAAGGTACTAGTCAGAGTTCGGTTTCAAATTTTAAAGTGGTTTTTGTGCTCCTGTCTTTGTTTTTGTTATATTATTTTTCCACTTTAAAGCCTATGTACACCTTTGGGGGCATATTTTTTTTATTTTATTATTCCATTATACTTATTTTGAGTTAAAAATATTTTTTTTAAATTGGTCTTGGAATATGGAATCCTTTTTTCTGTACAGAGCTGAGATGCTCTACTAGCAGACGGACTCCTGCTCTCATTATAAACACCCATTATAGCTCAGGTCTTATCTTACTGATAATAATGTGGCTTAAATAAGTGTTAATGACTAGGTATGAGCAAATCGACTTCGGAAGAAACATCCGTAGTTGATTCACATGAAACTTTGTTTCAATACTGTACGGAGCGACCGCTTCGTACAGTATTAGAATGTATTGGCTCTGATGAGCCGAAGTTATTACTTCGCGAAGTCTTGCGAGACTTCACATAAATACTTCAGAAAATAATTTAGGGTCCATTCACACGTCCGTAAGTGTTTCGCGGATCCGCACATCGCTGGCACTATAATAGAAAATGCCTAATCTTGCGGACAAGAATAGGACATGTTCTATTTTTTCGTGGAAACGGAAGCAAGGATGAGGAAGTGCGGATCCGCAAATGCTGATGCGGACAGCACATTCGGGCCCTATTGAAAATGAATGGGTCTGCACCTGTTCCACAAAATTGCAGAACGGATGCGGACCCATTTTGCGGACGTGTGAATGGACCCTTATACTGTAAAAAAACATTTCCTGAACTCTGGGTTGGTTCCAAGGATCCGACTATATTGTTTGTTGTCTGTTACCATAGAGACGCTTAGATTTGCACAGGAGCTGTAGGAACAAAACAATAGAAAACCTTTAATAAAAAATATTACAAAGCAAATGTGTCTAACTATGGAGAGAACCAAGCCTGTCCTTCATATGAATGCTCTTTTATTAGCCCTTTTTTTCATTGTCTTTTTCTGAACCAGAAAGACAACTCGTGGATATATAGGGCTCATGTATATAACTAGTGGAAAATTACCATTCTCCCGATGCGATTACAGCTCGGGTGCCTCGCCTCCTCGCCGTCACTAGAGGGCAGTAAAGGCTAAATTAGTAAATTTCCTCTGAAGCCTATTGTCATTTGATCACTGCGTCCAGCTGGAAAATGCCGGTGTCGTCACAGTGTAACGTTTCTGTTGGTAGCTGCGGCTCCTGAGAACGGTTTGCATTGTGTTGGATGTTCCTGTCCCTCTTGTATGTAATTCAGTGCAGATAAAGCCAGATATATAATCACCGTTAGAAGATTATAGTGTTTGATACCAGGTCCGGGGGCCTGCAGGCACAGTGGTGCATTATACTTAAACCTGGCATTCGTCTCAATAACTCGCTGTTTGTCCTCGTTAGGTACACGACTATGTAATATCGCTAGTAATGTAAGGAAAGTTATGTGCTCGGTCCTTGCCCCCAATTCTCCATAGCCTGCATTCACATGTAGTTCTCTTCTGTCCTCTACACAGACCCATGCGGTCGGTCAGAGGTGGATTTTCCATAGACCCTACAGGGAAATTTCCCGGTGGGCTGATGCCTAGGAAGGCCACCCAAGCTCTCCTCCCGGGAGCCAGTCGGGCACGTAATGATCTGATTCTCTCCTGCGCACCTGTTCAGCAGCCGCAGCTGCCCTCCTGAATTCAACTGTATCGGCATCTTCAGGACAGCAATACAGTTCAATACTGTGGCACAGGTGGCGGTATTTTGTGCTGCTCTGTAGTATTTGGTTCAGCTGGGGCGGTATATTGCTCTGCACTAGGGTACTGCTGGCCCTGCCTACTTCTTTTGCCCCTGACTAATCATGTTGCCTTGCCTTCTGTCACTTTGGACCCTCCTGCAACATGGGGCCACTTTTATGTTTTTTCCCAGGGCCACTTTTAGTTTCCAGTCCGCCCTGCGGTTTGTGCTTTTGAGGCATTACATTCTCTGGACCCACAATTTCTGGAGTCAGAAAAAAGGGGGGAAAGATATTGTTCTAACTTGTAAAATCGGAGGTAAAGTATGGGTCCATAAATCTCTGTCCCAATTTCTGTTTCAGTTGTCCCTCAGTCTGCAAAATCTGTCTAAACTGTTCAGTGACTTATAAACTGGACAGGACCTTTTTATAAAGTTTTTTTTTTCCCCTTCATAGCAGTGTAAGTCCGCATTCTGATCTGTCGAGCTGCTCCGGTTGCCTGATCCAGCCCTCGGCCGGACCAAAAACCTCTGCATGCAATGTCTGGCTGAAAACCAGGATTTATGCCAGAAAGCTGCCGGATCACCGCTGGATCCCGTTATAAGGGTGCAGCTGACACCGGAAACTGTACAGAAGATGTGAAGGCGATCCTCTTATTTATCTAATGCAGCTTAGACAACAGGATATTTCTAATGAAAACTATAGTGTGTGTACAGCTCCTGTGCAGACCTAGGAGTCTCCTCTGCTTCAGACCTTGTGTTATCTGATCCTGTTCTTTGTGTGTGTGTGTGTATAGATAGAGAGAGATAGATAGATCTATCTATCTAATATATAGTGTTTGCGCTATATAAGATCAGATAACTGGTACATACTTTTGCTATAGGGCCTCATGAATTTAGGAGTCTCCTATAGCCTGTAGATATTTCAACATCTATCATCGCAGCACAGAGGATTTGAGAGAACGAACTTCATGAAATATTCAATCAATATGACTAATCAGGCTTTCTAGTAAAGATGATGGGAGTTATCTGCTCCGTGTTGTGGCGTGTCACCACTCGCTGGCCGCATTCTGTGATTTGTCCACCGTTTCTGCAGCCTCCAGGCATAGCATGCGGCCTCTTGTTACAAGCAGACGAGGAGAGCCGGTCACTGGCCGCGGTAGAGCTCCTAATTATGGGGATGCTCGGGTTCCGGTTGTCACTGCAGGATCAAGAGAAGGAAATCTTGGTCATGCACCTAGGAATTGCTCTGGTGAAGCCGCTTGCTGGAGTAAAACTCATTTTTTTTTCTTGTTTAAATGGGCCTTTTTTTTATCAGGGATTTATTTTTTTACTCTTAACATTCAGAGAAAACAGTTTTTCAGTTGTTGTACATTTTTATTTCGACAGTACTCTACTATTAAAAATCGCATCCCAAATTATGGCCCCATGTAGACCTCCAATTCAGATAGGTAATTCATTCTGCTGCTGTGAGGGGGAGATTTTATCTTCTAGTATAATAGTCAATTGTAGAATTGGGATAACAGCATCTTAGCTCTATAGTTCTCTTGGTAGGCCTAGATACTGCAAAAAAGTCCAAATGGAGTAAAATCAATGGTTCTTTATTTCTTCATGTAAACAAGTAATCCCCCTGCATCGGGTCGTCTTCATGGGTTCATAGTATAAAGTATTCGGATACAGGCATGTCACTGCTTTTTAAGCAAAAAGGGGAGAATGAAATTAATTGAAAATGTTAAGGCCTGCAGTGCAGGTGTAGGGTACAATGTAGATAATATTAACTCTTGATGTGCATGCCTGTGGCTGAAGACTGACTTGTACGAAAAAATATATATGAGTAAATAATGTAATATAATGACACGATGTAAAATAATGCAGGAATGAGAAGCATCTGTATTAATAATGTCATAAAATATCTATGATAATTCATTCCATAAGGGTGAGCAGTGTTTAAGGTAAAAATCCAGAAAGCTTCTCTCTCCAGTAATCATTTTTTTGAAACTACCCCCTGGCTTGTATAATTTTACTTTTTCTATACCAATTAAACTGAGGGACGCAACCTTACTGTTATGTTGTTCCAAAAAGTGTTCAGATCAGACCCCAAGCTCCATCGGACCTCAGGTCATACCTCAATTCCTCCTCAGATAAGACCCCCAAGCTCCATCAGAACTCGGATCAGACCTCAGATAACAACCCCATGTGCCATTAAAAAAAAAAACGTAACCACTCCTGCTCTGGACTGGGCTGACGCACCCCACTTCCTAGCCTTCCGCAGGCCCTGCACTGTGACCTGTTACACAGCGTCAAGACATAGTGCGCGCCTACATCCACTATGTCTTGACGCTGTATGCAGTCAGGACACGCGCACTGCGGTGTGCGGAAGATGACCAGGGGCAGGCGAGTACAGCTAGCACAGCGCTTCACTCACTGTTCCCTACTCCTCCTGCATGCTGATGCATTTGCACTATAAGATGCACTGTGATTTTCCCTCGCACTCCTAATTTTTTTTTTTTGGTGGGGTGCATATTATAGTCCAAAGAATAAGGTCGTTTCTGATTTACATATTTATTTTTATTTTTTATATATTGTCACTGGGGGAGATTTATCAAGACGGGTGTGAGGGAAAAGCTAGTCTAATTGCTATAGCAACCAATCTGACATTTTTTCAGAGCTGTTTTAGAAAATGAAAAGATCAATCTGGTTGCTCTGGGCAGTTTTCCTTTGCACCTATGTCTTTTAATTTATTAACCTTTTTTAATACCTCTGCTTACTGTAGAATGGGTTGATTTATTTTTTCTTTGGGCGTTTGCGACCAATTGGATGTTATGAAAGAGCACTGGTAGTGTTGTTGTTTCATTTTTGCGCCTGATGAACATTGCGAATGGTTGTATCCGTGTTTGTCATACTATCAGCCAAATGCACTGCTGTATGGTCATCTACCTGACAGTCTTTCAGTCTTTGGGTTCATTGGGAACCCCACCTTTCTCAGGAACATAGATCTCTGGCCACCACCTCCAGGCGGAGAATGACTCACGTCCGCGGCTCTCTTCATTCACTTCTATGGGGGTCACAGAAACAGCTGAGCGCGCTGAAAGCTACGTCTAGGGGCGATTATGCCGCAAAACCTGGATCCACTAGCATTGTACTGTGATTTGGCGCAGAAGTCGATCTATTGACTACTATAGGGAGAGTGTTGTGTGCAGTAATCACTGGGAGGAGGAGGAGGTGCGCATTCCCCGCCACCTCTGTTACCTGTGCTCTCTGCCTCCATATTTATTAAAGAGATGTTACCTTTCATTGTGATGATGGTGAGATGACTGCTGACCCTGCCCATTGTGTACATAGTACTAGCTGAAAAGAAATCTTTACAAAACCGGAAATGTTGACCTGCAATAGTCAGCATGAATGGAAAAAACTTTTTTTTCCAAAACATATTTATTAATTAACATTACAGCAGTACAGTGGTACCCTTAGGGGGCATTCACGCAACCATATTTTTGATCTTTTCCAATGGGGCAGCACCGTGTCCTATCCACATCTGTGTCTCCATTCCATGGCCCACAAATAAAATAGAACATGTCATATTTTCCTTTTTGCGTATAAGAATAGGCTTTGTTAGAAAAGGGTAGGACGTGCTGAGCCGCAAAATGCAGAACACATGCGGCCGGTATCTGGAGTGCAAAACGCATGCTGTCGTGGGAATGCCTCTTTTTGGTAAGAATACATACGGTAGTAAAGGGGTACTCTGGTTATATCACGTTATCCCTTATCCACAGGATAGGAGATAGCGGAGATCAGTGGGGGTCCAACTGCAGGGACCCCAACTGATTCGGAGAACAGGACCCCACGCCCTGTTGGTCTCCTGAAACGGAGCGTAAGCGCACTGCCGCTCCAGTCATCTTTATGGAACTGCCAAAGCGAAGCAGAGAACAGCGCTTGGCTATTTTCTGCAGTCCCATAGAGAGGCATGGCGCTCCAGTGCCCACGTTGGACTGGCCGCTCCACTCATTTTGTGGCCCCGCGAGGTACAGAGACCATTTCTTTTCAACCATCTCCTAGTTATCTCCCATCCTGTGGATAGGGGATCTCAGGATATAATTGGAGTACTCCTTTCAAGGCATTGATAGAATGATAAAAACAAAAAAAAATGAAATTACCTCTAAAATGTTCTCATCTTTCATTTCTGGGCCATGATGCGTCATCCACTCGTCTCCGAGCCCGGGCAAAGCTCCATCCCCTCTCACAATAGAAATTAGAATCAATCAGAACGCAAGTCAAGTTTAAAGAAAAGTCTTTTTGCCCGTATCCTCTGGTTGTGCACACGCTGTAATGTTCCTGAAATGTCAATTATGGCCACAAAGGATAATTATGAAGCAGATGCAGAACACAAACACCATAATTAAAGAGGAGAGGGAACTATGAATGTCATTGGTAAATGACGTGCGCGCGTTGTCCGTTATATAACGTCCTGTGATGTGTAAATGAGTGGCCGGGAACCAGTGGACTGGGCTTGGGATTATACTGGTGTTGTAGAGGCCGTCTTACCTCCCAACATGCCTTTAAATGAAAATTCTGGATTATCTTCTTTTTGGGAATCTGCAATGTGCCTTTCATCTGTTATTCCTCCTGGAAATATATGAATAAATTGACCCAGTCAGTGGTTCATGTCTCTACCATCTGACTTATTTTCCCCCCCCCCTTCCAATCACTGCAGTTTATTTCAGTGTGTAAAAGGACACGCCCTTGTGACGGAGCCAGTGATAACACTTTCAGGAGGAATAACAGAGGCGCGGCAGTGTAGAGTTTTTACAAATGGACGACAGGGGCCCGTTTAAGGGGTTATTTCGGCACAATTAAAATGCTGTTCTATGACCTGTAAGTGGTTAGTTTTTAGGGAATTTCTAACAGGATTTTGTTTTATTAATTGATTTTGTTGTTTTACTACCAAAATAGACCCCCAAAGTCCTGTAGCCATGTATGCGGTGTACGGATCCTGACAATACGCATCGAAGTGAGCACCGTACTGGAGGAAGGAAACGTCACTGCTCCGGCCTGTGCTCGCTCTGCATTGCACCGCGCAGTACACCCTGCTCCGCTGTGCTATGCCAGGCTTTAGCTGGGCAGAAGACTGACAGGCAGTAGCTCTGCACAGCACGTCGCTGCTCCGGCCTGTGCCTGGCATAGCACATCGGTGCAGGGTATACTGCAGAGCGAGCACAGGCCGGAGCAGTGATGCGTCGTCCCGCTACCGAAGCCTGAACTTTGGGGCCTGTTTTGCTAGTAAAACCATTAAATCAATTAATAAAATTATATAACAAAAATGATTTTAGGGCATTTGTAACCGTTTTAAAGCGAATCTGTCCTCAGATAACTTATTATAAATCCAACTTACATGCAAGAGGCGCACTCGTCAGTGCTTTGTAATGGCCCCATTGTGTAGAAACCGCCCTCGATGCTCCTGAGGCTCCGCCTCTTTCCTTGCTGCGACCCCACCACCCGGTGGTCTCCATTCCGAATGTGCTGCCACAAGACTTCAGGGCCAGGCGTGAGTACATATATATATATATATATATATATATATATATATATAAGTTTAGGTGCACTTTAGCCATTTGCAGGCCAGTAAACTGTCTTATACTTACCTCATTCATTTCTTTGTCGTTATCTGCTGATCTTCTGGCTGTTCCCTGGCGCTCCTGCTGTGCCCCTCTTCCTGCACCTGTTCTTGACATAGCAGGAAATGGCTGGGAATGGCGCTCAGCCAATCACTGGCTGCAGCGATGACCTCCCTCAACCAGTGATTGGCTGAGCGCCATTCCCAGCCATTTCCTGCTATGTCAAGAACAGGTGCAGGAAGAGGGGCACAGCAGGAGCCAGGGCACCTCCAGAACAGCAGCAGCAGGGTGAGTATAAGACTTTTTTTTTTTTTTTTTGGTATCCATTTTTAGGCCATGGATCAGTGTTGTGACTGTGCTGGAATACCCCTTTAAGTCCAAGCTCTTTTTCTGTGATTTCCCGCTGCCAGGGCTGCTGCATTTGACCACTGCTCATTGTTCTAAGACTACATGCACACGACCGTATGTGTTTTGTGGTCCGCAAATTGCATATCCGCAAAAAAATAAATAAAAAATGATCCTTTGTAACAATGCCTATCCTTGTCTGAAAAATGGACAATAATAGGACATGGTCTATTTTTTTGCGGGGCTACGGAGCAGACATACTGATTGAAATGAATAGGTCCGCATCCTATCCGCAAAAAAATAATAAAAGGAACGGACACGGAAACAAAATATGTTGGTGTGCATGAGGCCTTACAGCATGAATACTTTTGATGATGTCAATGTCTGCTCTGTGTCCTCACTTAGTTTTTTTTCTGTTCTCAGATACAAGGAGGGAGGAGAGGCTTTGCTGGTGTTGCTGCCCTCTGAAGTCAATGGGATGGTGCGACAGCTGAACGAGAAAAAGGTTCCAGTCAATCAGATCAAGTACGTGCTGCTGGGATCAATGAGGAATTTTCTGTTTAAAGGCAACCGATCGGTAGATTGATGCTGCTTACGTATTGCAATCTGTGAAGCCGATGCCCACAGCGGTGTTTGTAATGCGCAGGCGCCGGACAGAATTTCCTGGAGGGGGATGAATAACATCCCAGGGAGAGGAGAAGGGGGTTAGAGAGGAGCTATGTCCATCTAGTGCAGGCATGGGGAGAATCGTCTGCTCAGCCACCCCCTACTGGTGTCGATGGAGGTCCGACAAGTCAGCTGTTTTCAGCATGTGGCCAAAAATCTAAAGGGCTCGTCCCATGAAAAATATATTTTAAAATGTTCACACCAGCACCTAAATCTTAATACTTTTGTGATTACATGTAATTAAAGATTTTGTGTGTAGCCAGTGAGCTGTTCAATAAAATCTCTCCGTATAGCGCCACCTGCTGTCTGCTCTTTTTCTAAATTCTCTGTCCAGCTCCCTGAGGTTGACACACATGCTCAGTTCCATCCTTCAGCTGCAGCAGAAAGGACACGTCCCCTGAGCTGCCAGTCGGAAATAAATTGCAGCAATGAATGTGGAAATCTCTGGATCCATGTGAGGTGCAGGGCTGGTTCTTAGAGTTTATTAGAGATTTTCATGCGCTAGGATATCAGATTTTTGTGTTTTTACATAACCCCTTTAAGTGAATACGAGCTGAGCTACAGTACTTCGGCACGGCCACTTCTGCTTCTGGCTCCATCCTGTGTGCTTTCCTTCACTTCCGGGGTCCCCGTTCTCTAGATGGAATATGCTAGTGATATGCCATCCATGTCCGAGACGGGTCAACCCCTTTGAGGCTGAATTAAGATAAATGTATTGTATCTTCTTTACGTCCAATACTTCTATCATTTAAAGGGGTATTCTGCTAAACTGAAATTTAAAAAAAAATTGCATTATGGCTGCAAGCTGTGACCCATCCAGAACCCGTACCTACACATATAACCTGAGCTTCAGTTTACCTTGCAATCCATTTGTCTATCTCCTGTGTGGGGCCTGCAACACACTGAGAGCATCATGGCGCCTATTCTTCTTTCACAAGACTACAATCCCCACAATCCCTAGCTTTCCTGCTGTGAGTGTTGATGTTTTCTGATTGGCTGCCTGATATCACAGCCCAGTCACGCCCCCTCTTCTCAGTAATCACCAGCACACTGACACGCCCTTTGTTTCACAACACAATTAGCTAGAGAGTGGATAGTAACACACTGAGCATGCTCGACCTCACAAAGGCTCAGAACTACAGGTCAATGCCATGGTAATTTATGAGGAAACGCAGGGGGTGGCAGAGGAGAAAAATTACTTTTATAACCACTGAACGGTAAATATGTGAAATTTACATTATATTGGGTAATTATTGATGATGAATTAGTCTAAAACAGAAGTTATATTTATGGTAACCGGAATACCCCTTTAAATGGAAATACTTGGAGAAAGCACCAATCCATACATAAGAAAGATGTTCTGTATAAACCTAGTAAAATAAATGTCTGCAGTGATGATACCAGTCCCCGGGTTATAGCCCCCATCATCCATTACTTCAAGTACTCGGTAACAGATTAAAATGCTAATTGGCATTAATGGCTGCCTATTACAAGGGATTTTATAGTTATTATTCGTCCGTATTATTAAAACCAAAGAGATTTTTTCCCTTCAATTATTAAAATTTAAAACCCGGTAATAAGCTAAAAGCAGATCACACATTATCCACTAATTGGAAAACAAATTAAAAGTAAATTGGACTGAACAGCTGTATTGTGCTAGACGTCCTATTTATTAGAGTCCATTTCTTTGTCCCCTCTCTAGAATTAACCCCGAAAAGCTCCTCGATGTTCAAGGGCGACTGGAGGCGTTCTTGGCCCAGGAGCAGGAGATGAAAGAACGCGCTCAGAGGGTAAGTACGTCAGGGCTGAGGTAAGTCTCTGCCGTCAGAAAGTCGTAGAATAATTAAGAGGGCTCTATATTCTAAGTGGTCGCAAACGTGGGAAATATGCAAATGAGCATTCGTGTTTGAGTTCATTATGTTAAAGGGGTATTCCGGCAGTTGCCAGTGATGGTATTCTGCTGGAATATGGCGCCATGTCTCTGCACGGAGCAGCTCCAGTCCAGGTGAATGGGGCAGAGTCTGGACTGCCATAGCGCGGCAGATGGAAGGGGGGGGGGGGGGGGGGGCAGTTTTTGCTTAAAAATCAACTAGCAGAATTTGGATGCAATTTTTTTTTTTCTTATATATTTGTCTAATGGGGGAACTGTTGTGTTGATTATATTATTTGGAAAGAATTACAATTTCAGTAACAATGGCTAAAAATTACTCTGGAAGAAAAGTGATATTTTGGAAGTATGATGGGCAGTGTAGTTTCAGATTGTGGGTCGTCTCCGCTTCCTCACTTGGGGTTTCTTTTTTTCTTTTAGTGTTTCGTTTCCTATTTGCGATCTGTCTTTTTAATGAAGGACAAGGAAGTTTTTGACGTCTTCAAGTTGCCACTAGCACCGTATGCTCGGTAAGGGGCCCTTCTACGTGTGTTGAAATGATTTTGTGGTAGGTTTTTGGGATTGGCCTTTTTAAAGTCTATGGACTCCTTTTGGTGTCAATTGTACATTTTACTCATTTTTGGAAAAAAAAATTATATAATATTTTTTTTATATAATATATTTTTTTAAGTTGGTCTGCAGCCTTCACTTTCACTACATCTACAGACTTGCTCACTGCCTCACACTGAATACCTCATGGAGCTGCTCTGTAGCCTTTGTCTCTGAACTCCTGACAGCTCATAAACACTCATTAATGGTAAATTCCAGCCAGTTTGACCATTATTTGGCACTGATTGGCATGCACAGGCCATCTGGCTGGGGAGACGAGATGTAACTTTTTGATTACAGACTGAAGCGGGCGCACCTCTGTGCCAGTAGGAATGCCCTCTAGCAGACACGCTGTGATACTCTGCATTGCCAGCTTTATGTCACGCTCCTATTTAGCAGGGAAGTACTTTGTAGATGGAATATGTAGAGCTAAAATCATAGCTATTTTTGGAGAGGAGACATCAAGGGAACCAGGAACCGGATGGCGTTGCGGATCCTGCACATATATATATATATATTTTTTTTTTTACTTCACACATCTTTCATACCTTTCCATGACAACCTGTTAGCTCTCCCGACATATCTGTTTTTAGAAATTACCTATATTCTCAATAAAATTACAATTCTGGAGCACCTTGGAACTCTGCATTGTGCCATTCCTTAATTATTCCTCCTGGAAAAGTACAAATAATTGACAATTGGGTGTCGCCGTTGCTGCTGTCAGCAAGGATCGGATAGTTTGAGTGTAAAGACATGTCCCACTGACGAGGAATGTTAGCAGCCAGTTGTCTGTTCATACATTTCCAAGAGGCATAACAGAGGAAAAGTGCAATTCTAAGCAAAGATGCATCAGAAATGTTAGTTGTTGTTTTTTTTTTTTGCGGGGGGAATTTGCCATTTACTAAAACACATGTCAGGGGCTGCGGACGGCTCCTCTTAAAATCTGTACCAAATTGACACAATTGATATTAATGTGGCAGCAAAAGGAAGTTTAGTCTTTTTATCCCCTTTCTGCCCTTCGACATGAAATACAGATGGGGCGATTACCAATAACATCTTCAATGTTGCCACATTACCAAGCAGATTTTATATTTGTGAATTTTTATCGAATTTTGATTTCTCAGGATGTAACTGCGAAACACCAGAATAAATCTATTTATACAGGGTATTATTTTTTAAATGAATTTGTCCCAAAATAACCCTTTCTTGATCTGATGGGTCCTTTGGAATCCAAACAGTTAAAGGGAATAGGACACCAAAAATGTTATCTGCCTGTTAAAACCAGATGGTGACACATCTCCTTTTCTAATCAGTTTTTATTGTGATTGCAGATTTTTTTAAATTCTATTTCCTGAACACGATCATGGGGGTGGCCATCTTGCCTGAGCTGTTCTTAACAGCATTTAGAAAACATTAAGAAAATTGCTTTACGGCAGCCACATGGGCCATAGACAGAATAGGAGGGGACCTCACTGACATCTATGGTAGAGTTTTCCAGGCATGCTCGGCGCCCTGTGCAGAGGTCATTGTAAAAGGAAAGAATAGACGAGCTCTGACAATCGCCTATTGTGAATGGAGGATCCAGTCTTATCTGTACACAGAGGTGATAACATTACAGGCAGGATTAGAATGATAGATAAGAAGATAACTGCAGTAAAGTGATCTGTACAGACCAAGAAGTGGAGCCGTTTATTAGGCTTAGTGGCCAGTGTGAAAACTGCAGGATTGTATGGGATTTGTTGAAATATAGATATTGACATGGAAAATAAAAATTAACATCATAAAAATTGTTCAAAAATATGTTGAACATAAAAACTTGATTTAAACAAGTTACCATAAATGAACGGAAGCATTGGGAACGGCTTGCGCTCTCTGCAGTCTCTCTTCCTGGAGAGTGTCTTCTGACGAGGAGGAGAACTTTGGGGGCCTTCTGTCTCAGTAGAAGACTGTCTCTGTCCCCTGTAATTGCTGGCCATGTTTATAGTCTCAGCAACGAAGTGCTTGTCCTGCCTATAGTTATTGCTGTATGTATCTCATTTATTTGGAGCCTGGCATTGAGTTTACTGATTGTCTTGGTGCAGGTCATTAGGTCTTGCTGTAGCCCCAAGGGTGCGGTTCCTTCAGAAAGCCCAGAATTCCAAGAGTAAACAAAGTGATGACATCCAGGAGCCCGGCACCATCAGCGATGAGGAACTTGAGAACTTCAGATCTCAGCTTGGTGGAAAGACGATGGGTACCAGGAATAGGGAGAGTGATGAGCGATCCAGTGGAGACAGTGAGCAGGAAGAAGAAGAAAAGGAGGAGGAGAGCTCAGACACTGAAAAACAAACACTCTTTCAACTGGGAGATGAGGAGGAGGATGATGACTGTCGAGATATGGAGATTTTTACTGTAAAGAGAAGAGATATATTCGGAGTTAATGAAGGCGATTCAGCATCCGTGAGTAAAATACAATATATTCTTATTACACGGCCAGACGTATGTGGACACCCTGTATAGACATCTCAGGACAAGACCATGAGCATTACTGTGGAGTTACCCGCCCCCGAGGAGCATTTCTTGAGGGTTGCGTGATGAGTCTTAGGTAGTTACCAGCAATACATTTCATCACAAATGTTTTCTATGGCATTAAGATCCAAGCTCTATGCAGGCAGCAAGGTTCTCCCACTCAAGACCTGACTATGAGATGTGTCCACATACTTCTGGTCATGCAGTTTACATGAAAGTTTCTTTTGTGAAGACATTTTCTTTCTATCTGGAAGATAGATAATTTGCGTATTTTTCCCTTTGCCTGTAAAACTCCCTACGCCGTCTGTATCTCCGTAAGGAGAGCCATTACCTTCGCCCAGCCAACCTTACGCTGTACTGATGAGGAGCAAACATACGCCACCTCTGGTTCATGTCTTTAGATTCGACTGTTGTCTTTTGTTGACCTTTTGTACGATTTGCTAGGCGCCTCCTCTTACTTTTGGCAAAAAATCTTCTCCACACTAGATGATTTTTATAATGAATTTAACCAAATATAAGTCTAGGGAAGGAGAGCTCCTAAGTAGGGATGAGTGAACCCGTGGAAGTTTGGGTTCACCGGGTTCAGCCATTATCTTGACCCTGAACAGGATTTATATCTGCAAATCAGGATGAAAATCGCACAATTTATAGCAGAATCCAGCATCAAAAACTGAACATATTGCAAAAAAGGCACCCCTGTGTTTGATCCGTATTTGCATACCAAAATGTGACTGAGCCCTTAGACTTGCTTAGTAAACATGAATGAATTAAAGGGCATCTGTCAGCAGTTTTGTACCTATGATGCTGGCTGGCCTGTTACATGTGCGCTTGGCAGCTGAAGACATCTGTGTTGGTCCCATGTTCATATGTGTCCGCATTCTGAGAAAAATTATGTTTTAATATATGCAAATGAGCCTCTAGGCGCAACGAGGGTGTTACCATTACACCTAGAGGCTCTGCTCTCTCTGCAACTGCCGCACCCTCTCTAGTTTGATTGACAGAGCCAGGCAGTGTAAAAGTGATCACATTTTCAGTGTCTGGCCCTGTCGAGCAAAGTGCAGAGGGCACTGCAGTTACAGGTTGCGATGAACCTTTAGGTGTAATGGTAACGCCCTCGTTGCTCCTAGAGGCTCATTTGCATATGTTAAGACATCATTTTCCTTAGCAATGCGGGCACATATGAACATGGGACCAGCACAGATGCCTTCACCTGCCAAGCGCACATGCAACAGGTCAGCCAGTGTCATGGGTACAAACCTGCTGACAGATGTCCTTTTAACACACGAAGTGCCGGATTCCCGCGTCACCTCAGAGTCGTGCAGTAGTAGCCGTCAGGGCGCACGTTGCTCTGCTCCTGCATAGAAGAATCTTTTGCCAATCTTTTCGCTCTGCGAGAGCGTTCTCCTTTCGTTTCCCAGGATCTGATAAATTTCTCCATTTTATCCAGCTATAACCTCTTCAGGACATAGGGCGTACCGGTACGCCCTGATGGCCTGGTCCTTAAGGTGAAATAAGGCTGTGTCCTGAAGGGGTTAATTGGGGGTTACTCCCTTTGCAAAAGTGCGTCCTCCGAGTCGTCTCGTAACTGCGCCACGTTGTATTTCTTTTTTTAAACATTGCATCGATCGTGAGCATAACCGGGAAGGTGAGATAATACTTTCCTCACGTTCTCGAGTTCAGCTTCTCTGTATGGTGAACGTTCCTCCGCTGAGACGTTATTAGACCTGAGAAGGATTTTATCTCTGCGCAGGTCGTGATGTGCGGGAAAACGGAGGATCTTACATGGTCAAGGTCCTTCTTTCTGGAGCTTATTTTTATGTGCAATTTTTATAGATTTTTTTTTAATTTTTTTTATATACTTGCTTTATATGTGTACTTCCTGGATAATTTCTCGGCATCATTACAGGCAGCTATGACTTCATGTCTTCCTGTGAACACCTTAATCTGTGCATCGACAGAATGAGTTTCGCTAAATGGACAATTTGCTTAGAAAGAATTGCTGAACTCAGAAATCCGAGAGGACGTGTGAGCTTCCCTGGCATTTCCATTTTATTACACGCTTTTATGAAATAATATTTCTGAGAGTCTTTTGCGCTGTCGTTTTCCTCTGTCACTCCCTTTGGAAATGCTAAATAAATGAATACATCGACAACTGGGTGTTACCATTCCCTTTGTGAATGGGGCATGACCTTATACACTGGAATTGGTGCTGATAGTATCACACTCTAAGGGCTCGTTCACACGAATGTTTGTTTTTTTGCGTTCCGTATATAGGCCCTTTTTTGAGTTCCTTATACGGAACCATTCATTTCAATGGTTCCTAAAAACGAAATGTACCCTGTATGCATTCCATCTGCGTATTTTCATTTTTCCGTTCAAAGATGGAACATGTCTTATTGCCCACAAATCGCGTTCCGTGGCTCTATTCAAGTCAATAGATCCGCAAAAAAAAAAATAACAGAACACATACGGAATGTAGTCCTGTATGTCTTCCGTATCTGTTCTGTTTTTGCGGAACCATCTATTGAAAATTTTATGCCTAGCCCAATCTTTTTTATGTAATTACTGTATACTGTATATACCTTACGGTAAAACGGAACCAGAAACACTACTGAAACAAAAACGGAAAAACTCATCCGTTAAAAATGGCCTGCAAGACACTGAAAAAGCCATACGGTCGTGTGAAAAAGCCCTAATAATGTAAGAGAATGGGAGCTCTAAGATGTTAGGTTAGTTATTCATTGTCAACAGGAATAACAGAGGGATAGTAAGCACTCAAATGAGTGAAGAAATAATGGTCAGTGAAAGAAGGAGTACTGTACATAGAAAACAAAAAAATAAAGGGTTATCGGGGAAATAATCTTGATGACCTTTCCACGGGATAGGTCATCAACATCAGTTTGGCGGGGGCTGATCAGCCGTTTCAGAAGCTGTGGCGCTCACATCCTATAGCGGCTGTGCTTTGTATTGCAGCTAAGGCCCATTGGCTTGAATTTGGCTGAACTGCAACTAGGCCATATGATGTATGGTGACGTCATGTGGCCTGGGAAGGGGCCGTGGTGCTCACGGAGCGTTTGGCCTCTTCTAACTGCTTAAAATAACTAAAGTCTTCAGAGGTAGAATGGGTCTATGAAATATCATTGCTTTACATGCCCAGAACAAAACAAAACCTTGAACACACACACAAAAAAAAAAAAATTATGAAAAGACTTTAATATCCCAAACTAGAAACGCCGAGCAAGACACATAGGGCAAATTATCCCAAAGAGGAGCAAGCATGCAAATATACCCGCCCCTGAGGAGCCCAAGATGCTTTCTGGTCATGGACCCAATAGCAAGTTTTTCTCACGTGCCATGCGTCATCATGTGCGGTGGGGCTCTCTCCTCCAAGAATAAAGGGGCTCTATCACTTTTATCACCAACATCACAGCTGTGAAGAGTACTGCAGCATGGCCCCATTCAAGCCTGGGAACCCTGGTGATGATCCCAGCTAAAAACCATCACTTTATCACATGATAACATTTTGAAAGGGGTTTTCTGGGCCTATACCTGATGGCCTACAATCTGAGGGGGTCCGACCACTGGACGCCCAGTAATCAGCAAAATATAGGTGCCGGGGTGCTGCTTCCCTGGTCATGGTTTCTGAACTTCCTCACTTTTGAAGGGGTGCGTCTTATCACTTGCCACCTACTACAAACGGGCCAGAGGGGGGGAGGCTCCTGCTGCAGGCAGTTACCTTACAGTATTCACGGATTGATCGGTATAGATAGGTAATGCGTCTCTAATTTGAATACCGTCACACAGGAGTGAGGCGCTAAAAGAATGCTAATCTTTATCACATTCAAAAGAACTAAACAAAACTAAATTTGGGGTGACAATGGTGAAACTGTATAACCCTGAACACATAGAGGAGTTAAACATGTAGGTCATGTGTGTGCAAAATAGCGTGGTAACGCTCGGTGTGTACACCTGAGCTCCACTAGACCAGTTATCACCAAGGTATAAAAACAATTTGATAATCACACCGCATGGTCGTCGGTAGACGATGTGGGTGATCACACCTTACTGGTTGTCGCCGTGTGTGTCCAGGAGGGATTGGGATGGTACAGGCTAATTCATTCCCATTACGGGCTGTATGTTAGCATTCTATCAGAGGCCCCATGTGGTAGCCTCAACACTAACAACCATCTCAGGGTATAATGGCCGTCTTAATTTTGGTGCCTACAACCCTGATCCCCGAGCCCTGCATGCAAAATTCTCAGCTAACTATACATTTCCCACATGTGCGTCTTTTCAAATGTGAGTCATCGGGAGCTAGTCAAACAGGGGTTAAACAGCTGAGGAACCGCTGCCACATTGAAGGTATGCGTCAGCGTGTCCGGCGCTGGTATGGCCGTAAGACGGCTGCCTGAAGCGCCGGACTATAGGAAGGAAGAACCGCCCCCTGGTGGAGTCAAGGCGACGTGCCAGCCAGTCCGATGATAGAGGGGCGGGGACAACCCCGCACACTACCGCCCCCACCGCCCGCCCGCACAAGTTAATTCACTCGACTTCTAAAGCGAAACGAGGATAAACGCAGCAGACAAACGTTCACATAAATGCCGTGACACATAAAATAAAATAGTAAAATGGGACACTGAGAAGCACGTGCCGGTAAACAAGGGCCATGCGTTGAGAACGTGATGAAACGGTAAAAGGTCTTAGATTGCATATATATGAAATGACACTAGAGATGTGACATCCAAACATGAATGGTATTCAAGTGACTTTAGCCGTTCGATATAGTCGCCGTACTACGTGTTATACCAACACCCGATTATTCTGAAAGAGCATCGGGTCTCATGGAGATAGAGGGACACCAGTCCCCGTACAGTATTAAAATCTATGGGTTCCGATGGATAACTTTGGTCATTGATTTTTAAAGTGGAAAACCACTTTTAGACTTGAAACCGATGTTTGGTTCAGTTCTGAGGTACCAGTCGGAACCAAACCAGAGTTCGGTTTCAAGTTTTAAAGTGGTTTTCCACTTTAAAAATCAGTTACCAAAGTTATTCAACAAAGTCACACGCGACTTCGCGATCATCTAACCGGCTCATCGGAGCCCATACATTCTAATACTGTACGGAGACGAATCTCTGAACACTATTATTCCGAAGTTTTAAACCAAGCGACTTTGGATGTAACATGAGAAGCTTGCTTTGCTCAACACTAGTTCCTGTCGACAGGAAAGATTAAAGTTATGGTTCTTGGAAGGCGCTGATAGAAAAACTTTTTTTATTTTTATTTTTTTTATTGTTTTATTGAGCAAAAGTAATAAAAAAAAAAAATTAGAACTTTATAAATAGATTTTTACTGCATGTTAAAAGGGGTTCTCCTCTGGATAGGTCATCCATATTAGGTCGTCGGGCCCCCTGATTTCATGGTATCAGAAATGATATAGTGTACAGAGCTGAGGGCAGACAACTCTGTACACTGCATAGTGGCCGTTCCATCATAAACGAAGTCTGTGGCCAGCATAACGGATCTGTACGGTTTCCGTTATGCGGGAATCCCGGGGCGGGACTCTAGCTTTTAGAATGAGGAGATTAAAAAAAAAAATCCACAAGGGCTTGTGACCCAAACAAGGTCACATTCTTAAAGGGGTTTTCTTTTCATATTGATGGCCTGCCCTCCTGGCACCCTCAGTGATCACCTGTATGAAGAGATCGCTCCATGACTGCCTAGGCCATTTGATGTCACATTCATCGGTCACATGGTTGTCTGAGCAAGCGCAGTGTCGTCCATTGGATAACGGCTACGCTTCGTATTGTAGCTCAGCTTCAATCTCTTGAATGGGACTGAGCATCGCCTAGGTCATGTGACCGATGAATGTGACGTCACATGGCCTAAGAAGAGGCCTAAGCGCTGATGGAACGCCGCGGCCTCCTTGTACAGCCGATTTGGGGGGATTCCAGGATGCCAACCCCTGCTGATCTGATTTTGATGACCTATCCTGAGTGTAGGCCCTCGATATGAAAATCCCAGAAGAACCTGCGATGTCCCTCCATGACCTGGATGGTTGCGGAGATTCTGCGCGCTGACCATATTTTCTATGTGTGGCTACAAGCTTCAGTTTAACCTTGTCACTTTGCTTGACATGTTCTTGTCGAAAGTTCTCTGAGCAGTACACAGACTTGAGCTCTGAGTAAATGATAAGTATCTCCACACTCTGCCAGAGCATCTTCTGGTGCGGGCCTGGGAATATGCTGGAAAAGGTCATTTTGTTTCTCGAGACTCCGACGTGCATAAATATCATGTCGCGTAGCTCCCGGTAATTCCTGCGCCCCAGCTCTGCTGAATGTACTTGGGTAAACACCATTGGATGCAAGCGACTCTTTTTTATTCTTCTGGAATTTGTTATTTTTATTAAAGGGAAATTGTAACTTATAACTTACCTTCTGAATTTTGCTCTCCTAAAACTCCAGGGGCCCCCCCGAGGCCTCTCAGCAGACAGAGAGGAGTGCTGTGGTCCAGACGGCAGGGGTGGGAAGATTGTTGCTTCTGACAGGTGCTTATAACGTCTGACCCCTGGATGTCTTTTGTGCCTTAATGACAGTACCATTTTTATTTATTTTTTCCATTAAAAATTTTCGGTTATTAAGGTGTTTTTTTTTTTTTTTCATGACAAATAGGGCAGGAGTCTCTAGTTTGGCAGATATGAACTGAATTGTGTACATACATCTGAGTCATAACGCATGCGCAGTAGATGTTCACTAAGCCGCATTTGAGCATTGGCAGCGGCGAAGGCAGGAGATTGACAGAGCCGGGTGGGATGTCCGATCCTGTCAGTCATCCGGAAGGTGGGCGCTTCTTCACCTGTGGGGACAGCCCCCACCACAGGTGAAGAAGCCTGGCTAACGAGACAAATGGATTCGCTCATCTTTAGTACAGACCAGAGCCCTAGTGGCCAGTGTGAAAATTGCAGGATTATAGGATAATCGAAAAATTACCTAAAAATGTATATTTAGCTTTAAAGACCTGATTTAAACATTAGGTCATTTTCCGATGACCTGTTTCCTTTAAAGGGAAACTGTCACGTGTCTGAACAAGGTGTCTGAGCTGTAAGACGCATGTTATAGAGCAGGAGGAGCTGAGCAGATTGATATATGGTTTTATTGGAAAATATTTAGTAAAACTTCCCATTTTATTCATTTATGGTAATTTCCTGCTGATTCTGGGCTTTCAGGTCCAGGAGGCGGTCCTATCAGTGATTGACAGCCTTCCCTCTATGATTGTGTAAACAGAGAGAGCTGTCAATCACTGATAGGACCGCCTCCTGGACTTCAAAGCCCAGAAAGCAGGAAATTAAGTGAATGAAATTAAAGTTTTACTAAATATTTTCCTACAAAACTGTATGTCAACCTGCTCAGGTCCTCCTGCTATATAACATGTCTGCAGATTGCACTGGATTTTAATACTGACAGGTTCCCTTTAAGACCTGTCTCCAGGTGAAACATCTGTAGCTCACAGTAAAGGCAGATGCAGCCTTCAATCAAATCCTCCTGCTATCAAGTGAAGGTCATATACACCTTGAGACCTTCCACAGCTCTCAGCTACTTTAGGCTCCATCTTGATGTCTTGTCTAAGCCCCGGGGAAAGCATTTCTGTCATGTTTGGACTGGAAACTTTCATGTATAGTCTTTCTTTAATAGAATAAAGTGAAGTTTGGCCTGCGTTATGCCCTTAACTGAGATCTCCGTTCTTGAAGGAACGCTAAAACTTAAGATGTCTTATAAAAGTACTGCTTATGAAAAGTCACTTAGATCAAATTCCTCTGGAGTTTCTTAAAGTGCCCATATAACTTTAGTAGCTATTAGCAGATGCCTTGTTCTGCCGTCAGTTGCCTCTCCTGACTTCCTTCGTACACGATTTGCCAAGAATGTATGTGTTTTCAGTGAGGAGAAAGCTGCTGCCAGACACCTCTAAGACGAAAAGATTGGGCATTCAGCGTGCCCGATTCTTCTCTCCCTAGACCCCCTCTGTTGAGGGGAGGGTCGGAGTGCCACATTGTCGATTGTTGAAATTGGTGGGTTTGGCCTATGACACTCTAATTGGGTCTTTTAGACCTGAAATTGTCAGATAAAGCAGCGGTCATTGGGACAAGCATTTTTTTTTGACTTATTGTTAGGAATCTTAGTGAGGAACACTACAGTGATCCTCTCCCCTTCCTGAAAGGTTGAGAACAGAGAAAAGTAGAGCACATGCGTCTTCTCAGCAAATGGAAAAAAAACTGAGACATCAGAGAATCTTCTATTGTTTAAAGGCTGTGTACACCTTCTGAAGCAAATTTTTTTTTTCAGTTGCATTTTACTCACTTTTGGCTAAAAATGTTTTCCAATTGGCCTTTACTAAAAATATTGAGCCGTTCTGTCACAAAAGGTTACCTGTTTTTCTAGCTGTGTACTTTCACTTTGTGCCGGTCATCTAATAAACCTTATCTCTAAACTACTGAGAAGTCATAAACACTTTATCAGTAAGATAAGGATTGAGCTATAATGAGTGTTTAGAATGTCAGAGATAAGGAGCCCATCTTCTCCTGGTCTGACAGAAAAGACAGAGAATCCAGGATTCTGTATGTGAGTTGTTATCCTGCTTTGAATTGTAAAAAGGGGGGGGGGGGGGGGGCGGGAATTTTCAGTGCTGCAGGGAAAAATTGGCCCTATGTTATAGGTGGGTCCAAATTGATAGAAAGCAGGGGCAACACAAGTAGGCGGGACCAGCAATACCATAGTGCGGCCCTTGCAGCGCCAAATCACAAGGCCCAGTAGCACAAAATACTTCCCCAGAAGCTGCCCCTCTGTGGTGGCCAGAGCCAGCTGTCACTTGATGTCCTCCTACTCCAGTTGCCTCAGGATGGCAATACAGATAAATTCAGGAGTCAGAAGGGCACCTGCGTCAGTCGACCAGGTACATAAGTAGTTGATGCTTCCAGCATTAATTAACTCTGGGGTGTCAGCTCATTACTTCCATGGGTGGCAGCTATGAGGAGGACTTGGGGACCCTTGGGCATCAGCCCACCAGGAAGTAAGTGTGGCTATAACTCTGCCTAACTAGGACAATTCTACAGTAGGTGGTAGTTGTATTGACGCCCATATGGGCTTGTCATCCGACTACAGGCTTACTGGAATTTGTAAGGCATTGATAGAAAACATCTCAAGGGCTTATGTTTACTAGTCTTCTTTAATTGAAGTGCTCCTTAGACGGTCTCTCGAGCTGTGTCTTAATGCAGACTCCGTTCAGTGCTCTAGTCCTGTTTTACATCCTGTCGTCTCGGGATTCGGGCAGAACGTCCAAGTGCATTGGGGCCTCGGTGACAAGCATCTCCGGGAGACGGGCAGTATTTACATCCCAATCTTGTCATTTGACAAAGGGCAACCTTTCCGGCGCGTGGTGTAAAATTATAGTTATGGTGTATTCTTGCGAGGATTATCTTTTATGATGAAGTGCAGCGTATGGGCCGGGATGATTATCTGGTCCCTGGCGTATGTTGGTTGCGTGTTCTTTTTGAATGGCGGGGCAGCAGCAGTAGATATCGGGGACTATATTTATTGGATTATCATGACTATAACGCTTGTGCTTCGCTGCCCTTGTAATATACAAGACAATTACTGCCAGAGTCTTTGAGAATAATATCTGATTCTGAATCTGTTGACATTAATGCAGTAACACAAGCTACAGAGCGTTCGGCAAGCCGTGCAATATTCCCCCCGGCGTTGCTGTTATAATCCCGCACGCGGCTTCACTTTGGACAAAGACATATTTTAAGCGAGACGTCTAGTGTGGATCAAGCTGAGCGTGACGTCTCCGGGTCTTCACGCTTACATCAGTTTTATGTTTAACCCAGAAAGATCCCATCGTGCTGCTTTCATTTAATACCAGTAAAATTGTGCTTCGTTCTTCCATCAGTTGTCGGCTACAAGGGCTGTTTAGAGTTTGCGTTGAGGTGTATACTAGTAATAAGTCCTAGACGACTCCTTTGCTGCTTACACAATGAGAAGAGTAACAACTACCAGCCTGGGGACATCATTGTAAAATAACGTGTTCTGTGTGGTAGGGGCTGGGGCGAGCAGGTTAAACGTACCTTTTGTGGATCTTTTGTTATTAGGAGTAGTATGAATATGAACTTGTATTCTGCCAGATTCTGCTCGTTGAAGGAGAATTCCTATCTTACCATCTGTGGCATAATAAATAGGATATGCCATAAATGTCCAATAGGTATGGGTGCCCTCTCTGGAACCCACATATGTCTCATCAATGAGACCCTTTGTGCAAGGCCCTCTCCTTTCAATGCTATGGGACTTTGAAAAATAGCCGAGCCAGCACGTTTCTTTTTTCGGAAAGGAGAAAACTCTGCGTGCACAGCCTCCTCTCCGTTCACATCAGGGTCCCTTTCTTGAGATAGCCTATGTGTATGCCATACATGTTCTGATTGGTATATCCCTTTAAAGCGTACTAGAGTTTTCAAATAAGTTTGCATAATGGCTGTGCTTCTTTGTGCAATCATATCTGTGAAGGAATGTTATGTTTGGGCTTCTGTAATGTTTTTTTCAACCATATTATTCCCTGTTTCAGCTGCAAAGCTAGATGCATTTCACTCAGAAGCAAGGGGCCTCTCCCTTCTGCCTGGATTGTATTGCTGTGACTTCACACTATGTTGGTTTTCAGCTCCAGATCTCACAGATAAGGAGGGATGAATCACACTTAGACAGGCAGGAGGCTCCTGTGATCTTCAGAAGCAGGCAGTGGACTGCGAATTAGACAGAAGTGGGACCCCTAGTGGCCATGATTTTACAATTTTGCTGGATGCAGGCATATGTTTTGAACAAAGTGATTTAGAAATTTGCTAGTTACACCATTCTCTATTAAATTATATTGTGTGAAAGTACAGTGACTCTTTAAGTGCACTCAAGGCAGAACCTCACTATAAAATGCACTCCGCTCTCTGCATCGAGCTGCACGCACCTCTCCTCTGCTAAATGAGAGCTCCAGCATCCAAACAGGAGACCACTACAGCGAGAGAGACTTCTGATCATACAAGGTCCAGAAAAGGTGTGCTTGTCGCCCCAGCCCCCAGCAGAATGCATTTTACAGTCAAGCCTCACCTGCATGGCTCTTGCAGAAATCTGACAGAATAAAACTTCATAATCCCACTACTCACACACACTGTAGCCTCCTTTGCCAGCTATATTGATTATACACTGCTCGTTTCCAGGGGTTCTGACCACCACTACAGTGCAGATATGAGGTGGCTGGGACGGCAGCTGGTGTGCACTCCCACATTCCTGGCCTCCAGAGAGTCCTGTGCCTTTTCCTATAGTGTGCAAGCATGACCACCGCTGCGGGATTGCCCGGTGGTCATATCCTCTGGAAACGAGAAGTGTATAATGCGCTGGTAAAATGAATAAAGCCAGCAAAGGAGGCAAAATGGACATCACATTACATTAGTAAGTGCCTTGTCTTAACTTTGTCTACATGATAAATTTGCTGACGTGAGACAACCCCTTTAAGTATTCTTTAAGAAAATAAAACCCAACACATGGGGAAGGATTATATTATAAGGAACATGACACCATTTTTTCATAGGCACCAGGGGACAGTCCTTAGGTCCCTTTCAGACGAACGAGTTCCACGCATCGGACTCGGAGCCTGAGTATGCGGCAGCTCCCGTCCTGACCTCCCAGCACTGACCGGTCGCATAGCATTATATTGATTTATGATGCTATGTAACCCTTAGAGTTCTGGAATGTAGTCTATAACACTGAGATTATGCTGTAACTGTTATCCAGCCAGCAGTAAGTTTTCATATTTTTTGCTTGTGCAGATAACAGCATACTATGGATGAGCGAACTCGAACTTTACAACTTTTCGGCATTCGGGTGGTGTAGGAAATCCGTTTTGGATTCTGTTATAACAGAATACAACGGAATTCGTAGAGGGAATGCAAAACAGAAGCCTTCAAAAACGTACCGTTTTGATCCGTACATAATAGAAGTCTATGGCCAAGCATAACTGGATCCGTCTGGTTTCCATTATACAGAACTGAAGTCCTGCCTAATGGAAACCAGACGGGTACGCTTTAAGGACCCATTCACACGGCCGCATGAACAGGTCCGCACCCTTTTAGCGGACCTATTCATTTCTGAAACTCTACTTCGGTTCCGACTAGTACCTCAGAACCGAAGCCGAGTTCGGTTTCAAGTTTTAAAGTGGTTTTCCACTTTAAAAATCATCTGCCGAAGCGATTCAACTAAGTCACTCGCGACTTTGTGAATAACTAACTTCGGCTCATTGGGCCCATACATTCTAATACTGTACGGAGACGGTTCGCCATACGGCATTATTCCGATGTTTTGAAGGAAGCAACTTCGGATGAAGCATTTGAGGATGAAGTAGCAAGATGAGAATACCCCTTTAACACTACTCTTGACTTATAATGCTGCCATCCCCCCCCACTTATGATGATAAAACGTGTTACCCACTGTGGCCTCGGGGACTGGATAAACAGATCTGGGCTTATTCTCATTGCTCTGGGGATACACATGATAATCCTTCCTGCCCGCACTGACAGCCTCTGCTGCTTGTGTTTATACCTGTTAGGTAGAAATGGCATTTTCATCGTGGTGCCATTTACAGTTTGTCATGGATACCCGGAGGCCCAAATATTGCCATCGCCTCCTGTGTACACTTTGCGTTCCATTAGGGTGAGGCTATGCCACAACTATTTATAGCTCGACTGATTTTGAATGCATTCTTATGGACTGCAGCTGCCATTCAATAGTTAAAATCAATCTGCACGATACAAAATGTCGCAGTCTAGCCCACGCCTTAGAGAAGCAATTAGATATCTTTGTGTCTTAAAGGGATGCCCACCTAAAGATCATATTTTAAGTATTGACACCTCCTATAATAAAAGATGAAAGGGCCAGCCATGTTCAGTGGTGGGTGGGGCCAGCCAGGTTCAGTGGTGGGTGGGGCCAGCCAGGTTCAGTGGTGGGTGGGGCCAGCCAGGTTCAGTGGTGGGTGGGGCCGCAGTACGGCAGGCCGCCGGACTAAAAAGTCGGACATGCAGGACTTTTAGTCCGGCGGCCTTTCGCCGTGCACTGCCGTACTGCGCCAGAGCGCTGCCCCGTCCTCATTATAGTCAATGGGGACGGAGCGGCGGCACGGCGAAACAGCGGAAGGACGTATCCGACAGGGTGAACACCCTGCCGGATCCGTCCTGCCACAAGTGTGAAAGTACCCTAAGATTTCAAAACCCCTCTTGTCAGAATTTTGTGGCATATTGTTGCTATGACATGAACGAGAAGACCATTTGAGGGTCATTTTAACGGACAACCAATTTTTGATAACCATTTCCTAATATGTGCAGGTTCACAACATTCTGTCTCTTTTGAGTTGACTTTTTTCTTTTTTTGGGGGGGTTTTAAACGTGTGGATGACAAAGGGATGCCAGACTATATAAGTCTTATCCAGAATCCATTCCCCTTTGACTTAATTTATATGCAGTGTTTGCTCTGCAGCAGGTTGGAGGAAGCGAGGACTTCATGCTGTGTCGGTATTATTTGTACTTGTGCTCGCGGTACAGCTGGATATCGCACACTCTTATGCATATTTACTTTAGACTTTCTGCGCTAATCCTCTTTTATTACACATAAAATCCTCCGCTGCGCACCAACATTTATTTTGCGTAAATGTATTCCTTTTTTTATTTTTTTATTCTTTGTGTCGCTACGTGTCAACAATTAAACTGCAAATGTCCTGTGAAATTATTGTAACCGATAACTGGCACATTTTCAACTTGCTAGTGCTGTCTATGCGAATCCTATTGAGCCCAGGAATATCTAATGAGATTTCAAAGGAAACTGGCAGCGAGAACTTTTTTGTAACTTTCAACTTGATAAATAAAAAACTAACAAAAAAAATTGTTTATGCTTGTTTAAAAAGGAATCTGTCAGTAGTTTTGACGGCAAAACTGCTGACTGCACTAGGTAGGGGCTCGGCAGAGTAGTACAAACATACCTTTTTTTGGTGCCACAAAAGTTATGTTTGTCCTGCTCTTCCCATCCCCAATCTGGTGCTGTCAGCAGTTTAACATGGTCAAAACTACTGACAAGCTCTCTTTAGAGTTCATCAATTTTGAGGGAGATGGGTCTCCTGCCACTCTGTGAGCCAGAACCAGAGTATTATGCAAGGACAGGCTGCCATGTGATACAAAAGGGGCCTCTCACTGTAGAGCAGTGTTCCTTAAAGGGGCTGTCCGCTTTTTTTATACACTGCGCGTCTGTTCCCTTGCAGCGGCAGTGTGGTGTAATTACAAGTACTCACTCCATTCAAGTGTTTGGAATGAGTACTGGTAATTACACTGCACCGCCGAAACTTAAGAGATGATCGGCAGTGTGTGCTGGGTGTCGCACTATCTGATATTGATGACCTATCTTGATAGTGAACGAAAAGAGGCGACGGCAGCATCTTCAGTGCATTCTTTATTGGACAAGCTTATCAGAAACTGTACCAAAAAAAACAGATGGCAACGTTTCGGCTCCATGGTAGCCTTTATCAAGACGGCTTGATAAAGCCTACCATGTAGCCAAAACATTGTCGTCTGGTTTTTATGGTACACTTTCCGTGAAGCTTGTCCAATAAAGAATGCTGAGGATCTGCGGTCGTGGCTCGCCTGTTGCATTCCAGTGTGGCCACGAGGTCCGTGAGTTCTGCTCTGCACTTGCTATTTCCCACTATCTTGATGATGGGTCATCAATATCAATGGCAGGACAACACCTTTAAATCCAACATGCCTGATCTCTCTTTTCCCGGCAGATGCTGTTGAGAGACTAAGGATAGGCCCTCAATATCAAAGTCCCAGTGAAAACCTTTTAAGTGGTTTCAGAAAAACTTCTGACATGTTAGAGAGCAGGCATGCTCAACCTGCGGCCCTCCAGCTGTTGCAAAACTACAACTCCCAGCATGCCCGAACAGCCTACAGCTATCAGCCTACAGCAGGGCATTGTGGGAGTTGTAGTTTTACAACAGCTGGAGGGCCGCAGGTTGAGCATGCCTGTTATAGAGTAGACCAGGCCTGGCCAACCTGTGGCTCTCCAGCTGTTGTAAAACTACAACTCCCACTATTCCCTGCTGCAGGCTGATAGCTGTAGGCAGACTGGGCATGCTGGGAGTTGTAGTTTTGCAACAGCTGGAGAGCCGCAGGTTGGCCAGCCCTGGAGTAGACTATAGTGCCATGTTAGAAGTTTTGATCTGCACGGGTCCAGATTCGGGGGCACCCAGTGACTTTTTTTAAACAAGGTTGTTGGAGCCCTCAGCAGAACACTGTTCTTCGTGTCTGTCTGGCTCTCATTTAGAGGTGCTACCATCCCTTCCGTGATCAGTTTGGATCTCAGCATTCTGGCCCCCATTGATCAAACCTCACTGTGACCTATTAGAAGTTTTTTTTTTTAAATGGCTGTTACTTTTTGAAGGGTTTGTCGAAGTTAGTAAATGTACTAAAATAACAAGCCAAGTCATACCACGTTTCTCCCTTGCTTCTTCTTGTGCCCCGCTCCAGTCCTCCCCGCCGACTTCTGTTTTCCTGGCTGCAGCAGTGATGTCCAGTGCACACGACTTGACCACTGCAACCAATCAGTGGCCTCAGCAGTCACATGCCGTACACGATGACCTGGTGTTCACGGAACGTCGCCACTGCAGCCAGAAAGATGACATTGGCTCTGAGCTACGCTGGAGGCAGAAGGGGGAAAAAAAGGTGTATGTGTATTTTATTTAGTTATTTGAGACCAGGTACTGCTGCACAGAAGCTTCTACATTGCAAACCCCTTTAAGGGCTCACGCACATGAACCTATTTTCTTTCTGTGTCCATTCAGTATGCAGAACCATTCACTTCAATGGGTCCGCAAAAAACCCCCACAGAAGTTACTCCCTGTGCATTCCGTGTCCGTATTTCCGTTCTGCAACAAAAATAGAACATGTCCCATTATTGTCTGCATTACGGACAAGGATAGGACTGTTCTATGAAGGGCCAGCTGTTCCGTTCTGCAAAATACGGAATGCACACGGATGTCATCCGCATTTTTTGCGGACCACAAAATACATACGGTCGTGTGCATGAGACCCAAGTGTGACACTCTTGCACAGTTACACTTCACCCCTTTGAAGAATGTCATGCGCCATCTTGGTCATACAGTGCTCTTACGGATGCCTATGACGAGTAGCAGTAAGTTGCACAATGAGTGTAGTCTTAACTAGCCAAAAAGTTTCTACAAAAATGTTTCAGAGCCTGAAGTTATTCTTGGTCTTCTAAATAAAAGTTCTGTAGAGGCCTGTACGTACTTCCATGTATAATCTAATATCGATAACTTAGAAGGGCGGGCCGTTATGCAGGACGTATTCAATATTTATACGGCCTAGGGCTGAACCAATAGCCTCTCTTTCCTGTAGAAGACTCTGCGGAAATTAAAACAAAGCTTTTTTTTTTTTTTTTTTTCTCTTGCCATTCCACTTCAGTAAATAAAAGTGTAATTACTAGGATTTCGCTCAATAAAGCAAACAGGAGAATAACTTGTGCACGTTTACGTCGGGGGCCTCATGGGCATCTGTGTTCGTTATTACCGGCCCTCTCCTTTGCCTCCTTGTGTTGAGTTATTGCGGGGAATGGGGAAGGGGAGGGGGTTGTTTGGTAAGCTGGGAGTATTCCCAAGGCGGCACCAAATGTGAATGCAATTAACAGTGCATCCAATTACGGCAGCAATTACACTACAAGGACATAAGGGAACCGCTTCTTCTGCGTAGACCTGTTCATGTATTGGAATCTGTTTAACGTCCCTGCCGGGGGACCTGCAAAGCTGTCGGCTCAGTCTGGGAAGTGAAGATTGCGTACCCGCTTCTGTTTGCCGTTTGATGATGTGAAAACATTTATAGAGATGAGATCCTTTACTTTTTCAAGACCTGTTTGCACATAGACTCCGCTGAGCAATGGCAGAACATGCAATTACATGATCAGAGTTAAAGGGCATACAAAACACGTTCAGGGTGAGAATGGGAGATGTAGTTCTCACTACATCATTGTGTGTCACGTTTCCCTGCTGCTAGACCGTCCAAATACTTTTAAAATGGACACCGGTAACATCCGGGGCTCTCAGTGGGGAAAGCTAGGCGGAGGCTTCCGCCTAGCAGTGAGCCCGGTGCTATCACCGACACTAATGGGCGGGCTTTAGCGCTGCCCTAGCCTGTAAAACGGCTAGGGCAGCGGTAAATCCCGCCCATCAGAGCCTTTAAGTAGTGTTGAGCGAAGCGAGCTTCGGATGCCTCATCCGAAGTCGCTTCGTTCAAAACTTCGGAATAATACCGTATGGAGATCCGTCTCCGTACAGTATTAGAATGTATGGGCCCAATGAGCCGAAGTTAGTTATTTGCAAAGTTACGCGTGACTTCGTTGAATCACTTCAGCAGCTGATTTTTTAAGTGGAAAACCATTTTAAAACTTGAAACCGAGCTCGGCTTTGGTTCCGACTAGTACCTCAGAACTGAAGCAGAGTGTGGTTTTCCACTTTAAAAATAATCTGCCAAAGTGATTCAACGAAGTCACGCGCGACTTTGTGAGTAACTCGCTCATCAGAGCTCATACATTCTGTTACTATACAGCATTATTTCGAGCGAAGCGACTTCGCATGAAGCATCCAAAGCTTGCTTTGCTCAACTCTACCGGTGATGTCACTGGAGACACTGCTAGGCGGAAGCCTCCTCCTAGCAGTGTAAAAATATAAACAAAAAAACCTCTGCCCTGCGCCATACATGAAATGCTCCGATGCTCATGCCAGAGGGGCCAGGGGTGAACATGGAGATATGTCCGGGTTCAGCTCTGAACCTGGACAACCCCTTTAATTTGTCATGCTATGCCTAATGCCTCATTCACACGTCAGTGATTTCCATCAGTAATTTTGAGCAAAAACCAGCTGCGACTCTAAACGCAGAGCAGGTGCGGATCTTTCCCTTAGGCCTCTTGCACACGACCGTATGTATTTAGCAATTCACAAAAAATACGTATGACGTCTGTGTGCATTCCGTATTTTGCGGAACGGAACAGCTGGCCCCTAACAGAACGGCCCTATCCTTTGTCCATAATGTGGACAAGAATAGGACATGTTCTATTTTTTATTACGGAACGGAAATACGGAAACGGAATGCACACTGAGTACCTTCAACTTATTTTGCGGACCCATTGAAATTAATTGTTCCGCGTACGATCCGCAAAAAGAATGGAAACGGAAATAAAATACATTCATGTGCAAGAGGCCTTATACCTTATGGCTCGGATGCGGACCCATTCACTGTCCGCATCTGTTGCTCTGTCCCGTGGCCCCGTTAAAAAAATAAAATAATATAACATGTCCTATTCTTGTCCGCGCTTTGCGGACAAGAATAGGCATTTATATTGAAGGCTGTCCGTGCCGTTCCGCGAATTACGGAACGCGCACGGACAGCATCTGTGTTTTGTGGATCTGCGATTTGCTGACCGCAAAACACACTACGGTTGTGTGCATGAGGCCTATGTCTGTGGACAATCACGGATGGAAATCACTGACTGAACACTGATGTGTGAATGACGCTTATTGGTGCCGAAAAGACGCACCCAAAATGCGTCAGACCGCCAGACCTTTCTGTCGTTGGTACCTGCACACTTGGATGATTTTTACATGATCTAATGAACTCTGGAGGCTGGACTGCTCTGCACTCGTATGGGTCTTTGATGGTACAGTACGGCATATGGAGAGCGGCTGTCTGCTGTGGGGGGTTCTCCTGTGCTGATGGCGGTAATACTTGTAGATGTGATTCTCTGATTTCTCGCATCCCTTTTTCATTTATTTTTTGGTGGTTTTCTTGTTGCTTTCTTGTGCTTTTACTTTGATGACTCGGCTGCTTTTTGTTGATTAGAGACTGACGAGGGGATTGGGGACGTCGTGTGTCATGCAAAGCAATTAGCCGCCTTTTGATTTGCTTGGCACAGAACAGGCAGTGTCGTGGGCTTGAAGTCGGTGCAGTGACATGGAAAGGACATCAGCCGCCATACTTATAAAATTATAGATAGATGGTGACCTGCATGTCGAGCGAATGCGCTGTTAATATGTGCATGAATATTCATTGCCGCGTAAGTGTCGTTCATTGTACTTGTGCCTTCCCTGTGCAGGTTGTTTGAGCTCCAGTGACTCAGCTGTTAAAGGTTAATTCCCTCTCCCCTACGTAGTACATGGGGGCCCAGATTAAGATGCTTTAGACACCTGCAAAAAGGCAATTACCAGCATTACCTTATATAAACCTGTGCATTCAGAAATCCATATTTAAAATAATATTTTAAAAAAAGTACATTTTCTTGATTAAAAATGCTCAACATGTATACAGCTTCAATGCAGTCCTGAGTGTCACCATAGTAACAGACTACAAACAAGCCCAGTGTAGTCCGATTTTTTTTCAGTTGACACCAATCCTTCTGTCCGTAGCAAGGAGGCAGGATCCGACTGTAACCGGAGGTCTGCACCAACTCCAGTCCTCAGGGCCCACCTACCGGTCAGGATTTGAGAATATCCCACAGAATGAACACCTGTGGTAAGGCCTAAGGCATTGACACTAATTATATATCAGCTGCTCAATACTAAGGAAATCCTAAAAACATGACCGGCAGGTGGGCTCTGAGGAACACTGCAATAAAACATGACCTCCAGTGGTGGTGGACTTCTGGCCCTCAGAGACCTGAGAACTTACATCTTGGGTCCTTATAGGCGCAAAACCTGAGGTTACACTATTGAGACTACATGACAAAATCAGCAGCATGTACATGATAGAAAATACATCTAATAAAAATGAAAAATATCAAGAAAAACATAGGGCAAAAAAGTTGTATTGGCAAGAATCTGCAGTGTTTCCGTTCTATGCAACGTACCATAAATCTGTGTTCAGGCCCAAGGCTTTTTAGGCTATATGGCCGCCATTTTTTGGTGGAGGGGGTTCACTTTGAGAGCAGCTTAGAAACAGATGCGTTTGCTCACGTGGGCTTATATTTTTATTTGAAAGGCCTCTTAGGACACTACATTTCTCCAGCAAAGAGGTCGTCTTCATGAGAACGCCCCGTAACCAATGTCGTTTTTTGCAGTTTTTTTCGGGGGCATTGATTATTTATAGCGTTTACCTTCTGTTGATATCCTGGAGGCAGACCGGACGGATTTTATCATGAGGGGAATTTTTAAGTCACTTTTGCAGGTGTCTGCGTTACGGTAATTTGCACCAAATTTATCAAATATCGCGCAATGTTTGATAAAGTTGTCTCTGTTTTTTCCGTCATCCCTTTTACTGGAGTCAAAAAAATTGTGATGGTATTTGCAATTGGCGACATGGTATTTGTATTGGCTGCATGGCGACATTTCCTATAATGCATTTCAATGGTGTGGCAATGTGACACACATCTTTTTTTCTGCCACTGTCGCAGCATGTCGCGTGTTGCATTGCGACAGCCATTGAAATACATTATATGAAATGCAGCGCAACATGTCGCCATGTTAGCCATGCTTTTTTTTTTTTTTTTTTCTCGTGACTAGGGATGAGCGAATCAACTTCGGATGAAACATTCAAAGTCGATTTGCATAAAACTTTGTTCTAATACTGTACGGAGCAGGAGCTCCGTGCAGTATTAGAATGTATTGGCTCCGATGAGTACCACTTGGAACCGAACCAGAGTTCGGGAGATTTTTTTTTTTTTTTTTTTTTTTTTTTTTTTTACAGTACAAATTAATTTATGAAGTTATTGCTCAGAGACTCTGCAGAATGTCCAAAAACGAATAATGATGCTCTACTGCTCCGCATGGTTTAAACTCCTGCGCTCTCCTCACTGGATTTCCAGTCCCCGCCTGTAAACCTCTACGCGGATGGCGGTTGCATGTGCCGCTGCAGCCTCAACAGTGACGCGTCGTTGGAAAATGTCACTACTTTTTGTGCAAAAGTTGATAGACAAGGACTAGTCCAGTGGAGCGAGTCAAAATGGAGCGGCGGGGAGCAAGTGAGTACGATTTGTATCCCCCTCAGGTACAAGACGCTGCAGCGCTCCATTTTTAAAGACCCAAAGCTGGACTATCCTATTAGAGGAACTTTGTCAGCAGTGACCTCCCTATTCCGGGAGGAGACACATTGCTGTGGTTCACCTGATTAAAACCTTTCTTTTGTTGACCCGATGCTCCATTACAGAGCTTTTTGCTACTTTTTCTTAATATGCAAATTAGGGTTTTGGTGCAACAAAGGTGTTGCCGTTGCTCTTGTTGCACCTAAGCACCAGTCATTTCTATGCTCGGCCCCTCCCTCCCTGCATTGATTGACAAGGCCAGACAGCGGCAAAGCAGCCAGAGAAGGGCTGGACACAGAAAGGAGAAGAGCTTGGGTGCAACAGAAGCGACGGTGACGCCACTTTCGAAGCGACATTTCTGGAGCACAGGGCGTCATCCATTTCCCCCCTTTGCCTTTTGTATATATGCTCACTCCTTCCACTGTAAAGCTTCCCCGACTTCAGGCGGAATGAATTCTGAATTCTATGAAGCTTTTCAAATACTGAAATGTAAAGTCTTAACAATAATACCGCCCTGCGTAGTGTGACCGATACGCAGTGATATACTGCAGTGTTGTGCAGCCTTGTAGTGCCTCTGTTCAATGTATCGCTATGGACAAAGGTATTGAGAGTGGTTGTGGTCCCATAGTAGTCATGGTTCGTCCGTGTTACTGACAGCCGCACCCTTCGTAAGTAAGCCTGGCCAAAACTTCACGTATCCTAGTGGGCCCTCCGTTTTAAGCCCCTGTCGCGTGTGAGCTGCCGTTCGCCCGTGTAAAAATTCCGCTCTCGTCCCTCGTACTTGTCCTGCTGCTCACGTCTTGCATTAAGGATTACAGTTCTGAGAGGCACAGATGTGCACATCTTGCGGTGCGAGCCGGCTGCGGATCTCGCCTTTCCCTCCGCTCGCTGGGTAATGCGTACGCTTCGTTGAAGCCATTTACTATTGATTGGAAATTGGATTCGGGCTAATAGCCGATTAGAGAGCTGCTCGTTCTGTAATGTACTGCTGTCTCATATGGGGGTCTCTGAAAGGACCCGCCGTACAGCCAAGTGGAGAAGTCCTTCCAGTCATTTTATGGAGTCACGGATATCAATCAGTAAATTGGTCGTATAGATAAATGTCAGCTGAAGCACATTTACTGTTACGTAAATCCGTCACTAGCGCTCGATGGAAGCGTCGTCCGTTTGTCATGATTTTATGGGACACCCAACGTTACACCTGAGCGTCGGGCCCCATTCATTTCAACAGAGTCGGACAAATTGTGTACAGCACACCGTGGGCTGTCCGCATCCGTGTGTCTGTTCTGCATAAAAATAGAATGTCTTATATTTGACCCAAATTGCGGCCCCATTCATGTCAATGGGTCCACAAAAAAATGCAAATGTCATACGGCAACCATCCATATGTCATCCGTGTCATGTGGAGGGGCAGTTCGGACAGGCCCGGCAAGTGTCCAGAGGGTGCTTTCTGGCTACCTAACAATGGCCCACGTGGACGTGGAGCGTTTAAAGAGTAACTTTGCTGACATGCAGTTCGCTTCAGCTGTTTGCATATATATGTAATACCAGTTCTAGAAAATGCCATAACTCTGTGTTGTGCCTGTTCCCCTGTTATTCCTTCTAGAAATGTATAAATTCAGTGACCACTGAGTGTTAGGCCTGGGCTACAGGGCAACTTTTTGTTGCATGGCTGATTGATTTTAACTACAGCTGGAGCCCATATGAATGCCTTCAGTTGAATGTAATCGCGTGGACTGCAGCTGACATTGAATAGCTTAAGGGTCCATTCACACATCCGCAAAATGGGTCCGAATCCGTTCCGCAATTTTGCGGAACATGTGCGTGCGGACCCATTCATTTTCAATGGGCCCGGAATGTGCTGTCCGCATCCGCATTTGCTGATCCGCACTAACGTTCCACAAAAAATTTAACATGTCCTATTCTTGTCTGCAATTGCAGACAAGAAAAGGCATTTTCTATGAGTGTGCCTGCGATATGCACATTGCCGATGTCGGTGTTTTACGGATCCGCATTTTGTGGATCTGCAAAACGCATACTGACATGTAAATGGCCCTTAAATCAATCAGTTGCATTACAAAAAGTCGCAGTGTAGCCCAGGCCTTACCATTCCCCTTTTCCCTAAACGGTCTGGCACGCTCAACGCTAATTGGACAGTGTAGAGACCCCCCCCCCCCCCCCAACTGGTAACAGCCACTTCTCAGTTTACTTATATAGTTTTTAATAGGAATAACAGAGGAATTGCACAACAAAGTTATAAGAAAAGATACCTGAAGCTGTTACATGAAGATATGCTTACTAAAAAGAAATGCTACAAGTCGGCTTCCCTGAGGGTAGGTAGACCCGGGCTTACTACAGTGAGTCGGGAAAGCCTTTGCCAGCCGCTCTGGTTTAGAAGAGGAAAACCCCACTTTTCAGCATCTTTGCTTGTCCGGAGGACTCCATTTGCTGTAATTTGTCTGGTTGACAGTCTACGCTGTAGAATTGTGGTCTGAGCAGCATCGTTCTGCAAGATTTCAGGGGCAATAAAAAATTCTTTACAATATATAAAGAAACTGGTCCGACCGCAGGGACCCCAACAATTCTGAGATTGAGGGAGTCCCCTCTGTAAATAGAGTGGTAATGCACGTGCCAGTCCACCACTCCATTCACATGGGACTGATGCAGGGCAGTCTATGTCAGCCTCAGAGTTGGGCCTCGGCTAAGGCTACTTTCACACTTGCGCTTGATCGGATCCGTTCTGAACGGATCCGATCATATTAATGCAGACGGAGGCTCCGTTCAGTACGGATCCGTCTGCATTAATAACTTAGAAAAAATTCTAAGTGTGAAAGTAGCCTGCGCGGATCCGTTCAGACTTTCAATGTAAAGTCAATGGGGGACGGATCCGCTTGAAGATTGAGCCATATGGTGACATCTTCAAGCGGATCCGTTCCCATTGACTTACATTGTAAGTCTGAACGGATCCGCTCGCCTCCGCACGGCCAGGCGGACACCCGAACGCTGCAAGCAGCATTCAGCTGTCCGCCTGTCCGTGCGGAGGCGAGCGGAGCGGAGGCTGAACGCCGCCAGACTGATGCAGTCTGAGCGGATCCGCTCCATTCAGACTGCATCAGGGCTGGACGGAGGCGTTTGGGTCCGCTCGTGAGCTCCTTCAAACGGAGCTCACGAGCGGACCGACGAACGCTAGTGTGAAAGTAGCCTAAACTGTGACTTTTTGGAGTGACTGCTGCCGTCCATAAGATTGCATTCTGCTGAGGGAAGCACCTGTAATTCAATAGTTAAAATCATTCGCGCTACAAAAAGTTGCAGTGTAGCCAAGGCCTTAATGTACGGAGCTGTGAACCATGGTCCACACTACTGCTCCATTCAGACAAGGGACCTTGGTAAGCCTCAGGGTCTCTGTGGGTCCCAGCGGGTCCTGTGGGTATTTAATAAGACCTGGAATGGAGACCAGATTACTGCGGAGTCCCTTCAGTCCCAGCTGCCTGCTCCACTACACACCCTGCGCTGATACAGCACGCTGGAAGAAAACATTTTGATATTGCAATAAAAAAAAAATCAAATTAATTTGATTAATCTAGGGGATACACCTATAAGTGGTGGCTGTCACTGGAGACTGTAGGCACCACAGTCCCATCGATATGCCATAAATTTCCCAGATGGGAATACCTCTTTAACTTCCACTTGTTTCCAACCTGAGAATAAGGCCCCATTCACACATCCGCAAATGCGGAGCGGAATTTGCGGAACAGAATTGCGGACCCATTCATTTCTATAGGGCAGCACTTCTGGGTCCGCAATTCCGGTCCCGAAAATAATAAAACATGTCCTATTCTTGTCTACTATTATAGGCATATTCTCTTCGAGCCGGCAATGTGCGGTCCGCAAAATGCGGAATGCACATTGCCGCTGTCCGCAAAACACACACGGATGTGTGAATTGACCCTTAATAGGGTATTCTGGCTAGAAGCAGATATCACCTTTGCACTGGATAGTTAAGTCCTCTTTCACACGACCGTGTCCACGGATGCAAAATATGGTCGTGGGCATGAAGCCTAAGTGGAAATTGCTAGATCAATGGGGGTCTTAGTGCTGGGAACCCCACCCATTGCCAGAATTGGAAACGCTGGTTCCTTTTTCTCTTGCCCAAGCAGCAAGGCAATGGTTAGGAGGATTTTGAATGGAGCAGCAGTCGAGCATTCACCTTGCCACAAGATCACTTACCTTTGACAGTGGCATAGGCTTTGAACAGAGTGGCAGGACACATACCTTAGCTGTAGTCTTGAGGTTGGGGGCAATGGAATATCCCCTCCTGTAGAGTTCCCTACAATCAGACTCCAGCTGATCTCGCAGATGTCACCTATCCGTTGACTAGATAACTGCTTTTGTCTGGAATACCCCTTTAAAGGCTGTGTACACCTTTTGGGGGCCATTTTTTTTTTATTACCTTGTACTCCTTTTGAGCTAAAAATAATTCTTTCAGTTGGTCTTCATTAAAAATGTTGAGCCCCTTTCTCTCTACAGCCTTGAGATTTTTTTTTAGTAGCAGGCTCTGTATTTTTACTGATTCTCCTCAGGCAGCTCAGCTGAGGGCTCCTCATTAGGGATGAGCGAACTTGCGGTCCGTAGTAGCAGAATCCATAACGGAATTCTTGGATAACCCGAACCTTGTACACCGAGCTTGAAACACAAGTTCGCTCATCCCTACTCCTCATCTCTGATTTCTGGCCTTATTAATGCTCATTATAGCTCAATTCTTATCTTACTGATAAGAATGTGGCTTAAAGGGGTTCTCCCATGACTAATGTAAAAAATGAAAATCATATAGCACATGACAATCTCTTTCTAACAAAGCCAGAACCAGTCCTGTACCTCACATGGATCCAGAGATCTCCCCATTCATTGCTCTGCTAAATTTATATCAAGCTGACGGCTCAAGTGGAGTGTCCTTTCTGCTGCTGCTCAGGGGCGTGTCCATTCTGCTGGAGCTCTCTCCCTATCACAGCTCAGGGGGTGTGTCCATTCTGCTGGAGCTCTCTCCCTATCACAGCTCAGGGGGTGTGTCCATTCTGCTGGAGCTCTCTCCCTATCACAGCTCAGGGGGTGTGTCCATTCTGCTGGAGCTCTCTCCCTATCACAGCTCAGGGGGCGTGTCCATTCTGCTGGAGCTCTCTCCCTATCACAGCTCAGGGGGCGTGTCCATTCTGCTGGAGCTCTCTCCCTATCACAGCTCAGGGGGCGTGTCCATTCTGCTGGAGCTCTCTCCCTATCACAGCTCAGGGGGCGTGTCCGTTCTGCTGGAGCTCTCTCCCTATCACAGCTCAGGGGGAGTGCATTGTGTGCATGTAGCCTAAAAGAGGCACTACCCTCGATATATACTACAAGATAATCTAGACTAGCGCATTCATCATTCATATACAGAGTCACAGGTGCATATCCATCAAGCAAACATGGTTGATAAAAAAAAAAATGGCTGCGTAACATTTCACATACAAACAATAGAGCTGAGAAATGGGGATCATTCTAAATGAAAGTGGTATTATTCATATAATTTACACTTAGGGGCTTATAATATCCTGTGTGTGAAACGCGCTTTGGTGTCTGGTACAGAAAGCCAGTGATATCCTCAGTCATTAATCTGTATTCAGTCCTGTGAGGAGCGCTACACCTAAATATCTATTCACGGCAGCGAGAGCGGAAATGTATTTCTCCTTGCATAATTCATTGGGGCTGACATTTCTAAAACGGCGATGTGGATGCCAGCCCTGGCGCCGGATTCAGATTTTTGCCTAATTGCATCCCATTTTCCCTCCTTTCCTCTACAATCAGAGGCGCGCAGCATTTGCATAGTATTTGTTCTGTAATGTCTTAAGCATGATGGTAACGTTCCTTCCTTCCCAGGTAGCATTTCACTCGGTAATGCTGTACAGCTGCCTCATTAATCTCCCCTCAGCGATTCTTGTTTTAACAAGGCGCGCAGAAAAAGCCAAGTGGTAATGGCGCACAGGCAGATATCTATGGGGGGCACATAAATTATCAGGGTTTAGCATCGCGCCTGGGACTGCTAAATGATGGAATGTGGAACTTGTATTCACTTTGCCGAGTGTAGACATTTATCCGGCCTTTATATTAATTCCACTAGCAGGTGCTAACAGTGACCTTATATACTGTGCAGGTGCTAACAGTGACCTTATATACTGTGCAGGTGCTAACAGTGACCTTATATACTGTGCAGGTGCTAACAGTGACCTTATATACTGTGCAGGTGCTAACAGTGACCTTATATACTGTGCAGGTGCTAACAGTGACCTTATATACTGTGCAGGTGCTAACAGTGACCTTATATACTGTGCAGGTGCTAACAGTGACCTTATATACTGTGCAGGTGCTAACAGTGACCTTATATACTGTGCAGGTGCTAACAGTGACCTTATATACTGTGCAGGTGCTGACTGTTCCCATGTATACTGTACAGGTGCTGACCGTGACCTTATACACTGTGCAGGTGCTGACTGTTCCCATGTATACTGTACAGGTGCTGACCGTGACCTTATACACTGTGCAGGTGCTGACTGTGACCTTATACACTGTGCAGGTGCTGACTGTGACCTTATACACTGTGTGCAGGTGCTGACTGTGACCTTGTATACTGTGCAGGTGCTGACTGTGACCTTATACACTGTGCAGGTGCTGACTGTGACCTTATACACTGTGCAGGTGCTGACTGTGACCTTATATACTGTGCAGGTGCTGACTGTGACCTTATACACTGTGCAGGTGCCGACTGTGACCTTATACACTGTGCAGGTGCCGACTGTGACCTTATACACTGTGCAGGTGCTGACTGTGACCTTATACACTGTGCAGGTGCTGACTGTGACCTTATATACTGTGCAGGTGCTGACCGTGACCTTATACACTGTGCAGGTGCTGACTGTGACCTTATACACTGTGCAGGTGCTGACTGTGACCTTATACACTGTGTGCAGGTGCTGACTGTGACCTTGTATACTGTGCAGGTGCTGACTGTGACCTTATACACTGTGCAGGTGCTGACTGTGACCTTATATACTGTGCAGGTGCTGACTGTGACCTTATACACTGTGCAGGTGCTGACTGTGACCTTATATACTGTGCAGGTGCTGACTGTTCCCATGTATACTGTACAGGTGCTGACCGTGACCTTATACACTGTGCAGGTGCTGACTGTGACCTTGTATACTGTGCAGGTGCTGACTGTGACCTTGTATACTGTGCAGGTGCTGACTGTGACCTTGTATACTGTGCAGGTGCTGACTGTGACCTTGTATACTGTGCAGGTGCTGACTGACCTTATACACTGTGCAGGTGCTGACTGTAACCTTATATACTGTGCAGGTGCTGACTGTGACCTTGTATACTGTGCAGGTGCTGACTGACCTTATACAATGTGCAGGTGCTGACTGTGACCTTATACACTGTGCAGGTGCTAACAGTGACCTTATATGCTGTGCAGGTGCAGACTGTTCCCATGTATACTGTACAGGTGCTGACTGTGACCTTATACACTGTGCAGGTGCCGACTGTGACCTTGCATACCGTGCAGGTGCCGACTGTGACCTTATACACTGTGCAGGTGCTGACTGTGACCTTATACACTGTGCAGGTGCTGACTGTGACCTTATATACTGTGCAGGTGCTGACTGTGACCTTATACACTGTGCAGGTGCTGACTGTGACCTTATACACTGTGCAGGTGCTGACTGTGACCTTGTATACTGTGCAGGTGCTGACTGTGAACTTGTATACTGTGCAGGTGCTGACTGTGACCTTGTATACTGTGCAGGTGCTGACTGTGACCTTGTATACTGTGCAGGTGCTGACTGTGACCTTGTATACTGTGCAGGTGCTGACTGTGACCTTGTATACTGTGCAGGTGCTGACTGTGACCTTGTATACTGTGCAGGTGCTGACTGTGACCTTGTATACTGTGCAGGTGCTGACTGTGACCTTGTATACTGTGCAGGTGCTGACTGTGACCTTGTATACTGTGCAGGTGCTGACTGACCTTATACAATGTGCAGGTGCTGACTGTGACCTTATACACTGTGCAGGTGCTAACAGTGACCTTATATGCTGTGCAGGTGCAGACTGTTCCCATGTATACTGTACAGGTGCTGACTGTGACCTTGCATACCGTGCAGGTGCCGACTGTGACCTTGCATACCGTGCAGGTGCCGACTGTGACCTTGCATACCATGCAGGTGCCGACTGTGACCTTGCATACCGTGCACAATGAGTTAATTGGCCAGTCGTACATTTTCAAAGATTTTTCCGCAGGGTAAAATGTCAAAGATGGAAAAACTTCTTCTTTTGGAAATGTATGCAGCTGTTCGATTTTTACTTGGTGACACTCCATTGTATGGTATGTGCAAAAGTTTTAATGGGAATTTAAATTTTGGATCCAAAATGTGTCCCAAAAATTAGAATTATTTTCGTATAACCCCATATAGGTTGTGTTACTCCTACTAGTCAGTGCTGCCTAGTAACACCCATTTGGTAATTCTAGACTTCTAGCAATTCAGTCATAGACTTCTAATAGGTATAATAAGGGAATGGCACAATTCTAAGAATAGTTATAAGAATAGATGCTCCAATATGGTTATTACATCAGGGATGCAAACAGTTACTGCAACAGACACGTCAGAGGGACCGGTCGTCTTTAACATAGAAAATGCCCCTTAGCTTTGTTTATTTTGTCCGATGCAATTACACGCACCGACTGAGAAGGCAATTATTGGGATGGAACCATCTCTTCCTAATAATTGCCTACTCATCAGAGGAGCAATGACTTCCACTGTATGATGGGAGGATGAGTGATGGTTTCTGCGATCGCTCATCCTTATACAAATTCATTGTCTGTTCAGCAGATCCCTGTTCACACAGCACGTTCTGCTGCTTAAAAATGAGGATTTATGTGTCAGCCTAAATGATGATTTCAACAAGCACTCGTTCATCGGGTGATCGGCAGCACCTTTATATCCGCCGGTAATAGTCCTGTGTAGCCTATGACACTGGCTGACCTGTTATATGTGCGCTTAGCAGATAAAGACATCTGTGTTGGTCCCATGTTCATATGTGCCTGCATTGCTGAGAAAAATTTGTAATATATGCAAATGAACCTCTAGGAGCAACGGGGGCGTTACCATTGCACCTTGAGGCTCTGATCTCTCTGCAACTGCAGCGCCCTCTGCACTTTAATTGACAGGGCCAGGAGTTATCACGTTTTCACTGCCTGGTCCTGTCAATTAAAGTGAAGAGGGCGTGGCTGTTGCAGATAGAGCAGAGCCTCTAGGTGTAACGGTAACGCCCTCGTTGCTCCTAGAGGCTCATTTGCATATATTAGAACATCATTTTTCTCAGCAATGTGGGCACATATGAACACGGGACCAACACAGATGTCTTCATCGGCAAAGTGCACGTGTGATAGGTACAAAACTGCTGACAGATGCCCTTTAAAGGGGTGTTCAAGGTTTTTAATATTGATGACCTATCCTCAAGATACCAGATCGGTGAGGGACGGCCAAGCGGCACCCCCCCACAGTTGGACTTCCGATAGCTCTCTCGGAACACGCCGGTGACGTGCCTTAGTGCTGCCTACCTGTTCCATTACCTTTCCTGGTTTGGTACCCTGGAGGGAGTCTCTTGACGTTCAGTGTATATGATTTTAATTGCACAATGTGTCTCTTGGTGTTCCCTTTTGAAATGATGCCTCTTGGCGGTTTTCATCACAGGTGTGCACTTCTGTGACAGTTCTTCTTGCGCCTTGTTTGATTTGTATACTTGATGTTGTCTCGTATGGCATTTAGATTTTTTTGACAATGAAACATAATTGCTTTTTTCTTGTCAATAAGACTATAAATTTGACAGCAAAGTCCACAGAATTTATGTAGAGGAGAAGGCGGCAGGCATTTTTATCTCTAATGAAAAGCAGTGGGGGAGGCTCAACAAATAGAAACCCGGTTGAAGGCTCTCCATGGTTTGTCTTCATCGTCTCCAGTAAGTGCCCTCGGCTTACATCCATGCAATGGGACCTCACCAGTTACTGCTGTGGTGCTTCGCCATTGTTCTGCAAGTCCAATGGGAATTTCTTGCAGATTGTAAGACCTTTGGAGGTGAGTAACCAAGGTGCTGAGCTTTCTTCTGCAGGTACCCCATGTGTTCTTTTAATGGCAGTTAAAGGGGTTTTCCAGGCTGATGATCTTGATGACCTATCCTCGGGATAAGTCAGTAATATCCAATAGGTGAGGGTCTGACAGCCCACACCCCTACAGATCAGCTGTTCCCCGCCGCCTCCAGTGCTGGAACTAGCACTTTGAATGGAACAGGAAGTACAGCTCCTTTTAAAGTGTAGTGGACGTGTTGGGTACTGCAGTTCAGCTCCCATTCACTTCAATGGAAGCTGAGCTGCAGTACCTGGCCCAGCCACTAGTCTTTGAACTGAACTGTGCTTCCTGTTCTAGTCAAAGTTCTTGTTACAGAAAGCAGTTGATTGGTGGGGTGTGGGGTGTCGGACCCCCACCTATCTGACATTAGTAACCTAGTCTGAGGATAGGTCATCAATATTAGGAGCCTGGAAAACCCTGTTAATGGTGTCCCAGTGCATACGAGTTCACAACTACCTGTCATTAGATGATCATAGGTGAACTTACACTACAACGTAGACCACTGCTGACCCCTCTAGCCTAATGGTCCTACCGTTACCACTATATAATAGATTTGAAACCGCTATTGTTGCTGAAACCCAAACTCTTCCCCGTCATCTTGTTTTCTTTAAGGGTTAACAGTCATTGTTCTTCACATGGTAAAACCTTTGTGATCAGATCTACAGTGCTAAGGTTCCTTTGATGGAACGGGCTTTGGATTGCAGTGATCTGTGAACGATCCTTAATGTGGCCCGTGCTCCGATTCCTAAATAACCCGCCTAATAATCATTCCTGATACAGCAGAAGTCATGCTCTCCTGGTTTTTAATCAGATCCAGCCGCTCCTCGCCGTGAATGCACAAGTAAGCCGGTGGCCTCTTTACATTGTAAATTAGGGTTGGCAAAGTTTGCTTCAACAAATGAATCCCGCCATTCTGACTGAGACGGTCTTCGTTCTCATTCTGCTCTCATCACGTGTGGCCTGAGCTATCGGAGTGCCACTTGTTTTATGACATGGACGCCGGGCACTGGCTCATAACTAACTTTGATGCAGGTTGTGCATTTTTATGGGTGCTGCTCATCATTCCCTTGAAAAAGTCTCCTGGCTAATCCTTTCTGAAAAGGCCAAAATTCTGATAGATTAGACTAGCCCTAAAACTGTCCCAGATTTTGGGCCGGTTCCATCTGCCAAATATTGTCGTGCACATAGCAGACACCGTATGCCGATATACAGTGCTATATATCCAGATGTCTATGTATTGGCACATGTGGTAGGGCCTCCAGATGTCTATGTATTGGCACATGTGGTAGGGCCTCCAGATGTCTATGTATTGGCACATGTGGTAGGGCCTCCAGATGTCTATGTATTGGCACATGTGGTAGGGCCTCCAGATGTCTATGTATTGGCACATGTGGTAGGGCCTCCAGATGTCTATGTATTGGCACATGTGGTAGGCCTCCAGATGTCTATGTATTGGCACATGTGGTAGGGCCTCCAGATGTCTATGTATTGGCACATGTGGTAGGGCCTCCAGATGTCTATGTATTGGCACATGTGGTAGGGCCTCCAGATGTCTATGTATTGGCACATGTGATAGGGCCTCCAGATGTCTATGTATTGGCACATGTGGTAGGGCCTCCAGATGTCTATGTATTGGCACATGTGGTAGGGCCTCCAAATTCTGATAGATTAGACTAGCCCTAAAACTGTCCCAGATTTTGGGCCGGTTCCATCTGCCAAATATTGTCGTGCACATAGCAGACACCGTATGCCGATATACAGTGCTATATATCAGATATTCTCTCCTAGAAGCCACTTGCCTAGTGTTCTGCTATTGTGAGCCCTCTGAGGTTCTCCTTGTCGTTTTTAATACTCGCTGGGCGTCGGACAGTTTGCTCAGTAACCCAACCTACCTAGTGTGCAGTTACGCCTCTTCATGCCCAATGTCAGACCTGGTGGTAGAGTATGTCTGGACAGACACCTTTTTAAAGTTTAATTACATTTTCACCCTTTTTGGCGACATTACTCACCTCTTTGCAGCTCTCGTCTTTTCAGTTTTTGTGGGTGGGAAGCAGCTCCTCATCCCATGTGACAGTCAAGCACCTGAATATTCCAGGAGTGCATTGCAGTCAGATCTTGTTAACCTCTCCAGTAATAGCACTATGCCGTAATGCCGCTCAGCCCCTTCAGTTTCCCTCTCCAATGTCTAGAGACAGATATAGCAGTATTTTAGGGACAAATGAATAGAAGGTGTCTGGACCTCTTCACCTGCTTCACTATGAGATCCCTTTACCAGGACTGAGGGGAAGGAAGCAGGGAAGCTACTGAGCATGTTGGTCCACCTCTGAATGCAGAAGGTGGACATGAAACTGAACAATATTTGTATTGGTTGTGTATTGTAATAATACATAATTTTAATCTCTTCGTTTCCTAGTAATAACTCCCTTTAAGTGGTAGGTGGAGCTGTTAGCCCTATTTTTAGTATGAGGTGGTAACGTCTGGTCTATATTTGAAGTAAAAAATTTTGGGGTATAAACTATTCTTACAAGATTCTTTTTTTATTTTTTTGCAGAGGTTTAAAACTAATGAAGGGACAAACAAAATGATTAATGGTGACTATAAGGGCAACGCGTTATGGTGCATAAAATGATGCATAAAACGTTACGTTTTCTAAGCCCAGAGGGGGTTTGAGTTGCTCATAACCAGTTGTCGAGTTGGCATTGATACCGAGATTCTTTTTTAAAGCTATGAGTTTTCTCATCATAGAAATGGCAAATCACTAGGGTACTAGGATAACCCCTTCCTCGGGGACTCAATCATGAGAAAGGAGAAACGGGAAGCAAGCAACAGTTGCTTTGCCAGAGCTGCAACCCCTTAATAGTTGGATTGCCAGATGTGATGGGGCCTCCAGATGTCTATGTATTGCCACATGTGATAGGGCCTCCAGATGTCTATGTATTGCCACATGTGATAGGGCCTCCAGATGTCTATGTATTGCCACATGTGGTAGGGCCTCCAGATGTCTATGTATTGGCACATGTGGTAGGGCCTCCAGATGTCTATGTATTGGCACATGTGGTAGGGCCTCCAGATGTCTATGTATTGGCACATGTGGTAGGGCCTCCAGATGTCTATGTATTGGCACATGTGGTAGGGCCTCCAGATGTCTATGTATTGGCACATGTGGTAGGGCCTCCAGATGTCTATGTATTGGCACATGTGGTAGGGCCTCCAGATGTCTATGTATTGGCACATGTGGTAGGGCCTCCAGATGTCTATGTATTGGCACATGTGGTAGGGCCTCCAGATGTCTATGTATTGGCACATGTGGTAGGGCCTCCAGATGTCTATGTATTGCCACATGTGGTAGGGCCTCCAGATGTCTATGTATTGCCACATGTGGTAGGGGTGCTGGATGTTACCTAGATGAGACATTTGTTTATTGGACAGCACTGCAGGAAAATGGTAGTCGGACCCCTAAAGGGTACGTGCAAAATGCAGTATGTGTAAATATATAATATTCCTAGACACTGTTGGAGTAGTTTCCCTTTAAATCTGTAGATAACACCTATAGTCCTTGTTTCGTGTGGTCCTAATTTGTAAACGTATGCAATAATCTCAGCAGTCAGAGGGGTCGGACGTGACTCTGTTATGATTGGCTCCAAGCCAAGCTCAGTATTTTCTCTGATTTTTTTCTACCAATCATTATGAAACGGTTAATTAAACACACACACATCATATATATCATATAAGCTACGTATGAATATTTTAGTGCTCTGTGAATCAAGCCGGACATTAGGACCTTATTTGGTTTATCTGCTACTCTAGCCCCCAATACTAAAAACAGCTCTCTGCAGCTACCGGGCCCTCTCCACTTTGATTGACAGGGCCAGGCGTGATGACGTTTTCCCTGCCTGACCCTGTCAAATTGCTAGGGGTGCAGCAGTTGCAGACAGAGCTGAGCCTCTAAGTGTAATGGCAACGCCCCCGTTGCTCCTAGAGTCTCATTTGCATATATTGAAACTTCGGGCACTTATAAACATGGGACCAACACAGATGTCCTTCAGCTGCCGAGTGCACATGTAACAGGTCAGCCAGTGTCATAGGTGCAAATCTGCTGACAAATGCCCTTTAAGGCAGTGTAAGTTTCACACTAGCGTTAAAATTTACCGTCAGGTTGTTAGGGCCAGAGTTCATAATATCCAGCATAGCCAGGTACTGCCTGCACAGCCGGAGCCCAGTGACTATAATGGGATCTGTGCCAGGATTCGGCCGGACAAAACCCGCTGCAAGCACTGGTTTTTGTCCCTCCGAATCCCGGGGCTAATGCCGGAAATAGGCTGGATCCCCTCCGTGTCTTATTATAGACAATGGGGTCTGGTGGTGCTCTGGCCCTTTCCGGCTATGCTGATATGATGGACTCCAGCAGGCTAGATTTTAACGTTGGTGTGAGTCTAGCCTTTATGCCATCAATGCCCTAGATGGGCCAACCCCTTTAACAGTTGTGGGTGAATGGAGGGGGGCACTCAAATAACTCAGGTTTCCTCAATAAGGCTACATGCACACGACCGTATGTGTTTTGCGATCCGCAATTTGCAGATATGCAAAAAAAAAAAAAGATGCCTAAAACGAGCAAGAACAGACATTTTTTTTTGAGGGGCTACGGAACGGACCTACTGATGCGGACATTGAAATGAATGCTTCCGCATCCTGTCCGCAAAAAACCGGTACGGAAACAAAATGCATTCATGTGAATGTAGCCTAAGGGTCCATTCACACGTCCGTATGTGTTTTGCAGATTCGCAAAACACGGACACCGTCAATGTGCATTCCGCATTTTGCGGACCGCACATCGCCGGCACTCTCATAGAAAATGCCTTTTCTTGTCCGCAATTGCGGACAAGAATAGGTCATGCTCTATATTTTTGCGGGTCCGCAAGTGCGCACAATCCGGCCCCGTTGAAAATGAACGGGTCCGCACCTGTTCCGCAAAATTGCGGAGTGGATGTGGACCCATTTTGCGGACGTGTGAATGTACCCTAAGGCAATGAAAAATTTCTTTTTTTATTTCTTTTTTAAAATCTTTAAATATGAAGCAATACGACGTGTAAAAAATATATCTTTTGGTAATGTTTGGAACATCACTGATTGTTGTGGATGATGGGGTTTGTAGTGGTAACATCTTTATGATCCTGTTTGTATTCAGGACCCTTTGATGCCATTTATTTTTTCTCTCTATATATTTTACATTTAGAACTGTGGTCACACATGTTCTCCAGAGCAGCGCTCCCGTACCAGCAGCTTCAAAAATTTGCATTTGATTTCTTTACCAGTTTTTTTTTTTTTTCTTTTATTCATTGGATTATTTTATAAAAGCCGGCTTCAGGCTATTCGTGCCCCAGTGCTGCGCTCTCGTCGTTCGGTCTCTGACAGAAGAGCTATAGAGAGCTGGAATCTCACAATGAAATCTTTGATCTGCATCCAGAGAGGCGGGTGCGATGTTTGCCGCTCTCATGGAAAGGAGGATGTTGGAAGAGAAACAGAGAAATGTAAAATATGCTTTATTAGCGCCTTCCAATATTCACTATGGGAAGATGGACCATGTGTTCTTGCGCGGTTACCGGCCCGTGATTGCACGTGACTCTAATTCTCCTTCACTGAGCAGTCTAAAATGATACGGTTGGAAGGAAATAGTGGTCTTTACTGTGTTGTGCTGATCCTCTGTTATCCCTCCTGAAAATCTAACGAACATTGGCAAGTGGGTGTTACTACTTGCTTCGTCGTTGGGGTGTGTTTCTGTTCCATCAGTGTCGCTCTATTAGGACGCCCCCCTTGGACAAGCACCCAAATGTCTGTTCATTTACAGCTATCCTGGAGGAATCATACAGGAATGGTGCAACACCAGAGAAAAACCGCTCCAGAATTGCTGTTTATGGAGAATAGTAGCTAGGCCCCTTGCAGACGAGCGAGTATTCCGCACGGGTGCAATGTGTGATGCAAAAGCATTGCGCCCACACAGAACCCGGACCCATTCATTTCAATGGGGCTGTGTACATGAGCGTTGGTTTTCACGCATGTTCTATATTCTGTGATTTTCACAGCCCCATAAAAGTGAATGGAGCTGCGTGAAAATAGCATCGTATCCACAAGCAAGTGCGGGTGCGATGCGTTTTTCACAGATGGTTGCTAAGAGATGTTTGTAAACATTCAGTTTTTTATCACGCGTGCGCGCAAAACGCATTGCACTCACGCAATAAAAACTGAATGCAATCGCGCTATTTTCTCTGAACACATTCACAACGCATCCGTGCCTAATCCGGACACGCTCGTCTGCAAGGGGCCTTAGGTAGTTACTAAATCAGATATGTTGGGAAAGCTGACAGGTCCTTTCCAATTTTAGGCTTTTGCATGGAGCCGGCCATAGACTGTGCATATAAAAATGAGGCGTTCCCTATCGCTAGGATATGCCACCAATGTCAGATAGGTGCGGGCCTCACCCACACCTGTCTCTAGAATGGGGCCTCCAAAGTGAACGAGAGCGCGTGTGCACAGTGTGTTCTCCATTCACTTGGTGTGCTCGGCTATCTTCACAAGTCCCATAGAAATGAATGGAGGATGCCGCACCTATACGATAGGCTACCTGTCTGAAGTGACACAATCCTTTTAGAGCACAATTAGGAATTGTGAATTTAAAGGGGTTGTCTCACTCCAGCAAATGGCATTTATCATGTAGAGAAGGTTAATACAAGGCACCTACTAATGTACTGTGATTGTCCATATTGCCTCCTTTGCTGGCTGGATTCATTTTTCCACCACATTATACACTGCTCGTATCCATGGTTACGACCACCCTGCAATCCATCAACGGTGGTCGTGCTTGCACACTATAGGAGAAAGCGCCGACCTGTACACACTATGATCCCGCCTCCCCAAGAGAGGCCGCGCCTTTTTCTATAGTGTGCAAGCATGACCACCACTGATGGATTGCAGAGTGGTCGTTACCCCTGGAAACAAGCAGTGTATAATGTGATGTAAAAATTATTCAAGCCAGCAAATGACCATAATGGAGAGCAGTTACAAAAGAACATCTTTTAATCTTGAGGACCAGTCATGTCCTAAATCTAAAGATGTCAATTATAATTCTCTATTTCCCTGTGGTGGCGCTGCATGGAAATAGAACATTTACTGCCAGATTTCTCCACAGATAAGAGCTTTTCATGGAAGGTCCCGATAGGTGTCCCTCCATGAATGGTCAGAGGACCACTCTAACAAGTAGAGATTTTCCACCTTGGAGAACCCCTGCCCACCTGGCATACGTAGTAGTAAATGAATGGCTGTGGAGGATGCCGTTATGGGATATCAAATATTCTAGTTTATTGCATTAGCATAAAGATCTGCAGGTTTTATATTAGATTTTATCCAATGAGTAGAACCTTCTACTTTGTGTCTTTTGCCCCAAGATATCAGGAGTTTCTTAGAGACTGAATGCAGAACGAGGGCATTCGGAGAATTCTTCTTCCATCGACATTTGTTTGCCTTTTCATTGACCAGATTCGGCTTTGTTTTTATGAAGACCATGTCTTGACTTGTTTTCATGTTCTTCTTAATAGGAGGAGGAAGTCACTAAAACTAAACTTAAGAAACTGGAAAAAGTGACCAAAGTGAAGGGCGCCAAGAAAGCCTTGAAGAAGAATTTCAAGATCAACACGAAGATAGTTTTTGGCGACAGTGGAGAGGTGAGTGCTACTGGTGGTGCCATTGTAATAATAACAGCAGTGTAATAATACAGCAACTGTATGTTCAGTAGTGTAGAAAATGGAAAGTTTTCCTTACCTGTCCAAACTCCTCCTAGACCGGAGCTGGGGGCGGTTGCTCATTTTATTTGCTTTTCATGCATTCAACCCCCAGATTAATGGCAAAAATCGAACAGGTAAAATCCAGCTTCCCAGGAATAAAATAATCTTTAATGCAAAAATGCCTTAAAAACCGACCTACAATACACATCTACGCGTTTCGGATCACTAGATGTGGATCTTTACTTATGAGCAAGGATCCACATCTAGTGATCCAAAGCGCATTGACATGTATTGTATGTCGGTTTTTGATGCATTTTTTCATTGAACATTATTGTATTCCCAGGAAGCTGGATTTTTCCTGTTTAGATTTTTATTTATTTTTTTTGCTACATGTTGGCGTCTGGTTCCTGGCGTCTATCCGTGCCTCCCTTGGATTTAAATAGCCAGGTGAGCACTGCCATCTGACTTTGCCCATATTAATGGCCGACTGTGTACTAGATGGGCATGTCAAATCTTGGAAGTTGTAGTTGGAAGTTTATATGTCTTTTACATGGGTATTCCCGTATTTATTATTTGATTCCTACACTGACATAGAAGAGGATTCTTTACTGTAAGAGCAGTGAGAATAGGGAGCTCTCTGCCTGAGGAGGTGGTGATCACACTTTTACATCAATCATGGCATAACACCTTTTAAAACATGAAAGTCAGACATCCTATAGCACATGACAATACCTTTCTAAGAAAGCTGGCACCAGCCCTGTACCTCGCATGGGTCCAGAGATCTCCCCACTCATTGACCCAATGGCTTTACCAGGTTCTCTTCAGCCTGGCGGCTCAGGAGGAGTTTCCTTTCTGCTGCTGCTTCTTTTCCTGTAACTGCCACGACTTCTTACAGAAGATATAACTGGTGGCAGATCCAAACTGAGCGCGTGCGACCACCAAAGCGAAGTGTATAAGGAATAGAACAAACAGCAGGTGGCGCTATGCAGATACATATTTTTTTATTGAATAGCTCACTGGGTATACACAATTTTTAATTGCACTACGGTTGCAGAATATCTGTCTCATACATTACATTTACTGAGAGAAACGCATCATCCTTCTACAGCAGCTGTTTGCAGTATTAGCATTTTGCGGTGGGTACACATCGCATTTTATGCCTCTGTGTGACATATATGTTAGCGAAAAAAAGATACAAAAACGCAGCTCACCAGGTTGTGGTATCCTGCAGAGTCCGGTAAAATAACAACAACGAAAAAAGTATTTGTTTTTTGGTGAACGCCACTGTATAGCATCAGGCTGCGGCGTCCGGTTATTGCAAATGTTTTTGTATACGTTAAATGGATGGGAAAAAATGCAATTAGACGTACCACTGTGGTAGCCATTACAGAGATTACTGCAAGTGTCGAATGGCACGGGACCTGCTTTGTTATAAAGGACCTGTCCACCTTCATGAGCTCTTTTTTTTTTTTTTTTCAGTGCATCCAAAATGTAAAATAAAGCAACATCGCAAATGGTCCTTAAAGGGGTTATCCAGTAATGTACAGTGACCTACCCTCAGGATGGGCCATCATTATCACATCGGCGGGGGTCCAAGTCCCGTCACCCGCACTGATCAGCTGTTTCAAATAGCTTCCACGCTCCCGGCAGCTCGCCAAGCACAGTGCCGTACATTGTATAGCGGCTGTGCTTGGGGTCCCATTCCCTTCAATGGGGCTGAGCTGCAGCCAGGCCATGTGACCGATGTGCGGTAACGTCACATGGCCTAGGAAGAGGCCGCGGCGCTCGCGGAGCATCCAGCCTCTTTTAATACCTGATTGGTGGGAGTCTTCGGTGTCGGACCCCCGCTGATCTGATATTTGATGACCTATCCTGAGAACAGGTCATCAATATAATTTGCCGCATAACCCGTTTAATTAAAAATCTGCTCTCATTTTGTGTCTGCAGCTCTTGGGTAGCTCTGTGTGTTTCCAGGGTAACAGACTACAAACAGTGTGCGTAGTCGGATCCTGCTGTCACACTCCCTTCCACCTGTCCCCTAACTCTTACTGCCATACATTTAGTAGGTCAGGTACATGCATATAGATGGCAGTATCAGTAGAGAATCTGACTACGTGAAGTCTTTGTGGACGGTTGATCATGGCGCCTTATTGGACCGCGTAGGAGCTGTAGACACAAAACGATAGATGATTTTTGGATATTGGCATAGGTGAAAGTATACTCCCCGTATTGGCGTAATGGTCCATGAGGTTAGGTAACAGGAAGATACAGATACTTGAAGCTAACAAGACAACTGCAGAGATTTGCCTTTAGCGGAGATGGGTGTCCTCCGACAGCTCTGCGTACAGCCATCCTGCAGTGTCATCTTCTGCTCAGATGGCCGGGACTATTTCACATTTTAGGAACATGATTTTGCTGACAACATCAGGAGGGAGCTCAGAGGAGCACAGCAATCAAGCCGCCCATCATCCTAACCATTCTGTCTGCCTGGCCGAGGAAGACGTTTTGTGTGGGCACTAATCACACAGTCCGACCGATTAACCCTTACTCCTCTATGCCTGGCTCTGATATGCTGACTGCATGCCAAACTCTCCCGCTATGCTGGCATTGCAATGTGTGTTATTTTTGTCCACGGACAATGCTATCCTCCTGCGATGTAGGCCTCATGCACATGAACGTATTTTCTTTCCATTTTCCATGGGTCCGCAAAAAAAACATTAGTTACTCAGTGTGCATTCTATTTCCTTATGTCCGTTCCGCAAAAAAATAGAACATGTCCTATTATTGTCCGCATTACGGACAAGGATAGGACTGTTCTATTAGGGGCCAGCTGTTACCTTCTGCAAAATACGGAATGCACATGGACGGCATCTGTATTTTTTGTGGATCTGTGTTTTTTGCGGACCGCAAAATACATACGGTCGTGTGCATGAGCCCTTAGTCTGAACTAACCCTTGAATACAATTTTTTAATCTCACAACCCAATACCTGCGATGCTAGGGAGGCTGGTCACCGTGGCGGACTGCTATTGGCTGCTCCCCTCATCGCCATCTGTGCTACAGGGAGATGCACCATCGGCCGTGCAGAGATACGGAGAGACGCGGGTGTCGGGGAGCAGGTAAGTATGCTCTGGGGGTCATTAGAGGTTATCCAATCCCTATAAGTGATTTTTAGGTCTGGATAGTGAGCATCATGTTCTTGTGTGTACTATTTGCATGGTGGTTCTGAGTAGGTATCATTATATTGTCACATGACATTGTCACTTTTATCCTATCGTCAACCCTGTTGTTGGAGGTTGCCAAATGCTACACCGGGCTCTGCTCCGCATGTACAGTCGTGGCCAAAAGTTTTGAGACTGACACAAAGTTTGGTTGTCAAAGACTGCTGCTTCAGTTTTTATGGTGGCAATTTGCATTAACTCTAGATTATGAGGAGCAATTAATTGCAACCTGATTTCTTGCCATGAAAATTAACGTAATCACAAAAAAAAATTAAATTTACGCTGCATTTCAGCCCTGCCACAATTTCACCTGCAAACGTGATTTCTGTGATCTTCTCTTTAGCTCAGGAGAAAGTGTTAACGAGGTCACGGCAGCACACTCTGTTATGCTGATTGAATTAGATGAGCGGACTTAAAAAGTGAGGTGGTGCTTGAATTTGTTGTCTTGTTCTGTTAATCGTGGTCACCTCCAAGGAAACGTGCAGTCATCATTTCGTTGCATCAAAAGGGCTTCACAGGCAAGGACGTCGCTGCTTGTAAGATTGCACCTAAATCAACCATCTATCAGATTATCAAGACCTTCAAGAAGAGAGATTCAGTGGCTGTGAAGAAGGCTTCAGAGAGCTCAAAAAAGTCCAGCAAGTGCCAGGACCGTCTCCTAATACCCCACTCACACGCCATATTTTCTGTCCAATCTACATTTTTTTTGTGCATCGCACGCGTTCCCATTAATTTCTATGGTGCCGCAAAAAAGCCGCACACAGATGTCACCCGTGTTGTGTCCTCATCCGTATGACCATGACACAAATGATAGAACGTATCCTATTCATGTCCATTTTGCGAACAAGAATAGGCATTTTGACAGTGGTTCTATGAAAAGTGTGGGATGCACATGGCCAGTATCCGTATTTGTGTGGATGTCAGAACAGATATGGTCATGTGAAGGTAGCCTACAGGTGATTCAGCTACGGGGTTAGGTCGCCACCAGTGCAGAACTTGCTCAGGAATGGCAGCAGGCAGGTCTGAGGGAGGAGAAGGCTATTGGAAAATGGCCTGATGTCAAGAAGGGCAGCAAAGAAGCCAATTCTCTCCTAGAAAAACATCAAGGACTGAGATTCTGCCGGAGATTCCCTGTACGGGACTGGACTGGGGTAAAGCTATTTTCTCGCCCATTTTCCTTGGGGGACACAGACCTTGGGTATAGCTCAGCTCCCTAGGAGGCGTGACACTAAGTAAAACTGTTAAGCCCCTCCTCCATCAGCTATACCCTCAGCCTGGAGATAGAGGCTACCAGTTTTAGCTTAGTGTCCAAGGAGGCAAGACACTCCCTGCTACTGCAGGGCTGTTTTCTCCTTGTTATTTTTACTTTTTCCACCAGGATAAGGTTGTGCTTCGGCCTGTCCCGACTTTCCTGCCAAAGGTGGTCTCCGCCTTTCACATCAATGAGGACATCGTCCTTCCGTCGCTCTGTCCCTCTCCTTCCCACCCAGAGAACGGGAACTGCACCGTCTGGATGTGGTCAGGGCGTTGAGGATTTACTTGGAGGTCACCGGGTCCTTTCGGCGCACGGACTCCCTGTTTGTGGTTCCGGAGGGTTCGCGCAAAGGGTTGGCGGTCTCCAAGGTGGCTATTGCCCGTTTCATTAAACTGGCGGTGTCTGAGGCTTATCGAGCCAAGGGCAGACCTCCGCCTTTCGGCGTCACTGCTCATTCCACCAGAGCAGTCGGAGCTTCCTGGGCGCAGAGGCATCGGGCCTCGGCTGAACAGTTGTGCAAAGCAGCCACTTGGTCCTCTCTGCACACTTTCACAAAGTTCTATAGGGTGCATACGCATGCATCAGCGGATGCTGCTTTGGGCCGCCTGGTTTTGCAGGCAGCGGTTTCCTGATGCTCTGGTGGTCCGCCTTGGGTTTGTGGTCCCTCCCTTCTTGGACTGCTCTTGAACGTCCCAAGGTCTGTGTCCCCCAAGGAAAATGGGCGAGAAAAGGAGATTTTTGTATAACTTACCAGTTAAATCTCTTTCTCGCTCTTCCTTGGGGGACACAGCACCCACCCTTCTGTGTTTGGTTACAGGGTTATGGTCTGGCGCCCCGTTGGGTTGCTGGCTGGTTGTTTCCGTTATTGGTTGTTATCCTTTCACTACTTGGACACGCAACTGGTAGCCTCTATCTCCAGGCTGAGGGTATAGCTGATGGAGGAGGGGCTTAACAGTTTTACTTAGTGTCACGCCTCCTAGGGAGCTGAGCTATACCCAAGGTCTGTGTCCCCCAAGGAAGAGCGAGAAAGAGATTTAACTGGTAAGTTATACAAAAATCTCCTTTTCTCTGATAAAGCCCCTTTCAGACTTTTTGGGACATCTGGAGAAAAAAGGGTGAGCACTACCATCAGTCAACTGCCATGCCAACAGTAAGGCATCCTTAGACCATTCATTTGTGGAGATACTTCAAAGGGAGTGGGCTCATTGACAATTAAGAACATGGCCATAAGTAAAGAATGGTATCAAACATCCTCCAAGAGCAACTTCTCCCGAAGAACCAAGAGCAATGTGATGATGAGCAATGCCTTTTCCAGCACGATCGAGCACCGTGCACAACAGATTCGGAGAACAATATATTGAGGGGGCGATTTATCGTTCTCTCTATGCCTTAAAAGTATTTTTTATTTTTTGCCTGAAAAGTGGCGTTAAAAATTCACAGGTGCAACTTTTTTAAAAAGGTTTTTTTTTTGCCCTCCTTGCCACTTTTCTAAAAGGGTGTGTGGCAAGGGCGGGGAAGGGGCGTCAACCAGTTTTTCTGAAGCCAGAAGTCAATGGCAGTTCTGATCTGTCGTAGATTTCTGATTAGTTATAAATTAGGTGCATCCTCCGTGAGTGAATGCAGAGGATGTCGAGACAGGCGCAAAAAGCACTAGTCTTGATTAAATCTCACCCTGAATTTTTAGATCCATGGCCAGGAATCTCCTCAGATCTGAATTTCATTGAGAACCTGTGGTCAATCCTCAAAAAGCAGGTGGATAAATGGAAACATAGTCATTGTGATAAACTCCAAGCACTGATTAGACAAGAATGGGTTGCCATCAGTCAGGATTTGGTCCATAAGCTGATATTCTGCATGCCAGGTGGAACTGCAGAAGTTATTCAAAAGAACACCGGAAATATTGAGTTTTTGCGATTGCATAAACTTGATGGATTTGTCAGTAAAAGTTCAGTACTTATACTATACCATAGAAACGTCTAACAAAAAGGTCCAAAAGCACCGAAGCCGCAAACTTTGTGGAAACCAAAACTTGTGAGTCTCAAAACTTTTGGCCACGTCTGTATGTGTGTATTTTTTTAGAAATACCATCTGTGTGAACAGTTCCGTTCTAATAATGTTAATTCAGAGCAGAGGTTCCCCACATGGCTTGTATTTTTTAGTATTTTTCCCAAATGAAACACCAGATGGCTTCAAAAACAAATATTTTAAATCTCAAAATAAAAATGATTTTAAGTTACCACTATTGAGCAAGTAAAAGGTACTCCGAGGGGCACAGAGGTTGTGACTGGAATTTTAAAGGGGTTGTCCGGGTGCAGAGCTGAACCCGGACATTCCCAGAGTTTCCCCCCCCGGCAGCACCCCTGACAAGAGCATTAGAGCAGTTCATGCTCCGATGCTCTCCTTTGCCCTGCACTGAATCTTACATGGCAAAGCCATTTTGTGGAGTTCCGGTGACGTACCAGGCTCGCCTTAGGGCTGCCAGGCGGAGGCTTCCGCCCAGCAGTGAGCCCAGTGACGACACCAGTACGGATTGGCGGACTTTAGCGCTGCCCTAGCCTGTAAAACGGCTAGGGCAGCGCTAAAGCCGACCCATCAGAGCTGGTGACGTCACCGAACACACTGCTGGGCGGAAGCTTCCACCTGGCAGTGTTTTATAGTAAATAAAAGAGCCCTTGTCCTGTGCAGGGCAAGGGAGAGCATCGGAGCATGAACTGCTCTAATGCTCAAGTCGGGGGCTGCTTGGGTGAAATTATGGGCATGTCCGGGTTGGATAGTCCCTTTTTAAGGGTTATTCCCATCTGATAAGTGGTTGCCTTTCTTTGTGATTGGGAAGGATCCAGCCTCTGGGACCTCCACGATCCCGAGTATGAAGATGCCACAGAAGCAGTTTAGATGTTCACCCCTGCTCCGCGACGCTCCTGGCTACTAGCTGTACACTATGATAGCTCTGTAACGGGTGTTATGTGTATTCTGTTTTGCCACCCAAGGACCATGGCATGCTATCCTCCTTCCGTTCAGTTATTTAAATGGAGATGGTACCCTCACAAGCCAGTGACTGGGAGTGCCACTTAGCAGCTTAAAAGGGGCTGGACCATCTCAGACATTGGTATCATATCGCTAGGATATGCCACCAATGTCAGATAGGTGCAGGTCCCACCTCTAGGTCTTCCACCTATCTCCAGAACGGGCCCCCCATAGGGAAGGAGAGTGCATTGTGCATATGCATCATGTTCTCCATTAATATCTATGGGAGTTCCAAAAATAGCCGAGCAAGAGTGGAGAGCGTACCGTAGCCAATGGGACTTGCCGGAAATGGCTGAGCCAATGCTCGCCTATTTTTGGAACTCTCATACACAGCTGTCCTCCGTTCACCCTGGGTGTCCCATTGTGGAGATGAGCGTGGGTCCCAGAGGTAGGACCCGCATCTGACATTAGTGGCATATCCTAGTGATATGCCCCCCAGTGTCTGAGGGGATACAACCCTAAATCAGCACTGCATGCCCTCTTATTCTCAGGTTGGGGTCCTGGGTACCCCGCCATCCTGCCATAAAGGGATGGCATACCCATAACTTGGTCAATACAATACATGACTCATACTGAGTATGTGTTACAGCTTGCATTATATTCCAGAGCTGCAGTCACATATGTGCTGACCTCAGAGCTGAAATCTCCCAGTATTCCCTTCTTTTACCCCATCTATTATAGTGGAAAAATGTAAAAGCCTAATATCTTGTGTCGGCATCTTGAGGATCCCGCTCATCGCCTCTCGTTATCAGGAGTTGTGTTTTTTTGCCATCTGCATAGAAATGCCCACAATTACTGTTCTGCAGGAATCGCTCACATCCTAGCGCGTCCATTTCTTCCTACATGACGTAACCCGCTCTGCCGTGCGACCACGGAGAATAGCCTCGTGGAGTTTTTGCTAACGGAGCACATATTCTAGTAATTGAATGTGAAGCATTAATGTTTCCGTGCAGTAGAAAGTCGCATGCTCCTGTAACGTGCCCCGGGCCGCCCTCCTGTGAGCCAGGAGAGATAAAAACGTAATCGACTTGGCCCCACACCAGGACCATTTTATTGCTCTGTACAAGGCAGATGGTTCTGGTTATGTAATGAAAGGTAATGGGTTTTCCAAGGGGAATAATATTGTTTCCTAACTTTAACTCAGATCCATAAAATTTGTTAAAAAGGCACTCCGATGCCAGATTATATAATTATTATATTGTGCAGAGGGGAGGCGTTCAGCGGATATTTCTTTTTGCTGTGCGGGTGCCAAATGCAAGTTTCAGCAATTACATGCATCCTCGGCTTGAGCCAAGTTCTACTGTATCCTCCGGGGGATGAGTTTTAATGCGCTATGCAGAAGTTCTCTCTCTTATTGGTAACCCATAGGCACGTTCATTAAAGGAAACGTATTCTCCATCAGGTTAGACCAGTCTGGGTGGGTGACGACCATCAGACAAGCTTCTGGACCCCTCAGTCTTCAGCCTTCTGTTTTCTCTGCCTGTTGTATGCAATTATCCTACTCTCTGTTGAGATTGCCTTTGAGTCCGACATTTGGCTTATATGTCCGACATATCCCTAGGGCTCCGATGGATGCCAAGAGCGTATTTACTAATTCATCTGTCAGATTGGAATGCACCATTTTGCTTTATACAGTCACATTGTAGACTAGAGGTGCCCCAAAGAAGTCCACGGGGTGCTTTTTAAATTTTTTTTTGAAATGTGGGAGCCTATGGGTGATGTACCCCATTGTTTGCCCGCACATTAGTTTCTTCCATCTGAGAGATGAATGAGGAACACCTCCCAACGTGACCTCCACCAGAAGGGCCAAAAATGACTTCTGTGGGATCGGTCATCTGGGGGGGGCCCCCCCCCCCCCCCCCACCACACACACACACACACACACACATATCATCTTTGATTTGGCGGAATAAAAAATAAGCCACAAACCATGTGTTTGCAACTTTTACAAGGCACTTACTAATGTATTGTGATTGTCCATATTGCTTCGTTTGCTGGCTGGATTAATTTTTCCATCACAGTATACACTGCTCTTTTCCAGGGGTTAGGACCACCCTGCGATCTAGCAGGGGTCGTCGTGCTTGCACACTATAGGAAAAAGTGCTCTCTAAACACAGGCTGGCGCCTTTTCTTATTGTGTGCAAGCACGATGACCACTGCTGGATTGAAGGGTGGACGTAACCCCTGCATACGAGCAGTGTATAATGTGATGGAAAAATGAATCCAGCCAGCAAAAGAGGCAATATGGACAATCACAATACATTAGTAAGTGGCTTGTAGTAACTTTCTCTATATGATAAATGCCATTTGCTGGAGTGAGAAAACCCCTTGAAAGGCTATGGACATTTTTGGGAGCATTCTTTTTATTTTTTTATTATTGCATTCTATTCATTTTGGGATACAAATAATTTTTTCACTTGACATTTCTTAAAATTCTTATATCGCTAGAATATGACCCCATTGTTTTTTAGGTCCTGGTCCCACTACTGAGACCCGCAGCTATACCGGGAATGAAGCCCCGCAAAGTGGTGGCTGGAGGACTCCAGTCCGGCCACCACCAAGCGTTCTCCCCATAGAAGTTAATGGGAGTGCATCGCGCATGACCGCCGACCGCTCTCATTTACTTCTATGGACCCGACGGAAATGAATGGAGAGCGGCTGCACATGCACAGTGCGCCCTTCGCCACTTTTGGGGGATCCGCTACTATCAGACAATGGGGGCATATCCTAGCAATCGGCCCCCATCGTCTGTGATGAGACCCCCTTTAAATGAGCAGGTACTACTCCTGGAATTATATTTGCAATGGAGCCTTTTATTGAGATTTTTTTGTATGTACTTTTAAATTTCCCATTCCTTTAATCGCTGCGCTATAAATGGAGATTATTGACCTTGCACGTTAACTGTTTGACTGAATGCAATGTTTTCTGTTTGCAGGCAGTACAGCAATGGCCCCCAGTACAGAAGGCTGTAGTAGAAGATACTGGTGACGACGATGATGATGATGATGGTCGAAATGGCATCGATTTGGCAAAAGCAAGACAGCGGCTGACTGAAGAGGATAAATACGATAAAGAAGCGTATAGGAAAAAAGTCAAGGAAAAACACAGGGTGAGAACATTTCTATTGATTCATAGGAGTCTAGTATTCTTGAAAAATGCTCGTTCTGCCTTAGAGGGCTGTATGACTCTCTACAAACTAGGGAATGTACCTCCAATCTGGTGGGGACTTGCTTCAAAAGGCTCGTGCAAGACCTGCACAGGGAAGATGACTTACTTGCTTCCTGGCTCTAGCTCCCCGCTCCTTCTCCTCCAGGCCTGCAATGCTCCTCCAATGTCAGCATCCGATATCACATCGCTGTAGCGGATCACTGGCCGTGGCGGTGCCCGGCTCCCCTTGCGTCATGACAAATGGTCACTTGAGGCAACGGGAGCCAGACACCGCCGCAGCCAATCACTGGATGTTGACATCGATGGAGCCTGGCGGAGCATTGCAAGCCTACAGGAGAAGGAGAGGGGAGCCAGCGCTGGGAAGAAGGAAAGTCATTTTCCCTTTGCAGGTCCGGCAGAATTGGGGGGCAGAGAGGGTTTGCCCAAAATCCCCCATTCTTGCACACACACTCGTACATGAATCACCAAAACCATTTCAGTGGGGTCTCTATTCACATCCCTCGCAACCAGTCTGTCCTTCAGATGACTTAAAGGGGTTGTCCAGGGTTAGAAAATCGTGGCTGTAAAAAGTCCCACCCTTTTTTTCGCCGGCAGTGTGTGCCACTCCATTCGGTGGAGTTGAGTTGCAGTACTAGGCACAACCTGCGGGCAGGCGGGGCACTGCTTCTCAAAGGGAAATGTTCTCTTAATTCTGAACCATCCCCTTAAAGGAGTTTGAAAAGACTAGTAAAAAGGGGTCTGCTCAGACACTCCTAACTCTCGGTACCTCGCACTGTACACTATAAGGGCATATTTCTTAAAAAAATCACACAGATTTTTCATTCACAATTTTTTTTTTTATTGAATTTTTAAATTTGTAAGTTGGGAAAAAAAAAAAAATCACAAATTGTCAGGCTTATGACTAAAATCATGAATACATAGAAGTTGCTCTGTCCTCTTGCCATTAGACTGAGTCTCGGGGATAAGGCTGCAGTGTCAGACACAGACCAGGGACAAGGGAGGCTACAACGAAGACACCGTGCGATACCCGTCCACCGGTCGGGTCTGGAGTCGGCACAGCTCCTTTTAACTGAATCAGTTGCAATACCACATGCAACCTGTGGACAGACGTGGTGCTGTTTTATGAAGAAAATAGCTGTTTTTTTTCTTCTAATCCTGTACAACCCCTTTTCAGTATTTCGGTCCCAATATACCTACCCTCCCCCACCCATAATGGCTCTTGTGACTAGAGCACATGGCTCATGTGCATCCGGCAGGTCTCAGATAGTCCTTCCTTTATGAGCCTTTATGGGTTATTGTAGATTTCGTGAGCCAGAAATCTACCTCTGGGGCATGAATACCCAGCGTGCGTCGTCCTCGCAGCGTCCTGTGCTCCGCCGAGCTTTGCTTAAGCTGCGGGTTATTTTAATGAATGCATAATTAATGTATTCGTTTAATCTTTTTAATAACTGGCGCTGCTCACTGATGAGACAGAGCCGAATCTCTGGAAAAGAATAATAAGGAAAGTACAAATGAAAACATTAATTTCTTGCACCCCCAACCATTGCTTCTCCATGGTGGCGGGGCATTACTGCCTCGTCACGGAGCCTTATTATGGAACACGCGTTAGAGCGATATAATCACGGTAATGCGCCACATTATCACATCAATTACCAAGAATTCATTTCTTTCCTTGTTCACGGCACTGACAAAGTGTAAGCGAGGCTCGTTCATTGTCATGGCGGGGCAGGGGTGGGGTGGGGTGGGGGGGTCTCTGTTTGATGGTAAATGGGTATGTGATATTCTACATCTATCCACAGCTGAGTGCCAAAAATTGTTACCCCGTCTGTGTGCGCCATCCTATCACGTGACGTTGGCAAGACTGCAAAGGGGTCGATCTGCCACTCACTTAATCTTGTATTCACCTTCCCCTCCAGGCAGCAATTCAAGCATAAATTGCACCCCAAATACATGCTGCCACCCCCCGTCCTTATGGCCATCCAGATGCCAGCCCGTTGGCACACAAGTATTCACTGGCGCCACTTTCAGACATCACTCATTGAACAGCTATGCATTATTGCAATGGCATACCATCAATGGCGGTAGACCATGCAACTGGAGCCCAAGGTGGAGGCAGGGGGTGGAATGCTCTTTCCACTCTGAAAACCCAGAATTTTCATGCAGCCACCACTAGGGGGACCCCAGTGCAAACAGATCATTACAGCTTCCGTTTCAATCAATCGTAAATGCATTTAAAGGGGTTGGCCCATTTCACACATTGGTGGCATATCGCTAGGTTCTGCAACCAATGTCAGATAGGCCGTGGTCCCACCTCGGTAGACCTGCACCTATTTCTAGAACAGGGCCCCCGAAGGAAAGGAGAACTAATCGCACATGCGCATCTTGCCCTTCATTCACTTCTATGGGAGTTCCGAAAAGAGCAGAGTGAACGCGCCTGGTTATTTCTGGAACTGCCATGGAATTGAATGGAGAGCATTCTGTGCAACCGCGGCCGCTGCTCCATTCACCTCTATGGGAGTTCCAGAAATAGCTGAGCCAGCTTTTGACTGTTTTTGGCACTCCCATAGAGGTGAATGGAGGATGGCCTCACTTGCTCGGTGTGTGAGATGGGCCAACCCCTTTAATTCCTATGCACAGAGCTCCCTCTGGAGGTGGCTGCAGGCAGCCGGCTATGTAAAAGGTGGGGAGTAGGAGATTCATCAATGTATATATGCCGGTGACCTGGTGTGAATAACGTACTTTGAGCAAAAGGGTTATCAGAATGAGCGCCATATTTATGAAGCCCCTGATCCACTATTTCTGACGTAGAAGGGGGCGATGCCGAGGGTGACTTTTTTTTCTTTTTATTCCACATTTTTTAACTGAAAATTTTTAACTGCCTAATGGATAATAAATCTACAGAATGTCAATATGCGTTGCAGCGATTTAACTGTTTTGCTGCATTTATTGCACAACCAGAGGCCATGGAGCCCTAGCCTAATGCTTATGGTGGGAGGGATGAGGGGCCTCCAAGCTATCGGCATCTGCAGGGAACTTCAACCCAACATTTAGTTACCCGTGACAAAAAACGCCGTAAAGGGATATTCCTGGTTTTTAAAATTGATTGCATATCCTCATTTAGAACAGCGCTGCAGTTACTACAAGATGGACGTAGCAGTGTAGTTCAGGTACTGACTTGTAACAGCTACTTGGTGGGGGTGGTCAAACCTGATAGGTGAGGATAGGTAATCAATATTCTGGATTACCGCTTGCCTGAAATAAAGAATCGAGCGCTACTTAGCTAGCAGATCCATCATTGCCGCTCCGGTTCTCCTGGGTGGGCTCTGATTGCTGCATTGGTAATATCTTGTCGACAGTATATAACTGCTGCAGCCAATCGCATTACTCTTTGGTCCATCGAAGGCAGTGATTGGCTGCAGTTGTCACTTCCTGCTTCTGGGTAAACATAACCAGGCTGGGAGAACTGGCGGCAGCACTGGATCTGCTAGGTGAATGCAGTTCAGTTCTTTATTTCAGGCTACTCCCCAGTGGCGTCTGGTTTCTTGCGGACACTGGTCAGCCTCTTCAAGGGCAAGGGACACACTGACATGTAAAAATTATACTTGCATGTTAGTAGATACCTTAAAGGGGTTGTCTCATCATGGACAATGGGGTCATATCGCTAGGATATGCCCCGATTGTCTTATAGGTGCAGGTCCCACCACTGGGACCTTCACTTATATTGAGAACGAAGCCCCGCAAGGTGGTGGCTGGAGGACTCCGGTCTTGCCACCACCAAGCCGGCTTCCCATAGAAGTGAATGGTAGCATACTGCGCATGCGCGGCCCCCCGCTCCCATTAATTTCTATGGGGCCGACGGAGATAGCTATTTTTGCTGGCCCCCCAGAAAATGAATGGAGGGTGGCTGCACATGCGCAGTGTGCCCTCCTTCTCTTGCAGGGCTCCATTCTCGATATAGTGCGGGTCTTAGCGGTAGGACCGGCACCTGTAAGACAATGGGGGCATTTTCTAGCCATATGACCCCATTGTCCATGATAAAACAACCCCTTTAAGTTAAAAAGTTGCTCTAAGTTTGTCTGAAATCTCCAACTGCAGTTTACAAGCTGCTCCTAGTTTTACTTTTTTTCCCCCCCAAGTGGGTCTATTCCACTTATTACATGCTAGATGTGAGTTCAGGATACTGCTTCCTTCACTAGCTCTCATGCATCAGTACAACTCTACACCTGGATTGATTTCTATCTGCTCTTTCCTATCTGCACTTGCAGTATAACGTGCTGGATTTGCCCTGCCTGAAGACTTGGATGCAACCCACTCTGATCTGCCCTGTACATCCTCTCCCTCTTTCCCTGTTGCTATCTCTAAGGGCTCATCCACGTGACTGCAATATTCGGGCACCGACCGTTTGTGCACCGCATCACGGATTTGGACCCATTCACTTGAATGGGTCCGCACTCCGGAAGGTGCAGTGCGGAACAGAGGCACGAAACCACATGGAAGCACAATGTTTTCTATGTTTCTATGGAGTAGTTCCGTATGTTTTCTGTCCGTGCCTCCGCACCACAAAAAAGTTGTGCATGCACTACATTTTTGCAGTGCGGATCCCAGACCCTATTAAAGTGAATGGGTCCTGCGTCCGCATTCGGCAGCCCTTAGGTCAGTGCCCGTGCATTGCGGACCGCAATTTGTGGTCCGGAGCAGGGGCCTGCTGGCACACGTTCGTGTGCATGAGCCCTAACACTGAGATTTTAAAAGGTGAAATTAGAGGGGGCCAACAAAGCCAGGAGCAGTGTACTGCCCAGTCTTTGTCAGAAACAATGTCAACCGGCTATCTGAAGGAGTTGCGCATACTCTACAGCAGGCATGCCCAACCTGCAGCCCTCCAGCTCTTGCAAAACTACAACTACAAGCATGCCTGGATAGCCTACAACTAATTTAGGCTATCCAGGCATGCTGGGAGTTGTAGTTTTGCAACATCTGGAGGGCCGCAGGTTGAGCATCCCTGCTCTACAGCAATAAAATATTTTCAGTGGAGATTATCTAGAAAGTTAGTTAATTAATTTTGCATTGAGGAAGCAAATGAACAATAAAAAAAAAAATAATAATCAGTGTCTATACTCTTGACTTTTTATTTTTACTCTTCTTCGGGTCACATGGCTGTCATTGTAACAGATGTTCAGACACCAATTATCAATTTGTGCACATTACCTACATTTTGTCTTCAGTTATGATAACTGTTCTAATTTGTGCACTAAATATAGTCACAAATCACTAAGGCTTACGTTTTAATTGCTTAACATTTATAATACATTCTTTACGCTTTTGTTAGATTTCTAATTAAAGCTTCTCTCACTTTTCACGTACACCTTAATTAGATGTATTCTTAGGTCTTTTGCGCGGAGGTGTTACATTTATTCTGGTTATTTTGAAGCAGGCTACATCATGGCTATGACTAATGAACGTGAAGTGCAGTTTCAGCGCAATCCGTTGGGTTTTAATTGCTTGTTTGCGTTTATATTTCACAGTGTGCCATGCCGTAGTGTACGCCAGGCAGTTAGTTTTATTCACCAAGTCAGAAGACCGATCTAGCCATACAGGACTTATCTCTGTATCTTGACAGCCCACGACCAAATGGACAACACAGGGGGGTCCCCTTCCTTTCTAAATGCTAGACTGAACCTTGCAAACTGCGCTGTTCATGTAATACAGTGTATAGCTAACAAACATTAAAATTTACTGGGGGTCTCAGGGGGAGGGAGGGTCAAGATAAAGTTGTTATACCATGATTTATGCAAAACGTGAAACTCCGACATGACAATCTTTCTAACAAAGCTGGAACCAGAGATCTGTCCTTTCCTTGCTCCAATTACTTTGCTAGATTTATTACAGGCCTGCCCCTCAGGTAGTGTGTCCTTTTTCAAGGGTTGTGTCCTTTTTCTAAGGGTTGTGTCCTTTTTCTAAGGGTTGTGTCCTTTTTCTAAGGGTTGTGTCCTTTTTCTAAGGGTTGTGTCCTTTTTCTAAGGGTGGTGTCCTTTTTCTAAGGCCCCATGCACACGGCCGTTGTTCACAGCCGTGTGCGGGCCGTGGAACCGCGGCCTGGATCCCTCCTGAGAGCAGGAGCGCACGGCGTCATTGGTTGCTATGACGCCGTGCGCTCCCTGCTGCCGGCACAGTACAGTAATACACTGGTATAGATCATACCAGTGTATTACGGCGGCAGCAGGGAGCGCACGGCGTCATAGCAACCAGTGACGCCGTGCGCTCCTGCTCTCAGGAGGGATCCAGGCCGCGGTTCCACGGCCCGCACACGGCTGTGAACAACGGCCGTGTGCATGGGGCCTAAGGGTGGTGTCCTTTTTCTAAGGGTGGTGTCCTTTTTCTAAGGGTGGTGTCCTTTTTCTAAGGGTGGTGTCCTTTTTCTAAGGGTGGTGTCCTTTTTCTAAGGGTGGTGTCCTTTTTCTAAGGGTGGTGTCCTTTTTCTAAGGGTGGTGTCCTTTTTCTAAGGGTGGTGTCCTTTTTCTAAGGGTGGTGTCCTTTTTCTAAGGGTGGTGTCCTTTCTGCTGCAGCTTTGTCCCTGTGACTGCCACAGCTTCTAACAGCATATATGGCTGATGACAGTTGAAGATTTAAACCGAACGCGTGCAACAAGCTCATTGAGGTGGACGGAAAAATTAGGAAAGAACAAGCAGCAGGTGGCGCTATACAGATACATTTTATTGGATAGCTCACTGGCTATACTACATTTTTAATTATTTGCAATTACCAAGTATTCACATCAAGATGCTGGTTTGAAAAATTTTGAAAATTGTCAGTTTCTAGCTTGTAGCTAATTCTTTCCACATTATAATATATCAAACATACAGTATATTGGAGTTTTACCATTGCCGAGTTTTCATATCCACAGGATATGCCATAAAAGTCTGATACATGCTGGTCCCACCACAGGGACCCACATCTATCTCGTGAACGGGGCTCCATTTGCCAGCTGCGGTGTATGGAGAGGTGGCTGTTCATGTGTGACCCCCTCCATTCAGTTCTACAGGATTTCCGAGAACAGATGAGCACCGTGGAGATGCCATAAAACTCAGAGATGGGAATACCCTTTTAACGGTTTTCTCCTGGGTTAGAAAAAAAGGTCTGCCTTCTCCAGAAACAGCGGCGCTCTTACTCATGGGCTGTGTCCAGTATTACACGTAGACCCTATAATGCTGTGAGTTTGGATCGGGCCATGACACATCTGAGGAACACTGTCGCATAATATGTCTGGAACACAGACTTGTGAATCAAGGCCTAATTTGAAGGGGCGTTGGAAATAGTGAGTGCTGGATTGTGATTTCCACCAGAAAAGGGTACTTTGAGTTTCAGATATCAAATTTTATTGGAATTCTGATTAAATGAGCTGTTCATCATAAGATGGCAAATGCTCTTAAGGGGAAGAACTAAGTGTAGAAACTGACCTTCCTGACGTGATGGAGGAACGTCTCTTGCCAAATGGCCAACTCAGAAGTTCTTCAGCCACGGGTTTGATCTATGTGCTCTCTGCGTATTTATTTTTCCTAAAGTAGAAGACCATTTTGATGTGAAATATTTCAGTTTTTGAGTAAATACATGAAGGTACATGGGCTATTAACACTGCCCAATGGATTTTCATTGTCATTTTTGCTTCCCTCTCTTGAATTGCTATACAGCGGAAGACCTGGTTACATACATTGTTCTGTTCCATATATATTGTAATGAATTTTAGAGTGATTTCTCTCATTTTAGAGTGTGTATGTGTTTTAAGTGCCATTTAGTGAATATCTTGTGGTTTAATTTCCCTCATGGGTCATGTTAAGATGCTTAGCAACCAACTTCAGTGCTTCGAGTTGTGTTTTTTTCTTCTTCTGAGGTGGTTTACAAGGCAATTATAGATTGTTTTACGAGGGGTCCAATGACATTTATCGAATTTGCTATTTAAAGGGAAAATTGTAAGTTTATGAAAATGTTCCCTTTTATTTATTAGGAATTTTAATACCCCAGGATAATTTCTCAATCTCCCGTCCTCACAGTAATTAAATGATTTAGTGATGAATAAAACTTCTGTTATAATGTCTACATACTGTAGTTGTCCTTTTGCAATTCACTTTTATAGTCAGGGGTGTTCAACAATGTTGGCTTTGCTTCTTGAATCTAGAAAGTTTTGGAGTTACTTTTTATTATTTTTTTAGATTATATAGACATTAGGGTTATTGGTCTGGTGTCATCGCTGTTACTGGTGCACAGTAATAATCTCCTGTGAAATTCCCATCAAAAATGAAAAATTCTGCCTGGTTTTTAGGTTCATTTCCTGTTGGTAAAGACCTCAGAAATAAAACTTTAAGCTGACCATACTCATACCTATCGGCCATCGTTAATACCTCCCGACTCCACCATAAGCATGCACGTTTATTTTAATGACAAGAGGAACAGGTAATCTTGCTTTTACTCACCACCCCACATTCTAGCTGCCCCTCACCACTTCAGTTCCAGGTTCCTTTGGGCAGTCCTTTTCAGCCGTCAATTTAATTGCCTACATAATCAAACTCCTCTTCCTCTTCTGGCCATCCAACACTCTGCAGCAACTCTTCAGTTCCAGGCTGTGTCTTCCTACATCCTATGGCCGCAGTGTCAAGTTACCAGTGCCCCGAGTGGTGTGTGGCCAATTTATTTAAAGTGTAGCCGTCCTTGGCCTTATTCCCGACATTTTCTTTGCCTACCCTCCTGCTTAGTCTTGTGGTGCTTCGGAAATCTTAACCTCTGCCTCATTCAAGATCTCACATCTATCTAGTTCTTTGGGTGTTTTGGCTATCTTCAAAGCTCTCTTTCTTGGTCCTGACCTCTGTTGAGAACTTGACTATAAAATTCTATCATTTCTTAATCTTCATCTTTCTGCCTGCGTTCCTGTTGATGAAGCCCTGCTCAATTCCTGACCACGCCATTGTGTGCACAATCTGAGACTTTTCTGGGGAGCATGACCTGCAGTGAAGACCACATCTCCTGGCTAAGGTTCAGGGGGGAATACCAGGGGATCCCATACAATCCATGGCCTTGCCTAGCCTGGACAGTGTTTATTTAATTAAGAGTCTATTATCTTCCTCTTTGGTACATGACTTATAACACTTGCATGTTGAAATCCAGCTTACTTGATTCTTATTTCCTCCATCGTCTGCCATCTAAGGAGAGTTGGAACACTTCCATAAACATGATATGTTTGGCCGTTCCCACCAAAATCTGCGTATTTCTCCAAGGGCAGCTTTAGTTTTATATGACATACCTTGCCAATGTCTTAAACATTTGTAAAATTGCCAACTGTTGACCTAGTAGTTAACTTTAAAGATCTCTCATAAATGAAAAACTGAAGGAAAACATGATTGCTTCAAAAGAGGACGTCAGCAGGAGATGTTTGCCATTCATATTATATATTCCTAATAGGGATATTAATTGGAGAGCTTATGCATTACTTGGGTAGGTTTCAGTATAAAATGCTGCTGACTACTGAGGTGCACCACTTTATAGAGAACTCTCTTAAAGGAGTTGTCTGACCCTCAAGCTAAAATTTAGGGCCGGAATGCATTTAAAATCATTAAAGAAACCAACTTGCCTGTTCACTGCTACTTCGTTCTAGTGCTGAGGGTCCTGTCTTTGCTGGACTAGAAGTGTTACGTCCCATCGTTGGTCACATGCACCACTACAGACATTCACTGGCCTCAGCGTGATGTGACGCTCAAATAAATGTCGCCATTGAGATCAGTGAAATGGCTGAGATGGTGGACAGGATGTGGGATAGGGCCCTCAGAGCTGGAATGGAGCGCCAGTGAACAGGCGAGTTGGTTTCTTTATTGTAAACACGTTCAGGGCCTTCATTTTATTTTGGAGATCAAACAACCCCTTAAAAATGAACACCACAAAGTGCTGTGCTGTAAATTGAATGCTGCTTGGTCTTAAAGACCATCCCTTTTTATCTTTGCATTAAGGAATGAAGGAAGATACTTAGACATTTAGTTATCATTAACTTAAATATTTGGAGGAGTTTGCACTGTTAGAAGCAATGTTTAATAGATTTTCCTTAAAGGAAACCTGTCACCAGGATTTTGCGCATAGAGCTGGGGACATGGGCTGCTAGATGGCCACTAGCACATCTGCAGTACCCAGGTCCCATAGCTCTCTGCGCTTTTATTGTGTTAAAAAACCGTTTTGATTGATATGCAAATTACCTGATATGAGTCCTGTATCCGGAGATGAGTCAAGCGGAAAGGAGCCCAGCACCGCCCCGCGTCCTCCGAATCTCCTCCTTGCTGGCTGACGTCACAGAGCTGGAGCGCCGAAATGTCGCGATGCGCGAGCTAGCGCATGCGCAGTGTCGGCATCATGTTCATTCCCTGTACTGGCATCAGCACAGGGAACGAACTACGCATGCGCTAGCTCGCGCATCGCGAGATTTCGGCGCTCCAGCTCTGTGACATCAGCCAGCAAGGAGGAGATTCGGAGGACGCGGGGCGGTGCTGGGCTCCTTTCCGCTTGACTCATCTCCGGATACAGGACTCATATCAGGTAATTTGCATATCAATCAAAACGGTTTTTTAACACAATAAAAGCGCAGAGAGCTATGGGACCTGGGTACTGCAGATGTGCTAGTGGCCATCTAGCAGCCCATGTCCCCAGCTCTATGCGCAAAATCATGGTGACAGGTTTCCTTTAATGTATACAACTGACTTTATATGAGAAGAATTGATTTTTTTTTTTTGCATTTTAGGTCTGTCATATTGCCAGACATGGCTATTCTCCCTTAAAACAAAAGCTGTGGAAATTAAATTGCCCAGTACTTTTCTCCCCCAACAGCTGCTAGTTGGGAGTGTGGCAGCACTATGAAGTGCCTTTTGCGCTGTGGCATTAATATTTTTTTTATATCTCTGACTTTTTAGTCTAACCAGACTGTCTATTACTCTGTAATTCCTCTAGCGCCGTTCTATGGAAGCAGTAGCTTTAAAGAGCACACCAAGTTATTTAAGCACTTTATATGTTCTCTCTGAGAGGTATATCTGAGGTCTACCAATAGTTTACTTGCTCTACTTGGTTTGCAGTTTGCTCTATACAATTGCTTATGATCTGGTATGAGCAGTTTGCATTTGTATGCAATTTGTTTGGATTGTATGATTTTATGGCCAAGTAGTTGGTTTGTATGGTGGAACTGTAAGTAAACATACATATAACCCGTTAACCAGTTCAGTATACAGTTCTAATCACTATATTAACAGTAGGAACATTATATGACTGTTTTAAATACCTATTTTGGCCTCTTGCTTCCATAAAACACAGCTCTTAGTGGTCTGTTCAGCTCCTCCCTCTGGTGAATGATTCCAGCAGCTCCTGCTAGGGGAATTTCCTACACAAGCTGTTTGTGAGGCTGGCTGTCATTGGTCAAAACTCCTGGGCTAGTAACAACAGTTTAACTCTATGCTTTTTGTTGTTTCTGCTGTGTCCTTGAGCCTTACCTCACATTATATAATGAATCTTAAAGGCATATTATCTTTTTTGCTTCTGTGAACACAATATATATAACAGTTATATGACATCCAAACATAAAATAACTGTAAATAACTCTGCTTTTGTCGTTAGCACACAAACATAGGAATAGGAACTAGGGCTGCACGATATGGGAATTTTGTGCGATTGCGATTAGGGCCCTAAAAATTGCGATAACGGTATGCGATGCGATATTTTAAGGGAATTGTGCTAGAGGTCTATTTGCTTGGATTTTCAAGGCAAAAGCACACAGAAATTACTGATAATGCTGAAATGTAGTTATGCTCAAGAACTGAAATGCACAGTGTTTTTCAAAATAAAACATCTTTTACTAAATTAAATAACATATTTGCATTACTGCAAAAGTACAAAATACAAAACTTGCCATTTTCTTAATAGCACTGCACAGAACAGATAAAATAGAATAAAAGAACATTTGTTAATTAAAATAACGACTTTCCTCCAGCCCCTCCTCCCTCCCCGCACTGTAACTGATGTATCGCCGGCCGCGCTGTGCAGCATAGCGGCCGGCGTTACATCCGTGTCAACTATCGCTTTATAAGGCGCACTGCCATTTTCCCCCCACTTTTGGGGGGGAAAAGTTTGTCTTATAAAGCGAAAAATATGGTAATATAATTGCAGCATTTTTGGGTCGGCTAATTGGCGATTGCGATATGGCGATTTAATTGCGATTGCTTTGGCGATATAGTGTGCAGGCCTAATAGGAACTGTATTGAGGTTATTGCCAGGTCTAGCTGTATAAACATATAAGCTATGTCCTAGGACAGGTCTTAGCTGGCCTGCTACAGGGAGGCCCCCATTATACATTTAGATGGTTGTCTGTTCTGCCAGAATTGATGGGTTCAGCTTTGTAGGGGGTTTTATTTGCAGTTTTCCTCAAGTTTCCATACTCTATCTTATCTACTATAGATGGCCTTGTATGTGGACTCAAGGGATCCTGTTTATGCCATCAGGCTGCCCTGGATGACTACAGCAGGTTGTGGGGAAGAGCATGATGATGGGAAAATAAACATTCTTAATCTTTGTAGAGTATTTTTACTCTGGGGACATGGCTCAGTGAAATATTAGCTCCATCATCTTATGGCAGTTCTGCAGATTTTGCAGTTGGTGAGCACATCACCTCATTTGCCTTACTCGATAGCCCAAAGTATCTTCACATCATCATGATCATAGTCATAGCTACAGTATAAATCGCTGAAGGACTTCATGGTACGCTGGGGATCCGATAATGTGCTATGATCTATAAATCAAAGCCAATAAAAGGACTCTAGACGGATTAATTTGTTTTATTTTTCAGGGTTTGATTTGGATCAGATCATTGGACAAGTTCCTATTATATTATCTGATCTGTTTGGCCAATAAAGAGCAATCTGTATAACAAGTGATCTGCAAACATTTCTGGGGAGCTCGACCCATCCTGAAAACATACAAGTATAGTTGCTTGTGTAAACCCATGCATGAAGGAACCATGAATGTGTTGTTACTCTCCATTAGAACTCTCTCATCTGCAGATTTTTACATTTTATTTCCTGAACATGATTATGGGGGCGGCCATATTGCCTGAGCTGTTCCTAACAGCATTTAGAAAACATTTAAAAAGTTGCTTTACGGCAACCACATGGTCCATGGACACTTTGGACAGGAGGGGACCTCACTGACTTCTATAGTAGAGTTTTCCAGGCATGCCCTGTGCAGAGGTCATTGTACAAGGAAAGAATAGGAGGATCCTGTCTCAGAGGTGATATCATTACAGGCAGGATTGGAATGACAGATAAGCAGATAACTGCAGTAAAGTGATCTCTAGACCAAGAAGTGGCGCCTATTATTAGGCTTAGTGGCCGGTGCGAAAACGGCATGATTTTATGGTTTTTGTTTAAATATAGATATTGACATGGAAAATTAAAAATATCATCCAAAATTCTTTAAAAATGTTAAACATAAAAACAATAGGCCATTTTCTGATGATGAACTTTTACCTCTATGAAGTATTTTTTTTTGCGCCCGTCTTGTGTGTGGGCATAAACCACGGATTTCCCCATCTTCTCCAACATAGGAATAAAACTATGCCAAGTAATAGATTTGCATTTGCAACGTTCAGACAGTGCTGCAAAGAAATGTAGAGGCAGTTTTGTCTCTCATACTTACTGCAAATTGAAGAAATAAATCATGGGATATCTCATTATATTTCTCCTTGCATACTGCGGCTGAATTTAAATTGCCTTTTGTTGCAGCAGCACCAAACGCTTCCTCCTTATCATGCCAGGCGCAGATGGCTGGGAAACGGGAGAAGGTGATGGGGCCACTCAGTGCACGTCTGTTTTACACTGGCATCCACTTTGCTGAACTCTTCAGTCTTCTCCTTGTGGTGTTACGATATTGTGAAGGACTACAGCCCCCCTGAAGCACATGGAAAAGGAAGACGTTCAGTCATGTCCGCCCAACCCCCCCCCCCCCCCTTGACGTTGCATTCAGGTTCAGGCTCGTCTACATGGTCTTAATGCATTTTTTTATTTTTTTATTTTAACTGTACATTATACATAGGATTTATCATAATTATGATAGAATGTGTTGTTTCCGACCTGACTGTTCTTTACCAACAAATGTGAACTGTGCCTAAGGTGTTATCTACAGGGGTGGATTGGCCATATACCTTACAGGGAAATTTCCCAGTGGGCCGATACACAGGGGGCCGCCTGAGCCCTCCTCACAGCCCACCAGTGGATGTTTTTGGGGATATATTCTGCCAGTATTTTGTGATGGACTGTGGTATTTGCCTCTGTCGGGGTGGTATAATGTGCCACAACTTGTGTTGGCCCTGCCTTCCATCAGTTTGGACCCGACTAGAAAATGGGGCCACTTTTACTATTTTTTCAAGGGCCACTAAGTTTTCAGTCCGCCCCTGGTCCTCCATATGGCAAGGCTTTGTGCGTGGAGCCTGTACCGCAGCACATAGTTTTCCTGCAGCTCCTTTGTGGCTCCACCATTTGGTGCATCAGTGAAGGACACATGTCTCTGTAGTATGGCAGCGAATGGGGCACGCCATCATTTTTTTATGAAGGTCCAGGAAGGCCCCATACATTTCTGTGGCTGCTGTATTATGCCTCTGTACGACTTGCAGCTTGTCTACAGCTGTAATACGGCCCTGTGAATGCAAGGCGTAGTCAGTTGGTCCAGCATTTTGCAGGTGCTGACAGAGGTTGATGATATCTCCAGGCTCTTGTCCAGGTACCAGATTGTGGCACATGTATGCTTGTCTTTGTTTTTTATTTTTTATATTTACATGCATCATTATTTTCTTACTTTTACATGAATCACTGGATGGCCATCTGAAACGTAAAGCTGCTGTTTGCAGACTCCTTCACAATCTCAGGGCAGTGTCCTCCTCGTGGAATCTATGACCCTACTTTACAACGGTGTTCAGTACGGTTTTATTTTGTCCCCCCAGTCATAGGTTTAAACTGGTTCTCCCAGAGCGGGAAGCCCCTTGCTTATAGCCAGGCCGGGTACAGGTGTTATAAAGGTTCACTTGTCACGGGTGCACCAGTTCCAGTGACAATCTCCTTTCTCCACCACTTCTGATTCCCGTTGGACTGCAAGTGTGTCAATCAAAGGCCTCAGCAGTGGCAGCCATCTTGTGATATGGCCGCAAACGTCACCATCTGAGGCCATTTATTGGCTGGCATGTACGGTATGTGTAGACGGTGCCTCTCACTTCCAGTCCAGTGGAGATCTGAAGCGGAGGAGAAGAGAGCTCGGCACCAGAACTGGAGTGTCGGTGACAAGCGAGTCTTTTGATGTAACTCCTGCATATTATTAGAGTACATTATTAATTAGATTTTTTAAATCCGAAACCCTAAAATCCCCCTGCAAAAAAAAACCCAAAACAAACAACTGCCCCCCACCCCCCCCAACAGTTAGTTTCACTTTAACACATACAAGCACGGCCATGATCGCCGGCATTGGAGTGGTTTCTTGTTCTCTTCTCCACCTCGTAGAGTAATGAACAATAAGCCTTCCATTAACTTCTAATTGTCTGCTGCTTCTGCTGTCGCTCTGAACGAGGTGCACATACCTCAGAGTTTATTGTCATTTAATTCTCTGACTGTTTTACTGTTACACAAATGGGTTTATGATTCTTCTGGAATAACCATGGAGTATAATTTGTGGCAGTGCATAAGCACCATGTTCATTTTGGACTAATAATGGAGCAGAAGTAAGCAGGGTGCTTCATGTCGCATTCCTCTACTTGTCATTTCTAGATCTTTCGTATTTTTTTCTGATGGTAAATACTAACTATGTATTAACCAGGAAGTTACGTGTGAGCGGCCTGTTGTCCAAAAACTGCATGGGAGCCTTTTGCTGGAGCTCATGGGGCTTTTTTTGTAATGGGACGCATCTCGCAGTGGGGCGCGGTGCCCGCACCTCGCGCCGGGATCTGAATACTTTTGTAATTGCATGTCATTAAAAATGTAGCATAGCCACTGAGTTATTCAGTACATTGTATCTGTATTGCACCACCTTCTGTTGGTTATTTTCTTTGTTTCTTGTCCAGCTCACAGAAGTGGTCGCACATGCTCAGTTTAAATGTTCAACTGCCACCAGCCATATCTTTTTGCCAGATTGTATATATTGAGAAAGAAAGCCTATGTATCATAAAGTAACTTTAATTGTTGGTAAAATAATTCTCAAATATATTAAAAGTGCCTCCAAGGGTAGTTCATCACGTCAGAGGGAGTCTGTCAGCAGTTTTTTTTATGCAAAACTGCTGACACATTTAGATGGTCAGGGGACAGGAGGTAATTAATACCTCTTTCCCTGTTTATAATCAATAGAGTGCTGTATAAATGGACTTTGAATACCATAGGCTTTGCTCCTGCATGTGCATTGGGGTAGGGCCTGCAGGTTGCTGTGCTTCAGACTGTGTATAAGACGCTCCACAGCTCCTCCCTCTGCTTTGAGGGCCATAATTGCTGTAGAGCCCAACCAGGGGACTGCTGCAGCAGAGGGGAGGTGCAGTGGAGCGTCTTATACACTGAGCCTGGACACTGCTTCCCAGCCCACAATGTACGCTCGAGGCAGCGGAGCCCGGAGCATTCAAAGTACATTTTTACAGCACTCCTTTTATTAAAAGCAGGGACAGATGTATGCACTACCTCCAGACCCTAGCATTGACGAAACTGCTGGCAGATTCCCTTTAACCACTTCCAGACGGGGCCATTTACCCCCTTCCTGACCAGGCCTAATTTTTCTAATCTGACATGTCAGTTTAGAACTCTTTTACTTATCCAAGCCATTCAGAGATTGTTTTCTCGTGACACATTGTACTTCATGTTAATGGTAAATTTGAGTCAATATGTTTTACCTTTTATTTATTTTAAAAAATATACAGCGATCTAGAAGGCAGGGACCCCTGGGAACTGTCCCTGCCTTCTCTCTGGGGCCCCCCGCTCGCCAGCTGCACGATTAACATGCAGCTGCCATCTCTGAATGGATGTTTTAGAAGGTCCATTTAGAGATAAACAACCGCCCATAGGACGTTTATATCCTATGGGCGATCGGGAAGTGGTTAAGCGTACTTTCACACAAGCTTTATTCTTTTCTGGTATTGAACTCCAGTAAAGGGTCTCAATACTGGAAAAAAAAAAAAAAAGCATCAGTTTTGTCCCAATGCATTCAGGCATTTTTTATACCGGATCCGTTATTCTGGATAATACCGGAAAGACGGATCTGGTATTTCAATGAATAAGTCTAACGGATCTGGAAAATAAATATATCCGTTTGCATATGGATTTCCGAAACCGGCAGGCAGTTCCAGCAACGGAACTGCCTGCCGGATCCTCACAACGCTAGTGTGAAAGTACCCTAATTCAGATACATCAATGCACACATGAAAAGTAACTCCTGCCCATAAACTCTTGCAATATTAAGAGGGTTTTCCCTGGCCCAGCTACCAACATTAATGGGTCATATCTTTCATGCAGGAGAAAGTTTCCTACCATCTCAAAGTGTGGATCTCCCACTCTGGAACCCGGGCATATGGAACTACTCTTCAGAAAGTCCTCCATCCGCCAACGTCACGTCCTTTATCAGGTTTCTGGTATGGTCTATTGATGGAGAAATTGCTTCCGCAGCCCAGGATGGGGAGCTGCTGTGGATGGGGCCAGAACGACTCTACTCCCTGGCGCATGCGCCGATGAGGTGGATTCAGGATTTTGCATATGTGCCAGGGAGAAATGTTTCTGGCCCCATCCACTGCACCTTTCCTGATACAGAAGTGAGATCCACTTCCATAGACCAGACCAGGAACCTGGTAAAAGACATGACTTAGGCACGTGTAAGATTTTTCCAAAGAAGAATGTTACATGACTGGGTTCCAGAGCAGATGATCCACGCAACTTGGAAGTGGGGAGTATATTGTGCTATGGGCGGCTTTAGCAGAGTGGAGAGGGCGCTGGTGGGAGCTCACATAGCACATGGCTTTTATAAAGCCTGGCATAGATATGCTATGCAATTGATTTTGGCAAAGCAGCGCTCTTACGACTCATGCAGATGACTGTGAAACACGGTCCATGTGTCTGCCGGATCTCCTGGGCCGGCTGCGGCTTCCTTAAACTGACCATCTTGTATGTGTTTGATGATGCAGTCTGTTCTGATGCGGATCTCATGTACTGCTCAGTGCGGCTGAAGAGGAATCCGTACTGCCATGCATAGCACTGTATGGGAATACCGATTCTAAAGTGCGATAGGCGCCTGAACTTCTGGTGCCTGTTTTACAAGGAATTGGTGAAAAAAGTGAATTAAACTATATTAGAAAAATGTATTTTAGGGCAGTTAGATTAGTTTTTAATAAAGTATATTCCAAGGTTTAGCTACACTTTAAATGAAAGGGAGTTGGACACAGCAGGCATGAGATATATATAGAAAATAAAAACTGTACAGTTTTATGATTTACCATTTGTATAATGCCACAGTAGGTAAACTCTAACATAATATACGTATCTGTACTTTACAGGAAAGAAGATTAAAGGAAAAGGCAGAAAGGAGAACAAACAAGAAATCGGAAGAGGTAAGAAGATCTGGAAGATCTGGAGACTTTACTTTGCACTTTATCAAATGGAAGAATAGATTTATTATGACTGTCTTAGGCCACTTTCACACTAGCGGCAGCCTTCTTTTGTTGTAGTTTTATTGCGGCCGCCTCTCGACATGTTTGCCATGCTGCGGCAGGACCTACGGGCCCCCCATTATAGTCAACGACGGCACGGTGCACACTAGCGGCAGCACGGATCCGGCAGCTGTTCCCCCGCCGGAACAGCCTGCTGGAGAAGGCTGCCGTTAGTGTGAAAGTAGCCTAAACTCTACACCGAACAGGCAAAAGATGTGCCAAATCCACCGTGGTGTCTCATGCAGTGTGATAGATTTGGGGCGTCTTGCTGGACAGGTTGGACACTTCTCTTTTTCTCATCACCTCTTGATTTGCTTATGTTAAACCAAGATTTCCATTACGCCCCATGACAGCACCTGTGAGAGATCCTCCCCCTTCCGGACAGGAAACTGGAACTTCCCAGATCTTTACAAGGGATCCTCCTCTCTCCACTCCTCAGTTTCTTCCTGTTTCCTGTCCATAGATCTTTCCAGGATCGATTATGCAGGCTGCAGGACCTCTGGGGTTGAATTATATACCTAGTGGAGGCTACATGACGGTGTAAGACTCCACTAGGAGCTGTTGTGAAGCCGGGGGGGGGGAAGACATTAGTCCTCTCCCTGCACGTCAGCGCGGCGTGTACTAGCAGGCCTGTTGCTGGGAAGGGGAGGAGCCAAAACATGGCGGGTAGTGCGCGCTCTTCAAAAGGAGAAGCCAGCCATCATGGAAGGGAGCAGTGTGGCAGGTTGCTGTTCGGTGATCAGTGCCCTTCCAGAGTCCCCCTGATGATTATGCAGTAAGAGGGGAGATGGACCACAGCGCACTGAACGGCAGGAGCAGCACTATGAATCTGGCATGGTACTCCTGGTGGGGGGTAAGAGGGGTTCTACCCGACTATCTCCTGGCTAGGAGATTTTCTTATGGAATTCACTGTGGGCTATGTGTTAATGCAGGTTAAGGAGCCCCCAAGGAAGATCGCCCACAAGACAAAAGGCAGAGAGTGTGGGATTTGCAATAAGAAGTTAAGCCCATCTTACCCCAAAGCTTGTTGTCCAGCATGTTTGGACAGAGTGATAGCGGAAGAATCCCCATCGCTCTTCCAGAGCATTCAAAACCTGGTCAAAATGGAAGTCCATTCTTCGGTAGAACAGCTTAAGAAATCACTTCCTAGCCCCTGTATGAAGAGGAAAGTTCAGGTTGTAGAATTGGACTCTACGGAGTCAGATTCAGAGGAAGAAGGCTTAATAGAAAATTCAGATTCTTCCTCTGAGGACCTTGCTGGGGGCCATTATTTAAAGTAGAGGATACAGACCTTTTATTAAGAGCAGTGAGGTCTACTATGGAAGTGGAAGAGGAATCCAGGTCAAGACAGGATTTAATGTTTGAAAGTCTGAGACCAAGGAAAGCAACAGTGTTTCCCATACAGGACTGTGTTAAGGAAATTATAAAAAGAGAATGGAACAACAAGCCTGATAGAAAGGGTTTTATTCCTAGATCGGTTAAAAGGAAGTCTCCGTTTAATGATCAGGAAGTAGCAGCCTGGCAAGATGTACCGCGGGTGGATGCCCTTGTGGCAAAAGTCAATAAAAAATCATTCCTCCCATTTGAGGATTTGGGTTCTCTTAAAGACCGAATGGATAAAAGATCTGACACCTCTCTTAAAAAAAAAAAAAAGTTGGGATGCATCCACTTCCTCCTTTAAAGCTAATATTGCTGCGACATCCGTGGCCGACCTGGCCACGGATGTCGTAGCAATATTAGCTTTAAAGGAGGAAGTGGATGCATCCCAACTTTTTTTTTTTTTAAGAGAGGTGTCAGATCTTTTATCCATTCGGTCTTTAAGAGAACCCAAATCCTTACTAGCTATATGTGATTCTAACTCCCCCAGCCAAACCTTAAGTGACCTACTTAAGGTTTGGCTGGGGGAGTTAGAATCACATATAGCTAGTAAAACCCAGAGAGAGAACACGATTCCTACTATGCTGAAGGCAATTGATTTTATCTGAGACGCATCGGCTGACGTGTTAAGATTGTCAGTCAGAGCAGAGGCTTTGTCCAATTCTGCCAGAAGATCCCTATCGTTAAAGGGGTGGAAAGGGGGACATTGCATCAAAATCCAAAATATGCGTCCTTCCTTGTCAGGATAATTTTCTATTTGGTCCTACACTGGATGATATATTGGACAAAGCCTCTCACAAGAAAAAGGGTTTTCCAGTACCACCATCCTTTTCCAAAGCGTGCCGTTTCAGTTTAGGCTCCTTTCACACTCTCGTTTTGTGCGGATCCGTCATGATAATACACTCGTCTGCATCCGTTCAGAACTGATCCGTTTGTATTATCTGTAACATAGCCAAGACGTTTTTTGTGTCCGTGAAAACTGATCCGTCCCCATTGACTTACGTCTGTTTGGCTCAGTTTCATCAGACGGACACCAAAACGTTGCAAGCAGCATTTTAATGTCAGTCTCCAAAGCTGAATGGAGACTGAACTGATGCAAACTGAGGCATTCTGAGCGGGTCCTTTTCCATTAGAATGCATCCGTTTTGGACCGCTTGTGAGAGCCCTGAACGGATCTCACAAACGGAACGCCAAAACGTAAGTGTGAAAGTAGTAGGGAGAGTTAAAATTGCAGCTTTACGTCAGCGTTCCCCGAAACAGGCAGCTTTATTAAGGGAAATAAAAGACCTGATGGGCAAATCGGTCCTAATCTCAGTGCCGGCAGAAGAAATAGGGGAAGGACTTCTTCTGGTCCCCAAATCAAACGGGTCCTATCGGACAATAATAAATCTGACAGACCTGAGCTAGTTTCTGTCTTATCAGAAGTTCTGGATGGAATCGGTAGACTCAACAGTCCTTCATCTGTTCCCCAATTGCGTTATGGCCTTAATAGATATCAAGGACGCCTATTATCACATACCCATACATCCCTCTGCCCAGAAGTTTCTCAGGGTTGCAGTGCAGACAGAAGATTCAGTCCTTCATCTACAGTTCAGAGCGCTTCTCTTCGGGGTGTCTCAGGCACCGAGAATCTTCACAAAACTAATGGCAGAGGTGATGGCGCAAATAAACAGATTGGACATAATAATCATCCCGAACCTGGACGATCTCCTTATAGGGGGACAGTCTCCGAATCTCCTTTCAATACAGATTCAGGAGGTGTTAGGACCCTGACAAATCTAGGTTGGCTCATAAACTGGCAGAAGTCCTGTCTGACAAAAGATAAAGGAATTCAGCGACACCAGAGTCTCTACCCTAAGACAAGCCAAGTCAGTGCTAGGTCTAATGACCTCATGCATTCCAGCGGTGAAATGGGCCCAGTTCAGGTCCAGGATCCTTCAGGCTTACATTCGATCATGCTGGAGCAGAGATCTTGCATCCCTAGATTGCAAGATTCCGTTTCCCGAGTCAGTGACGGTGTCCCTGTATTGATGGATGGGTCCAGTAAACCCTGAGATCAGGGGTGGAATGGAGAAAAGTCGATCCAAAGCCAGCAGTCCCAGAATTTCAGAGAGCTGAGGGCAATATTTTGTGCTCTAAAGGAATTCCTCCCCTTCTTAATAAACAGACATGTTGAGGATATTTTCTGACAGTGCGACAGCCGTAGCTTATGTCAACAGGCGGGAGGGAACAAGATCGCCCCAGCTGTTGAATCTAGCATTCAGGATTTTCCACCTTTTTAGAGGGGAGGATTTTCTCCATTTCTGCGGTTCATTTGAAAGGCTCAGAAAACCTCCCGGCAGAGTTCCTAAGCAGGGACAGGGTCAGACAGGGGCGGTGGTGCCTTTGTCAGGGGGTGTTCAACCAAATAATAGGTTTATGGGGGACCCATCAATAGACCTAGTGGCTTCCAAAAAGAACAGCAAGTGCAAAAGGTTTTTTCTCTCAATCAGCGGATCATTCTCATGGGATAGATGCTCTGTCTCAGCCATGGGGGAAAGGTCTGTGTTATGCGTTTCCCCCTCTGGGCCTACTACCCAGAGTAATTCAGAAAATCAGGAGGGAGGATGCTACAGTAATATTAATAGCCCCCTATTGGCCTAAAATAGTATGGTTCACGTGGCTGAGGAAACTGTCCCTTTCAGATCCTTGGGTACTTCCAGAGAGGGAGGATTTGTTCTATCAAGGCCTCTACTTCAGTAGCAAAATTCCATTTAACGGCCTGGATACTGAGAGGGAATTCCTTACATCCAGGGGTCTGTCAGAACAGGTGATCGGTACGCTTCTGGCTAGCAGAAAAAAAGATTACTTCTGATATATATGTGAGAATCTGGAAAGCCTTTATCAGTTTTTCCAGATCAGACTTGGATCTATCCTTACCCCCAGATATGCCACTGATTTTTAAATTTTGTACAGGAAGGGCTTAATAAAAAGTTCAGACCTAGTACCTCAAAAGTACCGGTTTTTGCACTTAGTGCTTTGTTTGAGGTTAGATTGGCAGTTCATTCCTGGATAAAGAGGTTTATAAGAGCATCCTCCTGGGATCTTAATGTGGTCTTTTCTAGTCTAACTTTAACCTATAGATTCCATCCCTGTAAGAATGTTATGATACAAGACGGCCTTCCTAGTGGCCATCACCTCAGCTAGACGGGTGGGGGAGATTTCCACCCCATCTGCCTTTCCTCCTTATACCTCTGTGTTAGATGACAGGATCGTATTTAAACCACATCCAGCTTTTCTACCGAAGGTAGTTTCGGATTTTCATAGTTTCCAAAAGACCATTTTACCTTCATTCTACCAGAATCCCATAAATGAAGGTGAAGAGAGGTTGGATACACTAGATATAAGAAGGTGTGCTTGCAAATACTTGAACTAAGGAGTGGAGGAAGGCCTCTCAGCCGGCCATTCAATTTCAGGGTCCAAATAGGGGTCTGAAAATCACGAGTCATACGATTGCCAGGTGGATTATGAGAGCAATAGGGTTAGCCTCTTCTTCTGCGGGTCTCCGGGTCCCTACAGGGTTCTCTGCGCATTCCACAAGGGCCTTAGCTTCATCTTGGGCAGAGAGAGGCTGTGCCTCCATTGACCAGATTTGTAGGGCTGTGACTTGGATCTCTCCAAACACCTTTTATAAACATTACATGTTGGACCTTTCATCTAGTCAGGACTTGGTCTTCGGAAGAAAAGTTCTGTAGTCCCCCCCCCCCCCCAAAGGCATCTATTATAGTCTCTCACAGGTGCTGTCATGGGACGTACATAGATTACACTTACCGGTAGTCTGATTTCCATGAGCCCATGACAGTACCTGCTTTATTCCACACCAGAGATATATATATGGAGCGTGTAGATTTAGGCGCACATATGTATGTAATAGAAGCGAATGCTTCACTGTATATAGAATTATTTCAGTCCTATGGATCTCGTCACAAACTGAGGAGTGGAGAGAGGAGGATCCCTTTTAAAGATCTGGGAAGTTCCTGTTTCCTGTCTGGAAGCAGGAGGATCTCACAGGTGCTGTCATGGGCTCATGGAAAACGGATTACCGGTAAGAGTAATCTATGTATTGAGCACCAAAATTTTGGCGTATTAAAAGTGCTAAGCCACACCCCATTTTCTAGACACCTTTTAAAATGAATGAGGTGCAAAAAGTGTCTACAAGACATAATAAATCTGGTGCGGGGCAACGAAGTCCGAATTCAGAAGTCTCCGCAATGTCACCATTTTTTCCCCCTGATTTATTTGTGTGGTGTATGGCAGATATAAACTCTGTGGGTGCGGACTGTCAAGTCCCCTGCGGATCTGATGGCTTATCCTGAGGATAAGGGCATCTGGCAGCAGATTTGTACCTATGAAACTGGCTGACCTGATTGGCAGCTGAAGGCATCTCTTTTGGTCCCATGTTCATTGCTGAGAAAAATTGTTTTATGATATGCAAATAAGCCTCTAGGAGCAATGGGGGCGTTACCATTACACCTAGGGGCTCTGCTCTCTGCAATTGCTGCATGTTCTGCACTTTGACAGGGCCAGATGTGACCACTTTTACACTGCCTAACCCTGTCAATCAAAGTGGAGACAACGTGACAGTTGCAGAGAAAGCAGAGCCTCTAAGTGTAATGGTAACGCCCCCGTTGCTCCTAGAGGCTCATTTGCAATTATTAAAACTTTATTTTTCTCAGCAATGCAGGCACATATGAACATGGGACCAACACGGATGTCTTCAGCTGCCAAGTGCACATGTAACAGGTCAGCCAGTGTCATAGGGGCAAATCTGCTGACAGATGCCCTTTAAAATCATGGACAACCCCTTTAATAGGGTTTAACAGGATAAGAAAAACATGACTGATTTCTTTCAGGAACAGAACCACACCAGTCTATGGTTGGGGCTGGTACTGCAGTACAAGTGAATGATGTTAAACTGCAGTACCACTCGCCACCTATGGAAGGGTGTGGCGCTGTCTTTGGCAGAAAGCAGCTATATTTTTTTCTAATCCTGTACACCCTCCGGGTATATCCGGTTTGGTAGAACGTGAATGAACTAGTTCTCCATTAAATGTCACAATGTGAGGCTCCAGTTCTTTCATTATTTTATGTTGCTTACTTCTGTGATTGCCTCTTATGTCACTGCTATATCGTCCCTAGATTACACCCATTCATAGGATGCCCCTTCTCCCTGCCCATCATGCTATGAACAATGCTCGGATAATTCTCCGTACTACACCATTGAAATAGGAGATAATTATTCTGTCATGACAGATAGAAAGTCTTCTTCAACTAACTATTAAGAAGCGCTTTGTCTCCTTACCAAGGCTCGGAATGTAGAGCTTTATGGAGCGTAGGCCGTGCAAGGAGTTAGATTATTTTCCATAGTGGAGAGAGCGTGATAAAGAGCAGCTTATAGCACATATTTAAAGAGACAGCAGCCTAATTCCTGTGTCAAAATGATCTGATCTATAAATATTGAAATGCGCTGCATTCGACTACCAGAATATGGCATTATGTAAGAATCTCATGTTACAAAAGTATATATATAAAAAAAATACTTCCAGGTGGTCAGGATGCACCAAGTATGAAAGAGAATGTCACCTATATATTTTTTTTCCACCAGTTAAAACCAGATATTAGCACATTTTCCCAATCTGTTTTTGTTTTCTAATTGTCGATTGAAAAAAAAAAAAGACTTTCCTGAACATGATCATAGGGGCGACCATGTTGCCCGAGCTGTTTTTAACAGCATTTAGAGATTTGCTTTACATCAGCCACTGTGGTCTGTTAATAGACTGGAGGGGGCTGATTGTACAGTGAGGAGGGGTAGATAAGCTGTTACCATCACCTGCTGTGAATGGTGGGTTATTGTAATCCTGCCTGTGATGAAAATGAGATGTCTGCAGAAAAGGGATCTACACAGATGAAGACGTGACTGCAATTATTAGGTCACTGGCCAGAGCCAAAATTTCAGTGTAAACCGCAGTCTGCAAACACCAGATATATGAATACATGAGAGGTTCTTGGAAAATGTGAAATGGCAAAATTCATTTAAAAAAGTGTTAAAAGCTTGATTTAACCACCCCCGGACCGCCTAACGCAGATGTGCGGTCCGGAGGCGGCGGCCCTGCGCAGAGTCACGCATATACGCGTCATCTCGCGAGTGCCGGGATTTCCTGTGAACGCGCGCGCTCACAGGAACGGAAGGTAAGCGAGTGGATCTCCAGCCTGCCAGTGGCGATCGTTCGCTGGCAGGCTGGAGATCTGATTTTTTTAACCCCTAACAGGTATATTAGACGCTGTTTTGATAACAGCGTCTAATATACCTGCTACCTGGTCCTCTGGTGGTCCCTTTTGTTAGGATCGACCACCAGAGGACACAGGTAGGTCAGTAAAGTCGCACCAAACACTACACTACACTACACCCCCCCCCCCGTCACTTATTAACCCTTTATGAACCCCTGATCACCCATGATCACCCCATATAAACTCCCTGATCACCCCCCTGTCATTGATCACCCCCCTGTCAGGCTCTGTTCAGACGTCCGTATGATTTTTACGGATCCACGGATACATGGATCGGATCCGCAAAACACATGCGGACGTCTGAATGGAGCCTTACAGGGGGGTGATCAATGACAGGCGGGTGATCACCCATATACACTCCCTGATCACCCCCCCCGTCATTGATCACCCCCCCCCCCGTCATTGATCACCCCCCTGTCATTGATCACCCCCCTGTAAGGCTCCATTCAGACGTCCGCATGATTTTTACGGATCCATGGATCGGATCCGCAAAACACATGCGGACGTCTGAATGGAGCCTTACAGGGGGGTGATCACCCATATACACTCCCTGATCACCCCCCTGTCATTGATCACCCCCCTGTCATTGATCACCCCCCTGTAAGGCTCCATTCAGACGTCCGCATGTGTTTTGCGGATCCGATCCATGGATCCGTAAAAATCATACGGACGTCTGAATGGAGCCTTACAGGGGGGGTGATCAGTGACAGGGGGGTGATCATCCTGATCACCCCCTGTCATTGATAACCCCCCTGTAAGGCTCCATTCAGACGTCCGCATGTGTTTTGCGGATCCGATCCATGTATCCATGGATCCGTAAAAATCATACGGACGTCTGAATGGAGCCTTACAGGGGGGGTGATCACCCTGATCACCCCCTGTCATTGATAACCCCCCTGTAAGGCTCCATTCAGACGTCCGCATGTGTTTTGCGGATCCGATCCATGTATCCATGCATCCGTAAAAATCATACGGACGTCTGAATGGAGCCTTACAGGGGGGGGGGGGGGTGATCAATGACAGGGGGGTGATCAGGGAGTCTATATGGGTGATCACCCCCCTGTCATTGATCACCCCCCTGTAAGGCTCCATTCAGACGTCCGCATGTGTTTTGCGGATCCGATCCATGGATCCGTAAAAATCATACGGACGTCTGAATGGAGCCTTACCAGGGGGGTGATCCGGGAGTCTATATGGGTGATCACCCCCCTGCCATTGATCACCCCCCCCCCCCCCCCCCCCCTGTAAGGCTCCATTCAGACATTTTTTTGGCCCAAGTTAGCGGAAATTTTTTGTTTGTTTTTTCTTACTAAGTCTCATATTCCACTAACTTGTGTCAAAAAATAAAATCTCACATGAACTCGCCATACCCCTCACGGAATCCAAATGCGTAAACATTTTTAGACATTTATATTCCAGACTTCTTCTCACGCTTTAGGGCCCCTAAAAAGCCAGGGCAGTATAAATACCCCACATGTGACCCCATTTCGGAAAGAAGACACCCCAAGGTATTCCGTGAGGGGCATATTGAGTCCATGAAAGATTGAAATTTTTGTCCTAAGTTAGCGGAAAGTGAGACTTTGTGAGAAAAAAACAAAAAAAATCAATATCCGCTAACTTATGCAAAAAAAAAAAAATTTCTATGAACTCGCCAGGCCCCTCATTGAATACCTCGGGGTGTCTTCTTTCCAAAGTGGGGTCACATGTGGGGTATTTATACTGCCCTGGCTTTTTAGGGGCCCGAAAGTGTGAGAAGAAGTCTGGGATCCAAATGTCTAAAAATGCCCTCCTAAAAGGAATTTGGGCACCTTTGCGCATCTAGGCTGCAAAAAAGTGTCACACATCTGGTATCGCCGTACTCGGGAGAAGTTGGGCAATGTGTTTTTGGGGTGTCATTTTACATATACCCATGCTGGGTGATATAAATATCTTGGTCAAATGCCAACTTTGTATAAAAAAAATGGGAAAAGTTATCTTTTGCCAAGATATTTCTCTCACCCAGCATGGGTATATGTAAAATGACACCCCAAAACACATTCCCCAACTTCTCCCGAGTACGGCGATACCAGATGTGTGACACTTTTTTGCAGCCAAGGTGGGCAAAGGGGCACATATTCCAAAGTGCACCTTTCGGATTTCACAGGCCATTTTTTACAGATTTTGATTGCAAGGTACTTCTTACACATTTGGGCCCCTAAATTGCCAGGGCAGTATAACTACCCCACAAGTGACCCCATTTTGGAAAGAAGACACCCCAAGGTATTCCGTGAGGGGCATGGCGAGTTCCTAGAATTTTTTTTTTTTGTCGCAAGTTAGTGGAATATGAGACTTTGTAAGAAAAAAATAAAAATAAAAAATAATCATCATTTTCCGCTAACTTGTGACAAAAAAAAAAAAGTTCGATGAACTCACTATGCCCATCAGCGAATACCTTAGGGTGTCTACTTTCCGAAATGGGGTCATTTGTGGGGGTTTTCTACTGTCTGGGCATTGTAGAACCTCAGGAAACATGACAGGTGCTCAGAAAGTCAGAGCTGTTTCAAAAAGCGGAAATTCACATTTTTGTACCATAGTTTGTAAACGCTATAACTTTTACCCAAACCATTTTTTTTTTGCCCAAACATTTTTTTTTAATCAGACATGTAGAACTATAAATTTAGCGAAAAATGTATATATGGATGTCGTTTTTTTGGGAAAATTTTACAGCTGAAAGTGAAAAATGTCATTTTTTTGGCAAAAAAATCGTTACATTTCGATTAATAACAAAAAAAGTAAAAATGTCAGTAGCAATAAAATACCACCAAATGAAAGCTTTATTAGTGAGAAGAAAAGGAGGTAAAATTCATTTGGGTGGTAAGTTGCATGACCGAGCGATAAACGGTGAAAGTAGTGTAGTGCCGAAGTGTAAAAAGTGCTCTGGTCATGAAGGGGGTTTCAGCTAGCGGGGCTGAAGTGGTTAAACAGTAGGTCATTTTCTGATATTCCATTTGAGGATATGAAATTCCGGGCAAGCGGAACGGACATACGGATGCGGACAACACACTGTGTGCTGTCGGCATCTTTTGTGGCCCCATTGAAGTGAATGGGTCCGCATCCGAGATGCATTTTTCTCTTCTACGGACGTCTGTCTACTGTACTTTTCGCGCCATAAGACGCACCAAGGTTTGAGAGGAGGAAAATAAGAAAAAAATTTCAATACACCTCAGGTCAGACCCCCAATATTAATCAGACTTCAGCTCACAACCCCCATCAGATCCCCAATGTTAATAAGACCTCAGATCAGACCTCAGATAAAAGCCCAATATAAAGAAGACCCTCAATCAGACCTCAAATGAGACCCCCATGCCTCACATCAGCCCTCCGTGCCTCACATCAGCCCTCCGTGCCTCACATCAGCCCTCCGTGCCTCACATCAGCCCTCCGTGCCTCACACCAGCCCTCCGTGCCTCACACCAGCCCTCCGTGCCTCACACCAGCCCTCCGTGCCTCACACCAGTCCTCTGTGCCTCACACCAGCCCTCCGTGCCTCACACCAGCCCTCCGTGCCTCACACCAGCCCTCCGTGCCTCACACCAGCCCTCCGTGCCTCACACCAGCCCTCCGTGCCTCACACCAGCCCTCCGTGCCTCACACCTGCCCTCCGTGCCTCACACCAGCCCTCCGTGCCTCACACCAGCCCTCCGTGCCTCACACCAGCCCTCCGTGCCTCACACCAGCCCTCCGTGCCTCACACCAGCCCTCCGTGCCTCACACCAGCCCTCCGTGCCTCACACCAGCCCTCCGTGCCTCACACCAGCCCTCCGTGCCTCACACCAGCCCCCCGTGCCTCACACCAGCCCTCCGTGCCTCATATGTCCTCCCCAGCCATATGTGAATTCAGCCCCCAGCCTCAGATCACAAAATAAATAAAGCACTTACCTCTCCTGCTCCTGGACGCCGCTGCTCCTCACCGCCCGCGATCTAATTCCTCCTTCTGTCGGCTGGGGAGTACAGAGCCTTCACCGCTTCCTGGTCCTCAGGTACTAATGAGCGCTTCCATTTTCCCCCCACTTTGGTGGTGGGGGGGGGGGGGGGGTGCATCTTATGGGGCAAAAAATGTCATTAAAGGGCATCTGCTTGTACCCATGACACCGGCTGACCTGTTACATGTGCAGTTGGCAGCTGAAGGCATCTGTGTTGGTCCCATGTTCATATGTGCCCGCACTGCGGAGAAAAATGATGTTTTTTTTATATGCAAATGAGCCTCTAGGCGCAACGGGGGCATTGCTATTACACCTAGAGGCTCTGCTCTCTCTGCAACTGCTGTGTCCTCTGCACTTTGACACGGCCAGGCAGTGTAAACGTCATTACACCTGTTCCAATCAATCAAAGTGCAGAAAATGTGGTAGTTGCAGAGTTAGCGGAGTCTTTAGGAGTAACGGCAACTCCCCCGTTGTCCTAGAGGCTCATTTGGATATATGAAAACATAATGTTTTCTCAGCACCTGAGATTTGATAGCCAGTAGCAATACTGCAGAGAAAGCCAGGTGCCCCAAGTGGCGTGGCCCCCTCCATAGTGCCCCTTAAAACCTTATTTACAAGGAAACATTTCTCAAGACTTATGGGCTGTCCACATCTTGTTTTTGTTCCACGTCAAGCGGATGTTTGTAAACAGAAAAAACTTATGCTTGGCGTACCCATAGACCAGGGCTGGCCAACCTGCGGCTCTCCAGCTGTTGTAAAACTACAACTCCCACCATGCCCTGCTGTAGGCTGATAGCTGTAGGCAGACTGGGCATGCTGAGAGTTGTAGTTTTGCAACAGCTGGAGAGCTGCAGGTTGGCCATCCCTGCCATAGACCATAACTGGACAAACATAGATCAGAAGAGCAAACTTTTGAATCTGTCACGTTTTACATTTCTGTACTTTTTTGTGCAGCACAGAATAACATAGCATACCATGTTTTTCTGTCCTGCAAAAAAACGATAAGTTTTTTTTTCTTCTTACATTGCAGTGAATAGGAGAAGGATGGAAAGTAAGACGATACGTTTCCATCTATTAAACATATCCATTTAATGCCTTCAAATCTTTAAAAAAATAAAAATATATTTTTTTGGGTTAAAAAAAATGGACACAAACATTGAAACTTATGCAAATCTGTCAAACATGAATGTTAAAAAAAAAAAAAAAAGATACAGCAGGTAACCACAAAATTGCATACATTTGTATGTTTTTTTTTAACTGTATGTCTAAAAGTACCCGCCTGATGTCCAGCAAAGACAAAATGTGAACAACCCCTAAACAACTGGACTTTTAGAGGAAAGGTATGGTTATGTTTCATGGCACCTACCATACATGGCGGTATCATTACTCTGAAATTGATTTTGAAAAGCGACAGACTCTTAAAATTTAAATCAGACATACAGTAGTACAGTACATGACAATCTTTCTTACCAAGCTAAAATCAGCCTTATACCCCACATAGATCGAGAGCTCACCCCATTCATTGCTCTAATTGTTCTGGTAGGTGTCATTTTTCTGAGGGCGTGCCCTTTATGTTGCAGATCTCTCCCTATCACAGATCAAGAGCTGTGTCTTTTCTGCTGTCTTTTCCCGCTCTCTTCCGGTCACAGCTTCTAATAGAAAATATAGATGGTGGCAGTTGATGGGTGGAACTGAGCATGTGTGACCACCTCATCAAAGTGGACAGAGAAATAACGAAAAGAACAAACAGCAGGTGGCGCTATAAGGATAGATTTCATTGAATTACTAAGCAGCTGTGTTACATTTTGAATTGCATGCAATTACAAAATTATTCAGATCAAGGGGCTGGTTTGAAAAACACCATCTTTTTCATGGGATGACCTCTTCAAATACGTGACAGATTCCTTCAGGACCTTGGTAGAGGATGCAATGCAAGTCCTTGAGCTGTTTTCATATTTACAGTGCGATTCATTATAATGGACTGTTTTCTAGTCATTAGTGTTAGCAGTTATTACTTCATTTGCTGATGAATGAAAGATTTTCTGGATGAGCAGATGTTCTACTGCATTAAACTATCCTTCAAAGACTGCAGAAAATGTGATTACACAGATGTCAGACCGGTGTGATCTCAGGTACCTGCAACCTACGGGAAGATCACACCGCCCTGGGCTCATATCGCAGCTTGACGTACAGTTCTGATCTCTGGCTTTTCTAGTGAATACCATTGAGGAGTCAATCACGCCATGCCGCGGGTTTACTGCACTGTAGTTACGCACCGCTACTTTTGGGAGCGGCCTTCTAACTTTGTCTGAGGACCATATCAAGTCGCTCTTCGCGTCTCATTGACAGGAGGATGGAAGGGGGAGAGGGTTGCAAAACAATGAGCATCTATGGATAAGTTTGGTAACTTTGTCACTTGGTCCCTGACCTTCGAACTTTTATACTTACTAATATTTTAGTTGGTAAATTTGAGGCATCTAAGCCGTTGTCCTCAGGAACGCCCTGAATCTGCCGGGAACACCAATTTATGGGCAGGGTTTGCATTAACCGCACCGATTATCTGCCTGGGACAGCCTTAATTTGCCAGGACTGTCTCTGAAAATGAGGGGCAGTCCCTGCCAATTTGGGAAAATTATCACCTGTGAACTTGGGGGGTCATAATCCCTTTCCATCAGTTTGTTAGTCTGTGGTGTCTACTGGATAGAAACCTCGTAGTAGACAGACAAGACCCCGGAATCCAGTTTAATTTTTTTTTTATATGTTTGATATAATGTCCAATATGTGATTCCTTTTAATCGTTTGGGCCCCTTTAATGACCACATCTTACTGTAGAAAATAGACTCCAGCTGATCAGCCCAAGTGTGAAGGTATTTGAGGCGGAGAAGGTGAAGTTCCGTCATATTGATTTTAGGCCCTTGGCTGGTAGACAGTTTATATAGTTCAGCGGGGCAGGCTGGGTGTTCTGACACTGAATCATGAAAAGATGCTTAATAGTGTCACCGTGTCCCCATGATAAAACCAATTTGTCATCAGGGTGTCACCCTGTGAAATAAGCTGTTGATGAACTTCTCACAGACACGACATGGTGTTTTCCTTGAGTCACTGAACAGAATCTTCTGGCTTGGAGTCCAATTTATTTTGTACTTGGTGATGAAATGACATGTAGCTCAGCGATGCGTCTGATCCCTTAACGTCTTTCAGGATTATCCCAAGAATTTAATCAACTTTGTGTCTTAGTTAAATAAGACTGTATCCTTGTACATCTCTAATTCTGGATTGTCCCCAAACGTGCCATGTAACTGTATGCCATGATAAGAAGATGACAAAATAGATATCGTCACCTCCCTGTCTTTTTCTGTAAAAGAAATAGTACATAATTGTGTTCTCTCAATGCCCGTGATATAAGCACAGGTAGTAGTTCCTTCCTACATTTCCCTGTAGATGCTGCAGCCCCATGATGACACAGATGGTACTTCCACGCTGTATGCACCAAAAGTACTTCTTCCTTGCAAATTATGTTGGCACAGATAGTACTTCCTGCTTGTAAATTATACAGACATAAGTAGTGCATCCTCCCTGTACAAGTGAAACTTGAAAAATTAGAATATCGTTCATTTATTTCAGTAATGCAACTTAAAAGGTGAAACTTACAGATAGACTCGTTACATGCAAAGCGAGATATTTCAAGCCTTTGTTATAATTTGGATGATTATGGCTTACAGCTTATGAAACCCCAAAGTCACAATCTCAGGTCCCCTTTGCTCAGGGGGTATGGATTAATTAGTCGACTAGAGTGTGACACTTTGAGCCTAGAATATTGAACCTTTTCACAATATTCTAAATTTAAGTTGCATTAATGCGACTCCTTTTAAGTTGCTTTTTTTTCGAGTTTCACCTGTATAATATGTAGGCACAGATAGTACATCCTCCTTGTAAATGATGTAGGCACAGAGAGCATTGCCTCCTGTCTCTCCCTGTAAATGATGTAGGCACAGAGAGCATTGCCTCCTGTCTCTCCCTGTAAATAATGTAGGCACAGAGAGCGCTGCCTCCCGTCTCTCCCTGTAAATGATGTAGGCACAGAGAGCACTGCCTCCTGTCTCTCTCTGTAAATGATGTAGGCACAGAGAGCACTGCCTCCTGTCTCTCTCTGTAAATAATGTAGGCACAGAGAGCACTGCCTCCTGTCTCTCTCTGTAAATAATGTAGGCACAGATAGCACTACCTCCCGTCTCTCCCTGTAAATGATATGGGCACAGAGAGCACTGCCTCCTGTCTCTCCCTGTAAATGATATGGGTACAGAGAGCACTGCCTCCTGTCTCTCCCTGTAAATGATATGGGTACAGAGAGCACTTCCTCCTGTCTCTCCCTGTAAATGATATGGGTACAGAGAGCACTGCCTCCTGTCTCTTCCTGTAAATGATATGGGTACAGAGAGCACTGCCTCCTGTCTCTCCCTGTAAATGATATGGGTACAGAGAGCACTGCCTCCTGTCTCTCCCTGTAAATGATATGGGTACAGAGAGCACTGCCTCCTGTCTCTCTCTGTAAATAATGTAGGCACAGAGAGCACTGCCTCCTGTCTCTCCCTGTAAATGATATGGGTACAGAGAGCACTGCCTCCTGTCTCTCCCTGTAAATGATATGGGTACAGAGAGCACTGCCTCCTGTCCCTCTCTGTAAATAATGTAGGCACAGATAGCACTACCTCCCGTCTCTCCCTGTAAATGATATGGGTACAGAGAGCACTGCCTCCTGTCTCTCCCTGTAAATGATATGGGCACAGAGAGCACTGCCTCCTGTCTCTCCCTGTAAATGATATGGGTACAGAGAGCACTGCCTCCTGTCTCTCCCTGTAAATGATATGGGCACAGAGAGCACTGCCTCCTGTCTCTCCCTGTAAATGATATGGGTACAGAGAGCACTGCCTCCTGTCTCTCTCTGTAAATAATGTAGGCACAGAGAGCACTGCCTCCTGTCTCTCCCTGTAAATGATATGGGCACAGATAGCACTGCCTCCTGTCTCTCTCTGTAAATAATGTAGGCACAGAGAGCTCTGCCTCCCGTCTCTCCCTGTAAATGATATGGGCACAGATAGCACTACCTCCCGTCTCTCCCTGTAAATGATATGGGTACAGAGAGCACTGCCTCCTGTCTGGCCTTTATAAATGATGAAAATAAATTCCGTACTGCTTCTCAGCATAAATTTATATAGGCACAGATAGTACTATAGATAGTACTATAAGTAATATAGGCACATATAGTACTATAAGAAATATAGGCACAGCTACCAAAATACATTGAATACATAAAATTATAAAGATGTTTAAAACATGAATGAATCACATTGTTGTTCTGCAGTCCAGGAGACTAGATCACCACCTTGAGGCCTGGACAAGAAGGGTACTGCTGCATCCTTGTATGACCTACATAGTATTTTATCTCTATCTCTGCCTGTAAGTAATGTAGCCACAGATAGTACTGCCTCCCTTTCTTGCTTTATTGGCTGCAGCCTTTTATCCACGAAGCGCTGAACAATGAAATCAGGAAGTCCCTGATGGTCAAGTTAATAAGAAATAAACACAGCGGTGATACCTACCGGCATGGCTGCAGCGGTCACATGCTGTACCTACCGGCATGGCTGCAGCGGTCACATGCTATACCTACCGGCATGGCTGCAGCGGTCACATGCTGTACCTACCGGCATGGCTGCAGCGGTCACATGCTGTACCTACCGGCATGGCTGCAGCGGTCACATGCTGTACCTACCGGCATGGCTGCAGCGGTCACATGCTGTACCTACCGGCATGGCTGCAGCGGTCACATGCTGTACCTACCGGCATGGCTGCAGCGGTCACATGCTGTACCTACCGGCATGGCTGCAGCGGTCACATGCTGTACCTACCGGCATGGCTGCAGCGGTCACATGCTGTACCTACCGGCATGGCTGCAGCGGTCACATGCTGTACCTACCGGCATGGCTGCAGCGGTCACATGCTGTACCTACCGGCATGGCTGCAGCGGTCACATGCTGTACCTACCGGCATGGCTGCAGCGGTCACATGCTGTACCTACCGGCATGGCTGCAGCGGTCACATGCTGTACCTACCGGCATGGCTGCAGCGGTCACATGCTGTACCTACCGGCATGGCTGCAGCGGTCACATGCTGTACCTACCGGCATGGCTGCAGCGGTCACATGCTGTACCTACCGGCATGGCTGCAGCGGTCACATGCTGTACCTACCGGCATGGCTGCAGCGGTCACATGCTGTACCTACCGGCATGGCTGCAGCGGTCACATGCTGTACCTACCGGCATGGCTGCAGCGGTCACATGCTGTACCTACCGGCATGGCTGCAGCGGTCACATGCTGTACATTGGGGGATTTTACAGATGAGTATTTTCATTTTGCTACCAGATTTTTATTTTTATATTTTTTAATTCTTGGACAATGTCTTTTATAGTATTATGGGGTGAGGATGGGAGGCGAGTTTGCTTGACGTTGACCTTTTCAACTCGGGCTGCTTTCACATAAGTGCTTTATACATCTGTTGTTCTGCTCCATTTTAGGAGCAGAAAAATGAAAATAACGAAGGTCCCGGCACTTAACAGAAGCGAAGGGAGCCTACAGACCCCATTGACTATAATGGGTTTTCTTTCAGGAAAAAGTTTTTGTAGGGGATACAGAAGTCCTAAATACATAGCTCCATAGACATACATTTTAAAAAGAAGAGATTATAATTTTTTTAAATTATTATTTTTTTTTAAGCATTAACACACAAATCAAAACTATATAAATATGGTTTCGCTGTTATTGCAGTTTTACCGCTTAGGGAACGTCATCAAAACGAAACCCATAAACTATGGTGGAATTATAAAAAAAAAATTCCTAATTCCATCCCACTTGGGATTTTTTTTTTCTTTTCTTGTTTTCAAGCTTCCCACTACATTATATGCCATAAGAAAGTACAGCTTGTCCTGCAAACAAACAAGCCCTCATGCGGCTATGTGAACAGAAAAATAAAAAAGTTATGGCTCCGGGAAGGCAGGGAGTGAAAAATAAAAATGCAGCAAATGGAAAATCACTCAGTCCTTAGGGGATTAAAGAAAATAATGGCTCTGGAAAGTCAGGGAGTGAGAAACGAAAATGCAAAAATGGAAAATTGCTCGGCCCTTTAAGGAGTTAAAATAAAAACCTGTTATGGTTTCAGGAAGACAGGAAGTAAAAAATGAAAAGGCAAAAATGGAACATCGCTTAAGGGTTAAAAACACTGGCTTGCAAGTCACAGGGGGGAAAAAAAACATGCGCTGTTAAGTACATTTGCCCAAAAAAAAAAAGCTTCAAAACCAACGTAAAAATGTCACCTGCAAACATTTTTGGACAAAAAGCAAACCCCAAACCAACTTGTGTGCAGATTCTTGCTTTTCATGTAATCCATCCTGTTTGATACCTGCACGCTGCAGAACATGCTTTTTCTGCCCCCTGTACGCGCCCCCTCCGCTGGCGAGAGCCGTATTTTCCTTTTAGCTGTATAAATAGCCTGCACAGTGCAATCAAAACAAATTTCATGCCAAAAGCAATATGCTGTTCATCAAAGCCATTAACAATGGCCCCCATTCACTCCCGGGCTCTATGGTAACGGACCTAGCGCGCTCCGCAGACGACAGATGTGGACACCGGTGGAATTGCCCACCTGCAAAGATGTTGAAGATTTTCATTTGTAACCTAGGAAACCTCAAAATGCCACCTGTAAAAAGTGCAAATTGGACTCCACAGGCTCCGTAATCTTCCATCCTTCCCCTCCTGCCTTAGAAGCGGTGACTAATTTTGTTTATTGCGTCAAGACCTATGTGAAGCGTACGACTGCCGCCTGCTTCCCCCTCGCCCCCTTGGAGCCTGTTTACCTGAGCAGATGAAGTGGACCGCCGTTGTCATGGGATTTTGTGCTTGTGGTGGCTTTCCGTTAATTAGCAAGGGGACATTTTGGAAAGGTCAGGTTACCCTGTGTTTGCCAAAATGAGCATGGGTTGGATGTGTTCAGAAGTGGCCTTTTCGTGACGCATGCCGTTTTTGTGACTTATGCACAGAGCACGAATCCCATGGCACATTATCAGATACGACGTAGCAGAGCTGTGCTGGTCATTGACCAGTTTGCTTTCTGCACAGTCTTGCATATGACAAACCCTGTGTATTTAGTTTACTTATTTCTATGCTGAACTGAGGGCTCCGCCAGCCGGCCGGAATTCTGCCTCCCGATATAGCGCCAGCATATTCTGCGGCGCATTACGTGTACAGATTTAATCACTTGGTAACATGCTGATTAACGGGTGAGGTAACAGGTACTTGATTTGTAGCAGCCATCTTATATAAAGCCAGGTAGGCAGCAGCCGGTGTCTGTGTATGTACAGATCGGAAGTGCAGTTGAGCGCAAGGGGTGTGGGGTATAGCGCCAAATCCGGCAGAGGAATAATGTAGAAAGGCGTTAAAATAATCAGTTTAGAGCCTGCCTAAAAAGACCTGTTTGTTAAAGGGGTTCTCCGGGATTAGGTCATCCCACCGATCAGCTGTTTTATTAAAAATTATGACTTGTTCTGTCACAAAGGGTTAACTGTTTTTCTAGCTGTGTGACTAGTACTTTCACTTTCACTTCCACTTCGTGCCCAATCTAATAAACCTTATCTCTAAACTACTGAGAGGTCATAAACGCTTATTTAAGCCACATTCTTATGAGTAAGATGAGAACTGAGCTATAAGGAGTGTTTTTATAATGTCAGAGAGCGGAGATAAGGAGCCCGTCCTCTCCCCGACTGACGGCAAAGACAGAAAATCCACAGGTTGCTACTGCAGCATCTCAGCTCTGTACACCAGAAAGGGCTCCATATTTTTTGATAAAGACCAATTCAAGAAATGATTTTTAGCTCAAAATAAGTACAATGCAATAATAAAAAGAAATTGCCCCCAAAGGTCTACATAGCCTTTAAGTCGCGGAAAACCATTTTGAAATTGTATGTTGGGAAGTGATTTGATTGCCTGAGGTATCACATTCCAGAGAAGTGGTGCAGCACAAGCGAAGTCTTGGAAATTAGAGTGGATGGTACGGATTATGTAGGACAGGCATCAGCAGCCTTTGGCTCTTCAGCTGCTGTGAAACCACAGCTCCTAGCATGCACACTTGCTCGGCTGTAAACAACCCCATAAGAACTGAAAGCAGAGCAGCTGGAGTGCTGCAAGTTGCCGATGTAGGAGCTTAGTCTTAGATGCTTGATAACACATAGGGCTGTATATTCTTTACTGACTGGCACAAGGTGGAGGCATTGGAGTAGTGGTCAGACAGAGCCTGGCTGCTGCATTCCGGTTTAATTTGTAAAAAGACAGATTAGTAATGGGTTACAATAATCAAGATGAGAATAACAATAAGGGCACTGCCAAGCTATGCCCACTATGCCCACACTGCAGCCAGCATGGTTTTACTGCAACATTTTTCAGCCATTGGCTGTCATGGACGGGCATGGCTGCCCACAGGTGGCCATCCAGCCTATTGCGTTGTACCTCAAAAGGGTTATCCCATGACTATCAGATATCATAGTACAGGACAACCTCTTTCTAACAGAGCTAGAACCAGCCCTGTACCTCACATGGATCCAGAGATCTCCCCATTCATTGCTCTGCTAGATTTATATCAAGCTGGCAGCTCAAGGGGAGTGTCTTTTCTGCTGTAGCTCTGGGGGCGTGTCCATGCTCTGTCCTATCACCGCTCAGGAGGCAGTTGAAGGATGAAACTGAGCATGTGCGACCATCTCAGTGAGCAGGTGGCGCTATACAGATAGATTTTGTTGAATAACTGACTGGCTATGCAAAATTTTAAATGACATTTAATTACAAAAGTATTCAGGTCCAGGTGCTGGTTTGAAAACTGTAGAATATTTTTGTGGGACAATGCCTTTAAGAGGAAGTAGCTAACACCTGCTACTTTCATTGCTCACAATTGCTAGGATACAGTTCTGCAGCCCCTCCCTCGATCATGACCCCCCTCAATGTAGCTACAGTAAGTAGGAGTGTGTGAGTTGTCACATTCTGTCACGTTGTCATGATGGCTTTCGGCAGTACAGTAGGTGAGCCCTAAAATGAAATGGAAAGATCTAATGTATCCCTGTCCACAAGTTCTGTTTGTGCACAGCTTGGAGATGCTATGTGACAAATAGTAACTGCGTCATTCGTGGTGGTCTCTTATGATGAGCGAATCGACTTTGCATGAAACATCCGAAGTCTATTCACATAAAACGTCGTTCTCATACTGTATGGACCAGGAGCTCTGTACAGTATTAGAATGTATAGGCGCCGATGAGCCAAAGTTATTGCTTCGCGAAGTCTCGCAAGGCTTTGCGCAATAACTTCATAAATTAATTTGTGCTGTAAAAAAAAACATTTCCCGAACTCTGGTTCGGTTCCAAGGTACCACTTGGAAGGGAACCAGAGTTCGGGAAATGTGTTTTTACAGTACAAATGAATTTATGAAGTTATTGCGCAATAACTTTGGCTCATCGGAGCCAATACGTTCTAATACTGTACGGAGCTCCTGCTCCGTACAGTATTAGAACAACGTTTTATGTGAATAGACTTCGGATGTTTCATCCGAAGTCGATTCGCTCATCCCTAGTTGTCACCCTGGATCCTGTATAACATATGCAACTGTATTGTAATGCTGCTGTAAAGCGGAGTTACTTCTGTCCTACTTTTCAGCTTCTGTGTGTCGGTCTATACTGCGGCTCTAGCCTTCTGCTCATGAGCCATGGAAATCAGGAAAAACTATGCTAAATGTCCTGCATATCACGAATAGACATGGACGAAAGCTTAAAAAATATAAAAGCCAGAGCAATATGTTGTGATCAGTGAAGCAGCGCTGCCTCTGTGACTGCCCTCCGTGGGGCCCCCTGCAGCGGCTCTTTGTTGTTTTCGGAGAGATGTTTGTTTTCTACAATTACCTGGAGCAGAACATTGTGTTATGTTGATTACTTTGTGATATTAGACCTCATTGTTATAATTATTTTGTTGTATGGAGACTGAGTACTGTATGATCCTTCTCCGAATACACGAGTCGCTCTGCGGAGTTAATTTACAGGCCGGTAACGGCTACATTTGGCTCTGCCGAGAGACGCTATCAGCCAAGAGCACATTTATTTCAGCTCTGGATATTCTGCAGCGATTAAGGAATTACACCGCAGCCAGCAAAGCCCTGTCTGACGCGCCAACCCTCCTTGTGCTGCTTCAGTAATGTTGTCTCTTCATACAAAGGCACAGTCGTATCAAGTGCGTTTGAGAACAGGCAAAAAAAAACGGTACATTCGCTGTTGACTTCAGTACCTTTTTTATTCTGCATTTTGTACATTTCTTTTTCTTTTCGCTTTGTTCTGGATCATAGAGATGACTAAAAAGGTCCAAACTTTTTCAAATTGATAAAACAATAAAAAAAAAAAAGTAATTGTTAACCATTTGTCATCCTATAGCTGAGCACAGGAGTGGGTTGGGAAATTAACCCCTTCCCCCTTATGCGTTTTGACACCTCTGTGACCATTGACCAAGCAATTATTTTAATTATTTTTGATTGTCGCATTCCAAGAGCTATAACTTTTTCATTTTTTCTGTCAGTGTAGCTTTACGAGGGCTGTTTTTTGCAGAACAAGTTGTAGTTGTTAATGGCGCCATTTTGGCACACACGATCATTATTAACTTTTATTTTTTCTCCCTCATCCGATCTGCATTCTTTGTGGATCGGGTGCTGGCCCATTAATTTTAATGGGGGTGCAAAAAAAAAAAAAAAAAAAAGCAGACGGCACACAGTGTGCTGTCCACATGTCCTATTCTGTTTAGCAGACAAGAATATTGATTTAGACAATGGGGTCTGCAAACATTTTTTCAATGGGAAGAAGTTGTGTGTGTTAAGTTTTAACTTGGAGATTTTTTTAAATAAAACTCATTTTGCTATTTACTAGTCCCACGAAGGGACTTGGGTTACTTTCACACTAGCGTTTTTGTTGGATCCAGCAGGGTTCAGCAAAAACTCTTCCGTTACTGATAATACAACCGTCTGTTATGAACGGATCCGGTTGTATTATCTTTAACATAGCCAAGGCGGATCCATCATGAGCTCAATTGAAAGTCAATGGGGGACGGATCAGTTTTCTATTGTCAGAGAAAACTGATCCGTCCCAATTGACTTGCATTGTGGGTCATGACGGATCCGTCTTGCTCCACATCCCAGGACGGAAAGCAAACCGCAGCATGCTCTCTGGTATGAGAACGGAATGCGTTTTGGAGCACTCCGTTCTGTTCAACTCCGTTTTTTCCCCATTGACAATGAATGGGTACAAAATGGAAGCATTTTTTCCGATATTGAGACCCTATGACGGATCTCAATACCGGAAAATACTAACGCCAGTATGAAAGTAGCCTTAGATTTGCGATCCTCTGATCACTTCCATAATACACAGTCACTCTGTTAGGTTACACCTCTCTCACGGCTTAATAGGGCATGTACACAGGGTAGGCCTAGGGTCAGTCATTGGACGCCGGCTGCGATGTTCAGACATTCTCATGCCTGATAGAGGAGCCCCCTCCCTCTAAAAACACTTAGATGCCGCGGCTGCTATTGATCTCCGTATCTAAGGGGTGAAACAGCTTTGATCTGCTCTTTCGGGCCGTTAGAGCAGGATCCTGGCTTTCATGTAAGGGAGACCTGTGCAGTGTTTTTTTTTTGTAGACCGCCATCATTAAGGTGGTATAGGGGCCCTGGGGAAAAAAAAAAATCAAAAAATGGCTGCATATTATTGATGCGTCTAAATTGGCAGCAGGTGGGGCCAACAGAAGTAGGCATGGTCAGCAATCCATCGGCCATAGTCACATTGGTGGTAGGTGTGCCCATGAAAAAAATACAAGAAATATTCCTTTAAGACAATGAGACAGAGCTCCCCAACCCTTATGTGCAGCCCCATAGTGGTAAGTGGCGCCCAGTCATTGTGTATATAGCCCTATAGTGATAAGTGGCGCCCAGTCATTACGTATACAGGTATAGCTTTACTGTATAGCCAGAAAAAGGATATAATTTTTCTATACAGTGCATAGAGAGCCGATGGGTAAATTCAGACATTGCGGCTTTGCTGCAGATTCTGCACCACAGATCTGGAATTTTCAGTACAATACAAGGGGATGGGAATTCAAAACTATCCTTTTTTAGTGGAAAAAATGTACACACAAATCGGAGCTTGCTGTGGATTTTCAATTTCACGGCATGCTCGCTCTTGCACAAAAAATGCCTTGATTTTAGCTGCAGATTTCACCCTAAACAAGTGAGCATGCAACCCATGCAAAATTAGGTGCGGGTTCCCAGCCATATCCACAGCAGAAATCGTCCACCCCAGAGGACCTTGCCCTATTGGTTTATGGAATTGGTTTGTCTTATGTGCTGAAAGAGAACCAGTCACCATGAAAATGCAATCCAATCTATCGGCAGCATGTTATAGAGCAGGAGGAGCTGAGCAGATTGATGTACAGTTTTCTGGGACAAGATTCAGTTAAACTTGTGTTTTATGGATTGAAATCCTCGGTTACTCTGCTCTTAGGAGTCCGGTGGGTGTCGATCACTGAGTAGGACCGCCCACTGGACTCCTGAGTGTAGAAAGCGGATGGATTTGATTGAATTGAAAACAAGTTATGCGGAATCCTTTTCCACAACTATATATTGATCTGCTCAGCTCCTCCTGCTCTATAGATGCTGGTAGATTGAGCCGCATGTTTAACATGACAAGTTCCCTTTAATCCTGCTCTCATAGTAGCCCTTCCCCTTATAAAAGAAGTCCTCATCATATAGTCGTGTTGAAAATGTCCCTCTTGGAAAATATCATCTCCTCAATCCGAGAGAATTACTCTCGCCAATTACTTTACCGCCAGGATCCATCCAGTGAATTAGAGTCCCAGCGTATCTCCAGGTATGACAGTTGATTTTCTACCTGACGGATGAATTCCCCGCGGCCTCTTCCAGCTGTCACATGGCGAGTATGGATATTGACCATCGCCGTTCATGTGCCTGTCACATCGAAAATACAACTGTCATCTCTTTAAGAGATCACATCCAACTTGTCGGCTTTTCCTTTGCACGTATCTCACTGCTGGAAATGGCAATGAAAATGCCAGAAAAGCCTCAATATTCATTACTGAGCAGAATATATTTATTTTTTGAGAAATGGCATAATTTATAATTTCAGGGTACAAAATGGTGATTGGAAAACTGTACGTAATAAATTATTGAGGGAGTTTTATCAAAAGTAGTGCCAGGGCTACTGGAAAATAAGCAAAGGGATCGAACTATGTGCTAGGGTCAACGGCGCCATCTTCTGTGATTGGGATGGAACTTAACAACTTGGCATAACCCCTTTAAAGCACATCTGTCAGCAGATTTGTACCTATGACACCGGTTGACCTGTTACATGTGCGCTTGGCAGCTGAAGGCATCTGTGCTGGTCCCATGTTCATATGTGCAATGGGGGCGTTGCCATTACACCTAGAGGCTCTGCCCCCTCTGCCACTGCCAACCCCTCTGCACCTTGACAGGGCCAGACAATAAAGACCTCATCATGCTTGCCTGGCCCTGTCAATCAAAGTGCAGAGGACTCTGCACCCTGCAGAGAGCTGAGCCTTTAGGGGTGAAGCAACACCTCCATTGCTCCTAGAGGATCATTTTGCATATATTCAAACATCATTTTTCTCAGCAATGCGGGCACATATGAACATGGGACCAACACAGATGCCTTCAGCTGCCAAGCGCACATGTAACAGGTCAGCCGGTGTCATAGGGACAAAACTGCTGACAGATGCCCTTTAAGGTTCCGTTCACCTTGACATTGATGGCTTCTGTTTTGAACGGACGCCGCGGGGCTCTGCTGGATCTGTTGCACGAGGGATCCTGAAGGACCACGTTGACTTGCAATGGAGTCTGTCGGGGTTCCATCCAGGTTCTCAGCATTTTGAGGGCAACAGTAGCTCTGCATGAAACCCTGATAGAGGCTCACTATGGTGCTGCAGATGGGGGGCTGTGAAGTCGCATGAGGTATCATTTCATTGTTTTTAGAGCTGCTGACTGGCTAAAAGGGATCAGGTGATAGATGTCGTCATCAAGTCGGCAACATTTTCCATAGAGCTGTGCAATAGGCTGCGAAGCACAGTGATGTACAATTGTGATATAAAAGAGGAGAGGGCATTTACAATCTGTCAGGAAAGAGGGCAAAGGTGTCCTGTGTCTTAAAGGGGTTGTGCATGGTTCGAAAGAAGGATTCCGCTCCTCTCTCCTCTGAAACAGCGCTGTGAATAGAAGTTCTCTGAGTTAATTTGAAACTTTCCAAAAGCCACTAAATGTCATAAAATAATGAAGCTATACTCAGCTGTTCCCCTGCGTCCCCTCCATTTTCATGATCGAGCTCTTGTTCTCTCATCGGTCTTTGTCTCAAAGTCTGCAGCAGTGATATAGAGCTATCTGACATGTGACTGCTGCAGCCAATCACTGGCCTCAGCTGACTTCTGGCATATACTTCTTGGGCTGCGATCACCGCCGCATCCCATTATAGACAGTGATCTGCCAGAACAGCCTGTCGAAAACGTTCACCAGAGATATGGACCTAGCGTAAGGCCTGTAATTGGCTGCGGCGGTCACATGCCGTATACCTCTAAGTCACTGCTGCAGCCTGGTACTCAAGAAACGGAAGGAGGACTGGCAGGGATGGTAACAGATGAGTAGAAGCTCATTGATTTATGATATTTAGTGGCTTTGGGGAAGTTTTAAATTAAGATGTGGCTCTGTTTGAGGGAGTCTTTTTAATTCTGGACAACCCCTTTAAATCCTACCACTTATGATACATTTCTCAAACTCAACCTCCTCAAACTCTTAAGAAGAGCTAAAATAAAGAGTTGGCTGCTCTGGCCTTCCTTAGAAATTGCATCAGACTGTGAAGAGGACCCGTATTAGGCATGGTACTCACATCCGAAGCTTTACAGGTGGACGACTCTGACATCGTTGTACCATAAGCTAGGGTTTGCTGTCAATATGGTGGTTTAAACCCCCTGTTAAGCTGTGAGCAGGGTTCTTTCTTTCTCTGCCTTGTTAGGTTTTCAACAAGGTTAAATGAATGGTCACATAGAGATCATTGAACTTCATGCAGGTAGGACTTGTTTGTGTGCTGGAGCCGGGTGACGGCATTGTGGAGTAGAGCATGGTCCTGTTCTAGTTTCCTTTGACAGTCCATATAGAAATCAGTTAATTCTGCACAGTTCACCCCCATCATGGTGCATTCAGGATTTCGTGCCAAGACACATTTGAAATGTGAAAATTGTAAGAAGCTCAGTTGACTGTTTTTCAGTAGTTTCTCACTGATGGGCCTTCAGGTATATGGCAGTTTGGAAGTCCTCATATTGATGTGAATACTTTTGGGGTCATCAGGAGAACACAGTCAGTTCCAGATGACTGGGTTGATGTTCAGCACCTTAAAGGCATGGTAGGCTATAAACTCCTGATCATCAACCTCAGCTGTCCATTGATGAACCCAAGTAGAAGGAAACTTTCTGAGAAATGTCAGCAGCTTCTCATGGACATTGCAGTTAATGTAATGTTAAAACGGAGGGCCTTCCAATGTAAGGGCCATTTCTCTGCTAGCGGTGAGATGGAGGGGAGTAATAGCCTGAAAGCCTAATTTGATCCCATTTTTGATAATTCTGTGATGCTCTCATATGGTAGGTCTTAGAAGAGATGCATGAACACTATCTAAAGGTAGCCCTTTAGATAACCATCCTCTGAATGCTCCCCCTATAGACATGTTCGCTTAGCATGTGTTTTTGTAGGGAATGGGAAATGAGCTACTTGCAGACTCCTCGGCAATAACGTATCTCCTGTTTGTACAAAGGATCAGACTTGCTGATTTCAGCAAAACCTGTCCCCCCCCCCCCCCCTCCTGGCATCTACCATTGGAGGACAGCTGGAATGCCACCTACACATTAGTTGTCCTTTCCCAAATTTGTCCGTTTGGGCAATTTATATTTAGCGTGTATGAATGGGAAGGATCAGGGACATAACGGCTTATCATCTCACCCATTTATGTTCTGATTCCGGCCCTCATGTTTGACCAACGATATCCATTGTCCAGTCTATATTTGAGTTTCCTATTCTTTCTTCTCTGTGGTTCCTATAAGAGACAGAGACTCTTAAAGAGAACTTACTCTGTGATCCAGATGTGGCAGGAATTTAGTTTCCCATATTGCCAGTTTGCAGCCTTCAGAATTGTCTACTGATGGTATTATTGTATAAGGCTACTTTCACACTAGCGTTCGATCGGATCCGTTCTGAACGGATCCGATCATATTAATGCAGACGGAGGCTCCGTTCAGTACGGATCCGTCTGCATTAATAACTTAGAATTTTTTCTAAGTGTGAAAGCAGCCTGAGCGGATCCGTTCAGACTTTCAATGTAAAGTCAATGGGGGACGGATCCGCTTGAAGATTGAGCCATATGGTGACATCTTCAAGCGGATCCGTTCCCATTGACTTACACTGAACGGATCCGCACGGCCAGGCGGACAGCTGAACGCTGCAAGCAGCGTTCAGCTGTCCGCCTGTCCGTGCGGAGGCGAGCGGAGCGGAGGCTGAACGCCGCCAGACTGATGCAGTCTGAGCGGATCCGCGTCCATTCAGACTGCATCAGGGCTGGACGGAGGCGTTCGGGTCCGCTCGTGAGCTCCTTCAAACGGAGCTCACGAGCGGACCGGCGAACGCTAGTGTGAAAGTAGCCTTAGTAGTAATCACAAATATTTAGAATAGTCCACCTGCACCCACTTTTCAGGATAGGTGACATTGATCAAGCAGGGTTGAGGTTGTCAGTCACCTTGTTTTAAGACTGTTTAGTTACTTCTCATATGCGAAATGTAATTAAACCCCAGCAATGGTCTTTTCTGCAGCCATTTTGTTCTATAAGACGACATGGCTTTCATAGAATGAAAGGGGGGTGTTTAGTACAGGTTAATTTGTGCTCTGTCACGTCTCCATACATATGATTTACCTTGGGTTTGACATTTGTCCTTTTCCCTTGTTCTGTTCTTGGCAAATATTCAATAGTAGTATGAGAATCAGCACAGAGAGGTCAGATCTCTGCACGTGTCGTGGCACAATGCCAGGCTGTACATTTACCGATAACCCTGGCAGGGCATTCTAACACGGACTGATGTATGCTGGTTCCTGGCTGGGATGAATTAGGTTTTTTGACAATGCTGGTCACACGCTACGAAATCCTGGTGTTAGTCAAATTGGGTTAAGTTTAACACTAGGTTCTCCAGTCATAATGGAAGGCTCCACCACACTATGACACTGCATCTCAACGTGTCCTTTTTAGTTGAACAACGTCCTTTTTATACCAGTAGAAGGAGACTCCTAGCACTACAATCAAGGGGATGATGAGACTCCCTGAAATGGATGCCTCCTTGATGAGGCCTTCTTAAGAGGGATCCTGTGATATCAATTAGTTGAGACCGTTAACGGAGGAGGGATGGGAATTAATATGGGAGAAAGGGCATGAGGAACTTCTGAGTGCTTTGGCACCTTTATCATTTTTAGGAAGCGAGTCTAACCACTGTGTAGATGGATCAGATCCTCCTATGGGACCGGTATGGGTTTACCACTTACTAAGGCCTAACAAAGAAAAGTTTGAGAATCACTGCGATGGTCGGTAACATGTGTTTTCTTTGCTTTTTCACTTTAGGCTTTACATTTTTCTTAGGGTTAACTGCCTGATTGAGACGCTTAAAATAGCTTTTATTTAATGAAATCTAAAATATGTGGCTACCCGCCAAAATTACACTTGTCAGGCTGACTTATGGAAAAGTGACTCACACTTTATTATATATATGGTGCAGCCAAACTCCTCCACAGTAATGGAAAGTAGTGTATGCAGCTGGAGGAACTTGACGTAACACTCCAGTATCGCTGGAACACTAAAAGTGGCGCTGCCGAACAGACGCACAGTTTCTTTGTCTCGGTGTATGCTGGCAGCACTCTGGGGGGGTGGAACGTATTCTTAACAGGCAAAGTGCTTACTATGTACTGCACCTAACCACGAATAGCCCATAACGTCCCCCACACTGCCGATGCCTGTCATCTATAAAACGTAAGTTCCCTGCCTAATATTGCGTTCGCTTGACGCGTTTCTATGTCACCCCCAACAAGGCGACATGTCATCAGAAGCATAGGATGTTTAATACGAAAGTGGATTGCCCCATTAGCTCTGCATATCTCCACTATAAAGAATCACAGGGAAGACGCTTCACACCGATATTGGCGCGCGTGCAACGAGAGAGATCAAAGCCTCCGACTCTGGTATGGCCGTAGCGCGGCCGCGGAGAGACGTTCTGAAATAGAATAGACCACGCCCAGTGGGGCGGAGCTAGCGGCAGTGGAGATACAGCAGTGAGGAGTGGTAAGTCTCAATTTTATCGCTGCCTTATCTAAGGTCGCTTAAGGCTCCAGAGGGATATTGACTTTATTGGCATATATGGGCTAAATACGCAGGGATAATCCATGAAATATATACGCCACTGTATACAGGCAACCTCAGGAAGTAATGACTGACAAATCAGGCCACTACTGATGATATAAGTATATGGTGGTTACTGCTTTAAACATCCGCACCCAGCGTTGCCAATAGCAACCGAGGTCACAAATACAAAACGAAAACAAAACCAGGTACAATACACGGGGTCCATTGTTTGTATTCTACAATATAATTCACATCGGTCTCTTTTAGGTACCAACTGATTCAGGGTACCAATATAATATTGTGAATATAAATACAAAGGGGACATATGAAATAATGATCCCTATGTTACATGGGTAAAAGAATGAGGAGAAGACAAAGATGAAGTGGAAAGAGGAGCCAACAAAAATTATTACATCTCAACAACCACATATAGTGGGAGACATCCGTCCCCTGCTTGAATATGTGTTTAGAGGAAACATGTATATGAAATGTAGTCATTCAGACCAAAGGGTTTAACGGTCTGTAGGGTGAAGGTCCATTGGGTCTCCTTCCGCAACAGGAGGTTATCAATATCACCTATTAACACTTTCTGACAATGTTCTGAGGTAATGAGTTAGTCCTTTTAATCGAAATACAATAACCCTTAAGAGAATAGGACCCTTAAAATGTAACTTTTATTATTATTATTTAGTTAAAATATAGGCCCCAGTCTCAGTGGCTGATAATGACACAAACATGGGCAAACCAATGACCGCCAACCTATTACTGCACATATGGCATCCACCACAATTGGGACTAATACAACAACAAACGAAAAGGGAAGAGGGTCCTTCACTAGGTGTTGAGGTGTAGAGGCTAGTGTCTCACTCTGCGGGAAATCTTTCCCTAGTAAGAAACTAATCTAACCTTAGCCCAGGGACCACCCCTGATGGCGGGGTTTCCCTGTCCTCGTACCTCCCCTACTTTCCCTATATCACCCTAACAAAAAGGGGAAGAACAGAAAATTATAAACGTTAGCAATGATAATGCCCCAACATAGATGAAAGTTGGCATAAAAAGTGGTAACACATACCCCGTAACAAAATACTCCAACGCGTTTAGCCCATAGAAGGGCTCCTCAGGGGGATTCAGATGATAATTACAAGAAAACGGATGTTTAAGAAAAGATGGTATTTTCTAATAAATAGTCACCATAAAATACATTCCATTATTTTTGATAAATTTGTTGTCCTGGATAATACCAAATAATAGGAGGGGGCATGCTCCTGGCACTGGTGGTCTGAAGTTGCCCTGTGCATGTGGAGGGCAGTGGGGTTTGTGAGAGGCGGGCAGTGGCAGGAAGGCCTGTGCCCTGCTGTGGCTCTCATGGCTTTCTGCAGTACTTAGGCTGGAAGTGAAGCACTGCTTTATTTTTTTTGTCATGTTTTGACAGAATCTGCGACAGAGCCTCCAATGCAGATGTGAACAAGCCTTTAACATTATGTAGGCCTACTATTCGTTATTCCTATTACTTCAAGTTTCGTACTCCTCCTCGCCTAAAAATACTCCTCAAAAATGGTAGGAGTATTTTTACTCTTCCGGAAAAAATGTAGTGCGACCTCTGCCCATAGAAGTCAACAAGGTCCTCTCCTGACCATTGTGTCTATGGACCGTGTGGAAGAATCTTTCTGGGAATACTTTTTCATGGGAAGATCATTCGTGGACTGGTGACTATTGGATGAAAATCTGAAACACTGTCACTTCTCACCGGATGATGATGGTTTATCATCTGCTAGAACAACCATTCTTAATTTTCATTTGATGAAATATCATTTTGTTTGATCAATTTTCAATTAGTATATATGGCTACCATATCACAAGGACTTGCCAAATGCAAAAAAAAACCTCTAAGCTGACTGGTCATGTCCATAAACCCAACATATATGGAGCATGGTGTCTGTCATTCCAGAGAAGGACTAGAGAACTAGGAGAAACCCACAAGGAGAACATTTAGATCTCATGCAGACTAGCAATTTGGACAAACTGTTCACCAGTGCTAACCATTGACACTCCTTGCTACTTAATGGTTAGCACTGGGGCATAGGATATAGTGTAATGTAGCGAGACTGTTCTTTATGCCGTCTTCACTGTGATTTGATGTATACTGTGACCCCTATAAAGAACACAGCCCTCCGGATTCTATTTTCCTTTGTCTAATTGATAGACCTGTAAAGCTTGTATAAATCGCAGTGTATTGAGTAGTCCCTGTGCCAAGGGACCCACATGTAGATGCATGAAGCCATTTTTCTGTTTTCTGTTATTTTTCATCTTGTGTTAATAATTAAGTTAATTGGATTACTCGCTGCCAGAGGGACTGGATCCGTACCCGGCCTCATCTCTTTGGCACAAAGTGCAGACTGTTAATTTCATGCTGCTAATTACCCTCAGGAAGGAAATGCAAGGGAGACCTTGTCCGGGATTTCTTATTTTCCAGGTATAAGCAGAGTCCGGCGCTTACTCCTGAGTAGCTGATCGTCTCTGCTCAAACTTTTAAACTATTAAAACTTTTCTCTCGTAGCTCACTCGTGGTCATAATTGTAACAGTGGATGTACCTGGCTCTAATTTAGTGCAATGGACACGGCCTTCACACCCCCTTTTCCTTGTGCTGCATGTATGCAAGGCAGCCACCACACCGCCTGTGCTACAGCGGACAAGACCACCGCTGCTGGCCCCATTCTTGTGCTATAGCAGAAAAGTTGTGTACCTGGGAAAGCTCCTGATGTACATGCTGAATGTGTCCATAGGGGCCTCCTAGCCAGACAGATGCCATAGTAGTGTCTTTTTGGTGACCATTGTCTGGTATATGTTAGTAAACCGCAAACAAGTAGCAGACTAAGCTGTTACATACAATGGTATCCATTAAAAAAGATGGATGACGGTGTATGGCGTCCGTATACATTATGCAGAGGCCACAGCACAGCCCATGTCTTACATTTCAAAGGAATAGTGCCATTTCGACAACTTATCACCTATCCACAGCATTGGGGATAAGTGTCTGATCGGCGGAGGTCCGATCACCAGTCATGGTTTCTGACAGCCCCATTGAGCTCAATGGAGTGGCAGAGGACGTGTGACCGCTGCTGCCTTTGAACAGTGGAGTACAGGCCCCTGTTGTGATCAGCAGGGGCCCCAGCGGTTGGACCCCCACCCATCACTCATCCACTATATTGTCTTCAAAAGACAACCCCATAGTAGATGGATAAAAGAGGGGAGCTTTTTATGTTATCCGCTGTGACGAATACCGTACACCGACTGACGTCAAATACGTAGGGTCAGCGAGATACGGTATAGTCACTAGTTACCAAGGCGTGACCTTTACGTCGTCCATGAGGAGGAGGAAAGGTCAGCTTGGTACAGTTTTTCATAGACTCCTCCTGTCCACACGGGCACAGAGAGGCAACAAGCCTGAGGGAGCCTTTTCCTCAGCCCGGGATAGACTGCCACCAGCTTCTCGTTTGATATAAACTCGGTCCGCTAACGGGATTATATAGGGTGAGAAACCAACCGGCAGTAGCGTAGCGTATAACTATGCCGAAACACGGACGTGGGAATTCGTGATCGAGATACAAGACAGCACAAGATTAAATTATATATTGAATCTAGATATAACACTATACACACACAGAATATATACTGTGGTCTGAGGTTGCAAATACAGGTGGTATGGTACAAACAGGATTAAACAGAGCAAAAAAGTCAGTTTACCAGATGGATGAGTCCTTTGGGTTGATGAATAATGGTTACTGTAATCTTTGGCCGTCGTCACCTGGAAGACAGTGATCTCAGCCGTTTCCCGGTTGCTTCCAAACACGTCATGCGGCGTGCCCCCCCCTCCTCTTCTAGTGCTGGCAGCCAAGCATCCACAAAACCCATTAGGGCCCAAAGCTCCAGACCAGAAGGTCACAGGGAGATAGATTCTGGAACCAACAGATCCGCCTGGGTTCCAGCTACAGGTAGAGTCCAAACATGGTACCGTTATTAGGTTTCTATCGGGATATCTGTATATCTCCCCTCCCTGGCCTCCTATTACCAACCTACGACCAGGGCCATGTTTGTCTTGGCCACAGGGTCACAAATATATATCTGGTTTATGCCTGTGATGGATGGGCGATTCATAATTCCTTATGAATTGCCAGTTCCATGATGTCCTAAGGGGTATGATAGATCTGGGCAAGGGCTGAGACCCCCTACAGATAGGTTTTCCTGTTGGATTAGCTGGCCTCCGTGCTGGCTGGTTGAGGTGTGAATTTGTACGTCTGTGGCCTCCTTGAAGCCAGAACCCCTGTGGAGTTCACTCCTCTGCTATCTGACAGCAGATGGTTGGAATGAGATCATGGCTGACATTAAAGAATAATTCTACATTCCTGACATCCGCCATGTCCATAAAACCATGTGATGGAGCATAAGTTCTTGACCTGTGAATTCTGTGATGTCTCTGCTACTACATTGAAAGACTCCATAAAAGTAAAGCTATTCCTATTGAATCTTTTAGGAGCATTTGGTTTGGTAAGCATCCAGGTTGTAAAACTGAATGGCCATGTCATCATGTCTCTGCAGATGCCAGTGCTCCTTAAAGAAGCACTCACAAAATTTTTATTCTCTGAAGTTCATTTTCTTACCAGTGACTACATTTGTGAGTTATAACCTCCCTTCTGATCCTCAGCTGTGTCATGTGACCAACACTTTTATCTCGAGCTGACACAGGACAGGAAGTCAGTTACTTCTCTATTCATTCCTATGAGACTGACATTGAGGCTCCCATAGGAATACATAGAGAACTGGCTTCCTGTCCGGACATAAGATCCTGTGTTATTTAGGAAAGTCAGAGTGTTGGTCACATGACACAGCTGAGTATCAGAAGGGAGGTTATAACTCGCAAATACAGTCACTGGTAAGAAGATTACCTTCTCTATAGATTACATGTACTTTTCTAACAGGTCAGAAAATAAACATTTTTGTGGGAGTGCTTCTTTATTGAACATGTTTGCTTTATTTCAGACGATGTACAAGGGGACAAGTAATTGCTTTCATAGCTAATTGAGTTTTTGAGTCTCCCAAGTCCTGTCTTTTCCTGCCAGCACATAATTACAAGTCCTGGTACCTCTCTCCAATTCACAAGATGTTACAAAGTTATAATTAGAAGCATTTTAAGCATGTACCCGTCTTATGATTTAGAAGTCTCTGATACAATGGGAAATTAGATTTAAAAGCAATTTATTTTAACTTGCATAGAGAAGACAATCTTTCCCTGTCAGGAGAGCAGAAAAAATATAACTGTGCTTCTTTAAAAGGCATGCTACTGTGAGAAATTGACAATGAAATGGCAATGCTTATTTTTTTATTTTGCCTGTTATTTTGATTAATGTAAAAATAAATTCTCAGATATTGCACTTTTCCGATTGGCCACTAGATGTCGCCACAACAGGGTGAACGTCAAGCTGGTAGTGGGGAAAAAGGTCACTTTACAGCCTGCAGTAAAACTCTCATTACTAGCCGTCATAATGCAATTAAGGGCTCATTCAGACTGCTGTATGCTGTCCGCAAAAATGCGGATCTGTTTTTTTTTTTTTTTTTGTGGATTAGATGTTGTCCCATTCATTTCTATGGGGCCCTTTTCTTCCATTGCATGGCTCAGCAAAAAAACTAAAGATGTCCTATACTTGTCAGGACAATCAGGACAGGGCCCTATTGAAGTCTATGGATCAGCAAAAAAAACTGAATGCAATCCGTTTTTTTTTTTTGCGGACATGTTGAACTGTCCGCAAAAAAACGGATCCACATTTTTGAGCCCTAACAGAGGCTGGTTTGAGCCAAGATGAGCACTTTTTTGCACATTCAACAGCAAAGCTGAATGTGACTGGTAATGTTGCTGCTTCTGCAGTAATAGTCTTCATTGGTCCTGTTCTCAGGCCGTACAGTACAATTGGTAGAGCGGTTATAACTGAGCGTTGCCGAAAATATAAAGTTATTAAATGAAATGAAAACAAATCCATGTACTATTGGTAATGGCCCAGAGTGACTCCTGCTGAACCAATATATTTCATGGTCTCCTGTGAATGACCCCATAGTGGCTGCTGCGGGGAAAATGTATGCCTTGCTGGAGCTTCCCCCATTGATGGCTGCTAATTATTAGGACGCTTTCGGAGATGGGGTCTTCATGCAGCAATCTTTTTTATTTGTGTTACTGTCTTAATGGGGTCACGTACAGCGCACAATGCTTTCCCGTTTTTAGTCTGAATATTGGTCCCCCCCCCCCCCCCCCCCCATTAGAATTGCTTCCACTTCCTCTATTTTCCATGGTTGAAGCCAGATGATTTGCAGATGGACATGGAACGTGCATCATTTTCCTACATGTCCCGATATCATACAGATGCCTTGAGCCTGGATTTCCCGTTTAGCAGTTGTTTTGAAAGGTATAATATAAATCAGCGCTACATTTATGCAGTTTTATCTGTCTGGATCTTTGTGTAGAAGGATTCTTGTCTTCATCGTGTCGGTGGGCTGTGTCTGGTGCCTATGCAAGAGAATGGAGAACGAGTGCAGGCAACGTCTACAGCCCATGGACAGAAGTGATGCCTTATGGGGATGGAAAGCCCATTTCTTCTGATCCTGGACGACCCAATTAGTCACATCCCAGTGTCTGTTCCACCAGGCTTCCATAAACCTGACTGGAGAGGTGTGCATCCTTCTCTCACTATATCTGGGGCAGGACATTGACTGTGATTTGTCCACGTCTGCCCTTTTCTTTGTCATCGGCTTAGTCCCACTACTGCCTTCTAAAATCCAATCTCCATTAAATCAGGGAATACAAGCCGCAGTCTACGCGTTTCCAACACAAACAGGCTCAGGTCATGATACAAGAACCTGTGTTCGAAACGCATAGGCTGCGGACTGTATCCGTTGAATAAAACTTTAGATTTTCGAAGACGCTGGGAGTTTTTTCTAGATTGGATTGCGGCTGGCCTGGTCGACAGTTTCTCCAGCACCCCTCACCATGGTCCTGTGGAGCTCAGGTGGAGAGCATAGCGTTTTATATTATACGGTCTATTACTCTTAGGGTCCATTCAGACGCCCGTAAGTGTTTTGTGGTTAGCAAATTGCGGATCCGCAAAACACTGATACTGGCTGTGTGTGTTCCGTATTTTGCGTGCTGCACATGGACTACAGCCCTATGATAGAAATGCCTTTGTGATTGTGGACAAGAATAGGACACGGTACTATGGATGCATTGAAGCCCTGAGGCACTTGCTAGGTTGGAACATCATTTTGGATATTTCTTAAACGGACGCCATGACAGGCGTATAGATGGCGTTTTGCTTGCATTTCCTTAACTATGTGAACGGGCAGCAATGTTGAGGTTTGACCACCAGGTGTCGCCAGTGAGGTGACTTCGATAACTTTGGTAACTTGGCTACAAATCCCACCTGTAATTGAAAATGCACCTTTTGGGTTTGAAGTTCCTATTGAACATCGAATCTATCAGGTGTTACGCAGCGTGCCGCCATGTGAAGGGTTAAATGTGGCCCAAGAACAGAGCGATGGGAATAGCGGACAGATTCTCCCTGTGTAAACCAGGGCTGAATGGTGAATTCTCTTCTTCTGCGGGAGGCAAAGTGTGAATAGCACCCAGGGCCCGTTCTTTAGAGTGGCATTGTGGCTGCTGACAGCGGGCATCTCATTGGTATGCTGCATTTCAATGGCACTGTATAGCCGGTTACACACACACACAGTGCCCGGCAATATTTCCAATGCAATCACAGTAATAGGAAGACGACTGTACTTTGTAATATATAGCAGAGAGATGTGTGGTGCCCGCTTTCTCCGGCAGCTGGCATGTCAACGAATAGAGTCCATTGCGATGCCCCTACCTGTTGATTTGTGGCTGTTTAAATTGGGATGGAGTTGCTTTACTGTTCTGCAAAAGGCCTATAGTACGATTGGTCAATTATGGCTTTTTATATGCTTTATTTTATTCCATTTGTTATGAATATAGTGCCGGCATGGTGTGTAGCGCTGTACGAAGAGGGCATCCACTCCCGTCAGTGTCCCCCAGTGCAAGTCCATCACATCCAATCAGATTCCACCTTTCATCTTTCAAAGGAGCTCTGGAAAATGAAAGGTGGAATCTGATTGGTCGCTACGGCCAACTAAGCCAGTTTTGTTTTCCACCAGTTTTGTTTTCCACCAGTTTTGATAAATCTCCCCCCTGTGTCTCCATCTTACACTTACTCCATCTTAGAGAGCCAGTAAAAGGGGTTTTCTGAAAACCGCCAACTTAAAGGGAATGTGTCGCCTATAATTTTTTTTCCTGCCAGTTAAATCCAAATAGTGACGCACGTCCTTTTCTCTAATGTTTTATTTTCTGATTGCAGATTTTTTTTAAATTCTGTTTCCTGAACATGATCATGGGGACGGCCATCTTGCCTGTGCTGGTCTTAACAGCATTTAGAGATGTGCTTTACAACGGCCACCATGGCCCATAGACACAATAGACCGGAGGGGACCTCATTGACTTCTATGGTAGAGTTTTCTAGGCATGCTCTGTGACCTGTGCAGCGGTCAGGAGGGAGCTGATAAGCTGTGATATCAACTATTGTGAATGATGGATTCTGTCTTATCTATATAGAGGTAATAGCGGTCATTGTAATCCTGCATGTGATGATAATGAGGTGACTGCTGAGAAGTGACCTACCTGTACAGACCAGGAAATGCCATCATCTGTTACTAGGCTTAGTGGCCTGCAGATGTAATATATGCAAATAAGCTTCTACGAGCAATGGGGGTGTTACTGTTACACTTAGAGGCTCTGCTCTCTCTGCAGCTGCTGTGCCCTCTGCACTTCAATTGACAGGGTCAGGGATTATGATGGTTACACTGCCCGGCCCTGCCAGTCAAAGTGCAGAGGGTGCTGCAGTTGCAGAGAGACCAGGGCCTCTAGGGGTAGCGGTAACGCCCTCGTTGCTCCGGGGATAAGCCTCCCGAGCATTGCGGGTGACACAGATGCAGCAGCGGCCGTGCGGGGATCAGAAGCGACACAGGTGCTGGGGGGCGGGCGGGTAAGTATAATCTGTATGAGGGGCCCGGGCATTGGGGGGCATGTTTCAGACATTGGATAACCCCCTTTAAGGCTCATTTAGATGAGTAGATAATCGTTATGATTAACACTCTAGGGATTCATGCTGGACGATAGCGACTGAACGATTTTATGACAAACGCTTGTGAAATTAATAAATGATCGTTTGTCATTAATGAGCTGCGGCCATGTAAATGTGCATCGTGTGCCCTTTCTCTGATGACTGGACCAGTCTGATCAACTATGGATGAATGTGTAAATGCTCGTCGTTATCCCTGGCCTTGTGCCGGTAGGTCACTCGTGCCGTCAGTCGCCTGAACTATTATCTTCTCATCTAAATGAGCTATTAGGCTGCGTAATCAATGTCAGATCAGCAGGGGTCCGACTCCGAGCACCCCCACCGGTCAGCTATGCTGGAACCATGCAGGAGAGCGCCGCAGCGCCGTGCAGTCTGTAGTGGCCGTGTCTGGACACTGCAGCGCTGCTCCCATTCAAAACTGATGGAAAACCCCTTTAAACTCCTGGAAAATTCCCTTAGCACAAGACTTTTCAGAGAATCTGACAAACCAGTAAATGTTTGCTTTCCGCTTCTAGTGTCTTAATAATATTATTCCCCGTTATATTTTCCATTAAAGAGCACGTGTAACTTCCCCAAACACGTCTGCTTAGTGAACGCTCCATAATTCTGGAATATTTTTTATCATCAGGGCGCCTTCGCAGGCGGTAGAATCTATTGCTGAAAATGTTACTCATTTGAATGGGGCTGTTTTTGGCGGAAAGCACATTGATTTCTGCAATCCCCGTTCAAGGGCACTGAGTTTTCAGCTGCGAAAAAAAAATTCTGCTACTAAATCTGTCGGATGGGAAGGCACCCTAACTCCTCATTGTGCCATTCTTCTATTATTCCCACTCGCAGTGTAGGAATAAATTACTAGGCGTTACCTGTTGTGTCTCTGTGCAGTCAGCACGGATTGGACAGGGTCAGAGTTGTGCAAGGACACCCAGCTGGTAATTTATTAGGAACAGCACCCTACAGCATTGTAATATTCAAGGGGTGCAATTATTTCCTCAGCCGTATCCAGAGAGCGGACAGGACCATGGACTCAGTTCATACAGTTTCTAGCAATCTGCAAATATTTTTTGCACGCAGTTTAAGCCTGCAGCAGTCCTCGGCTGATGAGCCGCCATTCAGTTTGCCCGCTTGCTCTAAAACTATGATTTATCAGCTAGAGCTCCACTGAAAATCTTAGTGTTTTTCCTTTTTTTCTTAATAAATATTAAGATCCCCCCAACAATGTCCTGGCGGTGATGGAGGTGCGTCCTGATTGCTTTCAGTGGGGAGACATCGCCATACATCAAAAACCTATTTCTTGTCTGTCCAGTTCTGTACAGCAGCTTTGGGTACAGCAAGAAATTGGGAATTGAATCCAATATCCCGGCTTGTTAAGCTGCACTGACGTGGCCTGGCACTGCCAGAGAGCGCGCCCTGTGCTTAATGTACTTTCAGCTGGCTCTGTACATTCTCTGATCGGATTATCACAAATAATGGGGATTTTCTTATGTACCGGCTTCTTCTAAGGGACTGCTCATGTTGGCGGCTGCTGCTGTCTCTTGTTTCTCCCTTATTCAGTATACGCCAAATGTATAGCCTGAGCGCGCAACTGCGTGCATTGCCCATTATGAAAGATACTGCATTGTAGACTGTGCTTAAGCAAGTTCTGTGCAGACTTTTGCAAAATTGTCCCTCTGGCTCATTTTGTATATGGACACACAAGGAGTAAAGATTGGGACTATGCCCGCCACAAACGCGGTAATAAACTTAGCCTTTATGGTATGCCGCTTCATTCCTCGTGGACAGATTGCTGCTTTCCACATGGATAGTCTGAAAAGCGCTGTTTTATGTACAAGTTACAACCCTTTTAAATTTGTTTGGCTTATCCTCTAAAGTATCTGGTTAAAATCCAGCTTTTCTGAAGCTTACATAGAAACATAGAATGTGTCGGCAGATCAGAACCATTCGGCCCATCTAGTCTGCCCAATATACTGAATACTATGGATAGCCCCTGGCCCTATCTTATATGAAGGATGGCCTTATGCCTATCCCATGCATGCTTAAACTCCTTCACTGTATTTGCAGCTGCCACTTCTGTAGGAAGGCTATTCCATGCATCCACTACTCTCTCAGTAAAGTAATACTTCCTGATATTACTTTTAACCCTTTGCCCCTCTAATTTAAAACTGTCCTCTTGTAGCAGTTTTTCTTCTTTTAAATATTCTCTCCTCTTTTACCTTGTTGATTCCCTTTATGTATTTAGCAGTTTCTATCATATCCCCTCTGTCTCGTCTTTCTTCCAAGCTATACATGTTAAGGTCCTTTAATCTTTCCTGGTAAGTTTTATCCTGCAATCCATGTACCAGTTTAGTAGCTCTATCCAGATAGGAGGCATAGAGGGACAGTCGGGCGGTCACCATACCCAAGATTGTGAGAAGATCCTTCCAGTTTGTCAGCTTTGCTGTCCAGCTGGCTCAGTCCTTGCCTATTCCTACTGGTTCCTGTCTGTGACTAGTGGAGTATATACAGGGTAACAACCATCTAAGGAAATAGAGGTGAATAGGAATACAGGGTCACCATCCAGGACCAGCAAACGCTAAATCTGTTACCGATCTTCCTCGACTACCCGTTGTTGTTTACCAGAGCAGAAAACGAGCTCACGGGTAGCAGACCTACCGGTCAAGGAATAGTAGTAAAACAAGCCAGAGTCTCAGTCAGGAGAGTCAGTAGAGGTCAAAGGAGTTAAACCAGAGACGAGCTGAGGAATCAAAACCAGGTGAGACGGTTAAAGCATATTCAGTAACCAAGGGAATAATCTAGAATTCGGGTCGATATACAGGAAGGTCTAACAGAAATGCAGCGTTGTTCTGAGCACACACAACTAACAGGAGCCAGGAACAAAATCACAGGCAATAACAAATAGAAAGTGCCAGATTTAAAGGGGTTGTGTCACTTCAGCAAGTGGCATTTGTCATGTAGAGAATGTTAATACAAGCCACTTACTAATGTGTTGTGATTGTCCATATTGCTTCCTTTGCTGGCAAGATTCATTTTTCCATCACGTTATGCACTGCTCGTTTCTATGGTTACAGCCACTCTGCAATCCAGTAGTGGTGGCAGTGCTTACACACTATAGGAAAAAGCACCAGCCTCTCTGGTGGCCGGACTATGGGAGTCACATAGGCTGGTGCTTTTTTCTATAGTGTGCAAGCACTGCCACCACTACTGGATTGCAGAGTGCCCGCAACCATGGAAGCAAGCAGTGTATAATGTGATGGAAAAATGAATTCAGCCAGCAAAGGAGGCAATATGGAGAATCACAATACATTAGTAAGTGCCTTGTATTAACTTTCTCCACATAATAAATGCTATTTGCTGAAGTGACACAACCCCTTTAAATCTCCCGCCTGGCTCTGGGATGGGACGCTCAGCGTCCAGGCTCACAAATAGGGTGACCAGCCAAGGCTGGTCAGCATAGCCACCCGCCTAGAACAACTGTGGCTGGATACATTTCTGACAGATGAGATATGGGCTCCTAGCCCCTGGGATGTAATTTATATACATTCGATTCATTCTTATCTAATTTATGGATATTTAAGTAATTCTTTTATCCAGCTGCTTAATCTGAGCTGGTGGAAGCAACAGGAAAATATCACATGAGATGAAGATGAAGATTTTAACTCCCCATCCCCCATCTTTGTTGTGCTTCATGCCTTTGCAGTAAGATAACAATTTCGGAGATGCCTCTTCCGTCTGGCCCTCGGGTTCTGGGAGAGATTTGCCGAGCGCACACAGATAATGGTTTCTCTCCTCTGTTAATTTCTGGAAAATTATGTTGCATTGGGGTTAAAATATTACAATTCATTCTTAAACCAGCATCTATCTTCCAAGGAGAAATGTTGGGGGCAGGAGAGTAAGTGGTACACCATCAGTAGGCACCACCTGCACCTCCGTGGACTAGCTTACATCATGGCTATTGGTACAAATGTTGGGGGCAGGTCAGTAAGTGGTACACCATCAGTAGGCACCACCTGCACCTCCGTGGACTAGCTTACATCATGGCTATTGGTACAAATGTTGGGGGCAGAAGAGTAAGTGGTACACCATCAGTAGGCACCACCTGCTCCTCCATGGACTAGCTTACATCATGGCTATTGGTACAAATGTTAGGGGCAGAAGAGTAAGTGGTACACCATCAGTAGGCACCACCTGCACCTCCGTGGTTTAGCGTACATCATGGCTATTGGTACAAATGTTGGGGGAAGAAGAGTAAGTGGTACACCATCAGTAGGCACCACCTGCTCCTCCGTGGACTAGCTTACATCATGGCTATTGGTACAAATGTTGGGGGCAGAAGAGTAAGTGGTACACCATCAGTAGGCACCACCTGCTCCTCTGTGGACTATCTTACATCATGGCTATTGGTACACACACCGGCACAAAAATTTGCACAATTTGTATTGTATTCATCGTAAAATGGGAAACCCCCAGTCATGAAGTGGTTAAAGGAATATAAATTTTACAGGAATGCCTTAGAGAGGTGATGTATAGATCGCTAAATATAGCGGATTACAGAGATAGAAATGTGAATCTGCTCTCACAGAAAGCACATAATGTAGGTCACCTCCTTTATAGGGGGAGCAGATTGGTGCAGGAGCTGATTACGAAGCTCTTCACATCTCACCAGTGTTGGGTTTTATAGAATACAAAGTCTGGAATCTTCTACAGGTTTTCATCATCTCACATGTTGTTACTGTTTCAAGGAGGCTCGGTGTAGAAACAAAATCGGATGGTACATGGAGCCTGTCAACAAGCAGGCTGGTTCCTGCCGACCGGTCTTAATATGGCATTACCAAACTAGGTGTAAATACTGTACAAACTGCAAAGTACCTGAACACCATATGCGGGTTCCAGATTTTCATGAACCGGGCTCAGAGGAACATTATAGGGAATGTCATCAAAAATCACCTGTTGTTTATTTGAGTTTTTATATTAAACTTATTTTTACATAATTTTGGTGGTTATGGTTAATTTTTCTTGTTATATATCTCTTGCAGTTTTTGCACTGGCCACTAAGCCTAATAATAGGCCCCACTTCTTGGTCTGTACAGGTCACTTTAAGCAGTCATCTCATTATCATTGCAGTCAAGTTTACAATGACAGATATCACTTATATATAGATAACACAGAATCCATCATTCACAATAGGTGATATCACAGTGATAGAACATGTGTAGAATACTCTCCCATAGAAGCAAATGAGGTCCCCTCCATGTACATTGTGTCCATGACCAGTGGCGGCTGCTGTAAAGTATATCTCTAAATGCCCATCCCTCATAAGGATATGCCACCAATGTCAGATAGGTGCGAGTCCCACCTCTGGGATCCGCACCTATCTCTAGAACGGAGCCCCCAAAGCAAAGGTGAGCGCAATGTAAGCATGCAGCGTGCTTTCCATTCACTTCTATGGGCGTTCCGAAAGGAGTAGCGTGTTCAACTATTTACGTCACTCCCATAGAAGTGAATGAAGGGTGGCCACGCTTGCGCAGTGTGCCCTCCTTCACTTTGGGGGCTCCTTTTTATGAGCAAAGAACACAGCGGCCAGATGTTGCATGTTAGGAAATAAATCGCCGTACAATCACTTTTTATTTTTATATTTTAATAATGGTGTTTTAAGATGGTTTCCTGACATATTTTTATTTTTTTTGTTTTCAAATCAGATTGTGTGACTTTTTTAAGACATTCCTCACGCTGAAAAAAAGTAAAAAAAAAATGCAAGTAAAAAGTTACTAAAGAACGTCGCCCTAAGGCCCCATGCACACGGCCGTTGTTCACAGCCGTGTGCGGGCCGTGGAACCGCGGCCTGGATCCCTCCTGAGAGCAGGAGCGCACGGCGTCACTGGTTGCTATGACGCCGTGCGCCCCCTGCTGCCGGCACAGTATAGTAATACACTGGTATAGATCGTACCAGTGTATTACTGCATAGCGGCGGCAGCAGGGAGCGCACGGCGTCATAGCAACCAGTGACGCCGTGCGCTCCTGCTCTCAGGAGGGATCCAGGCCGCGGTTCCACGGCCCGCACACGGCTGTGAACAACGGCCGTGTGCATGGGGCCTAACAAAAAGGGCTTTTCATGATTTTTATGGAGTTTTTTTTCAAGCCAAAAAACACGTCCCCCAACAAAAACTAAGGGTCGAAGAACTCTAAGAATCCGATAATAGAAAATGCCCCCAAAAAAATGTCATGTTTTTATACACTGAAAGTACTTAATATCGACTCATAACTAAGGCTATTTTCACGCGATTTGGGCGGATACCTCAATGATCTGCAAAAACTGATCCGTTAGAAAAATACAACTATCTGCATCCGTCATGAACAGATCCGTTTGTATTATCTGTAACATAGCCAAGACGGATCCGTCATGAACTCCATTGAAAGTCAATGGGGGACGGATCCATTTTCTATTGTCAGAAAAAAAACGGATCTCTCCCCATTGACTTACATTGTGTGTCAGGACGGATCCGTTTGGCTGCAGGCAGCCTCCAGAGCGGAATGGAGACTGAACGGATGCAAACTGACGCATTCTGAGCGGATCCTTGTCCATTCAGAATGCATTAGGGCAAAACTGATCCGTTTCGGACCGCGTGTGAGAGCCCTGAACGGATCTCACGAATTGAAACCAGTGTAAAAGTACTAAGTAATATCACATAACTAAGCTGACAGATCCATCAGCGGCCTCCTGGTGACCGGCTGCAGGAGCAGTATCTGGAAATGGTCTCCTGATCACATCCACTTTTCTTGCCCTTTTCAGATTTAAAAAATTGCAGCGAAAAAAAAAAATATATTATTCAGTAAATTCCGAGATCTTATTTTATACTAGAAACCGCTGTAAACGCTTTGATGAATGAGAACCATTTCTTTTCCCCTTTGGCTTCTGTTCTCTTTGGTGACAGAACGCATTGAAAGAAATACAGGCACTTTTATTGTGCTGTATTTTATTGTGGCGAACAAGGTGTTTGCAGGTTTACTTTACACAGTGAAATATTCCGTCTTTATCTGCGATGTGCGCAGTAATGCCCCGGCGGCTGACATAAGATGCATGTTACACTTTGACTCCAGGACTTTTTTTTTTCCTCTGTTCCTATTAAGTGGTTTACTTTGTAATGTAAAAAAAAAACCTTGATCGGACAAACCTGCCGCCATATTGTATAGGAATCGGAGCACAGGTTTCATCTCTCCGCCGGAGACTTCTGGAGAGCCTGCATGGATCTCACTCGCTGAGCGATACCCTGACAGCTGTGACCTACAGAATGTAGAAGGAGACGGGAATATGAGGGATTTTTACTTGTCATTTCTCCCCTTCTCACATCCTAACTAAAAAAAAATAAAAAAAATTGCCTCAAGGCACAGCTATTGCTTTTCAGCAAAATCGTATTGGGAAAAAAAAGCCGTAGTCAAACCTGTCAAAGCTCTGCTGACAGTGTACAAGCGTCTAGACCTAGTTCTCCAGGACTCGGCTGTAACAGAGTTTCTTGTATCAATTTATATCAAATTTCTGAAACAGAAGTTGTTCCCTCTTTTATACCTATTCTAACGCTAGCGCCAGCTTTTAGTTCATTTACGATTTATTTTAATTTTTTTAGTATTTTTTTTCAAAATGTTTTTCCTGCTACCATCGGTAGGTACCGTCCTTGACAAAAGCTGCTGATATGTATACTATGATGCCGTACTGCCTTGCGGCTTGTCCTAGAAATATCAATGTGCTCGAGGCCGATTGCCTCCTCCGGGGCTCATTTAAAGGAATTGTCTCGCGTCAGCAATTTACCTTTTTTCATGGAGAGAAAGTTAATAGAAGCCACTTACTAATATATTTTAATTCTCCATATCGCCTCCTTTGCTGGCTGGATTCATTTTTCCGTCACATTATACGCTGCTCGTTTCCATGGTTACGACCACCCTGCAATCCTGCAGCAGTGGTCGTGCTTGCACACTATAGGAAAAAGACTGTATGTTATTTGTGTTGTATGTAGCACTGTGTGAAAAGGAAATTAAATCTTGGAGTCACATTGGAGACCGGACATCCTTTAAACCCAATCTCAACCCCTTTCCATCTAAATACTTGCACAATTTATTTCTCAGTGTATCATTATAACAGTCAAAGCTACCGAACACTCAAGAGGAGCATATTCTGACACCGTCCAACCAGAGCATTAAGCAAAACTGCTCCAGCATTCTCATTTTATGAGGAATCCAAGTATTTTCTAAAAAAGATAAGTCAGGAGAGGTGACGGGTCCACTGTATAATTATAACATTCCAGATGCTTGAAGCCACCACTAGAGGGAGCATACTGCACATCATTTATACATTGGACTCCATATTAAAAGTATGCATTAGGTCCTAAGCTCCCTCTAGTGGTGGCTGCAGACCACCATATTTGTTATAATTTTCCTATGTCTACAGGGAAAAAGTGACCGCTATAAAATTGAGCAGCATGGACTTTTTGACCTAAAAACAAGATGGAGTTAAGAGGGGAATCTGTCGGTAGCTTAATTTTAAAGCAGCTATTGAATAATAGTCTCCAGTAATACTGCGCTACCAGCTGTTAGCGGGTGCACACATTAAACGGACACCTAAAGTGTCAGCGGGGAACGAGGCGGTATTGCTTGTGGTCTAATACCCCTCATTGTGAGCTCCTTCTTTCCTCAAATGCTTCTGGCAATCTGAAGAAGGGTTTTTTATCCCTGATTTGGCTAGAATTTCAGTAAAAAAAAATCCTTCAGCCTTGGGCCTTATTCACATTGCGATGTCCGTTAGACATCAGTCTGTGTTTGGTCTGTCAGTTTTTTGCCCTCTTGCTGTTTTCGGTCTCCAACCTTCACGCCGGACTGCATCTGAGAGGAGCTGGTGTCTTTTAGTATAATTTTACAAAATAGTGCATGTCTCAGTAAAAAAAACAAGTGATATGTGAACAGACACCTTAAAACCAATGCGTACACGTGCACTTTAGTGAAAAACAGAAACGAGGCTTTAGTCCTTATTCACACGCCAGTGTTCGGTCAGTGATTTTCATCAGTGATTGTGAGCCAAAACCAGGTGCGGCTCTAAACACAAAACAGGTGCAAATCTTCCCATTACACCTTATGTCTCTGTAGCCTCCACTCCTAGTTTTGGCCTCATAATCGCTGATGGGAATCACTGACCGAACACTGACTGTGTGAAAGTGGCCGTATTCTGGGAGCACTTTGCACGCGGTGCCCATACAGCCAAGGAGAGGTTCACACAGGGCAGTTTCAGTCTAGTTGCTGCTTTTTATTCTCATTTGAAACCAGAAGTAGATTCTACAACAGGAGGACAATGCATACAGAGCAGAAGAGGCTGTATCTATCGGACTAGCTTCTTCCGACATCACGTAAAGCTATCTTAATGTCTGCAAAGCCTGACATGACTCTCTAGGGACAGAGAAGCGTCAGTGGTTGAGTAGCTCAGACATTGAGGGTATTGACTGAGAAGGCTTTATGACCCGTGAATTAAGAAACCAGCAATAAAGTCTGATATTCCACATCTCTCTACAAGATTAGACCGTGTATTCAGTATGTTCACTTTGTATATTTATATATGTATATAGTGTGTGTGTATGTGTGTGTGTGTGTATATGTGTATATATATATATATATATATATATATATATATATATTTATATTAATTTATCTTATTATTAATGGTCTCACAAACTTGAACAGCCTGCCGGATCCGTGCTGCCGGAAGTCTGCTCCAGCCCGCAGCATGGCAAACAAGCCGAGAGGCGGTCGGACAAAAACCACAGTGTGCTCCAGTCCGCCCAATTATCGTGAATGGGGCCGGAGCAGACTTCCGGCGGCACTGGTGGGCTAGCATTAGCGCGAATCCGGCAGGCTGTTCCCCCTGCGGAACAACCTGCCGGACCCTGCTGCCGCAAGTGTGAAAGTAGCCTAAGTCTTTAGGGCAATGCTTCCTGGGAAAATGTATGCAAATCAGCTCTCCCCCCGAAGGAAGTCCTCTGCCTACTACCGACTATAGGTGTCCTGTATTGTCTGACCGACAAGGTTTCAAGGCTCTCAATCTCTTTCGATTATTCTCTTACAAAACATGTGCTTGGTTGTCCTAGCCGGTGGAAAATGAAAAATGTGTCTATTTGAAGTCATAACTTACAAAAGTGCAACTGTTCATGTTTGATCTTTTAAACCTAATTTATAGGTATTGGGGTTCTTTCATAAGAGTGTGTCCAGTGCAGGAATCGCCCTCCGTGTGTGAGCGTGATTCCCCGTTATGGACACTCCTCGGGAGCGCACGGCATTATACTGATTTATATTGCTTTGTGTCTCTACAGTACATGACCTGACTTCCACATTATTATACTGACAGCGTTATGTCAGTATGATTCTGTAGCAGTAAGATCATGCAGAGACACTCAGCATTATAGATCAGTATAATGCCGTGTGCTCCTGCGAAAAGAGCAGTGTCCATAACGGGGAATCGCGCTCACACAAGGAGCATGCTTTCCGCACTTGACACACTCGTGTGAAACAGCCCTTGGACTGGATTTAAAGTGGAGCTGTCACTTCTACTGACCTGTCTGTTATCTCTTCTATCCCAACTTTTGATTAGGCCAAGGGGGGGCAACCTAATCCTGCGCAGCCTGCCTTGTGTACCCACACAGTAGTTATGCCTCCTTACTGCCCCTAAACAGTAGTTATGCCCCTTTACTGTGCCCACACAGTAGTTATGCTCCTTTTCTGTACCCACACAGTAGTTTTGCCTCCTTGCTGGCCCCACACAGCAGTTATGCCTCCTTACTGCCCCTACATAGTAGTTATGCCTCCTTACTGCCCCTACATAGTAGTTATGCCTTATTACTGTGCTCCCACACAGTAGGTATTCCACTTTAGTTCCTCTGCACAGTAGATTGTCTCCTTAGTATCCCTACACAGTTGTTATTCCCCCTTAGTGCCCTCACACAGTAGTGATGCCCCTTTAGTGCCCTCACACAGTAGTTATGCCCCATTAGTGCCCTCACACAGTAGTTATGCCCCATTAGTGCCCTCACACAGTAGTTATGCCCCATTAGTGCCCTCACACAGTAGTTATGCCCCATTAGTGCCCTCACACAGTAGTTATGCCCCATTAGTGCCCTCACACAGTCGTTATGCCCCATTAGTGCCCTCACACAATAGAATGCCCCCTTACAGCAGTGCTGCCCCTGTGGTGTTAATAAAATATATAATAATAATAAGTAACACTCACTTAGATCTGTTCCCCTATTGAACGGAGCACATCCTGTTCTCCCCAGGAGCAGGTGCGATGACGTCACTGCATTGTGGCTGCTGAGCAGTAGAGCACACAAGCCAATTCTCTGGCCTGTGCACTGTCCTCTACAGCTAAGCAGGTATGATGACATCACTGCATCGCGCTTACTGCTGTGTAGAGCGCAGGCTGATGAACAGTGAAGAACACAGCTGGCATCTGTTTCACCATTGCATTCAACTGTGTCTGCGTTATCAAGACATACCTCAGCCGTCCTGGAACCGCGGGACAGTCACAGAAATCCGGGTTGGTTTGGAAGTATTTTATTTCTGTGAAAAGTTTTTATGATTAAAGGTACAACTGAACGTTACCAGGTCACACTGTCAATACAGATTGGATAGTATCTGACCATGCAGGGACACACACCCAGTTGAATCTTTATTCATAAACTCCTAGCAGGAGTAATAGAGGAAAGGCACAATATAGCCATAAGAATAGATGCTCCAGAATTGTTTTTACATGGGGTGTGCAAAGACATGGCAGGAGAGGGGACAGGTCCTCTTTAATACATCTACTTTAAGGTGGATAGTTAAAGACCGAGGTGTGGCATAGCAGTTCTCTATGATAATGGTGTGATCAGAATCAACGTCTTTATCCTGAAGACTATTTTAACCTTTAGTCTATAAGAAGTTTTTGTTCAGTTTCATTCCTTAACTAATGTATTGCTTAAAGTGTCTCCAAGATGGAGCTGCACTTTACTTCACGGAGATAAGCTTTAAGGAAGATTGTGGAGAACATGTAGGAGTGAGTTCTGAGTTTCTAATGTCTGGAATCTGTTCTTTTGTAGGGTGATGAAGAGGAAGCTGTTGCTTACCTTGACCGTGGTGAAAGCGAAGAAGTGGACCTCAGCGCCCTCCCTGACCCTGATAAGTACAGAGGAGGAGAGGAGGAGGAGGAGGATGATGATGATCATGATGATGATCATGATGACTGACGTTCAGGAGGAATGACTCCGAAGCAGAGAGCAACAGGTATGGTTTTGCCTTAATATTTCTCTCCAGGAGCAAGTGGGTTTATTCAGAAAACTTTAAGAACATTTGCAGATAATAATCTGGATTTATCACAGCTGTCCACTTCAAGTGAATATTTAATGTTAAATTCCCTCTTCTCACTTTCTAAAACCAACACCGCCAGGAGCCCAGTGGACAGCTGCTGCAACCATCTGGATAGGACTGTCAGAACTAGTTGTTTCAGGACATTATAATTTAAGATTCTCTTGGGATGCCATTGCCGGTTCTCTGAGACACAGACCCATAAGATGAGGGAAAAGAAGTAGAATATTAACTATTTGGTACAAGTCTTTAAAGATATTTTGTACTTTTAATTAGTAGTGGAAGCATAGAATTTACACTGTATACAGTCCAAGTCCCTGGTCTGTGGTAACTGTGTCTGTATGGACATGGTGTGTTTGCTGCTCCTTGTCCATATTTTAGAATTATGGATCTGCTGTGTTTCTTTACATTAGTGTGTTCAGCACAGTAAATCTGCCTGTCTAGTCTCCTTCAGCACAGTATGTCTGCCTGTCTAGTCTCCTGCGGCACAGTACGTCTGCCTGTCTAGTCTCCTTCAGCATAGTACGTCTGCCTGTCTAGTCCCCTTCTGCACAGTACGTCTGCCTGTCTAGTCTCCTGCGGCACAGTACGTCTGCCTGTCTAGTCTCCTTCAGCATAGTACGTCTGCCTGTCTAGTCCCCTTCGGCACAGTACGTCTGCCTGTCTAGTCTCCTGCGGCACAGTACGTCTGCCTGTCTAGTCTCCTTCGGCACAGTACGTCTGCCTGTCTAGTCTCCTGCGGCACAGTACGTCTGCCTGTCTAGTCTCCTGCGGCACAGTACGTCTGCCTGTCTAGTCTCCTGCGGCACAGTACGTCTGCCTGTCTAGTCTCCTGCGGCACAGCACGTCTGCCTGTCTAGCCTCCTGCGGCACAGCACGTCTGCCTGTCTAGCCTCCTGCGGCACAGCACGTCTGCCTGTCTAGCCTCCTGCGGCACAGCACGTCTGCCTGTCTAGCCTCCTGGCGCACAGCACGTCTGCCTGTCTAGCCTCCTGGCGCACAGCACGTCTGCCTGTCTAGCCTCCTGGCGCACAGCACGTCTGCCTGTCTAGTCTCCTGGGGCACAGCACGTCTGCCTGTCTAGTCTCCTGGGGCACAGCACGTCTGCCTGTCTAGTCTCCTGCGGCACAGTAGACCTGACCTTCAATGATTATAAGCCTTCTCTAGTCATGTTGAGATGATCATTCTCATTCTGCAAATCTGAAAGGGTTGCTGTAAAAGACGTGTGCCCCTGGAGTTGAATTTTTAATGTGAAAACAGATTTTTCTTTTTGTAGAAGATAAATAGAAATGGCAAGCTATAAAAAATAGGCCTGTTAATATTGCCTGTATCATAGCCAAAGCTGTGGTCAACACGACTTCCACTTCACAATCCTCTGTATAACCTGTTTGCACAACTTGACTTTGCATAATCTGAATCTCTTTTGGCGCCTGCTGCTTGTGTCGCTCACAAGCTGAAGTCAGACGTAACTTTATTTGTGGCTTTCAGCATTATTTTGCACCCACCTTGGTTTTAAGCATATGTATTTTTCATGTTTGAGCGTATAAAAAAAAAAAAAAAAGAAAAAGCAATACACAAATGTAGTACTTATCCTCCCCTCGGTTACCCTGTGGTTGATCATCCGGAACCCCAGCTTTTGTAGGGGTGATGGGCAGAGGTTGGTAATAGGCATCTTTAGCTATGTTGCTCGCTCCATTCACAGAGCAGGTGCTGGTGTCCGATACAGGTATTGTTTCTCCCATATTGCCAGTAGTTTGAAAGTCACAGCATCAGACGTCTGGACTGAATATGGGGCTTCAGCCCTGACATTATATTTAAAGGGATCGTTGCTCCAGACAGTCCCAATTAGCCATACAAAGCAGAAAGGTAGTTAATAGTGGGACTGATAACGTGTTCTGACTGCATCTGTTGATGGTGTGCCGAGGTGCATGGCACGAGCCTCTTGCCGTTCAAGTAACATTTTCTGTTTGTTGTTTTCTGCCTAATAATCTGCTAAAGGCTTTTGCAGCCAGACCTGGAGGTGGCCCTCCTCTATCATAAGATTATAGGGAGAGTCTTATTAGCCGGGTTTCAGGACTCTATTCTGACAGTAATTTTCCTCGCAATTTGTCTCCGTTTTCACTCAAATCCTATACTCTTTTATATTTTTTTCTGATGACCTATCCTCTTTTAAGGTCATCAGTATCTGATTGGTGGGGGTACGATACCCAGGACCTCCGCCGATCAGCTGTTTAAGAAGGCATCGGCGCTCCTGTGAGTGCCGCAGCCTTCTCTCTGCTTTTCCAGGGCCATGTGATGACACGTTCATCTGTCACGTGGCTTAGGACCAACTCAGCCCTATTGAAGTGAATGGGGCTGAGCACGATACCAAGCACATCAACTATACAATGTACAATGCTGTGCTTGGTGAGCTGATCGGCGGATGTCCCGGGTGTTGGACCCCCACAGATCAGATACTGATGACCTAGATCCAGAGAAGATACAGTTGGCACTCCGTGTATCAGTGATGCGGTGTGCGCGTCCAGGGAGAATCCACACGAACTTGCACAGAGAGGACTGACACTCGCTATGGTAGTAATTTTTAAGTATTTTAATGGTCACATACAGGAGGCAAGTGACACGTTTCGGCAACTATGAGCCTTCCTTCTGTTTGAGGAAGGCTCATAGTAGCCGAAACGCGTCACTTGCCTCCTGTATGTGACCATTAAAATACTTCAAAATTACTACCATAGCGAGTGCCGGTCCTCTCTGTGCAAACTGATAAGTAAAAACAAATCTTAGAAAACCTTTTTAAGTTAAAAAGAACAAAGTTTACAGTTGAAAAATATCAGCATCTACCTTAATGCATCCATTTGTCAGCGTCTGTATAATGGGCCGTAGTATCTGGATCCAATGTGCTTCTGGGACTGTTTGTAGGTTTGTTTGTTTTTAAAGGCTATGCACACCTCTTTTTATAATTGCATGCTACTCATTTTTGACTAAAAATAATTTTTTCAATTGGAATTAAAGGGAACCCGTCATCAACTTTTTGCTGATCCCACCGAGGGCAGCATAAATTAGTGACAGAAATGCTGATGTCAGCGGTGTGTCACTCATGAGCTAAAAGTAAGTGGTTGCTGAGAACCAGCATCATAATCATTGCAGCCCGGGCCTGGAGAAGAGTCCAATCTACCTGAGAAGAGTCCTGGTTATTCCTAATCTCCTGCTCTCTCGTCCATCTGCTGATGATTGGCAGTTCTCTCCTAGAGAGAAAGGGAGAAAACTAGGTAGAAGTCGGTCAGTCATCAGCAGGTGGGCAGGAGAGCAGGAATTCATCAATAACCAGGACTCTTCTCAGGTGGCTGTGACTCTTTTTCAGGCCCAGTCTGCAATGATTGTGATGTTGGTTCTCGGCAACCATTTACTTTTAAATGACAGACCGCTGAAATCAACTCACCTGTCTCTTCTTTATTCTGCCATTAATATGGTCCGCATACAGTTGATGACATGTTCCCCTTTAAAAATTAAAGGGTTAACTGTTTTTTTCACTTTCGGCCCGGTTATCTAATAAACCTCATCTCTAAACTACCAAGAGGTCCTAAAAACACTTATTTGAGCCAAATTCTTATCAGTAAGATGAGAACTGACCCGTCTGCGCCTGGTCTGATGAAAAACACAGAAAATCCAAAGGGTGCTACTAGAGCATCTCAGGCTCTGTACAGAAAAAAGGACTCCATATTTTTAATAAAGACCAATTAAAAAATAGCTTTAGCTCAAAACAAGTACATTGCAATATTGATAATAAAAAAGCCCCTACAGGTGTACATAGCCTTTAAATGCATGAATAGAGTTAGTTTCCCACATATTACAAGATATTCATGTCACCTAATGTATTGTCACGTCTGTCGTAAGGACAACATGCCAAAAGATAAAATGGGCTAATTAGGGCCCATTGCAATCACATGCCTTCCGCAGCAACATCACATCTCAGGCCTGCTGTATTGTCATCACTAGGTAAACTGTAGCAAGCTCCACCAACTTACATATTCTTCTTTAAATATTGTCATGTAGGGGTTAATTTATTTCCACACCCTCAGTCTTGCACTTAGCTTTCACTCTTATTGAGCTCAGTAGAGCCCACGCACTCCAGATACATACCTCGCTGCCACCAACCAACCAACCAAGTTCCTATGGCAATAGGTAGAGAGTCTACAAACGCTGTTCTCCAAAAGTTATAAAGCCATCTATGAAAGGCTGTGGATTCTGTAAAGCATACAAGGTCTAAACTCCCCAAAAGTAGCCTCTGAGAGCCTTTTTATAGGGCAGCAGAGAAGCAATTGTTTGCCGTCTTGTGCCTAGAGTCTAATTGGACCATACCTATAATCATTTACTTTACTGCACGTTGAGTTTTGCAGCAATGTGACATTTCTGAGTGTGATATTTTGTGTCCGTTTGTGTATAAATCTATATACCTTGGGCTGTCTTCACGTTGCCATTGTAGCCTCGGTCTGCAGTGGCAGAAATAAACCTGACAGGTGCCATTGTAAGTGAAATGTGAACAGAGCCTTAGTGCTTCACGCTATAATGTGATATTGATGTTCCCTGCGTGGCAGTCTTCCCAGTACACGTGGCAGTGACTACTATTTGCCTTTTAGAAGGGTAGATATTAATAAAACTGTAATACAGGGAGGTTAGACCTGATGAAATGAACCAGAAATTCCATCTCTGTCTAATAATTCATGAAATATATTTTCCTATTAGTCTCCTGAATTGAAGCAGCTAACATCCCAGGACCTAAATGGACAATCTAGAAATGATCACACATGTTAATTTAACGAGATGTACAGGCAATCTGTCATCCATACTCTGCTGTGTCCTGTAATGGTAGATGTGATGGTGGGGGGGTTAATGACGTCACTATTTTTTACAGAAAACGGACACTGATCTTCACAGAGAAGTTTAATGGATAAAGATACAAGGAACTATCGTTTGTCAGGGCAAGAGAATGACTGCTGCAGTATTAAAGGGGTTATCCGAAAACAAACAAATGCTGACCCATATGGCAGGCTTCCCGCGCCGCGCTCCTGGTCCCCTCACCGCCACTGCTGCCTATCCCTGTGTGTGGATGAAAACATCGGGTTTTGTGAGCGGCGGGGAGACGGTGTTATGCGGAGCCAATTGCAGGTGGTGACGGGGACGAGCCTCACTAGTGTCACCCCCCTGACTGCCATTGCCTGCACCCCCAGCCCTTTTTCTTATAACTCTGTCCACCTTGCTGAGGTGGCACGCCTGCTCAGTTTCATCTTTCAGTTGGCACCAGCCATACTGTGGCAGTTACCAGCAGAAGGACAATAATGTAACACAGCAGTTGGAAGCAATGAATGGGGAGATCTCTGGATCCATGTGAGGTACAGGGCTGGTTCTAGCTTTGCTAGAAAGACATTGTAATTTACAATGTGTGTGATTTTCATTTTTTTACATTAATCATGGGATAACCCTTTTAATTTGCATGTAGCAGCTCAACGATGAGTAGCATAGCAGTATCAATGAACAAAAAAAACTTTTTTCTTAGCCCCCCTTTTTTTGTTCATCTCCTTGTATTACCAACCTTTATTGGCTGGCCTGCACAATAGTGGGCATTACTCTCCAGGAGGTGGAATGGCTCTACTGATCATGTGTGACCACTGACACAGGACACATCAGGTGCATAAGAGGGAGATACTAGGAGAGGGAATCAGAAGTATACACCCGGGAGTCCTGTAACAAGTACCGTAATTACCAGCAATTCTATATCTCGACATATTCTTAAAATTTGTGAAAGTGAAAAAATCATTACCATATTTTTTGCTTTATAAGGCCCCTTTCAGACGAGCGGGTGTCACGCTGCGGACTCGCAGCACAGCACCCGGCCTGAACTCCCAGCACAGTCGGGGTCACATAGACTGGATGTTTGATTTTTAATCGCTGAAATAAAGTACCGTTGCTTTTCTTTTCACTGGATCTCTACTTACCCGCATCCAAGTGCGGTTGTTCCGTGTTCATAGTAGATGAAGAGCAGGTGAGAGCAGTTTCAACTTTTTTTTGCTGTGTCAGGGTCACAAAGGATTATATTGATTTATGTTCCTATGTAACCCTTAGAGGTCAGGAATGTACTGGATAACACTGACAGCATTATGTCAGTGTTATCCAGTGCATTCCAGAAGCATGACACCCCCTTGTTTTAATGGCCTAAGACACACTTTTTCCCCCGAAAGGGTGGGGGGAGTCACAACGTCTTATAAACCGAATACTAGTGAGCGATCTCTCTTCCTGGTCTTCCTCTGGGCGCTGTGATGCCCTGTCCTGACTGCATGGAGCATCAGGACGTAGTGCGCACTATACTGTGACCTCATGTGTGAAGTCAGGTCACAGTATAGTGTGGGCCCGGAGAAGACCTGGGAGTGCAGGAGAGAACGCCTGATCTGCAGAGTGTCGGTGGAGCAGGAGAGGTAAGTTTATTTATTTTGTCTGATGGGGGTTGATCTGATATGAGGGTCTGATATTATGTGGGTATCTGATCTGAGGTCTGCTCAGAAGTTCGATGAAGATTAGGGGGTGCTGATGAAGATTAGGGGGTGCTGATGAAGATTAGGGGGTGCTGATGAAGATTAGGGAGTGCTGATGAAGATTAGGGGTTCTTGATTTAGATGTATTGTGTGCAAACAAATGTTTTTTTTTTGTTTGTTTTTTTGTTTAATTTGGCTTCTCCAGCTTCATTGTTTAACAGTACATAGCAGATTCAGAATGCCGTACTGTCTGATTGCTCAGTCTCCAGACCCTCTCTCCTGAATGATTTATGACTGACGCTTTAATTTGAACATGTATGGCATTCTGCAGCTGCTATGTACTGTGAAAAAGAAAAGCTGCAGAAGCCAATGAAGCAAAATGTGTAATAAAAACGGATTACAATGTTTTAGCCCAAAATATATCTAAATCGGAAAAAAATGGCCTTCAAAGATGCCCCTGTCCTTTAAATCTGATTAAATAAACTTGACTGTATAGGGTGTATTAGACCTTCCCGGTAATCGCCTGGTATTTGCTGTGGAGACTGCTGGTATTACATGCAGCGATCTCCTCCGCAGCATTGGGAGGAGCGATCATTATGCCATCGCTCGTCCCCATGATGTACAGTGGTTTGCCGGCTGCAGATTGTAATTAGACAGCATGCTGAAAGATCTGCATTGCCCGATGGACGAGCGTTTGCTCCTTCATCGTACAATCGGCGGCGCAGTATTACACTGCAAAATGATCGCTAACTAGCGTTTATACAACTGCCCGTCTAATACACCCTTATGACTTTTTACAATTTCAATGTAAATTTCAGGCTGGGGGAGTTCACTGAAAGGAAGTCTAGTCCCTGACCCCATGAGGTCTACTTTATCGCCAATGGATGGGTGATAATTGTCCATTGTTGGAAAACCCCTTTAATTTTTCCTCTCCAATGTCTCTTGTTTACCTATTCACACCAAACTGTACCTGCATGTGTATAAGAAGCGGTTATATCATCCAATATTACAGCAAGTAATAGCATAATACATCACTGCTTTTATCCTCGAGGGCCACACTGTGAAATTGACTTGTAATTTCTGCATGTTATGCTATCGTTCTATCTGGCTGGAATCAAATGAATTTACATTTTCTCATTATAAAGCTATTGGGTTTTCCATAGAAATTACATGACTGGTAGCATGGTACAGAGATGAATGTATCACAGATATGTGTGTTGCTCTTAATGGTGTCATGTCTGCTTTAGTGTCTTTTTTCAACCTATGTTGCTATGTAAGATTAAACGTAAACTTGAACTTGTTTTAAGTCGTTTTCCGGAATAATCAGATCGGTGGGTTCCATCTCTCGGCAGTCTTGCCAGCCATCTGTTTGAATCTTGGCTCACCCTTGCCAATCTTTTTTTTTTTTTTTCAGTCCGCCACTACGACCACACCAATATTATAGTACATTGACACTTCCCGCTTGCATCAGTTAATATTAGAGATGAGCGAATCGCTTCATGCAAATCGATTCATCTCATCAACAAGCATTATTTACCTGTGATGGGCTAGCCCCGCTGCTAAAGAAGCTCCTCCCTGACGCTTGACAGGGCCAAACATCTCGCACAGGCGCAAGATTGTCAGGCCGGGCGAGATATCTGGCCCTGTCAATCAAGTGGAGGGGGAGCTTCTTCAGCAACACCCTCTTGTTGATGAGATAAATTGATTTGTAAAAATCAATTTACTCATCTCTTGTTAATATTTATTCCGGCAGCAGGGAGGAAGTAAAGGACTGTAGTATTCCAGTCTACTCCTGTTCTAGCCCATATTGAAATGAATAGTGCTCACCTTATAAGTACATAAAACTACTAAGCAGAACAGGCTTTGTAATTCTAGATGGGAACTTACGTTTACACTTTTTTAATTTGCTATCCACTAGTCCTCTGGTACTGACCCTGTTATTATTGGGTCTATCGTCTATCATACCATTTGTGGAAAGGGGGGAGGGGGGGGTCTATTATTTGAAATTTGCCAAAATTGTGTGTGATTTGTGCAAAAGAACTTGTGTACCTGTTTTGCACCACATTTATTAAAGGGGTTATCCTGCCATATATATTGATGACCTATCCAGAGGACCCCCGCTTGTCAGCAAATGGACTTTGCCTGCATGCACCAAAAATTTGTTGCAATTTTTTTTAGGTACACTAAGCCAGCAGGTGGTGTAAAGCTATAGACCAGGGATGGCCAACCTGAGGCTCTCCAGCTGTTGCAAAACGATAACTCCCAGCATGCCCAGACTGCCTACAGCAGGGCATGGTGGGAGTTGTAGTTTTACAACAGCTGGAGAGCCGCAGGTTGGCCATCCCTGCTATAGACAGTCTAAAGATCCTCCAGATTTATCATCCAGCAGTATATGCTGTCTTAATTGTATACAGGATTAGTAAATGTGACCTATAAAGCTGTTTAGATTGTACATTTAAGAGAATAAGCTTTGTTATCAGAAAATCACTTTAAAGAAATAGGTTTTCCTTTAAAACAAAGACCTTCTATTGCCGTGCACGGCATCCGCTCCTCTTCACTAATTATTCGGGACAACCTCTCTGGCTGTAGGGCCATCATCCTAAACCCAACGTGAATTGTAGAGCCAATCTTTATTTCCGGTACAATCCTATTTTCTTGCAGTATATCTCTCCCCTTCACTTGTGATTATCGCCAGTGAGATTCCAGCAGCCCAAGAGCCGTTATTAATGCTTTTTGCAGAGTATCTTCCAAGTTCTATAAAACTAAAGGTCATTTATAAGCTCTCGCGGAGAGAATATTAGTGCCGAGCAATGGGGCTGGGGAGCAGTTTATCTCCGGCTCTTTTCCCCCCTCTTAAAATCAAATTTATTGTTCTTGGCCTGAAGCTTTAACAGCCGAGCAATCTAAAGGAAGGACATGAAGCTGACCTGCAGCAGCTCCCTGTGTCTTCTCGAGAAATTGGGTTTTTGTTGGTAGCTATTTTAACCCGTTCCTGCCACATGGTGTACTATTATGTCATGGGAGTGATGTAGTTCACGCGAATGGACGTAAGAGTACGTCGTGTGATGGTTCACCACCGCTGGCGGGTGTGAGCTTTTTATACAGCCATCACCTTACTCCTAACGGCTGGAATTGAAGACACCTCCAGGCATAATGATCAACCTCACAGAAGTTAGCAAGTGGGACTATAATAAAAAGTAAAGCAAAGTTGCTGTAATTAAAATATGAAAGAAAAATTCCACTTAATTGGAATCGCCTCACTATGTCCGTAATTACTAAAACTTATAACAAATGTAACCCACACGGTAAATGCTGTACAAGAAACAAATAAAATGGGTTTAAAAGATGTTTGTATTCAAAGTTGGTACCGAATGCACATTAACTGCTCCCACAAAAAAAGCCCTGCTACAGGTCAGTTTGAAAATGTTTATTAGTTTTTTATTGCGCAAAATTAGATTTTTTTTAAATATATATAAATTTTGTATTGTGTAATTGTACCCACCCACAGAATAAAGATAACCTCATTTATTTCACACAGTGAACACCATAAATACACCCCCCCCCCCCAAAAAAAAATAGATTTCTAAAACACTTACAAAACATTATAAGCCCCCCAAAGCTTTCCAAAGCATTATGGGCACCCCAAAAAGGTGGTGTTAAAAATGCAACAAAAAGCAAAGCCTTATAGAGTCAACAAAAAATTGGACAACCCCTTCAAAGGGGATGTACAGCAGTAGAAAATACATTTCTGCTTTCTTCCAAAAACCGTACCACTCCTCTTGTTCTCCGGTGTCAGAAGGAAACCGGACAACATAGGCGATGCACCTGCAATAAAGAAGTGATTACTTACTTGGCATATCCTGAGCTGTTGTTCCAGTTCTCCCCGCTAGGATCTGTTTACCTGGCTGCAGCAGTGATGTCAATAATATGTGACTGCTGCAGCCAAACACTGGCCTGTTTGGTACACCGCTGAGGCCAGTGATTGGCTGTAGTGGTCACAACGTGCCGACGTGACATCACCACTGCCGATCTTAGCTGCGAACAGTGGAGAAACGGTGCAGAATCTGGTTAGTAACGATCACTTCTTTATCACAGCGGGATCCTCTGTGTTGTCCAGTTTCTGAAGCACCACAAGACTATGTGCTCAATCTGTGGTCTCAAACCTGTTCTCCAGCTGTTGCAAAACTATAACTTTCAGCTTTGTAGGCATGCTGGGGGTTGTAGTTTAGTGACACTGCTGGAAATCAGTTTTATGCAGTACAGTATATAACCAAAAGATTCAAGCTGACTGCCAAGGGGGTGAATTGTACGTAGATTCTGTTGCCAGGTTATAGAAGGACCAATAGGACAAGCCCTTCTTTTAAGGGGCTGTCCCATCTGGAAATTTATGGTGTGGGTCCCACCTCTGTAACTTATTCCTCTCCCTCGTGAATGGAGCCCTGCCGTGAATGGAGATGATGCTGCCCATGCATGGCTTTCTCCATTCACTGCTATGGAACTTCCAATAGTAACCGAGTGAGAACACCGTGAGGCCCCCTTCTTGAGACAGGAGCAGGTGCCAAAAGTAGGACCCGCTCCTATCGGATCTTTATGGCATATCCTATGAATGTCATAAATACCCAGAATGGTCAACTGTTTTAAGCAAAAAAAATACCCTCTTGGGTGATTATCTGTCGACCCAGGTACTGTCGAAAAACCATGGTCACTGTAGGATGCTACCGGAGGTCATTTGTACCCCCTGATGAATGGGTAACCATAAAATATAGTAAACCTTTTTTTTTTCATTAACTTTGTTCTGGTGGAAAAGGACAGACAATACACACCAGCAGCATAGAGTCTACTGTGCCAGTGTTAATGAGTATTCCAGGCTCATAGACGCAGAGCTGAGTATTCAGTGTGTTTGATGAGGGTTTGATCAATATGGTAGATAGCTGCCCACCCAGTCAATGTGCTGTATTTTATCAGGGGGAGATTGTCCATACACCAGTCTCAACCTCTCTGCGATGGAGTTAATGCGCCTAATTTATTAAGATGCAGATTCCTCTTAATAAATTAGGTGCATCTCGGGCCCTCCGTGCGGCAGAAACTTATGCCAGTTTCTAGGTAAATTACAGTAAATCTGATGTCTTCCCACTAAGCCCCAATCCTTTTCTCGTTACTTTTAAAAAGTGGCGAGAACTTAAAGTTTTCAAGTTAGACCTGTTGTCTGTGCCATACTATATCTACTGGTCTTGGCACTTGCTCAGGACAGCAGGAGATACACTGATCAAGCCCTGAGACTTGGAGATACAGTGCAGGCACAGAGGACAGGACTTGGAAAGCAGCAGGAGAACACAGAGCAAGCACTGAGACCTGTTCTCTGTGCTTGCGCTGTATTTCTTGCTCTCAGCGCTTGATCGGTGTATCTCCTTCTGCACTGAGCAAGCGCCAAGACCAGGACTTTATGCACGGCACAGATTGAAAGGTGTCGGCTCTTGGAAAGCAGCAGGAGAACACAGAACAAGCGCTAAGACTGGGAGAACGGGCACAAGAAGACTTGGCTATACCGATGTGTAGCGCTCTTAATCCAGGGAAAGTGATAGGGACTAAAGGTGAAAGGCTGTAGCAAACTGGTGCTCTAAGGGCTTTGGCCAACCCCTTGCTACTCCAGTTAGGCCATTAGCTTATAAATAAAAATTAGTTTTTCGTGGCACCGGGGCCTCTGATATTCATAATAAAGGTATGGTTTTTATCAGCATGATCAACCCTACCAAGCGGTATGTCTGGTTTAATAGGGTGGATCATGCTGACAGAAGAACTTTAAATGGGAAGTTTTATCTTCTACTTCCAGGTGACACACATCTGTCCTTGTTATGTCATCCAAAAGGATATATGGATTGCATAAAGGGAAGTGAAATCATTAAAAATACATAAATAAATAATAAATGTTATTAACACACAGTAATTACTATGAGATTGGTGGTCTCTCTCTTTGCTGTGGGCACTTACTATTGGTCAGTGTGTTTATTGCCTGATATACTTTTCACATCATTCCCATTAATGACCACGCCGTACTTACTTCATGTACTTATTTTATAGACATTACTAGTTTGTTTTTTAGTCTAATTTTTGGTGATCTATTATTATAAATAACCGGTGGTAATTTTCTGAGGCCATAGTTACTGTTAGTCATTGATGCACTTTATACAAGTTGTTTCCCTGCATGTAGATCCACCATCCTCGCATGTTTTAATGAATGTTACATATAATTTGTGTCTTGCCAGTCAGTGGTATTACTATGGGTTAAAAAAAATTAATTTAATCATGTATTTCGAGTGATTTCACTACCTTTATTCAATCCATATATGGGGACACGCTTTTTGGTGTTTCCTTGTTATGCCATAGGTCCACATCTTGTTACAGGTCAGAGATCTGGTAACTGTACATAATACACCTTAAGTTGCAGCAAACAATAGTAGTTGTGTAGGAAAGGTTTGCACATTGTGCTGTGCGCCCGCCCTGCATAGACTGTCATGCTGTCCTGGCTTCACTTTATTAAAGCTTTCTTTTTTTATAATATATAAATGATTTATTTCCAGTCACCATCGTAATAACATGATTATTTTATAACCTGTAATAAATCCTTCACAAATATGCTGAATGTGTGTATCTCTCTATGCGCTTATTATTCATAAATATTCTAATTCCCAACTACTTAAAGGGAACCTGTCACCAGTTTTATGGTTTCCTAACTAAGGGCAACATAAATAAGTGACTGATTCTCTTAGCAAAATGCTGGGTCACTTTCTCTAATTGACCCAGTCAATCTGCCAACATCTTGTATTGAAAAGCTCCAGCTGATAATGATGAGTCATGAATATTCATGAGCTCCTGACTCTCCCCGCCCACCTGCTGCTGAATGACAGTTTGTTTCCATAGGAATCAGCAGCAGGTGGGCAGGGGAGTGGCTATAGCTTTGAATTAAATATACGCTGGACTCGATGACATCATGCTGGACTCAAATCAGCTCATTAGCATGCGGCATGTGTGTATATTATGAGGTAAACATTTGTCACACCAGTAAGTGAATACATCTAAGGCACTTTTTAGTAGTTAATGATTGTGTATAATTAGTTAGATTATAATCAAATATCCACATGACAGGTTCCCTTTGAGGCCCCTCCACATTCCTGCGTCGTCAAAGACGGAAACTTCGGTAAAGTTGCACCCAGAAGATTTAATTAAATTGGTTCAAATACGAAGGCAATTTATGGATTATTACACAATATGTCCGAGATGCTCACCAGTCTATGGACTAGAGCACGACCCACCTACTACCTATTGATGATGTAATATATAATACAGAAAATGGAGAATAGCCAGCTCACAGTCAATTTGCATACACTTTACTAAATTAATATATATACGTTCTTGTAAAAATGATAAAAATCATAAAAACAATATCTCCATTGTAAAGTTATTCAAAACACATTCTCGGTCCCTTTAGATATTGCATCCGAATACTACTGTAATTGTAATTGAACTGTGATAGGGAGAGAGCTGCAGCAGGAAGGGCACAACCTCTGAAAAAGGACACGCCTCCTGAGCTGCCAGCCTGAAGAAAATCTAGCAGAGCAATGAATGTGGAGATCTCTGGACCCATGTGAGGTACAGGGCTGGTTCTGTACTATGTCATGCCTGATTTAGATTTTTAACAATTCCTGGGACAACCCCCTTAATCCCGTGTTATCTGTACAAAAGTCAAATCTTTCATTGTAATCCTACCTGTGATATTTTTAAAGTGTGTGTGTGTATATATAAAATACACACACACACACACACATACTTTATACTAGATTCCTTATTAAATGTACATAGACCTACAATGTAAAAAAATAAAAACTTAAAAGTATGTTTATAATAAAAACTTTCTTTAAGCAGTTGCTCATTTTGGGATGACACGTTCCCTTTAAAATATTATTCACAAGTTTATCGTACTCCCACTTGTGTAAAATGATGCAGCGACCGAAGAACCACAGAGAAATCTAGAAAATGATCAGAGTTCAATTTATCAACCTTAACTTTGCGAGAACCAAGACTCTTTAAAGGCATCTGTCAGCAGTTTTGTAGCTATGACACTGGCTGATCTGTTACATGTGCACTTGACAGCTGAAGGCATCTGTGTTGGTCCCATGTTCCTATGTGTCCAGCATTGCTGAGAAAGATGGTGTTTTAATATATGCAAATGAGCCTCTAGGAGCAACGTGGGCGTTACCAGTTACACCTAGAGGCTCTGCTCTCTCTGCAACTGTCGACCCCTCTGCACTTTGACTGGACCAGGTATTATGATGATTACACCGTCTGGCCCTGTCAAACAAAGTGCAGGGAACGTGGCAGTTGCAGAGAGAGCAGAGCCTCTAGGTGTAATGGTAACGCCCCCGTTGCTCCTAGAGACTCATTTGCATATATAAAAACATCATTTTTCTCACCAATGTGGCCACATATGAACATGGGACCAACACAGATGCCTTCAGCTGCCCAGTGCACATGGAGCAGGTCACAGATGCCCTTTAGATATTGTTCCCTGTAAACAGGCCCAGATGGGTTGGCTTATTAGACTGAGACATTGTGGTCTGTCTGGGGTCTACATGGCCTATTAGCACTGTGTGGACAGAGAGGGAGGTATTCTTGCTGCTTTTTCTCTCAATTGAATTCACAACCCAGCCATCTATGGTTAATTAAAAAAAAAGTACTCCACATGGGTTTTTATTATTTTTCATAATCATTGGGAGTCATGTGGGACAGTTAAGATTGTGATTAATGGCAGCGGCTGCATTGTTGACACCAAACCTCATTGTTATAAAACGTGTTTCTTGGATAGGAGTTATTAACCAATGTGGAAATCTGAAATGGACGGGGACCCCGTCTACCGCAGCGATGTCACTGGTTGTAATTGTTGGGAGTAAATATATATATATATTTCCAGCCAATACATAGTGCAGCATTTTTACTTTTGAAAATGTTCCAGTCTTTTGATGTACTTTGCGCTGCATTTATGAAATATTTAGACATTTTACGTAACCTGCCTCGTATGTCAAGGGGTGTGACTTCATGTGAAAGGGGCATGACTTCAATGCACCATCATGCGTTGAAATTACGTAGACCAGTGATGGCTAACCTCCGGCACTCCAACTGTGGGGAAACTACAACTCCCAGCATGTTCCATTCATTTCTATGGGGTTCCGAGAACAGCCAACCAAGTGTGCATCTTGGGAGTCGTAGGTTTTTCACAGCTGGAGTGCCAGGAGGTTAGCCATCACAGGGGTAGATGGTCTACAGGTATGCCAGAATTATCATCCATTGGGCACTATTATAAATCTGGTGCAGTTTGACTAAGTTTACATTGTCTTACTTTATGGGTAAATCTGCCATATTGTACTGGGATGCAAAAAAAAATAAAAAATACAGTATTGGCTGCAAATCTTTTTTTTGGCATGTTTTTTATTCATTCATTTATTTATTTTTATTACAGACCATTAAGTTCTACTAGCTTCCCATCCCACTAGGAGCTCCCTCTTGTTGGGTTGCACTGGATTAGAAAAACATGGCTGCTTTTTTCCAAATACCACACCACTGTCCACAAGTTCAGCTGCATTGACTTTAATGGAACTGGGCTGCAGTACCAGATTCGCCACATAGATGGGCGAGGTGTCATTTCTGGAAGAAAGCAACCATGTTCTTCTAATCCAGGACAACATTAATGACCCCACATTGCAGTTATCACCCTTGGGACTATCACTATGGTCCAGCTCCAAGTTGATAAGATTTAAATTTCCCAGTTTCAGTCATACATATGTGTAGGGTGATAAGAATCCAATGAACCTATTGGTAATTTAATAATAGAGCTAACATTTCGTGAGGAGCTGGGGAAGAACATACTGACTTACATTTGATTCACTGTGTTGGCTGCAGTGAAATCAGTAGGTTTCCCATCGTCAATTTTTCGGAGAGCCCTTCTTTCACAACCTAAGAAAGAAACCGAAATTTTTGAACTTCCATACTTGGATGTACCCTGACTATGGAGGTCTCTTTGCTTGCTACAAGGTGAAATGCAATTTGTTATGCTTTTTGTTCAACTTTTTGATGGTGTTTTCTTGCCCTCATCGTTGAATCTCATCAATGTAAGACATCAGCAGCCATAGGGGTTTGGATCTGTCATGATGAGTACCAGTACAGTCTGGCTGTAGGTCATTTGATAGTTACTCTTCATGAAATTTTATTACCTGTTGAAGATTTTTTATTAAATTTTTTGCCCAGATTTTTTCATTCAGTTATGAAATTTTTGGGCGTTTTTTTTTGTGACCAGACAATAGTCAGAGACTTTCAGCGCACAATATATTTTCATTAGTGTTTTGACAGTAACTTAGGAAGAAGCTGCACTGAGCCTTATGAAAGACACTGCAGTAATTAATCTTCATTAGGGTCCTTGCCTTGGCCTTGTAAATTAAAATGTATTATCTGAAAATAAGATTGTGGCACAGTATCTTTGATTATCCAAATGCAATATTTTGGAGTTGACTTTCTTTTAGACTCCAAAATCTGTCTGGCAGATGTTTTTGTACAAGCTGGCTTATTATTCATTTCAAATAGCCTGATATATAGAAGATGCAGCCACTTACCCTGATAATGACTGGCCCTTCTGTGAGGGGTAAGATAAAACTCAAAGGAGAACTACTGGAAAATCCACAGTGAAGCCCGAATTTATATGAAAAAAAAATAAAATATATATATATATATATATATATATATATATATATTATAAACATAATATATAGAGGTGAAAGTTCAACTGCTCTTTCACCCCTGTGGGTAATAGTCTTCAGAAAATCAGTTCCCTTCTGTCCTCTCCCTGCCCCTTCTCCATGATGATGTCACTACCTATATACAGTACCTGCCACTTTGATACAGACCAGTTCACCATTGTGCTGTGCACTGCTGTGCTGTGCACTGCTGAGTCAAGGCACCGGCGCGTTATCCCTATGTATGATGTCTCCTAAATGTTCACGTGTAGTGTTGACCATGTGCTCGAATCCTCACACGTGGTCTTATGAATCACACCCTTTGACCTACAGTTTACATTGCAGTTCCACTTTTTTCCGTCCAATGTGACCATCTGTTTTTCAGATTCTATACTTGGCATTTTTTAATAGTTGTTGGCAATCGTTATCTTGGTCTGTCTACAGAACAATAGAGCTGCCCATTCTAATCCTCTACCTATTATTATAACAACATTACCTTGTGGATAAACCCCTCCCTATGTAGCAGAGTAGCGCGCACAATGCATGCACGTGTGGGGACTGTTTCTGGAAGAAAGCAGACATGTTTTTTCTAAAGTTGCCCGTACATGTTCAGGTTTTCTTCTGGTTTTCTGATTTAAAAAAAGAGAAGCAGAATCTTTCCAATAAAAAACACTTCTGGTTGTTGGTTCGAAACTGTGAAAAAACCCTGATCACAACCTGAAGTGTATGGGTACCCTAAGGCCGGGTTCACATCTGCATTGTCGACTCTGGCACTCTGAGCCGCTCACTATATGGCTCTTCCACACGACTGCGTGTATTTTGCGGTCCGCAAAAAACAGGATCCACAAAAAACACAGATGACGTCCATGTGCATTCCGTATTTTGCGGAACAGCTGGCCCCTAATAGAACAGTACTATCCTTGTCTGTAACGGACATACGGAAACGGAATGCACACTGACTGAGTAACTTCAGTTTTTTTGCAATTGCAGACATGTTAAAAAGGAATGGTTCTGCATACGGGCTGCAAAAAAAAACCAGAACAGACACTGAAAGAAAATGCGTTCGTGTGCATGAGCCCTATCCGGCATATATGCCAGCTTTCGGCCGGACAAAAAAATACTAAATACAGCATTTTTTGTCGGGCTGAAGGCTGGCATATATGCCAGAATGCGGCCAGATCCCATTATAGTGAATAGGTTCACAGAGCAGATGTGAATGCAGCCTTGGGCTAGTATCACACCTGTGTGTATCCTCTCCGCAGGCTGTTCCGACATAGAATGCCGGGAATCGGCCGGACAAAAACCCTTGTGTGCAGCAGTTTTTGTCCGACTGATTCCCAGCTTATTTACTCGTTAGTGGCCAGATCTCTGCTGGACCCCATTATAATTAATGGGTTCCGGCGGGCAGGCGGCAGTTTCCAGAGCAGCCTGCCGGAGAAGACAGATGCAGATGTGAAACTAGGAAGTAACCATAAACAACAGTTGTAACTTTCTAATAACCACATACATTTTTTGACCTTTCTTTAGATGCATATTAGCCCCTTAAAGGTGTTGTCCAGCCACAGTAAGTTTTTTGAAGCACCTCTTAGGCCCCTTTCACACGGGCGAGATTTCCTTGCGGGTGCAATGCGTGAGGTGAATGCATTGCACCCGCACTGAATCCGGACCCATTCATTTCTATGGGGCTGTGCAGATGAGCGGTGATTAGGGCTGGAGGGGTTAAAAAAATAATAATTTAACTCCCCTCTAATCCACTTTTTCGCGCAGCCCGGCGTCTCTTCTTTCTTCTTCTTTGCTGTGCACAGGAAAAGGACCTGTGGTGACGTCCCTACGCTCATCACATGGTCCGTCACATGATACATTACCATGGTAAAAGATCATGTGATGGACCATGTGATGATCGCAGTGACGTCATCAAAAGATCCTATTCCTCAAAGAAGAAGACAGAAGAGATGCCGGCTGCGCGAACAAGTGGATTAAGGTGAGTTAAATTATTATTATTATTTTTTTAACCCCTCCAGCGCTATTGTACTATGCATTCTGTATTTAGAATGCTATTATTTTCCCTTATAACCATGTTATAAGGGAAAATAATACAGTCTACACAACACCTAACCCAAACCCGAACTTCTGTGAAGAAGTTTGGGTTTGGGTACCAAACATGCCGATTTTTCTCACGCGCATGCAAAACGCATTACAATGTTTTGCACTCGCGCAGAAAAAATCACGCATTTTCCCGCGACGCACCCGCAACTTATCCGGGCCAAAAACATGACACCCGTGTGAAAGAGGCCTTAGACTGGTAAAATTAAAATGAGAGAAGCATTACTCACCTTACCCAATCCCTGGTGTCTGTGTCCTGGGATTCATTGACATGAACATGTAGCCACTGCAGCCAATCGCAGCAGTGACCTCAGTGGTACACCTCTGTAGCTGATTATTACATGTCTGTGCGAGGACTTTATTGCCTGTGGCCAGTATACCCAGACCAGCGGGATCAGGAAGCACTAGAACCAGAGCACAACAGGCGTCAATAAAGTATTATTATTTTTATTATTTTATGTTGCTGTATGCTGAGTATTTATTTATTTTTTATTTTTTTTCGGTGGCTGGACAACCCCTTTAATGCTGTAACGAAGACCTGTAAAATTTTTGTCGCTGCATTTGAGCCTGATCTGCTGTACATGAGGCTGCACTACAGTATATTTGGGATGAAAGATTTCATGCCTGACTTTCTTTATAGCCTGGGAGCTTCAAAGTTTATAACAGTGGAAAAGTCTGCAGCTCAGGACAAAACAAATAAAAACAAAAAGCAAAAAAAACAAAACAACCCAAAACACAATTGGTTTAGAAAAGGAACCGGAGGCGAGTGATGATAATAAAGAAAGACTGGAACAGAGAGAGCTTCTGTACAGTGTTAGGAAAAAACTGTGTATTACAGCGGAAGTATTAAAGAGATGATTTTTATATATATTATTGCTCTCCTGTTTGTATTAGGCGACCTTTCCACTAGAAATAATGCAATGCAACATCAGCAACTGTGTCATATTAAAGCTTTGAGAACCCACAACAATTACAAGAGTATATTCCAGATCTGATAACACATACATTCCTCAATAGAAATTCCTTAAAGGGATTTTCTAGGGAACAGATCACCGTTTGATGGGTCTGATTCCCGATCGTCATCAAAAGGGCATGAGTAGGGCTGAGCTTCAGTGTCATGCACAGCCACATGGGTGAAGTTGATGCTGTGCCACAGGACAAAAACAAAAAGACCCGCTTCAGCCACTGACTGTCCAAGCGCCATTCCCAGCCTTTCCTGCTGTGTCTAGACAGGATCAGGAAGTGGGGCACAGCAAGGACCCAGGTGCCATCAGAACAGTAGCGGTAGGGATCGGGGAGGTAGTGTAAGCTGGTTTATTTTTTTATTGCCACAGTAAGACTTTATTTGCACCAGAATGACCCTTTAAAGTGGTTCTCTGAGAATTAGGAAAATGAAAATACTAGAATGTTACTTCATTATAAATATATTCCCAAATACCTTACATTGGTTATAATGGCTTGTTTTGTCTGGGTAGCAATCATTAGGGGAAATAAAATGGCCGCTGTCCTATTAGTGCACACAAAACCTGTCCTAATCACACAGGAGGACAACACTAAGCTAAAGAGCTGCCTCGTCCTCCTCTCTGCTCTGCTTGTCAGGGATTATGATCCTGAATACAAATGATAAGATCTTTAGCTGAATCTCTGTTGGAATTGAGTTCATGAGCAGATGTGGCTAATGAGCAGCAGCACTTGTATCCAGTCTCCATTACCACAGTCTGTCCTGTCCGTCCTCTCTGTACTTCATGTCTCCTCATGAACTCCATTCCCACAAAGATTCAGCTAAATATCATATTAAACTGTATTCAGGATCATAGTCCCTGGCAAGCAGAGCTGAGAGGAGGATGAGGCGGCTCTTTTCCTCCGTGTTGTGAAGTAACTTGTCCTCGTGTGTGATTAGGACAGATTTTGTGTGCACTAATAGGACAGCGGCCATTTTGTTTCTCCTAATGATTGCTCCCCAGACAAAACGAGCCATTATAACTAATTAAAGGTATTTGGCAATATATTTATAATAAAGTAATATTTATGTATTTTTAATTCCAGGAGAACCCCTTTTTAAAGTGTGCTTTATAGCACCTGCAATATAATGGGAGGTTTTCAGGAGGACTTGGCGTCCTGTCCTCAGAGATTGCGCATTGGCAAGAAAGTACTACAGAGCCTTATCTGTGTGCGTTACTTCCCTGCCTTCCTAAGTCTCGAACAGTTAAATAGAGCTGTCATTGTATCCCATACCTTCTGATGAAATGACTCTGCTTTCACTGTCCTAGCCTACGTAACAAATCTGGAAAGCGAACTGCAGAAAACTGTAAATCTCAGCCTTTGGACTCGTTCACACAAACGTGTGCTGCCCGTTGCCATATTGTGGACCGCATTTACGGATTCGCAATACACGGCCACCGTTCCGTGTGCATTCCGCATAACTGATGTGGACCCATTCACTTCAATGGGCCCGCTAATCCGGAGATGCGGAACGGAACACTACAGAAGCACTACAGACTGCTTTCTGGGGATCCAGTTCCGTGCCTCTGCACCTCAAAAAGATAGAACATGCTCTATCTTTTTGTGGAACGGAGGGATTGCAGACCCATTCAAGTGAATGGGTCCACTGATCCCTATGCGGCTGGGCCACGATCGGTGCCCATGCAGTGCGGACACCAATTTCCTGTCCAGAGCACAGGACTTCACACAGTCGTGTGAACGAGCCCTTTGTTAAAACTGGAATACATCAGGAATTTATTTTTATATGGCCAGTCTTTTACAGAAAAACACCCTAAATGTTGAAAAATAGTGCTTATGATAAAAAAAAATGGATATCCTTTTTAGATGATACATTGCCTTTGCAATTAATACAAGCTGTATCCATTAGCATCTTCACCATATAGTTCTAGTTTGACAGGTTTAGACCATTATGACCGTTTTTGAACATTTCTCACATGACTTTATAGCAGACTTTTTTTTTATGGCATTGCTTTCTGATCATTTTAGGTCCTACCCACCCTTAGTGGCATCGTTACCCAGTCTAGTTAACACCTCTGTGTTTCAATGGTTGCAATTTATTAAAGTAAAATAACAGCTTGGGGTGAGGAGACATCTGGAGCAACAAAATAAAACAAGATTTTAACACTTCTTAATTAAAACCCAGCATGCCGAAGTTGAAGGCTGGAGCTTGTAAAAATAGAACTTTCTTCTAATATAATACAATTTAGATATAAAATGATGAGTTCTGGAAACAGTTTGCAAAATTAAAAATGATCAACATAATAGATTTCCCGTTTATGTTGCTCATCTGCTCACTTCTCAGTTACAAAGGGAAGAAAGTCATTGGTGGACATTTATCAAGACTGGCGTTTTCCCATACGCCAGTCTTGATCCACTGTGCGCTGGAGTGAGGTGCGCCTAATTTATTAAGAGGCAGATGCCTCTTAATAAATTAGACACATCTCTTGCCCTCCGTGCGCCAGAAACAAGTCTATGCCAACTAGGAGCCGTGTAGACGAGCTATAACTTACACCAGCTTCTGGAGCAAATTGTAGTAAATCTGGTGGGCTGTGGCAGGCTCTGCCCCTCCCGCTAAGCCCCACTCTTTATGGCAAAAGTTTAGAAAGTGTCGAGAAGCTCAAAATGTCATAAATGTCGTGCACCATAATTTGCAATTTTTGTCACGCCACATTGGTGGTGTAAAGTCATTGATAAATGCCCCTCATTGTGGCCACAGTCCTGAAGTCATGTTGATGTTCTACACTGATGGGTTATAGTATAGCTATAATGTCTCCGGATTTGGTCTTTCATTTTGAACCCTAATTAAATGAGACCACATTCTTGTATGTAGGTTCTTTAAGGCGTTTGACAATTATTATTATTTTTTTTAAGTGTATGGCCTAAAATACCAAAACAATCGCGTACCGTTTTGATTCTCCACCATATCACTATCTCCTCCAGCTTTCCTTGGTAACAATTCTGCATAATGATGTGTTGTCTGCTTTAAAGAGGACCTTTCACCAGTCCTGATATGTCTGTTTTAATAGCTCCATTCATTCCCCACGTACTAACAATTCTGGAGCATCTATTCTTAAGGCTCTATGTTGTGCCGTTTCTTTATTATTTGCACTAGTTTATGGATGAATTGCTAGTAGCCTTCAGTAATGGTACAGAGGGGAGGTAACCAGTTGGGGGGTGTACCTGCACAGTCTGAGAATGGCAGCACTGATTGGATAGAGTCAGACTGTGCAGGTACACCCCCCAACTGGTTACCTCCCCTCTGTACCCTTACTGAAGGCTAATAGCAATTCATCCATAACTTATAGTGCAAATAATAAAGGAATGGCACAACATAGAGCCATAAGAATAGATGCTCCAGAATTGTCATTATATGGGGGATGCATGAAGCTATTAAACAGGCCTGTCAGGAGCGGTGAAAGGTCCTCTTTAAACAACATGTCACGCAGCGCAGTGGCCAATGTTCTCCTGCCACGGTAGTTTCAAAATGCACAAAGTGTCCCTGCGGCGGACAGAAGTGTGTGACCACAGTCAATGACATCATGCTGGTCATGTGTGACCAGTGACATGACATCATGCTGGTCGCTGACCGAGATTCTGTAAGGTGAGTATAGTGCAAAGTTTTAATGTTTTTGTATTGTAGGCCATTAGAAAGCATTCTAGAAATCTCAGAAAAACCCCATATAAAATTGATCGGTCAAATATTAATTAGGTTGACCCTGGGTAAGGGCAGCATAGCTCTACCATAAAGTGTCCTTTGTAATATTTGACCACTCGTATTGGCGTTTTTGGCTAATAGGAGAACGGACCTGTCCACGTAATATGCGGCTCTTACATAGCAGATTTGAGATAAATTTACTCTGTGGGCACAAAGGTTAATACGTTACAACCCTATAAGTCCCACAGAATGGCTCCTATATTGTTAGTCACTTCCATACATTGGACAGAATGAGAATGCGGACCACCTACCCAGTCTTCGGATTTGTCATGTGAACCTTCTGTCGATGATGTAGTATGCTTATCTGCAATGCCCGATACTGTCCCTGGACAAGATTTCTACTACTTTGGTAAAAACAAACCAGACATTATTACTAGAAGCCTTCAATGTTCAGAATTAGAAAAACGTGGCCACATTCTTCCAGAAGCTGTGCCAGACGTGGGTTGCATCTGGTTTTGTGGTTTTGTCGGATTTGACGCACGATGATGTTTGAATGCAGTAAAAACGTATTGAAACATATTGCTCGATGTACGCATAGACTATAATTGAGAAAATATATTTCAAAAGTGCATACTGTCACTGTTTTTATTTGTTGAGTAGTATACCACGCTATTCTGTACTGCAAAAAAAAAGAAAATAGAGACATAAACTTTGAAAGATGGATGGAAATGTAACACATTATGTTTCCATCCTTTAAACATATCGGTGTTTTCTCAGATCATGCCTTCAAATCTCTATTTAAAACAAGGTTTCACCAAAAACCGGATTCTTAAAAAAAATTTTAAAATAAATCTAACATATTGAAATGGAGGCACTTCGTTAAACATATATGTTAAAAAAGATTAAAAAAAATAACCATAAAATTGCACACATTTGTATTGTATACGTTTTTGTTCGTATAGTTTACGTGTTTGTTAAATTTGCTTTAATAACATGATGTGAACATCCCGTAAGGCTGACACACAACTTCCTTCCCTCCCACCTTACCTCCCACCTTCTCTTCCTCTTTCCCTCCCACCTTCTCTTCCTCCCTCCCTCTGTCCTTCCCTTTTTCCTTCCTTCCCTCCTTTCCTCCCTCCCTTCTTTTCCATATTCTCAGCCCAGACCTGGTACATGGCTTGTCCTTCGCACTGAGATGGTACAATGACTACATAACCACCATGTCAGTAATCCAGCAGAGCGTCTCAGCTGTCATTGCCGTTCATTACTGTGATACGTATATGTTACGCTGAGCTCATTACAGGAAGATCTGAAACCTGGAGCTGTACAGGTGGACAAAGCTGAACAGATCACTCAAAGTAATTGTCTGCCTACATATTAGCACAGATTGCTTCATGATGTGCATTCTGGGAATTGAGCCTCTTGCGATTCCTTGACTTTATATATGACTCTGAATGTAGCCACTTAATCGAAAATGGATCATTAGAGGACATCTCCGGCTAATTGACATTTGCAAAGTGTAGCAAGCTGTTTATAAGTTACAAATCGGTTTAGCAGGAGACAAAAACGGTAGACTCCTAAATCTAGATTTCTTTTTCTGCCGTTACTGCATATTTCTTTTTTTTTTTTTTTTCGAGTTGTCAGGGATATGAATGGACTTAATTGTATAGTTGGTTGTTATTCCGGCGTTCATAATTGGAAGACTTTGCCGGTGTTTTTAAATTGATGATGTTTATATTGTACCCGGTGAACCGTGTGATATAATAAGCCCTGGCGGTGCGTGCTCGTAGACGCACCATTTATATTTTATGCGTCGCCAACTCTGAAGGCCGAAAGTTCATATATACTAAGATACATAATTATCCCAAAGTTTTCTCAATTCTTCTGAATCTTTTTAGCTCTATATGAATGTCATATGTAAAAATATATAAAAGCATCCAAAGGGTTCAGTGGTTGGAAGCATTCGACAAAATGTATCCCCTTTATTGTCATCAGTCATTTCATTCCCTATTCCAAATCTAACTTTGCCAACACTTAGGTTCTCGCCCTGTGGTATGGCTACCCCAGGGGATGCGCATACGTTTTTTTTTGTTTTTTTTTTTATGGGTTGTACTGTGTATGATCACAGCCCTTGTGGTACTTTGGTGTAATTTGAGTGGAGGGTACTTTGCTTAGAAACATTGAGAAACACTAACCCATCCCAGTGTTATAGAAAACAAATTAATCTTTGTGTATTGGTGTTCTATTAAAAATAAATTTGGCCCCGATGCCCAATCACAAGGGTTCTGCTGGAGTAGAGACCACTTTTTTTTTTTTTTTTTCACCTGCTCAGTATCAGACCTTGAAGTCAGTATTCGGTGAGCAGTACATAGTACACGGACATTTTTTAGACCCCAGGGCCCTGATTTATCACACCCTCCCTGCAGAATTCTGGCTTCAAAAAGTGGAACTTTTGCGACCTTTTGGGCTCACTAACACATACATTTTGTCACTTTTTGTTATTTTTACACCACTCACTCCAGTTTGGAAATATGAGTGAGTATGGTTAGCTATGTTAATGGGTTTCACTTCAAATTTATCACTGAGAATTTTTTTAAAAGATACAAAATAAGTTTAAAGATGAGACAAATATATCAAACAACCTGCAACATTTGATAAATGCAGCATGAAGTACGCCCACGTAGACTCGCGCAAAACTGACTTCATAAATTCCCCTCATGGGTTTACATCAAGACTTTTTATGTGGACAGCTTTGATGTTGACTAAAAGTGTGACCTGTTCCTAGGAACTGTGCGATATTCTTGAGGCTTGGAGTTAATATAGTTCATATGGATATACAATGTACGGGTTTGTGCTTGGCACCGTTTAAGAATGATATTGACCCTAGCTTGGGTGCAGGTCAAGTCAACACCCTTTCCATTGTAAGTAGGATACATACACGGTATTGTGCCGGTGGTAGTTGTTCATTATATGTAGGTTCATGTCATATAAGTCAGGACCACGAGTGGGATCAGAAAATATGATGTCTAAATCCCATGTGAATATGTACTTATTCAGTTGAAAGCTTTTTTTCAAAAAGTCCTTTGGCCAGGGTGAACTCAAAATGAAAATGGTCACATCTTTTGATCCACTTGTTTAATGGAAACATAAAATATACTTCTCCTTCTTTTTCCAAAGTGACCACGAGGAGATTTCACCACGGAAGAGAACTTTCACCGGTAAATCCAAGGGCCCAGAAGAAAAACCAGTGTCTGCCAAAAAGAGGAAGACTACTCCAAGCTCAGAGGAGCCATTCGAGCCACTAAACACAGGACTTTCGCTTACAGAGGATGAGGAACTAGTGTTGCATCTTCTAAGCAATAAGAGCTAGTTACTCGTGCACCCGTTTTTTTTTCCAAAACCAATTTTCTTTCAAGCAATATATTTCTGAATGAAAGCCAATAGTGGTATATACAGTATACTGAGTACTTTATGCCATATGTCGGGTAAATGTTTTCCTTCCTTTGAATTTTGGAGAATATGTTCATAAAAAGGTATTGGAAACCCTTTTAGTACCATTGTAACTTACAGTCGGGTCCATTTCTTTCACGTCCAGCATCACAATACAATTCCAATGCTAGCAGGTAAGTGTAAACTTCTTAGGAGCAGACGATTTGATATATGATTGTGATTGCCGATGTATAAGAAATGATCCCAAATTCAGACCTTTTTCCAGACACTGGTTAATAACCCTTTATATCCGCTATAGATACATGAAGGATATCATTTTTTTCCCAAGATGTACAGCCCATGTCTTTTGGTCATTTATCGTTTTGATGTTTAAACCTGTCATAGTTTGTGGACCGCAATATAAATATATCTGAACATCAGTTCTGCAGCTTTTTGTAATGGTAAGATGTGCCGTTTTAGATGTGGCTGGTGCCTTTGGTTTTGACCTCTACAAAATGACTGTTTAGTATCAAGAATCTTTTTTTTTTTTTTTTTACAACTTCTATTCTGTTCTTCTATCTGAAAATTTGTATTTCACAGAATAAAGAGTTGTGATTCTTAAAGGTTCTCCAGTGTTTAGGTCGGATGTGATGCCAATATCTGCACACAGTATCCCCACAGTGCTTTTCTTGGTGCACCATGTTCCACTCCCCTTCCCGCACAGTGTCCTCCCTCATACATTGCCACTCATCTAGAATTCGCCAGTTATAATGCAGCTGAGAGTCCCATGTCCTGCTTTCCTCCAGCAGAACTCCAGTATCTGTCATCATTAGAGTTGAGCAAAGCGAGCTTCAGATGCTTAATCTTCAGAATAATACTGTACGGAGATTCATCTCCGTAAAGCATTAGAATGTATGGGCTCTGATGAGCCAAAGTAAGTTATTCACAAAGTCGCGCGAGACGTCATTGAATAACTTTGGTAATTGATTATTACAGTGAAAAAACACTTCAAAACTTGGAACCGAACTTTGCTTTGGTTCCGAGTGGTACCTTGGAACTGATGCTGAGTTTGGTCCCAAGGTTATTCACTGTAATAATCAATTACCGAAGTTATACGTGAATAACGGACTTCGCCTCATCGGAGGCAGTGCAATTCTAATGCTGTATGGAGAAGGATCTCCGTACAGCATTATAATGAATTTTTTAGCAAATCGACTTTGGATGTAAGATCAGAAGTCGCTTCGCTCATCTCTAGTCATCATCCTCGGAGCCACTGGCTACTGAACTAAAAAAAAATTGTTGCCAAATTTAAATACATATAATTATACTGTATGTTACATGTAGCCTGCAATACACCGTATATTACATGGAGCCTGCAATATACTGTATATTATAGATATGGAGCCTGCAATACACTGTATATTATAGATATATAGCCTCTAATACACTATATATATAGCCTGTAACACACTGTATAATATACACTCACCTAAAGAATTATTAGGAACACCTGTTCTATTTCTCATTAATGTGATTATCTAGTCCAGTGTTTCTCAACCAGTGTGCCTTCAGCTGTTACAAAACTACAACTCCCAGCATGCCCGCACAGCCAAATGCTGTCTGGGCATGCTGGGAGTTGTAGTTTTGCAACAGCTGGAGGCACACTGGTTGGGAAACACTGATCTAGTCAACCAATCACATGGCAGTTGCTTCAATGCATGTAGGGTTGTGGTCCTGGTCAAGACAATCTCCTGAACTCCAAACTGAATGTCAGAATGGGAAAGAAAGGTGGGCTACAACAGCAGAAGACCCCACCATGTACCACTCATCTCCACTACAAATAGGAAAAAGAGGCTACAATTTGCACGAGCTCACCAAAATTGGACGGTTGAACACTGGAAAAATGTTGCCTGGTCTGATGAGTCTGGATTTCTGTTGAGACATTCAAATTGTAGAGTCCGAATTTGGCGTAAACAGAATGAGAACATGTATCCATCATGCCTTGTTACCACTGTGCAGGCTGCTGGTGGTGGTGTAATGGTGTGGGGGATGTTTTCTGGGCACACTTTAGGCCCCTTAGTGCCAATTGGCCATCGTTTAAATGCCACGGGCTACCTGAGCATTGTTTCTGACCATGTCCATCCCTTCATGACCACCATGTACCCATCATCTGATGGCTACTTCCAGCAGGATAATGCACCATGTCACAAAGCTCGAATCATTTCAAATTGGTTTCTTGAACATGACAATGAGTTCACTGTACTAAAATGGCCCCCACAGTCACCAGATCTCAACCCAATACAGCATCTTTGGGATGTGGTGGAACGGGAGCTTCGTGCCCTGGATGTGCATCCCTCAAATCTCCATCAACTGCAAGATGCTATCCTATCAATATGGGCCAACATTTCTAAAGAATGCTATCAGCACCTTGTTGAATCAATGCCACGTAGAATTAAGGCAGTTCTGAAGGCAAAAGGGGGTCCAACACCATATTAGTATGGTGTTCCTAATAATTCTTTAGGTGTGTAGATATATAGCCTGTAATACACTGTATAATATACAGGTCCTTCTCGAAAAATTAGCATATTGTGATAAAGTTCATTATTTTCTGTAATGTACTGATAAACATTAGACTTTCATATATTTGATTCATTACACACCAACTGAAGTAGTTCAAGCCTTTTATTGTTTTAATATTGATGATTTTGGCATACAGCTCATGAAAACCCAAATTTCCTATCTCAAAAAATTAGCATATTTCATCCGACCAATAAAAGAAAAGTGTTTTTAATACAAAAAAAAGTCAACCTTCAAATAATTATGTTCAGTTCTGCACTCAATACTTGGTCGGGAATCCTTTTGCAGAAATGACTGCTTCAATGCGGCGTGGCGTGGAGGCAATCAGCCTGTGGCACTGCTGAGGTGTTATGGAGGCCCAGGATGCTTCGATAGCGGCCTTAAGCTCATCCAGAGTGTTGGGTCTCGCGTCTCTCAACTTTCTCTTCCCAATATCCCACAGATTCTCTATGGGGTTCAGGTCAGGAGAGTTGGCAGGCTAATTGAGCACAGTAATACCATGGTCAGTAAACCATTTACCAGTGGTTTTGGCACTGTGAGCAGGTGCCAGGTCGTGCTGAAAAATGAAATCTTCATCTCCATAAAGCTTTTCAGCAGATGGAAGCATGAAGTGCTCCAAAATCTCCTGATAGCTAGCTGCATTGACCCTGCCCTTGATAAAACACAGTGGACCAACACCAGCAGCTGACATGGCACCCCAGACCATCACTGACTGTGGGTACTTGACTTCAGGCATTTTGGCATTTCCCTCTCCCCAGTCTTCCTCCAGACTCTGGCACCTTGATTTCCGAATGACATGCAACAGTCCAGTGCTGCTTCTCTGTAGCCCAGGTCAGGCGCTTCTGCCGCTGTTTCTGGTTCAAAAGTGGCTTGACCTGGGGAATGCGGCACCTGTAGCCCATTTCCTGCACACGCCTGCACACGGTGGCTCTGGATGTTTCTACTCCAGACTCAGTCCACTGCTTCCGCAGGTCCCCCAAGGTCTGGAATCGGTCCTTCTCCACAATCTTCCTCAGGGTCCGGTCACCTCTTCTCGTTGTGCAGCGTTTTCTGCCACACTTTTTCCTTCCCACAGACTTCCCACGGAGGTGCCTTGATACAGCACTCTGGGAACAGCCTATTCGTTCAGAAATGTCTTTCTGTGTCTTACCCTCTTGCTTGAGTGTGTCAATGATGGCCTTCTGGACAGCAGTCAGGTCGGCAGTCTTAGGCTCCATTCACACGTCCGCAATGTGTTTTGCGGATACACGGAGACACGGATCCGCAAAACACGGAAAGCGGCAATGTGCGTTCCGCATTTTGCGGACCGCACATTGCCGACATAATAGAATATGCCTGTTCTTGTCCGCAATTGCGGACAAGAATAGGACATGTTCTATTTTTTTGCGGAAACGGAAGCACGGATGCGGAAGTGCGGATCCGCAAATGTGGAAGCGGACAGCACATTCCGTCCCCATAGAGAATGAATGGATCCGCACCCTTTCCGTAAAATTGCGGAAAGGATGCGGACCCATTTTGCGGACGTGTGAATGGAGCCTTACCCATGATTGCGGTTTTGAGTAATGAACCAGGCTGGGAGTTTTTAAAAGCCTCAGGAATCTTTTGCAGGTGTTTAGAGTTAATTAGTTGATTCAGATGATTAGGTTAATAGCTTGTTTAGAGAACCTTTTCGTGATATGCTAATTTTTTGAGATAGGAATTTTGGGTTTTCATGAGCTGTATGCCAAAATCATCAATATTAAAACAAAAGGCTTGAACTACTTCAGTTGGTGTGTAATGAATCTAAAATATATGAAAGTCTAATGTTTATCAGTACATTACAGAAAATAATTAATTTTATCACAATATGCAAATTTTTTGAGAAGGACCTGTAGATATATAACCTGTAATACACTGTGTGTATATATATCCTGTAATACACTGTATAATATATATATATATATATATATATATATATATCCTGTAATACATTGTAGATTATATAGGGCACTATATATCTACAGCAGGGAGCTATGGAGCCATCAGATGTCAGGCACAGAGCAGCCTATACCGTCCCATTCTTGTGTACAGGGAGGAGGAGCCTCTGTTCATCCTCGGCCTCTCCAGAACCAACAGACCCAATCAGTGCCGTCACTACAGTGAACGCGCGGCGTACCCCCATCACACCACCTACCCACCCATCCCGCAACAGTCCTGGGAACACACAGCTACAGCAGCAGGACGTTGGCGACGCTGTCACATGGCCAACTAGGGGTTAACCACGGCCGGTCAAGGTCACATGACTAATACACGCCCCCTTTCACAGTCAGGGTCACGCACCCGCGATCATTGCTGCAGAGCGACTCCTAATGTGAACGATCCTGTCTCCCATGATTGACCTGCAGAGTTGCAGCGCTGGGTCTGGTAGTCGCAAATGTCGACAAGACAAAAAAGTCCTGTTGCCATTTGTAAATTCTAAGTCGCATTGGAGACCATTTTGGTCGCCATCTGGAGCCCTGATCCTTCTTAGAGGAAATGTGTCATCAGAAAATGACCTATTATTTGAATCACGTTTTTATATTTAATAGATTTTTAAATAATTTTTGTTAATGTTATTTAAAATTTTCCATGTCAATATCTATACTTATACAAAAGCCATAAAATCCTGCAGTTTTCGCTCTGGCCACTACGCCAAATAATAGGCGCCACTTCTTGGACTGTACAGATCACTTTACTGCAGTTACCTGCTTATTTGTGCACAGATTTGATATTACAGGCAGGATTAGAATGACAGATAAGACAGGATCCACCAGTCCTAATAGGTTATTGTCAGAGCTCATCTCTTTCCTTGTACAATGACACCTGCATCGGTCACAGAGCATGCCTAGAAGACTCTCCCATATAAAGATGGATTTACCCCAGCCAGTTATTGGGCAGGTAATCGGGAAGGACCGTTCCCGCGAACGCTCGTTCATTACAATCTGTCAGTGTAAAGGTGTCCCCGATCACCCAATGAAATAGTGAAACGCCTGTTCATCAGGCGATCCTGTCGTTCGTGCAGACACCCCAATAATCATTTCTGGGCAGTAACGATCCCCCGCCCTCATACTGTGAAGGAGATGGCTGCATGTAAATACCGCTTTCTCCTTCGCGGAAGGAGGAGCTGACTGTTAGGACGGAACACTTCCTTCCCGACAATCGGCTGCTACATTGTGCAGTCTCAACCCGCCTCAAGTCGATAGGGCCCCTTCTGACCATTCTGTCTATGGCCCATGGGGCTGCCGTAAAGCAATTTTCTTAATGCTTTCTCAGTGCTGATAAGAACAGATCTGGTTTTAACTGTCAGATAAAAATGTTGGTGACACATTTGAACCCTGTAGTCCTAGAGAGCCCACAGTGACAGTCTGTGATTGGAGATGCCCTGGTCACGTTACAGATTGCATAGGGTTAGAAACAATCAGACAAGCTGACTCTCCCACAGGCTGAAAAAAGGCGCAGCTACCGGCATCCAAAGGGCTTGGGAAACTGCTGAAAATATAAGTGAACACAGTAGGTTCTACATTATTGGTGATAACAGAGCATACCTTGTTTGCCACAATGAGTTTGCAAAGAGGTACAGTTGTGTTCAAAATAATAGCAGTGTGTTTAAAAAAAATTAATAAAGCTCAAAATCCTTCTAATAGCTTTTATTTCCATACACACAAATGCATTGGGAACACTACACATTCTATTCCAAATCAGAACATGAAGAAGAATATATCAAATTTGTTCCTCTAAATTTTTTTTAAAGAAAAGTGAATATTAGACTGTTTAAAACAATAGCAGTGTTTGTATTCTTCTTTACAAACTCAAACATTCACTATATAAACTGAAAAATGTTTGAAGATTTTGCTTTCCTTTGAGTCACTCCACTAATACTTAGTTGTATAACCGCTGTTTCTGAGAACTGCTGGACGTCTGTGTTGCTCGGAGTCACCACCTTCTGGCCCCTGTGACCAGGTATTCCAGCCCAGGATGATTGGACTACATCACACAGTCCTTCTCTATTTCTTGGTTTTGCCTCAGAAACTGCATTTTTGATGTCACCCACAAGTTTTCTATTGGATTAAGATCCGGGGATTGGGCTGGCCGCTCCATAATGTCAATCTTGTTGGTCTGGAACCAAGGTGTTGTACGTTTACTGGTGTGTTTGGGGTCGTTGTCTTGTTGGAACACCCATTTCAAGGGCATTTCCTCTTCAGCATAAGGCAGCATGACCTCCAAGTATTCTGATGTATTCAGACTGACCCATGATCCCTGGTATGTGATAAATACCCCCAACACCGTAGTATGAGAAACATCCCCCTATCATGATGCTTGCGCCTCCATGCTTCACTGTCTTCACAGTGTACTGTGGCTTGAATTCAGTGTTTGGGGGTCGTCTGACAAACAGTCTCCGGCCACTAGACCCAACAAGAACAATCTTACTTTCATCAGTCCACAAAATGTCTCTTTAGGCCGTCAATGTGTTCTTTGGCAAATTGTAACCTCTTCAGCACGTCATTCTCAGCAGTGGGACTTTGCGGGGGCTTCTTGCAGATATCTTGGCTTCACATAGGCGTCTCCTAATTGTAACAGTACTCACAGGTAACTTTAGACCTTCTTTGATCTTCCTGGAGCTGACTGTTGGTTGAGTCCTTGCCATTTTGGCTATCCTTCTATCCATTCCAATGGTAGTTTTTCGCTTTCTTCCACATCTTTCAGGCTTTGGTTGCCATTTTAAAGCATTTGCGATAATTTTCGCTGAGCAACCTATCATTTTCTGCACTTCTTTATATGTTTTCCCCTCTTCAATCACCTTTTTTTTTTATTAAGGTACGCTGTTCTTTTTAATGTCTGGAACGACCCATTTTCCTCAATTTCAGAGAGAAATGCACTGTAACCAGCATGTACAACATGTGCTGCCTTCCTTCCTTAAATAAGGGCAATAATTGTCACCTGTTTTTCAAATAAGGAATGACCTCACTAATGGAACCACACTGCTATTATTTTGAACATGCCCCTTTCAATAAGTGATTGAATTACAGAGAATCAGCAGCATGCATGTCATGACTGTAGGGTCTGTTGGATTTCTATTACTGTACTAGACCTGCTAGTAAATTATTTGCCATGTAGAAATATCATTTCTACCAAAAATCGTAATTGATCAGGTTAGTGATGTCTGACTGCTATTATTTTGAACACAACTGTATCTCCCAAGAAAGAGAACCATCTCGTCAGTACTACCTATTGATAGCGAGATGGTTCTTTTTCTTGGGAGATAACTCTTTGCATATTCGTTCCCCATGGAGAATTGACAATAAGTCTCCATACTTTGGACTACGTCTAGTCCAGGTCTCCATAAACAACTGATCTCTTTAAGGAGATTCAGCACTCTGCCTAAACTGCATCCAAGGCATTGCACCCAGCCAGCCAGAATCCTACTCCGTACTGATGAGGGGCAAGGACCCCGAAACAGCTATCTACAGATGGATATCTGGCCTGGCTATAGTCCCTTGTCAAATCCCAAGGCTTGCTGGAAAATCAGGTCTTGACTTATAGGGAGCCACTTTCAATGGATGGCGCTGGCCAGATGGTTCTCTTTTCTTGGAGATACCTCTTTGCATATTTGTTTCCCATGAAGCATTGCCTTACGGGACTGGTCTCTTTAAGGAGATTCAGCACCCTGCCTATTGCCAAAATGCGTTGACTATAACATAGATCTGGCCAAATAATCTTTTTCTGTGTAATAAACTGCTGTCTGGACCCAACAAAACCAGCAGAATTCGGAGCAAGTGTTGAAAGCAGCGATCTGTATGAAGTAAGGGCACAGCGTGAAATAACTACATGTTCTTTGCTATATTGTATTTGTTTCACTTTATTTCCATTTTGGGTGCATTCACACGAATGTGTGACAGCCCTGCCAGTGTTGTGGACCGCACTGAGCATGTGCAACTCCGTATTGCGGTGCGGATCCATTGACTTCAATGGGTCCACAAGCTGCAACACATGGTGAAAGATATTACATGTCCTATCTTTAGCAGCGCAGAGGCCCTTCCTTGTGCTTCTGGGTCCGTGTCCTCTATTATCTGTTGCTTTAACAGTCTGTTCATCTCAAATCTGTCTTTCTATGAATTTTCTGTATATCTCACATGTATGTCCTATCTATCTATATCTGTCTGTGTTTTCCAAGTACTGCGAATCTGATTGTTCTTTTAGCAGATTTTTTTCCTTTCTGAAAAGGCTAAATTTCATGCTAATCAGTAAGTCAGTTACATTTCAGTTGAAATGTCATAGTCTGCCCTGAGCATTTCATGGTTTAATCTGAGCTAAGAGACACCTTGTAACAAAAAAAAAAAGGAAGCGACAAGACATTAAACCCTACAAAGCAAGTAAAAAAAATTCTGTCAAATGCAAATTTGACTTTTGTTAGACTTTTGCATTGGGAGATATTGTGATCCATAAGAATGCTTCGCGCAGCACACTGTTATAAGCACAAAGACATATTTGAAAATTGGTGAGTTTTTCTTCAGATTTCTACTATTTAAAAATAGTTTAAAAAATAAAAGTATTTTTCCTGTTAAAATGCTTTGCGTCACAAAAAGAAAAAGGGGGTCAGTCAGCACATCCCAATGCGCAGGTGCACGCTGCCATGGCTGGAAACACAAAGAAAGAAAAAATACAATGCATCAGCACTCTGCAAACCAAATAAAGTACAATAATGCCATAGTAATAGAAAACATTCTGGTGCTAATGCTACGCTTATTTTGTATTTTGAGATTCTTGGCAAATACATTTTGTACAAAATTATTTGGGCCTGTCCGCCAACGTCAATGCGATCTCTGTAAGGCGGGAACCGAACACTAAATACTACTTATGTGCCATAACGGCCACCATAAAATTCAGGGAGTGTAGGTTCCACATGCATTCTAAGCCCACTTTATACCTCTCCTGGTACCTGCATTCCCTGGATTTAATGGAGGCCATTATGGCACCAAAAATGGTAAATGGCAGAGTGGACCCAGCATGAGATCGCCTTGATGTTTGGCAGACGGGCCCAAATAATTTTGTACAAAATGTATTTGCCAAGAATCTCAAATTTACAAAATAGGCGTAGCATTAGCAGCAGAATATTTACTGTAACTATGGCATTATTATACTTTGGTTTGCAGAGTGCTGTTGCATTGTATTTTTTCTACAAAAATAAAAAGTGCACCTAATTGGTGTTGTCACATCTATAATGACCTAAATTGTAAAACTATAATGTTATTTATCTGCATGGTGAATGCTGTAAAAAAAAACAAAAAAAACTTTTGCTACCAATAAAACTGAATAAAATGCAATCAAAACATTATATGTAATCCAACATAACAATGACAATGTCACCTCATTCCTCAAGAAAAAAAACTCACTCTGCTCCATCAATGGAAAAATAAAAATGTTATGACTTGCTGAATGAGAGGATGAAAAACATAAGTTTCTTAAAAAGTGTTTTTATTGTTCAAAGGTAGTAGAACACAAAATACCGAAACAGATTTGGTACCTCAGTAATCATGGTATTCTGCAGAATAAAGGTAAGATGTTACTTATGCTGAACTAGTAGGAGACATTTAGGGGGTTATTTACTAACAGAAATACGTCTATATTAGGTGGTGGTTCTGGGGCAGGTCGCTGTGCAAAGGTTAGTTGCAACGCAATCTGCGGCACTTCCCGCTCATACCAGGTCTAAAAAAGGGGGTGTGAAGTGGGCAGTGAAAGGGACGGTCCGGCAGGCAAGATGGCTGCCCCCAGCAAGAAAGCTGTCTTACATTTAGACTAGCGCTGGATGTGCCAAAGGCCGGCGCCTGTTCATAACCTCGGTGGAACCGTCTTATATAGGGGTTAAGACTGTCATCTAAAATGCAGGTCTTAGTAAATGACCATCCCCATGACTCCTTATATCCATGAGCAATCAGCTCTCCCCTTGTGCCGGTAGCTAGAAGCCTAAGGCCCCTTTCACACGGGCGAGTTTTCCGTGCGGGTGCGATCCGTGCGGCGAACGTATGGCACCCGCACTAAATCCTGACCCATTCATTTCTATGGGGCTGTGCACATGAGCGTTGTTTTTAACGCATCACTTGTGCGTTCAGTTGAAATCGCAGCATGCTCTATATTGTCCGATTTCGACGTGACGCAGGCCCCATAGAAATGAATGGGGTGTGTGAAAATCGGATGGCATCCGCAAGCAAGTACGGATGCCGTGCGATTTGCACGCACGGTTGCTAGGAGACGATCGGGATGGAGACCCGATCATTATTATTTTCCCTTATAACATGGTTATAAGGGAAAATAATAGCATTCTGAATACAGAATGCATAGTAAACCAGCGCTAGAGGGGTTAAAAAAAAAATAAAAAAAAAATGTAACTCACCTTAGTCCACTTGATCACGAAGCCGGCATCTCCTTGTGTCTCCTGTGCTGATGAACAGGACCTGGGGTGAGCTGCTCCATTAAATATCGGTTAAGGACCTTCTATGACGTCACTCCGGTCATCACATGGTCTTTTACCATGGTGAATCACCATGGTAAAAGATCATGTGACGTACCATGTGATGACCGGAGTGACGTCATCGAAGGTCCTTAACCTGTATTTAATGGAGCAGCTCACCCCAGGTCCTGTTCAGCCGCTCAGCGCAGAGGAGACACAAGGAGATGCCGGCTTCGCGATCAAGTGGACTAAGGCGAGTTAAATTATTTATTTATTTATTTTAACCCCTCTAGCGCTGGTTTACTATGCATTCTGTATTCAGAATGCTATTTTTTTTCCCTTATAACCATGTTATAAGGGAAAATAATACAATCTTCAGAACATCAATCCCAAGCCCGAACTTCTATGAAGAAGTTCGGGTACCAAACATGCGCGATTTTTCTCATGCGAGTGCAACGCATGACAATGTTTTGCACTCGCGCGGGAAAATCGCGCATTTTCCCGCAACGCACCCGGCTCTTATCCGGGCAAAAAAACTGACGCCCGTGTGAAAGAGGCCTAAGGCCTCATTCACACGATCATAAGCCGCCTGTGCTGCGAATCGCAAATTGCGATCTGCAATGCGCGAGCACCGTCCATATGAATCCTGTATTGGGATGCGGACCCATTGACTTGGTTGGACGTGTCTTTTTTTTTTTTTTTTTTTTTTTTTTTTTTTGCGGTGCGGAGGCACAGATGCAAATACCCACGGAAGCGCTTCTATGAGGTTCTGATCCGTGCCTCCGCTCTCCTCCGGATTGCGTACTCGTTCAAATCATACGGAATTCACACTTCTGGTGCCCATATATTGCGGACCCGCCGTTTGCGGTCATGTGAATGCTCAGTGGGTTCAGAAAATCTGGGAGCTCATGCATATGAGGACGCACTGCATTGAATAGCTCCAGCGGTGGCGCTGTTCAATACAAGATTTTACCAGAACAGCTGGATCAATACAAGAACATGGATCTGTCACTAGGTTACGGTGCCCTTGTGAGGGCAGTATAAAACTGCTGACAGATTCTGTTTAACATATTAAGAGAGAGGGATGAGCGAATCGATTCTAACACACGTTGAATAACAGGGCCAGACATTTCAGCGCCTGCGCAGCTGCGCCGAGTAGCAGAGCAAAGCCTCTGCTTCGGTTTTGGGAGCAGCGTCTGTTCATGCGCCGCTATCCGGAAGTGTAGCGGCGCATGTGCAGTCTATGCTGCAGTAACAGAAGCAGAGGCTTGAAGCAGCAGCGCAGATACAAGATTGTTAGCGCTGGGCGATATGTCTAACCCTGTCAATCAGTGGGCAGATGGGCACTTCTTCAGCAGTGGGGACAGGTGAAGAACTAGAATTGTCAGAATAAGGGTCCATTCACACGTCCGTAAGTGTTTTGTGGTCCACAAATTGCGGATCTGCAAAACACTGATACCGGCCATGTGCGTTCCTCATTTTGCGGACTGCACGTGGCTGGCACTATGATAGAATTGCCTTTTCTTTTCTGCGATTGCGGACACGATTAGGACATGCTCTCTTTTTTTGCGGGTCCGAGGAACGGAACAATGGATGTGGACAGTGCCCCTATTGAATTACATGGGTCCGCACCCTTTCCGCAAAATTGCAGAACGGATGCGGACCCAGAACTATGGACGTGTGAATGGACCCATCAGGAAATGAATCCGCTCAGAAATTCGAACCTAAACGACAAAGGTAAAAGGTGGAGCTTGACAGTGACTTACATCCCCGGAGAAGTCTCTCGGAAGCCGAGCTTCGTCACTAATGAGAACTCTGAGAATCTACGGTAATTCTTTTCTGACTTTATGTAACTTTACAACCAATCTGAGCCGGGGATTGTTACCAGCCGCCTAATCTCCGATAACCGTGTCTGGCTGGAGTGCATGTATTCAGCGAAGCTCTCATCCTATTTAAACCCTGTAGGATGACTAATCACAGCTAAAAACTCCAATTAAACATGAGTCACTTTGTACCAGAGGCAGACACAACACCGTGCCTCCATTTCAGAGAGGGCTCGTGTGTCTCTTGGGGAAAAAAAAAGAAAAAATAGGATTTTGCAGCAGCAATTAACGTCTTCTGCCTTTTTTGTTCTTTACCTTTCAGAGATTCCAATTACGTTTTTTTTGTCTTTGTTCCTTTGCATCCGTCGCTGTTGCTGCTCCTGTCAGTTACCTACTGACTCTGGTCTTAATTGGCAGCGAGAATAGGAAATCTGACTGGCAGCCAGAACAATTCAGAACCATAGCAAGATTCTGGATTAAGATACGCAGTTTTCCTTCCTCCGAAACATAGAGGGCAGCCGCCTGTGCATCAATAGCAAGACGACGGGGCACAGAAAAGAAAAAAAAGAACCGAAGCTGGCAAGAAAATTCATGGGTTTACAGTAAATCACCTCCCCGGGTTAATAACAATTAATTGAACACGCGGGGTAGTGCGCGTAACCCACAGGAAGTTTACAATGGTTGTAATGGGCCCATCACTTCTGCTTAATTAAAGCTGTATCTACGGAGAGTTAGGTGCGGGGCGTTCTCTGGGTGAATCTATTCCCAGGTCCTGCTGAGAGTAGCATTCCTAAAGGGCTAGCTATAAAACAGCGCTGCTGAATTATTTATGTCATACCTGCTTTTTTTTTTTTCCTGGAAAAAAAAGAGATTTATCTGTGTTTACAGTAGTTATGGAGCCGCAGCACCGGTTTTATCACATAGGAATGCATTGGCCTAAGGCAGCTTCATTTACAGTATGAGCTGCATGTTTAATCTGGTGCATGGGGAGAGATACTGGCGCCTGTTAATAAGACATCCAAGGGCCACCTTATCACAGCTGGGCTGGCCGTGCGGTCTCATAAGCAGAGTATTTCCACCATTTATGGCATATATCGGGGATCAGCAACCCTCGGCACTCCAGCTGTTGTGAAACTACAACCCCCATGCATGCACATTTACTAGGCTGTTCTTGTAAGGGCCCATTCAGATGTCCGTATGCACGGGTGCGGACCTATTCATTTCAATGGTGCCGCAAAAGATGTGGACAGCACCACCGTGTGCTGTCCGCATCCGTGGTTCCGAGGAAAGGATAGAGCATGTCCTATTCTTGTCCACAATCGCGGACAAGAATAGGCATTTTCTATTATAAATGCAGCTATGTGCGGGACGCACACGGACAGTATCCGTGTTTTGCAGATCCGCAAAACACTACAGCTGTCTGAATGAGGCCTAACTCCCACAGAAGCGAAAGGTGGATTCTGGGAGTTGTGTCCGTACGGCATTAAAATGTATGGGCTCTGTGTAAGGCAAAATTCGTATTGGCTGAAGTCGCACAAGACTTTGGATTCCTATTTTAAAATGTTGTAGGAATACCCATGTAATTCACCAAAGTCTTGCTCGACAATACATATTTTGCCAACACACAGTAGTCATTCTGCAACTATCATATTTTTTTATCTTTATTATCTGAGCACAATATACTGTATATCTTCTTTTTCTGTTTTCGCTGTTGTTGCATGATCTATTAAAGTCACTTTGTATTCACTGAATTGCTGGTGTGGTTGGCATCCTTGTTTCTCACTATCCTTTAAACTCGGTGCAAAACACTGTGGGGCTCATTTATCAAACTGGTGTAAAGTAGAACTGGCTTAGTTGCCCATAGCAACCAATCAGATCCCACCTTTCATTTTGGACAGCTCCTTTGTAAAATGAAAGGTGGAATCTGATTGGTTGCTATGGGCAACTAAGCCAGTTCTACTTTACACCAGTTTGATAAATGATCCCCTATGGATATTACACGGTCAAGTCACATTGTTATGACCAGCAGCTATCGGAGCTAGACGGGCTGGGAGTGACTCCATAAGGTCCTGGTAGGTTTGTCACGGGTATGTGGAGCCATGCTGACTGCAGTGCATCCCACAGCTGCTGGAGGGTGTGTGGAGGGAGGATCCACAGAGAGAACACGAAGATCGAGGTGGTCCCACAGATCCTCAACTGGGTTAAAGTCTTTCAACCAATGTTGGAAATTCCTAGCCATGTGATATGTCGCATTGTCTTGCTCCATGAAAGACCATCAGCATGTATGGGTGTATGTGATGTGCAAGGATGGGTTCATACCCAAATTTGCTGAGTGCCTGGCATGCCACGAAAACATTCCCCAGACACCATAACACTATCACCACCAGCTTGTGTTCTTCCAGCAGTGGTTGCAGGGTGTTTGTTCCGATACTTCTCGCCTAACACGCCAACGTCCATCTATTTAATGATGCAGAAAACATTACTGATTGGAGAAGGCGCCCTACACAGTAGGGTCATTGAACTGTTTTAGACACATGTCTGGTAGCCCCCTGGTTCATTTTGGCGGTGAGCTACTCCACTGAAGTGTGTCAATCCACTCACTCACCTTTGCAGGCGGCATTCACCTCTCGCATCAGTGTTGCATGGTTTCCACAACGCTTATTCACAATGGTGCCATCTGTCCACTCACCGTACACTTTCACCACTGCAGCGCATAAACAGTTCACACTGTGCAGTATCAGAAATACTGCAGACCTCAAAATAGGAAGTGGCCATAATAATGTGAATTGAACTTGCATATCCATCTAAAATGCTAAATACTAAGTTAGTCACTGAGTGCAAAAATGTGTGAGTGCATAATATTTTTTTAAATTGTAAAACTAAGAGATGTGTCTTTCCTTACCTTTCCTCTTGGCTGGACATGTCCTGATATACAGTATGCGTCAAGATATAATTAGCATGATTTTGTGATACTCTGTCACTAAATGTCTATGCTATATTTGCCAGTGACCATCCAGTGGTTGTGTTGGGTACTGCAGTCTGTCAAAAATGTTGCTAGGTTGTGATAGTGCCTCCCTCTCTATCTAAAATCACAACATCAAATTATTTATTCTATGAGATTTACAGCATCATCCTTGTTCGAAACCTTCCGCAATCTTTTCATTAAATTGGCAAGTACTTGTTATTTCCAGAGAAATATTATTATTAGCACGGTAAGGATTTGATGCTTTATTTATAACACATAAGCTAAAGTGCTGCTTTTGTAAGGGCAATTTAACCGACCCATATAAAGCAACTTTGACATTCTCTTGGACAAAAGCAGTAGTTTCCAGAGGCTGCAATAAATATGTTTTATATTAGCGCAAACGATCTTCAGCTCGGAGCCATACGGGTTTAAAATATGTCTTATGTTCCTTTGACATTGTCTTGCCAAGAGACGACTATTTCTCCTGCGTACTGGATTATGAAATTTTGTGCAAGACGACGCTCAAATAATGCAGCAAAAACAGTCCATAATACTAACCAATGTACAAGACTGAAAAATAGTAACTGCTGAGGAAGAGGGGGTAGGAGGGAGATGAAGATGAAAGGGAACAGATTTGGCTAAAACTTTCTAGTAAATTGGTATCAATCACTTTGAATGAGAATAACTATTGTAAGTATCTGTGGGGCCCTACAGGGAGTGCAGAATTATTAGGCAAGTTGTATTTTTGAGGATTAATTTTATTATTGAACAACCATGTTCTCAATGAACCCAAAAAACTAATTAATATCAAAGCTGAATATTTTTGGAAGTAGTTTTTAGTTTGTTTTTAGTTTTAGCTATTTTAGGGGGATATCTGTGTGTGCAGGTGACTATTACTGTGCATAATTATTAGGCAACTTAACAAAAAACAAATATTTATTTTTACCAGTGAAACCAATATAACATCTCAACGTTCACAAATATACATTTCTGACATTCAAAAACAAAACAAAAACAAATCAGTGACCAATATAGCCACCTTTCTTTGCAAGGACACTCAAGAGCCTGCCATCCATGGATTCTGTCAGTGTTTTGATCTGTTCACCATCAACATTGCGTGCAGCAGCAACCACAGCCTCCCAGACACTGTTCAGAGAGGTGTACTGTTTTCCCTCCTTGTAAATCTCACATTTGATGATGGACCACAGGTTCTCAATGGGGTTCAGATCAGGTGAACAAGGAGGCCATGTCATTAGATTTTCTTCTTTTATACCCTTTCTTGCCAGCCACGTTGTGGAGTACTTGGACGCGTGTGATGGAGCATTGTCCTGCATGAAAATCATGTTTTTCTTGAAGGATGCAGACTTCTTCCTGTACCACTGCTTGAAGAAGGTGTCTTCCAGAAACTGGCAGTAGGACTGGGAGTTGAGCTTGACTCCATCCTCAACCCGAAAAGGCCCCACAAGCTCATCTTTGATGATACCAGCCCAAACCAGTACTCCACCTCCACCTTGCTGGCGTCTGAGTCGGACTGGAGCTCTCTGCCCTTTACCAATCCAGCCACGGGCCCATCCATCTGGCCCATCAAGACTCACTCTCATTTAATCAGTCCATAAAACCTTAGAAAAATCAGTCTTGAGATATTTCTTGGCCCAGTCTTGACATTTCAGCTTGTGTGTCTTGTTCAGTGGTGGTCGTCTTTCAGCCTTTCTTACCTTGGCCATGTCTCTGAGTATTGCACACCTTGTGCTTTTGGGCACTCCAGTGATGTTGCAGCTCTGAAATATGGCCAAACTGGTGGCAAGTGGCATCTTGGCAGCTGCACGCTTGACTTTTCTCAGTTCATGGGCAGTTATTTTTCGCCTTGGTTTTTCCACACGCTTCTTGCGACCCTGTTGACTATTTTGAATGAAACGCTTGATTGTTCGATGATCACGCTTCAGAAGCTTTGCAATTTTAAGAGTGCTGCATCCCTCTGCAAGATATCTCACTATTTTTGACTTTTCTGAGCCTGTCAAGTCCTTCTTTTGACCCATTTAGCCAAAGGAAAGGAAGTTGCCTAATAATTATGCACACCTGATATAGGGTGTTGATGTCATTAGACCACACCCTTCTCATTACAGAGATGCACATCACCTAATATGCTTAATTGGTAGTAGGCTTTCGAGCCTATACAGCTTGGAGTAAGACAACATGCATAAAGAGGATGATGTGGTCAAAATACTAATTTGCCTAATAATTCTGCACTCCCTGTATAGTATGTAAGGGGCCCACAGTCTACAATGATGATCTATATAAAACAAGAAACGAAAGGCTATAATTACTACAGTCATTGGTCTGTCTTCCTGGGCTTTTCCTCCTCTCCATAGACTGCATTTCACTACTTGTTACCCTGTTTAGTTATGCCAATGGTGCCTACACAGTGCCATACCTTTATGCTGCGGGAATTGGGTAAATGAAGAACTATGGGCAAAACTGGTACCTATTGTGGTTACTGCAAGAATGACGCATGGCACAGGGATCCCTCAGTTATGCACCGGCCAGTCATTGCACTCAGGGACGTAGTAATCACCCAGAAAAGCTATGAACACAGATAAAAGGGGTGCAGACAGGGGCGTACATAGAGAAGTAAGGGCCCCATAGCAAGGATCAAAGTATTGCTATTGGTGGTACTCTAGGGAAAACTATTACTAATTTGAGCAATCTAAAAGAGAATTATTACTATTTGTTGGACTTTGGGGCGCACTCTTACTATGTGGGGACTATGTATATAGCACTATTACTTTTTGCAGTATATTATTTGGGAGTATTGAGGAGCACGGTGGGCACAGTATTGGGGATAGTAGCAGGGGTAAATGATGGAAAAGCGAAGCACCTAAAATGTGCGCCAAACTCTGCGGATATAAGATGCAGCTGAAAAGATAGGTCGGCTGAGTATAGGACATCAATATTAATTCACAGATAACCCCTTTAAGGAATGCACCCTCAGATCTGGTGGGGACGTCACAACCATGGACCAGATCTGAGAGGACAATAACACTTTCACACTCCTTATCTATGAGCTGCTCTAATATTTACTGCTGCAACTGTTTTTCCTATAGTGATAGTTTGGTTTTACATAACTTGTCTCATTTTCCACTCTGTACCTATGTACTTTTGTAAATATGTGACTCTTCAGATACTGTCTTTTACCACACCTGATGAAGAGACTTTAGTCTAGAAAGCTTGCTACAGTATGTGTTGTCCTCTATTCATTTGGACATTAAAAGGTATAAACTATCTACTACTTGCTAACATGGTACACGGATTTACTTATGGGTTGAGATTTTTAAGCACTTACAATAATCTAATCCATTGTCTTAATTTAGGTAATATACAATTATTGACATAAAAGGAATAACGCACTCAGATTACTGAAAAACAAAGCATACATTTGTGTCTCAGGCAGATATGTAAATGACTACAGGTGTGGTCTGATTAGACACTGGGTCTTGCCACAGAGGACATAAAAGTGCTTTCCCCGATGGCCTATAAAAAGGCTCTCAGAGGCCACTTTTGGATAGTGTACCTCTTCGTGAGAGATTGTGGACTGCTAAACATGCCTCTTTGACTTGCTCAATGACATTTTTGCCAGTTGACAGACTTTGAGGAGGGGGGGTGCATCATTGGTCTGAGAGAAGCAGGACGGTCATTTAGATGAACTGCCCACCATCTAGGCCGTTCTGACCTAGCTGCTAGGAGTTGTTCGGGAGCAGTGGTTCGGTAAGGGCATGCACACAAAGCAAACTTACTCCTGAGGTCCCAGACAGACCATCAGTAGAGAGAATAGTTTGATCCGCCAACGAGCACAAGCAGCTCCCACAGTTTTATTGTCCACCATCTGGACACAGGTGTACCTTCATTACATACCGCTATGTCTGCCAGGTCTATTTCCTGGCACTTGGTAAAAGGAATTTGGTGTCCTGGCACCCATAACATATCCTGCTGTTGACAGTCGGCTCCGATGCCTTTGTTTGCAGTGGAGTGTTGAATGAGAAACCTGGACTACAATCGTATCAACTTTAGTGACCAATCCAGGTTCTGTTTCAGATCCGTTGATGGTCGGGTTCCAGTATGGAGGCCTCGTAGTAAGCACGTCTATCTTGCCTTTGCTCTGGAGTGACACACTGACCCAACTGCTGGTGTGATGATCTGGGGAGCCATCGCATACCACACTCGGTCACCCCTAGTGGTGATACGAGGGACACTAGCGTCTCAGCGATATGTGCAGGACATTCTGAGGCCACATATGTTTCCTCGCATGGCAGGGTTTCCAACAGTCATTTTTCAGCAGGACGATGCTCGCCCACACACAGCAAGGGGTTCCCAGGAATGTTTCCACAGGATTTCAGCACTTCCTTGGCCTGTCCAGTTGCCAGATTTATTGCTAATTCGGCATTTAGTTAGAACCCTTCATAATGGTTCTAATAGGAGCCCTGACATCTAACCCATAATGGTTGGAAACAAATTTCTAATAGAGAGGCTTGTGCTTTTCTTTAATTTCCCTTAGGTAAGGCATTGTAAAAGAAAGAAAACTCTGAAGTAATATACAATAGTGGTTTGTAAAGATGGCCTACAATGTGAGAAACAAAATCTTCTTGTACATGGCTTGGGTCAGTATAATCCTTGTTTAAGATCATGAAATGCAAACCCAAAGGGAATGGAAATTCCCTGGATGCATCCATGTTATAATTGCCATGAAGCCTGGAGACTATAGATCCTCCAGGCCTCAGTACCTGGCAATTACTTACTTGTAACCAAGGGACACCCCCAAAAGCAACGTTGTTCGGAAGTCCGCACTCTACTGCTATAAATACTTATAGGCAACAAAGGAATTCTACCTCTTGAGATGGGCATTGGTGAGGGGCTTTCGGTACTGAGTTTTTCATAATCCTATAAAAGATGAGTAAAAGTCAGTGAGCCATAACGTAGAACAGTTTCAGAAATCAGAAGTGTTGATGCTAAATGTACTAGAAGAGGCATAGTGATGGTTTACTGGTGATGGGAAGAAGCATAATACATAAATAAGATTTATACCATGCTCCTCTGAAGTTAATAAGGATCCAATATCTGCTAAATAAAACCCACAGCCCTAAATGCTCAGCTAACAAGCTGATAATGGATGATGGGCTAAAATCCAGAAGATGGATGTACTATAGTATGATTTACTACTTAAAATGTGAGGAGAGGAATAGATCAGCAAGGATATCACCAGAGGTGGATAAAGTCAGTGCACAGGGGTGAAGGCATGAGTGTAATGGTCAGGGTAGCTAACTACCCCACTGAAAGGTGTGGGGCAATTGGTGATCCTAAGGGCTCATTCACACAAACGTGTTTTGCATTCCGTATACGCAGGGCCGGCTCCAGGTTCATGTGGGCCCTTGGGCGATAAAGTCTCAGTGGGCCCCCTTACACAGTGATAACTGAGTACAGATAATATTGTAGATATCACCTGCAGTCCTATGTAACAGCACAGATAACACAGTCATGGCTATCTGAGTACAGAAAAGGTAGTAGTGTTACCTGCAGTCCTATTTAAAACCACAGATAACACTGGTTCTAATAATGTGGTAGTGTTACCTAGGTCCTTAGTGTGCCTCCCTGTGTCTCTCCCACGGACTCCATGCTGACGGCGCTGCCTCCTCCTTTTCTTCTTGCCCCGTACAGAACGTCCTGATGCAGCTGCGTCAAGAGAAAGGAACACTGTGGGCATGGTGATAGTGACACACACACAGAGGGAGAGACAGACACACACACAGAGGGAGAGACAGACACGCACACAGAGGGAGAGACAGACACGCACACAGAGGGAGAGACACGCACACAGAGGGAGAGACAGACACGCACACAGAGGGAGAGACAGACACGCACACAGAGGGAGAGACAGACACGCACACAGAGGGAGAGACAGACACGCACACAGAGGGAGGGAGAGACACGCACACAGAGGGAGGGAGAGACACGCACACAGAGGGAGAGACACGCACACAGAGGGAGAGACAGACACACAGAGGGAGAGACAGACACGCACACAGAGGGAGAGACAGACACGCACACAGAGGGAGGGAGAGACACACACACAGAGGGAGAGACACGCACACAGAGGGAGAGACGCACACACACACAGAGGGAGAGAGACATATACACAAGGACACACACTGGGACAGTCAAATACACACAGGGACGGACACACACACACAGGGACACACACGCACACACACAGGGACAGACACACGCACATGCACAGGGACAGACACACGCGCACACACACAGGGACAAACGCACACACACAGGGATGGACACACACACAAGGACGGACACACACACACACACACAGACATACATATGGACAGACACCTGTGCAATCGGCAACCAACTTCTATCTAATGTGTGGCCAACTTTAGGAGACATTAAAAGGGAATTCCACCTTTAGTTATGCTCCAACCTTTTGTTACTGTCTAATATGACTCCCACTGATTCCCAGGACTGAGGGGACATGGACTGGGGTTTAAAAGGGAATTATCAACATGTATCAGAAGGTGGTCTAAACTGTAACCCATTAGGCACTGGCTAGACTGTGGGATGGAGTCTAAGCAATGCCCTAGGCCTCATGCACACTGCCGTTATGCATCCGTTCTGTGCATTGGAGACCGCAATTTGTGGTCCCCAATGCACGGGCAATATCTGAGCGGCGGCCGGGACGGATTTGGACCCATTCAACTTCAATGGGTACATGATCCCTCCCACCCGCAAAAAATAGAACATATTCTATTTTTTTTTGTGGTGCAAAGGCACGGCCAGAAACACCAAGGAAGCACTCCATAGTGCTTCCGTGGGGTCCCGATCCATGCTTTTGTTACGCATATCTGTGATTGCGGACCCATTCAAGTGAATGGGTCCGCATCTGTGATGTAGAGTGCACATGGGCCGTGTGGCCATGGGCACACAGCGGCCCTATGCATGAGGCCTAAAACATAAACTTCTATAAGAAAATAATAATCAATAATACACTTTATTGGCAAAAATTCATAAGAGGAAAATTTCCTCTTATGAATTTTTGCCAATAAACTGTATAATTGATTTCATGGGTTCTGGTATTTTCTTATAGGAGTTTATATTGTGTTTTAGGCCGAATGCACACTGCCGTGAGCGGTCCGTGGTATCCCGGCCTGGCATCCTGCTGAGAGCTGGAACGTACGGCGTCATTGGTTGCTATAACTCTGTGCGCTTCATGCTGCCGCTGCACTACAGTGATACACTGGTATGATCTTTACGAGTGTATTACTGTAGTGCAGCGGCGGCATGTAGCGCACGGCGTCATAGCAACCAATGACACCGTACGCTCCTGCTCTCAGAAGGATGCCAGGCCGGGATACCACGGACCGCTCACGGCCGTGTGCATTCGGCCTTACAGGCATGATGTGTGCTGCTGATGCTGAGCAAGAGCAAAGCAACACATGGTAATTGTTCTTTATTCAATTATTTAGGTGTTTGGGTGTAGACAGTGACTGTGAGTCGTGACACTCACTGTAGCCCCAGGAATTCTAAATTTAAAATGAAATCCAGCAGCAGCACTGCAGCAGCTTTCAGCTTTATCTGCTTTCCTCTGGGCACCAGGTTTCCAGCTCTGGGCTCGACTATCAGTCCTGTCTTCTGCAGCTGCGCCGAGACGAGTCCTGCTGCTGGCTGGGGGCGGGCTTACAGTCAGTCAGACTCAGATGATGATCATTGATCTGTGCGGGCGGCGTGCGCTGCTATGGAAACTGCAGTGCCTGGACTCGGAGTCAGAAGATGACGTGAGAGAGGGGCCGGGCGCTGCGCAGCATGAATGAATCTGACTGTATGCAAACATTTTAAAGGGGCCGCCGCGGAGACGAGTGGGCCCCCTAACTTACAGTGGGCCCCGGCACTTGCCCGGGTTTGCCGGGTTCTGACGCCGGCCCTGCGTATACGGTCCGTATATGGAACCATTTATTTTAATGGTTCCACACAAAAAAAAGGAATGTACTCCGTATGCATTCCTTTTCCGTTTTTCCGTTCGGTTGAAAGATAGAACATGTCCTATTATTGCTCGCAAATCACGTTCCGTGGCTCCATTCAAGCCAATGGGTCCACAAACAAAACGGAACACATATGGAATGTACTCTGTATGTCTTCTGTATCGGTTCCGTTTTTGCGGAACCATCTATTCAAAATTTTATGCCCAGCCCAATTTTTTCTGGGTAATTACTGTATACTGTATATGCCATAAGGAAAAACAAAACGGAACGGAACCGGAAACACTACTGCAAAAGAAAAACGGATTCAGGAAAAATGGCCCGCAAAAAAATGAAAAAGACATACGGTCATGTGAATGAGCCCTAGTGGTGATGGGTAGGATGAATTTATCTTGATCTACTTTGATCTTGATGGTGTTGTCTGCTTTAGAAACTACATTTTCTAAAATCAAAATTAGTATTCTGAGTTAATAAGGGGGTCCTCCAATTAGGACCCTTATCAATTTATAAGCCAGAGTGAAGAATGCCTGCAAAGAGTGTCTCCTTAGCTCTTAAAGGGTTTCTACCACTTAGGCGTCACATATTTGGCTGTCAGACACTAGCGATCCGCTAGTGTCTGCTCTGGCCAACCATCCTAATATAATTGCTTTTGGGGCAGCCGTTTTGCTAAAAAAACTACTATTAATATGCTAATGAGCCTCTAGGTGCTATGGGGGCGTCATTAGCACCTAGAGGCTCCGTCTACCTTTAGAAACTGCCGCCCCCAGCGCGTCCCTCCAGCCCGCCCATCTCCTCCTGAATGCGATCCTCGTATGTATTCTGCGCATGCGCAGTAAATGTCTGACAGCTTCCCTGCTCAGACATCTCCACTGCGCCTGTTCCTCGGAGCACTATGGCGTCATCGCGCAGGCGCAGTGGAGATGTCTGAGCAAGGAAGCGGTCAGACATTCACTGCGCATGCGCAGAATACATACGAGGATCGCATTCAGGAGCAGATGGGCGGGCTGGAGGGACGCGCTCGGCGGCGGCAGTTTCTGAAGGTAGACGGAGCCTCTAGGTGCTAATGACGCCCCCATAGCACCTAGAGGCTCATTAGCATATTAATAAAAGTAGTTTTTTTAGCCAAACCACCGCCCCAAAAGCAATTATATTAGGATGGTTGGCCAGAGCAGACACTAGCGGATCGCTAGTGTCTGACAGCCAAATATGTGACACCTAAGTGGTAGAAACCCTTTAAAGGCATTTTCCAGGAGTGCAATATCGATGGTCTATCCTCCAGCTATGACATCAATATCTGATCGGTGAGGGTTCCAATCCCAGCACACCCGCTGGCCAGGTGTTTGACGAGGCCGTGGTCCTCCAAGGAGCCCTGCAGCCTCTTCCTAGGCCAGCGATGTGACATTCATTGGTCACATGGCCTAAGCACAGCTCAGTTCTATTCAAGTGAATGGGCTGAAATATCAAGCACAGCCGCTATTCAAAGAATGGCACTGTGCTTGGTTTTGGGATTGGCAGTGGGTCTTGAATCACTGTGCCAGCTAGCTGGTTTGGCTTTGGGCTATCATTAAGGGCTTTATCTTTTTTCACTCTTTAACCCCTTTACAGGGATCTGGTCTTCACTGCAGGGGGTAGTCGGTGTAGTTGGCATCTGATCCACAGGAGTCAGAAACACTGGTGTGAGGCACCAAAAGGTCAGGCAATATTCGTAGTCTGGTAGCAGGCTGAGGTCATGGCAGTCAGAATACGTGCGTAACAGAGACTATTTAAAGGTCAGGGCTGGCTGCAATTGTCAATACCGAAGGCAGGCTAAAGTGAAGACAGGCAGCAGAGGATCAGAAATGCTAATCCTGTCATAGGTTAGGTACACGGGCAGATGATTAGAATAGCATACCTTTACTGATCGCTAGCAAACTAGGAAAACTATTGCTCAGGCACCTCCACCTGGGGAAAGGTGGCTTAAGAATCCACAGTTGCACTGGCTCTTTATAAGCCAGGAGGTGCGTGCCCTACTGGGCCAGGAAAAATGCCTAGCAACTGAGCGCAAGCTGGGGCCTCCAGTGGGGGACCGAGGACTCTGGAGTCCGACCCTGATACAGGAGAGCAGAGAAAAGCTGACAGGGGCCAGCCACCGTGCAGTGTGGAAACAGTAAGTGATGCCTTGCTGCATCTGCCCCAGATACGCTATGTGGAGGAAGCAGAACTTACCTATAGTGCTACAGCCCTGATTAGTGGAGATGCTGGGAGTCAGACCCCAACAGATCAGATATTAGTGACATATCTTGAGGCTGGCTATCAATATTGAACTCCTGGAAAACCTCTTTAAAGACTTTCCTAGTCTACGCATAACATGATCTTAAAGGGACACTGACAGGCCCAATAAGCATATTTAGGTATATATATCACAGTACAGGTCTTATAAAGTGTATTAAAATCATCTAAGTATCCCCCCTGTCCACCTTATAAATACAGAAAACTGAAGTTTTAAAACCTGCTTGAAGCGTCTTCAATCTGCCCAAGGGGCGGCGTTTCATCTCCACTTGTGCCCAGCCAGCCGCCCCCAACTGCCGTTTTGAAGCGCCGCCCAGCTCATCAATATTCACTTCGCTGGTCGGCTACTACTGTCCCCGACGTCACAAGATCCGGCGCATGCCCAATACAATCCTATGGGCATCGGCCTCCGTCTCATCTTCAGCATCTGAAACGGAGGCGTATGCCCATAGGATTGCATTGGGCATGCGCCGGATCTTGTGACGTCGGGGACAGTAGTAGCCGCCCAGCGAAGTGAATATTGATGAGCTGGGCGGCGCTTCAAAACGGCAGTTGGGGGGCGGCTGGCTGGGCGCAAGTGGAGATGAGACGCCGCCCCTTGGGCAGATTGAAGACGCTTCAAGCAGGTTTTAAAACTTCAGTTTTCTGTATTTATAAGGTGGAAAGCGGGGATACTTAGATGATTTTAATACACTTTATAAGACCTGTACTGTGATATATATGCCTAAATATGCTTATTGGGCCTGTCAGTGTCCCTTTAATGGCTACTGTGAGTGGAGTGGGTTAATGCACAGCCAGCTAATACTGAGAAACTTTGGGGTTTTCCAGCCTGTGTACTGAGAAGCTAGTCAATTTCCACAGTTAACATAAGGGACTGTGCAGAGCTAAGTTTTGTAGGGAAAAGACACAGTGAACTTTTGACCATCTGGTTTAGGTCTGTCAGATGGTTGTTTACATCTGGAAACTAGTTATTCATTCCCATTGTACTGAGGCACAATGCAAGTCTATGGCAGCCGTGAACTGCAACATTGTTTCTTTTAGGCTGTGCTTCTCCAGCTTTACTCCTCCTACTAAAAGGTTCTTGATCAGCTGGAAACAGAACAGTCAGAGACCCTAGGGATATCCTGCCTGACGGCTGAGCCACAAACCCTGGGCCACCAGCCCTTTGGCTAGGGTACTTCTGAGAGAGTTAGGGACAGCAAGCTAAGGCCTTTCCACAGCATCAAACCTTCTTTTATCAGGGAGGAAACTGGAGAAGCCAGCTCGGTGGATTGCCTGTATTGTTTTGCACTTGAGTTTCTCCAGTAAAGAAGCACACTGGTTTACTGCAAACCCTGAGTCTCTGGTCTTATCTTTTATTAGGGGTCATCACGCCTTAACAGTGATGAGCGTCATAGACAATATTCGAATTCGGGATATTTCGTGAATTTTTTGCCAAATATTCACCATAAATTTGAGAATTTGTGATCTCGTCATTGTTTACTTGATTTTGAAAATCGGTAATGTAATACATTCGCGATAAATTAGCGATTAGAATATTCAACACTATTCGCAAATACGAATATATAGCTCTATGTTCTAAATATTCATGAATTCTCGAAGTGGCGATATTCGCAATTAAAATTTTCAATTCGAATGTTTGCGCTCAACACTACTTAACAGCTCCTCCAGAGAGCAGCAGCACATGGTGTGGGGCCACGTCAAACTCCGTTACTGCAGTGGCAATCTATAATCATTCCCCTAGTGAGAGCAGTTGCATGTAGAATTCCAGTGACGGAGATGCAGTGGATATGCCTTTAGGTAATTTATTGAATGTACCTTGAGAAATGATGATAGAGGTCAAAGGGAAATCCTCTCTCCAGCTCTGTGAAGCGTGTCGGACAAACAGCACAGGACACAGGATGTGAGCTCAGAGAGGAGGAGGAATTACAGGATAAGGGTCCATTGACACGTCCGCAAAATGGGTCCGCATCCGTTCTGCAATTTTGCGGAACAGGTGCGGACCCATTCATTTTCAATGGGGCCGGAATGTGCAGACAAGAAAATACATTTTCTATGAGAGTGCCGGCGATGTGTGGTCTGCAAAATGCGGAACGCACATTGTCGGTGTCTATGTTTTGAGGATCTGCAAAACACATACGGACATGTGAATGGACCCTTAATAACAAAAATTACAGCACAGATAGCGTCATAAACCAAATATAACAATGGTCACCATATGGAAGCAAAGTACACTAAGTGGTTAACAGACATAATGCAATACAGTTCTGTTGGACTCTAAATGAGAGCCATAGCTGGGACAGCAGAGCACCGCCTTTCTACACTGCGGAGTCTTAGAGGAATAATATCACCCAATTTTTGTTTTCTGTTAAAACCAAATAGCAACCCATATGATTTTTTTCTAATCTGTTTTTGTTTTCTGATTACAGATTTTTGTATTCTATTTTCTGAATATGATTATGGGGGTGGCCGTCTTGCCTGTTTTAAGTAATAACTATTTTATGAGGTATCAATATCTGTCTTAAAAGCACAGAAATTGAAATTTTTAAAATTGCAAATTTTCCAAAAATTTTGGTAACTTTTGGATTTTTCTCTTTTATAAATAAAGGTGAAATATATCGACTCAAATATACCACAGTCATGAATTACAATTTGTCATGAGAAAACAATCTCTGAATGTCTTGGATAAGTAAAAGCGTTCCAAAGTTATTACCACATAAATTGACACATGTCCTGGTCCTTAAGGTGAAAAGTGGCTCCTGAAGGGGTTAACAGCATTTAGGAAGCATTTAGAGAATTGCTTTACGGCAGCCCCATGGGCCATAGACACAATGGACTGGAGCTGACCCTATTGACTTCTATGAGAGAGTCTTCTAGGCATGCTATGTGCCCTGTGCAGAGGTCATTGTACCAGGAAAGAATAGATAAGCTCTGAGAATCGCCTATTGGGCATGATGGATCTGGTCTTATCTATACACAGAGGTGATACCATTACAGGCAGGATTAGAATGACAGATAAGCAGGTAACTGCAGTAAAGTGATCTGTACAGACCAAGACATGGTGCCTATGATTAGGTTTAGTTGCCAGTGCGAAAACTGCAGGATTTTATGGTTTCATTTAAATATAGATCTTGACATGGCAAATTTAAAATAACGGCGTAAAAAAGTCTTTAAAAATATGTTCCAGATAAAAATGTGATTTAAACAATAGGTCTGCAGGGCCGGACTGGGACAAAAAAATATGCCTGGGCATTTTTGACTGAGCAGCCCAATCACATGACCCACAACAGGCCCCACCCCCTTGCAGTCTAGGGGCGGAGCCAAAACCGGAAGCACAATTGAGAGGCAGGGCCAGCCACCAGTAAGATAGGAAGGCCTCAGCCAACACACAAGCTTCTTTGGGGGTCCCCAGGTGACATTAGGGGTCTTAGTACGATCCGGCCACCTAATCCGGCAGAAAATGCAAGGAATCGACTGGACACAAAGCACAGCATGCAGCGGTTTATGTCCCGCTGATTCTCTGCATTTTTCCCAGAGTGTGGCCTGATCTCTGCCGTACCCCATTATAGTTAATGGGGCTGGCGGGTATTCTGTCTGCATCCAGCAGTGCCGGATCCAGTGAATTCTCTGCTGGAACAGCCTGCCAGGATCACTAACGCAGATGTGAAAGTAGCCTCATACAGCGCCCCATACCTCTTACATCCAGTGATGTCTCCTCTGATGTAGATGTTCTCTTTCTTCATCTTCTCCATTCAGACCAGACCACCGTGATCATTTCTTTCAGCCATCTCATGTCTCTGCAGAGTTTGACAGACATCTTAGTTTCCTACTTTTCCATCATCCCTCAATTAACATCCCATCATGCACCCCCAATACTGAGAAGCTGTGCTCCCCAAAACTATACTGCAAAAAGAACTGTGCTAAGCTGATGCTGTGTCAGGGTGCCCCCAAAGTAATGGTGCTCCCAAAGTCCCAACAATAGTAATTATTTCTTTGCCAGAGTGCATTTAGTAGTAATAGTGCTTAATAGTGCTCCTACAGTGCCCCCAACAGTAATTGTGTCCCACAAGTAATAATGCTCCCATAGTCCCCCAGTTGTAAAAAAAAGCCCACCATAATGCCCCGATAGTAATAATTATCTTTATAATGTGTGACAGTAGAACCCCCCCTTATAATGTGCACCAGTACAAAAAATGCCCCGTTGTGTGGCAGTAAAAAAAAATAAAAATACCTCCTCTTAGTGCCCCCAGTAGAGCCAATGTCCCCAGAGTGCCCTCATGTGTTCTAATGACCTGCACTGTGTGCCACTACAAAAAACACTTAGTGCCCAGTTGAGCTTAGGTGCCCATAGTGACCTTATAATTTGTGCCAGTATAAAATACTCCTATATAGTCCCCCCAGAAGATGCCCCCATAGTGCTCCTTCCCCGTCTCCATACTGCCCTCCATAACCACCTCCGGACCGCCTAACGCACGGATGCGTCCGGAAGGTGGTTGATTCATTCCTCCTGGACGCATCCGTGCGTCATCTCGCGAGTAAAGGAGTATTTCGTCAGCAACCTGCCAGCCAATGATCGTCGCTGGCAGGTTGCTGATTTTTAAAAAATCGAATCAGAAGCCATCTAACACATCATATTAGTAAATATGATGTGTTAAATGGCTTCCCTGCTCCTCTGCTGGTCCTTTTCGTCGGTTGGTCTCAGCAGAGGAGCAGGCATCACTGTGAGTACCCACCAACACTTCACTTAGCCCCAGATCACCCTCCATAACCCCCATCACCCCAATTAACCCCTTGATCGCCCCCTGTCAATCACCTAGTGAAAGGGAAAAAAGTGATCAGTGTAAACTGTCACTTTTTTTTTTTCACTGGTATTGACTGTTAGGTTTTAGGTATAGTTTAGGCCCCTTGGTTAGGTAGTTTAGCGATTGTTTAGCGCCCAGCCCACCGCACCGCAGTCACTGATTCGCTGATTAGCGTATCGCTAATCAGCATTTGTACTTTTATAGTATCTGTAAGTGATCAAAACTGATCACAGTCAGATCTATAATAGTATTAGTGTCACCTTAGTTCGCCCTCCACCCAAAACGCAGTGTTTGCCCGATCAGGCCTGATCGGTCGCCCACACGTGCGTTCGCCCACGCCCGCCCCACCGCAGTGACAAAAAATTTTGCACATTCACTTTACACGCGCTGCAGCGATAAAAAAAATCAGTTTTTACATTTTTTATCAACCGCAGCGGCCTCCGGTACTTCGCTAGCCTCCCATTTGTAAGACAGGCTTGCTTTTTTTCTTGGGTAGTCTCAGGGAATACCCCTAAATTTAGTTGCCCAAATGTCAAACAGGGGGTATTCTTCTGAAGAGGCCTACAGGCTTCTGACTCAGTCGGATGAGGAGTGGGAACCCTCATCTGATGAATCCAGCGGGTCAGAATACGAACCTGTAGAAAGCAGTGGCAGTCTGACCCAAAGTTCGGACGAGGAGGCTGAGGTCCCTGATAGCACCAGGCGTACCCGGCCCGTGTCGCTAGACCACAGGTTGCGCAGGATCCGCTTCAAGAGCAGCAGAGTGGGGCTGGCGCTGTCGGATTACGTGGTGAGGCATACACCAGCAGCGCAGCCCATCCTGGACCTAGTACCAGCACTGCCGTACAACATGGTGAAGTGGTGAGCACCAGAAGGGCAGTTGAAGCTGGTACGGTGGCACGTGCAGTAGTTACCCCGTCGCAGCCACCGCAAAGACGGGCCCGTAGAGCCCCTAGAATCCCTGAGGTGCTGGCAAACCCTGATTGGCAGTCCCCAACTTCAGCCGCACCTGTAGTTCCCCCTTTCACCGCCCAGTCTGAAGTTCGGGTTGAGACAGCTCAGATCGGTTCGGCCCTGGGATTTTTTGAGCTGTTCTTGACTGCGGAGCTCTTAGACTTAGTTGTGGCAGAAACAAATCGGTATGCCACACAATTTATAACCGCCAACCCGGGAAGCTTTTATGCCCAGCCTTTCTGGTGGAAACCAGTCCAAGTTTCCGAAATAAAAATTTTTCTGGGCCTTCTCCTCAACATGGGTCTAACCAAAAAGCATGAATTGCGGTCATATTGGTCCACGAACTCAATTCATCACATGCCCATGTTCTCTGATGCTATGTCCAGGACACGATTTGAGACCATCCTGCGTTTCCTGCACTTTAGCGACAACACCACCTCCCGTCCTAGAGGCCACCCAGCTTTTGACCGGCTCCACAAAATTCGGCCCCTCATAGACCATTTCAACCAGAAATTTGCAGATTTGTATACCCCAGAGCAAAACATCTGCATTGACGAGTCCCTAATACATTTTACCGGGCGCCTTGGCTTCAAACAATACATCCCAAGCAAGCGCGCCCGGTATGGGGTCAAATTGTATAAGCTCTGTGAAAGGGCCACAGGCTATACCCACAAATTTCGTGTCTATGAGGGAAAAGATCAGACCCTGGAGCCGGTCGGTTGCCCTGACTACCTGGGGAGCAGTGGGAAGACAGTCTGGGACTTGGTGTCACCCTTATTCGGCAAGGGGTACCATCTTTATGTGGACAATTTCTACACAAGTGTGGCCCTCTTCAGGCATTTGTTTCTAGAACAGATTGGCTGCTGTGGCACCGCGCGAACCAGTCGCACGGGCTTCCCCCAATGGCTCGTTACCACCCATCTTGCAAGGGGGGAGAGGGCTGCCTTGTGTAACGAAGAACTGCTCGCGGTGAAATGGAGAGACAAGCGTGACGTTTACATGCTCTCCTCCATTCACGCAGACACGACAATCCAAATTGAGCGAGCAACCCGTGTCATTGAAAAGCCCCTCTCAGTCCACGACTATAACCTTCACATGGGAGGGGTGGACTTCAATGACCAGATGTTGTCTCCGTATTTAGTGTCCCGCAGAACCAGACGCTGGTATAAGAAGGTGTCTGTATATTTGATTCAATTGGCTCTGTATAATAGTTTTGTTCTCTACAGTAAGGCTGGGAGAACACGATCCTTCCTCATATTTCAGGAAGAGATCATCGAGAACCTCCTGTACCCAGGAGGTTCCGTGGCCCCATCCACCAGTGTAGTTAGCCGTGTCTGTAGCAGGAGTGGAATAAGGCGTGACACCCGCTTTTTCTGTCCTGACTGTCCTGACCACCCTGCCCTATGCTTAGGGGAGTGTTTCCAGAAGTACCACACACAGGTACACCTAGCATAGGGATCACATCTCACCAGGACAGGCACACAGGGCTATTAGGGCCCATTCACATACAGCCGCTGCAAAACTCTCCTTTCACCTGGGATAAAGTGCATAATGTACTTCGCCACATCTTTGGGCGATTTGCGCTTTAAAAACAAAAAACAAAAAAAAAATCACCAGTAAGCAAAAAGGTTAATGTTCAGTTCAAAAAGTTAAAGTTTATATGTTCTGTTCAAAAGTTAATAAAATTGTTGCGTTGCGGCCTGGTTTTTTCTTTTTTGTTTTTTTTTTTCTTTACATTCCAGGTGGACCCAACCGATTGACTAGCTGCAGCACTGATGTGCATTCTGACAGAAGCATTGCGCTGCTGTCAGATTACACACAAGTCGGTGTATGCGGCGCTGCAAGACGAGATTTCTCATCTGCAGTAAAAGATACGTTTGCCGAGGCATATGAGCTGAGGAGGTGGCGGTGTTCCTATGCTTTGGCAAACACTTTGTATATAAAAAAAAAAATCCCGGCAATGATTTATTCATCCACATCGATTGATGTGAATGGAGAAATCTGGTTTGCCAGGGCATACGAGCTAAGTGGGTATGGATGTTGGGCGGAGCTCCTATGTCCTGGCAGACGCCTTTCCCCTCCTTTTTTTTTTTGGGCAGAGATTTTTTCATCCACATTGATCGATGCGAATGAAGAAATCTGTGCCGTTCATTTTTTTTCTTTCAGCCCAGAGGCTGAACGGAAAAAAAAATCTCATTACCTGTATGCTCAATATAAGGAGAATAGCAGAAACTCCTAATGCTGGCCATACATGTAATGATTGCGGAGACCCTCAAATGCCAGGGCAGTACAAACACCCCACAAATGACCCCATTTTGGAAAGAAGACACCCCAAGGTATTCGCTGAGGGGCATATTGAGTCCATGAAAAATTGAAATTTTTGTCCCAAGTTAGCGGAAAGTGAGACTTTGTGAGAGAAAAAAAAATATAAAAAATTTCCGCTAACTTATGCCCAAAATATTTTTTTCTATGAACTCGCCAGGCCCCTCATTGAATACCTTGGGGTGTCTTCTTTCCAAAGTGGGGTCACATGTGGGGTATTTATACTGCCCTGGCTTTTTAGGGGCCCTAAAGCGTGAGAAGAAGTCTGGGATCCAAATGTCTAAAAATGCCCTCCTAAAAGGAATTTGGGCCGCTTTGCGCATCTAGGCTGCAAAAAAGTGTCACACATGTGGTATCGCCGTACTCAGGAGAAGTTGGGGAATGTGTTTTGGGGTGTCATTTTACATATACCCATGCTGGGTGAGATAAATATCTTGGTCAAATGCCAACTTTGTATAAAAAAATTGGAAAAGTTTTGCCAAGATATTTCTCTCACCCAGCAGGGGTATATGTAAAATGACACCCCAAAACACATTCCCCAACTTCTCCTGAGTACGGCGATACCAGATGTGTGACACTTTTTTGCAGCCTAGGTGGGCAAAGGGGCACACATTCCAAAGTGCACCTTTCGGATTTCAGAAGACACCCCAAGGTATTCCGTGGGGGGCATGGCGAGTTCCTAGAATTTTTTTTTTTTGTCGCAAGTTAGTGGAATATGAGACTTTGTAAGGAAAAAAAATATAAAAATCATCATTTTCCGCTAACTTGTGACAAAAAATAAAAACTTCCATGAACTCACTATGCCCATCACAAAATACCTTGGGGTGTCTTCTTTCCAAAATGGGGTCACTTGTGGCGTAGTTATACTGCCCTGGCATTCTAGGGGCCCTAATGTGTGGTAAGTAGTTTGCAATCAAAATGTGTAAAAAATGGCCTGTGAAATCCGAAAAGTGCTCTCTGGAATGTGTGCCCCTTTGCTGCAAAAAAGTGTCACACATCTGGTATCGCCGTACTCAGGAGAAGTTGGGGAATGTGTTTTGGAGTGTAATTTTACATATACCCATGCTGGGTGAGAGAAATATCTTGGCAAAAGACAACTTTTCCCATTTTTTTATACAAAGTTGGCATTTGACCAATATATTTATCTCACCCAGCATGGGTATATGTAAAATGACACCCCAAAACACATTCCCCAACTTCTCCTGAGTACGGCGATACCAGATGTGTGACACTTTTTTGCAGCCTAGGTGGGCAAAGGGGCACACATTCCAAAGTGCACCTTTCGGATTTCACTGGTCATTTTTTACAGATTTTGATTGCAAACTTCTTCTCACACATCTGGGCCCCTAGAATGCCAGGGCAGTATAACTACCCACAAGTGACCCCATTTTGGAAAGAAGACACCCCAAGGTAATTTGTGATGGGCATAGTGAGTTCATGGAAGTTTTTATTTTTTGTCACAAGTTAGTGGAATATGAGACTTTGTAAGAAAACAAAAAAAAAATCATCATTTTCCGCTAACTTGTGACAAAAAATAAAAAGTTCTATGAACTCACTATGCCCATCAGTGAATACCTTAGGGTGTCTACTTTCCGAAATAGGGTCATTTGTGGGGTGTTTGTACTGTCTGGGCATTGTAGAACCTCAGGAAACATGACAGGTGCTCAGAAAGTCAGAGCTGCTTCAAAAAGCGGAAATTCACATTTTTGTACCATAGTTTGTAAATGCTATAACTTTTACCCAAACCATTTTTTTAAATCAAAGACATGTAGAACAATAAATTTAGCGAAAAATTTATATATGGATATATGGATTGTTTTTTTTGCAAAATTTTACAACTGAAAGTGAAAAATGTCATTTTTTTGCAAGAAAAATCGTTAAATTTCGATTAATAACAAAAAAAGTAAAAATGTCAGCAGCAATGAAATACCACCAAATGAAAGCTCTATTAGTGAGAAGAAAAGGAGGTAAAATTCATTTGGGTGGTAAGTTGCATGACCGAGCAATAAACGGTGAAAGTAGTGTAGTGCAGAAGTGTAAAAAGTGGCCTGGTCATTAAGGGGGTTTCAGCTAGCGGGGTTGAAGTGGATAATGTGGCACTATAAAATGCCCCACATAGATACCCCCATAATGCTCCTTTCCTCCCTTCCCCATAGTGGCATCAAAATGGGTGCCAGTATTAAATGCCCCTATATAATGCCCTCATAGTGCTCTTGTCCCCCACTTCTCCATAGTGCCCACCTATAATGCGTGCCAGTATATAGGGCCCCCAGTAGATGCCCCCATAGTGCAGTCATACACGCACTCTCCACATACATGGACGCAGTCATACACGCACTCTCCACATACATGGATGCATTCTCCACATACATGGATGCACTCTCCACACACATGGACGCACTCTTCACATACATGCGCTCACCATATACATAGTTGCACTCATACACACACTCTCCACATACATGCGCTCACCATATACATAGTTGCACTCATACACACACTCTCCACATACATGGACGCACTCATACACGCACTCTCCACATACATGGACGCACTCATACACGCACTCTCCACATACATGGACGCACTCATACATGCACTCTCCACATACATGGACGCACTCTCCACATACATGGACGCACTCTCCACATACATGTGCTCACCATATACATAGACGCACTCATACACACACTCTCCACATACATGGACACACTCTCCACATACATGGACACACTCATACACACACTCTCCACATACATGGACACAACTCATACACACACTCTCCACATACATGGACGCACTCATACACACACTCTCCACATACATGGACGCACTCATACACACACTCTCCACATACATGGACGCACTCATACACACACTCTCCACATACATGGACGCACTCATACACACACTCTCCACATACATGGACGCACTCATACAAACACTCTCCACATACATGGACGCACTCATACACACACTCTCCACATACATGGACGCACTCATACACACACTCTCCACATACATGGATGCACTCATACACACACTTTCCACATACATGCGCTCACCATATATATAGACACACTCATACACACACTCTCCATATACATGGACGCACTCATACACACACTCTCCACATACATGGACGCACTCATACACACACTCTCCACATACATGGACGCACTCATACACACACTCTCCACATACATGGACGCACTCATACACACACTCTCCACATACATGGACGCACTCATACACACACTCTCCACATACATGGACGCACTCATACACACACTCTCCACATACATGCGCTCACCATATACATACAGTCATGTGAAAAAATTAGGACACCCTTTGAAAGCATGTGGTTTTTTGTAACATTTTTAATAAAAGGTTATTTCATCTCCGTTTCAACAATACAGAGAGATTAAAGTAATCCAACTAAACAAAGAAAACTGAAGAAAAGTCTTTTCAAGATCTTCTGTAAATGTCATTCTACAAAAATGCCTATTCTAACTGAGGAAAAAGATAGGACACCCTCACATGTATTCCCTCTTAAATTGGCTCAGATCTCACACAGGTATATCACACCAGGTGCACATAATTAGTAGATCGTTACTCTGCATGTTGAATGAGGCTTGCCCTATTTAAACCTCAGACATTTAGTTTGGTGTGCTCCTGACTGTTGAAGTGAGAGTGAGCACCATGGTGAGAGCAAAAGAGCTGTCAGAGGACTTCAGAAAAAAGATTGTAGCAGCCTATGAGTCTGGGAAGGGATTTAAAAAGATCTCAAAAGATTTTGAAATCAGCCATTCCACTGTCCGGAAGATAGTCTACAAGTGGAGGGCTTTCAAAACAACTGCCAACATGCCCAGGACTGGTCGCCCCAGCAAGTTCACCCCAAGAGCAGACCGCAAGATGCTAAAAGAGGTCTCCAAAAACCCTAAAGTGTCATCTCGAGAACTACAGCAGGCTCTGGCTACTGTTGATGTAGAAGTACATGCCTCTACAATCAGAAAGAGACTGTACAAGTTTAACTTGCATGGGAGGTGTGCAAGGAGGAAACCTTTGCTTTCCAAGAGAAACATCGAGGCCAGACTGACATTTGCCAGAGATAAAGTTGACAAAGACCAGGACTTCTGGAATAATGTTCTTTGGACAGATGAGTCCAAAATTGAATTATTTGGACACAACAGCAGAGGACATGTTTGGCGTAAACCAAACACAGCATTCCAAGAAAAGAACCTCATACCAACTGTGAAGCATGGAGGTGGAAGTGTCATGGTTTGGGGCTGCTTTGCTGCAGCAGGACCTGGTCAGCTCACCATCATAGAATCCACGATGAATTCTACTGTGTATCAGAAGGTGCTTGAATAACATGTGAGACCATCAGTTAGAAAATTAAAGCTGAAGCGGAACTGGACCATGCAACATGACAATGACCCAAACCATACTAGTAAATCAACCAAAGATTGGCTGAAAAAGAAGAAATGGAGAGTCCTGGAATGGCCAAGTCAAAGTCCAGATTTGAATCCCATTGAGATGCTGTGGGGTGACTTGAAAAGGGCTGTACGTGCAAGAAACCCCTCAAACATCTCACAGCTGAAAAAGTTCTGCATTGAGGAGTGGGGTAAAATTTCCTCAGACCGATGTCGAAGACTGGTAGATGGCTACAAGAACCGTCTCACTGCAGTTATTTCAGCCAAAGGAGGTAACACTCGCTATTAGGGGCAAGGGTGTCCTATCTTTTTCCTCAGTTAGAATAGGCATTTTTGTAGAATGACATTTACAGAAGATCTTGAAAAGACTTTTCTTCAGTTTTCTTTGTTTAGTCGGATTACTTTAATCTCTCTGTATTGTTGAAACGGAGATGAAATAACCTTTTATTAAAAATGTTACAAAAAACCACATGCTTTCAAAGGGTGTCCTAATTTTTTAACATGACTGTAGACACACTCATACACACACTCTCCACATACATGGACGCACTCATGCACACACTCTCCACCAGGGCCGCCATCAGGGGGGTACAGCCAATACCCCAGTAAGGGGCCCGGCCAGTTCCAATAAAAAAAAATAATAATAATGTTCCCCCCCCCCCCTCCCATTTGTCAGTGACTTGAGTTGAACTTTATTGCATCGCTAGAGGGGGGCAATTGATTATTCCTTTAGTGATGTCTGGTTCATGAACGAATCGTTCATTTGAATCGATTCAGTTCACTGAACCGGAGGAGTCGATTCCTCTGACTGAGCCGATCCGTGTGAAGCAGCTCAGTCTGACCCAGCACACAATAGCAGAGCCGCTGGCAGCAGGGAGGGGAGGGGCTCGGGAGGAGTGTAATCTGATCCTAGAGTGGAAGCTGCTTCTGCCAGCCCCTCCCCTCCCCGCCCACCAACCAATCAGAGCTGAGGCAAGCACTAGCAGCTCTGAGTCTGAGTCACTGACACAAGTACAGGGAGTCTAAGAATCGAATGAGTCTCAGGTTAAAAGAATCTAAAGATCCGACTTAGGCCTCATGCACACGACCGTTGTGTGCATCCGTGGCCGTTGTACCGTTTTCCTATTTTTTTGACGGACAACGGTTCACGGACCCATTCAAGTCAATGGATCCGTGAAAGAACACGGATGCACACAAGATTGGCATCCGTGTCCGTGATCCGTGGCCGTAGGTTACTTTCATACAGACGGATCCAAAGATCCGTCTGCATAAAAGCTTTTTCAGATCTAAGTTTTCACTTTGTGAAAACTCATATCCGACAGTATATTCTAACACAGAAGCGTTCCCATGGTGATGGGGACGCTTCTAGTTAGAATACACTACAAACTGTGTACAAGACTGCCGCCTGCTGCCTGGAAGCACCCGATCTCTTACAGGGGGCCGTGATCAGCACAATTAACCCCTTCAGGTGCGGCACCTGAAGGGGTTAATTGTACTATCATATCCCCCTGTAAGAGCTCAGGGCTGCCAGGCAGCAGGGGGCAGACCCCCCCCCTCCCCAGTTTGAATATCATTGGTGGCCAGTGCGGCCCCCCCCTCCCTCCCTCTATTGTAATAATTCATTGGTGGCACAGTGTGCGCCCCCCCCCCCACATTGGGTCGTCCTGTTGCTGGTCACCACTGTCCATCATAAGAACTGAGGAGTTGGAGAGGCGGAGCAATGTCACTGATGTCAGGTCAGTGACAGAGGTGCAAGTGCAGGACTCTGGACCCGGTGCAGGAGAAGTCAGCTGCTCTCACAGGGGCCCGGGGTGACGAAGTACAGCGACTGCTCTCGGGCCCCGAAGCAGCTGCTTCCCTGATAGTTACACCACTGGGAAGCGCTCATCTCCATTCCTGCCCGGCTGCTGCCTGCCACATTAATAAAAAAAAAAAACTCAGCCGGCAGCCTGGCTGATTGTGTTCGGCCCGGCCCACTGGGCAAATGCCCGGTCTGCCCTATGGTCAGTCCGGCCCTGGGTCTAGGCCTTGCTTGTACTCAGCTTCTCTTCGGCAGTCCCAAAGAGATGAATGGAGTAGGAACGAGGGGCTGAGCTAATGAATTTCATCGCTCACAATACCTGTTGCATTGCTAGCGACATGAGGTGGGTGATGTCTGATGAGTTTTTCGAGATCAAGCGGCCCCATATGCTGTTTTTGCACAGGGCCCTCTGCTGCCTGAACCTCTCTTATTCTGATACCTAGACGGATCCTACATTTCTACCAAAATATACATCAACCAAGAATGACTGTAAGAACTGATCAGCCAGGAGAAGTGTGAGGAGAAGCTATTCAGCCTTGCGAACATTGTCAGTCTGATGATGGTGAAAGTGTTTCTATCAGCTTCAGCGGTCAGAGTTATTGTCTGGGGAGCGCTAAAGTAGGTTACAATGACTCAGCTGTAGACATTGTGCTCCGTTATATGCAGGGAGCGTAGAGGGATCAGCTCTGCCGCCACTCACTTCAACTCCCTCTCCAGTCAGAAGCTATCCGTCAAAAAGTAATGATCATTTCCATGATCTCGGCCTAGCAGATCCAGACGTTCTTGCTTTGCATGTTCTTAAAGTTTCTTGGGGCACAGATTATATATTCGTTACCGCTTTATGGATTTGGAAAGATTTATTATTTGTTTCTGTTGCTTATATAGCACCAACATAGTCCTCTGCGCTGTACAAAGTTTGTCATGCACATCAGTCCCTACCAATAACGGGGTTCACAATCTAAACTTCTTATCTCAGGCACAGATTACACATGAGGACCACGTAAAGGAGTTTTTTTCCCCCAGGATTTCAATACTGATGGCCCATCCTCAGGAATCGGATAGGCCATTGATATCCGATCTGTGGAGGTCCCAGACCCTGCGCCTCTGGCAATCGGCTGCTCTGCAGTAGCTCTGGCGCTGGAACTACGCAGCTCTGTCCATTGCATAGTGGAGCGCTGCAGTAACCAGCTCCGTCCACTACACAATGGATGGAGCTGTGTAGTTCTGGCATTGAACAACTGATCCGGTGGGGATGCGGGGTGTCGGACCCCTCACGCATCAGATATTGATGGCCTATACTGAGCATAGACATTCGTTTGGTTTTAGATTACAGAAAGTTGTATAAGATGCAGGACAACCAGCAATATTGTGTGTAACCTGTACATTTTGGATTTTTTTCCTACCCTTTGCTAATTTCTGTAAACATACATTTTCTCTGTCTACAGAGGGGCAGGCTCTGAGCTAGTCAATTATCTCCCTACCTTCATACCCCTTCTTGTTTCCTCATACTTGGGAAACTGCAGCTGCATCCCCCCCCCCTTCCTTCCTTCCTTCATGCTCTCTATTCACACTAGATGGATTTGTTTGTAAATGTTTAGAAACCTTCATGAAGGGGTTTTTCAGGACTTGAATATTAATGGCCTATCTTTCGAATATCAATAGGCAGGGGTCTGACCCTGTAACCCCTCCAATCAGCTGTTAACTGCTGCAGCTTCATCCATGGTGTAGTGGATGGAGCTGGTAACTGCAGCATTGCTCCCATTCATTTCATTTGGATCCTTTCTGTAAAACGACGTGCATGGCATAGTGGTAAGATAGGTACAGAAGAACTTATGTCATGAATAAGGACTGAGTGAAGTCCAAAACGCGTTGACTGGTGTGGGGAGATGTCCTGCTGTGTGCCATTTTGATTTTTTTTAAAAGATATTTGAAATAAAAAAAAATCTATGGTTTTATCCAAGTCCCGAGTGCTGGACCTGCTACTTTGTTTCTACAAGGTGCAGAAGAACAGTATAAAAAAGGATCCGCGTGCTATTCGTCTTGGTGTAGGTAAGTATCGGTATACACACCTACACCAAGACAAGTAGCGCATGGATCCTTTTTTATACTGTTCTTTTGTACTGATGCCACATGGTCGGCCTGCTCTGGGATCGATAGGAACGTGCAGCAAGCCCGTGGTGTATTCTTTCTGCAGTCAGGAGTGTTGTGCCTGTAGCATAACCATACAAGGTAAGTCTCCCATTCCCTAACCCGGCACCCCCCAGATGGTCCTACCTATGTGCACGTCTCCTTTTCTTTCATAGTGGTCGGACGCATATGTAACATCCCAGAGTGGTGTTACCACTTCTGCACCTTGCTACTGTCTTTATTGACCTAACCTCATGTCATTTATGCATTTATTCCAGGTCCTCCACACTGTGCATTTCTAATGTTATGTAACTGTTCATGTAATGTGCCTGATTTACCAGCAGGTGGCAGCAAACACGGCAGAGCCTTCCATTCCATTCTAACCCCCCCTCTAGAGAGAGCTGGGCGAGTCCTACTTCCTGCAGTAAGGGTGGGGCAGAAGTTCTGGTCACTCTAGTTTACCCCTAGCTAGGCGAAGGGTGTCCGGGGGCATGTCTCTGCTGGACGTGCCCACGCCAGCCACAGCACCTTAAGCTCTGCTGGCCATGGAGGCCAAAGCTTGAAGCCTCAGGAGCCAGGAGGAAAGTTCCCTGGCATAACCTAGAGTCAGACTACAAAGTGAAGTGCAGCCTACAGAAGAAGCTGAGTTATACAGCCAGCCTGTCAGTACAGCAGATAAAGAGAGAAACAGACGTAGCAGAGTGGAGTTTGCCTGCCAGTTTCATGCTAAAGCCTGCTGGAACCAAGACAAACCCTGTAAACTGTTTTGGAGAACGTTTATGCAAAGTAAAGCTGCCATTGAACTTCATCTCAAGGTCTGGACTCCAGTTATTCTTTTATCCCTAAATTATTCCCTCTATTTATTGCTTCGGAGCCAAAGCCTGGGGTCCAGCCGTATCCAGGTAGGAGCACCATGACACACATAAAGAGACATTTTAGGCCGCACTATACCACTTAGCATTCCTACACCTGGGTCGCGTTATAGAGGGCCCTAGAGGGAGGCACCCGTTGCACAGACACAATACAATTACATTATATATACACCTTTCAACTTCATTTTACATAAAGAAATAATGCATACAATCGAGTGGAATTTATCTTCTTGCGTATTACTCTAGTCTATGATGTCCTCTGTGCTGCTGGATGAGGCGCATGACTCCTAAATTAGGTGTGTCCTCCGGCAGTCCGGCTAGACTGAAACTTACGGCAGCTCCGAGCTGCTGGGCTGACCCGACAATACTCCTTATTAGTGTTGAGAGAATCGAAGCTAATGAAAGTGGAATTCGATCTGAATATAAGGAAAAATTTGAATTGCCACAAATCCGAATTTCCTGGTGCTTCTTGGTGATGAATAAATTTTTCCTGAAATGGCGGTAAACCCCCCCCCCCTAAAAAAACATAATCACTTCCATTTGAGCGCAAACAGGCGCTTGTGTCCATCTTGATTGAAGAAAACACGCCACATCATCAGTGATAAGTTTACCGTACCCGCCGTGGTGACGTCATCAAGTCAAGGCACACCCCAGTTGGCGCGTTTTCTTCAATCATTATAGATGCGATGGCCACAATCAAATGGATGAGGTTAGTGTATATATTTTTGGTTTTAACCCCAGAATAAGCTCCTGATAGGCTGAATGTGACTCTCAGATTGATGGGGGGAGCATGATCACCGTTCCCCGTCATTGTACCCGCCCCATACAATGGAATACGATTCATAAAGAAGTAATTTGTTACAAATCTAATTTCTTGAGGAAATTTGGCGAAGCAACTGAATAAAAGTTTGAAAATTTCACTCATCTCTAGCATTGCTGCTCCAAAACGAACTCGTGGGCAATGTCTTTTATCAAGTCATGCTTGTCTGTATGGGGCTATGTATTGCCAAAAGGTTCGGGTGCGAGCGTGGCTGCAGTGTTTATAAGTCCTGTGCTAAGTCGCATCCCTTTTCCATTAAGCTGCACCCCTTTGTGAGTAGGAGCAGTGGGTGTTTCTAAAACTAGGTGTGCCAAGCTACACCAATATTTGCCAAATCTTAGGACAATGTTCTGTACGTCAATGTCTAGGTGCATTCACGTTAATAAATGTGGGCCACAGACTTTATCGTACTTCAGAGCTGCAATCGCAATTCTACAATATTAAGGCCTGAAACCTTGTAGCTATCACCAGTAAACAATGCTACATGGGACCTCTGTGAAGAAGGGTTAAATGATATGTCTTGGGTTCTTTGCTGTTTGCCTGGATCAGGCATCCTCAAACTGCGGCCCTCCAGCTGTTGCAAAACTACAACTCCCAGCATGCCCGAACAGCCTACAGGTATCAGCCTACAGCAGGGCATTGTGGGAGTTGTAGTTTTACAACAGCTGGAGGGCCGCAGTTTGAGGATGCCTGGCCTAGATGATATTAGTATTACATCTTCCGTGGATGTGAAAGAGTTGTAATGGTTTGTTTTCTGGTATCGGAGAAGAATACCTTGTTCTGTGTTTTACCGCAGTGCTCCTGATTACTAATACTATCATAATGTTGGGTGAATCATCTGGAACCTCTGGTGCCGGAGCCTTATTTCATTTTAAGAACATATTTCATATTTTAGCAATTTCTTGAGTCCAATACATATTGTATAATTCTGGCAGTCAACTGATTTAGGTCAGACAAGGTAAACCTTTAAAGCAATTTAAAATAAATAGCTCTAAGGCAATCCATACTTCCAATAACTTGTGTGAACTTCATTCTCTGCAGTGAAGATGTTTGAAAAAGTTTGCAAAGGAAAAGAAAGTACACTCCAAGACTGCCTTTATATTTAAACAACATCTGTAAAACATCTTCGGTGGTGTTCTAATTCATTCCTTGTAATGGAAATCAGCTCCTCGTGTGCTGAGTTTATGGAGGGCTTGTGCTCATACACAGCAGGAAATATGAACAAGCCGAGCTCAGGGGAATGAAGTGTAAGAGATAAAGCAGCAATTACAGTCTCTTGTGTGGCCAGAAATCAAGCAGGAGGTGAACATCTGACTTCTACAGACGTCAACAGACAACTGTGCAACTGCACTGGAGTAAAGCGAAAAACTCAGCCAACAGGAGAGTTTAAAAGGGGTATTCCCATCTGGGACATCAATGGCATATTGTTAGGATATGCGATCAATGTCAGATTGCAGACTAAGTCCAAGTAAAGGTGGATTTAGACAAATGTTTCTACGAATGCTTGTTCCCGACAATCTGCCCATGTAAACGTGCAGCCGATCATCGGGTGAAACTGTCATTCGTGCAGACACCTAAATTATTGTTTCTGGGCAGCAGATCATGCAGTCTAAACAGCAATCAGCTACCCAGAAACAATGCAGCTGTATGAGGATAAGTGATAGCCACTCGTTCTCATACTGTGGAGGAGGGATGTAAAAATAGAGCTTCACCCCCACTGAACGATTAGCCGACTGCCAGGAAGAGCCCTGCTCCTCTGCAGGTTCAAATGGACCTTAACTCCTTGGCGGGAATGAGCCCTCAGACTCCTCCTAGGTGGGTCATGCCATCCAATCACCTATGAAGAGCCAGAGAAGTGACCCCTCCCCTATCACATCTCAGTGGGCTGTCTAAACCCCTCCCATGCTGAACCTGGTCCACAAATGAAAAGAGCCACCATAGAGACGGATTAGCTTATCGCAAAGGAGGTTGCGATATAATGAACTTGAGTCATCTATTAACTTTCCTGCTGCAAAAGAACATCCACTGTACTCATAATAATAATTTGTAATATCTGCCTGGAGAGCGTCTCGGGTGCAAATCTACATCTCATTTCTATATTACTGGTGCCTGCTCCGCAATAAATCTGTTTGTCAGGCTAGGTGGTATAAAACTGTCACAAAATTTACAGTACAAAACAAAGTTACCGAGCCTCTGAGTGTATCCACAAGAGGAGGAGGCTGATTGATGACCAAATATTTGCTTTCATGTAATAGATTCTGCTGATTTATGTGGCGTCTCTAGATCCTTATTTTATAAAGACACCAGAATGTAGAATTAACCTTAGAAGTGGTATAAACAGTCATTTTTCTATGCCTAGGTTGTATATGATGCATCTCACTCTTCTCCTTGGCTGTATCCATTTAACATTTATTTAAATTATTTCCTAAAATATCATGAAGATCCTGAAAAAGTAAGCACCATAGTTTACTGCAGGCATAAGGGAGGGAGCAAATAACGGTGGTGGCACTTTAAGAGTGTTTGGGTGGCACAGGGCAATAATCCCTACTGAAGAGACTGGGATAGTGGAGGAGTTTACCAAAAGAAGGTCCTGGGTGGAGAGGGGCATTAAGAAACCACAAGGATGAAGTTTCTCACTGCCCTAATTGGTGGTTATATAAAAAATGTGAGTTACATGGAAAGTTGGAGCATATGAACCTCAACCATGTGGTGGTATAATTGCTTCTACTGTACCCAGCATAAAACAGGCAGCTCTTTCCAGCAGCCACCACTAGGGGGAACTCAGTGCAAAAATGGATTTACAGCTTCCATTTATATCAAGGGCAACTGTATAAATTCCTATGCATTAATCTCCCCCTAGAGGTGGCTACAGGCAGCCAGTTTTATAATAGGCTGTGTGAAGGGAAGCAGATTTATAAATGTATTTATGGCCAGTTGTCAGAAATATGGTGTTCAGAGCAAGATCCGTATCTATAAAGAATCTATGACACTTATTACAGCATAGAAGGTGGATAAAGTGAGTGAGCCAGAGGGTGACTTTCTTTATTGCAATTTTTCATATGTATAATACCGCATATAGTACAGGCGCCATTTTTACCAAACATAGCAGTCAAATTTTTAAGTTCAGAATTAGAGATGAGCAAATTTCTTGAAAATTCGATTCAGCCGATTCGCCGAATTTCACCCCAAAATTTGCTTCGTGACGAATTACTTCACCATGAAGTGCATTTTTTTTGTAAGTAGCAGGTGCAATGACAGGGAGCTGCGATAGCACCGCCCCCCGTCATTGTACCCCTCAGATGCCGCGTTCATACATGATTGCGGCATCTGAGTGTACAGACAATGTGAAATGAACATAAAAAAAAAACATTACATCAAACTTACCGCGTCCATTTGTGCGCGACGGGCCAGTCACCATCATCTTGCTTGAAGATCTCGGCCGAAATCACGTGCGGCGCCAGATCACGTCATCACGCCGGCCGGCGTGGTGACGCAATCTTAAGCCGCATGGGATTTCGGCCGAGATCTTCAAGCAAGATGAAGGCTGGCGGCCCTTCGTGAGCAAATGGAGGCGGTAAGTTTGAATTTCAGGATTTCATCGATTCGCTGACACGAAGCACCAGGAAATTCGGCTTCTAGGCGAATAAAATAATTCCTGAAATTTGGATCGAATTCCACTTCGTGGGATTTGACTCACTCATCTCTATTCAAAATGTTATGTATTTAGTTCTTTATTTGGCATTAATGCAGCCAAGCTTATCCCAGGGGGGTCCAGAGAGGTATTCACCCAGCTTTAACTCTCCCTGCCTCTTCCTTTGTAACAGTTTCTGCCTTTGTCCTTTTCTCAGCCTCATATCTGCCCCCACCTCATATCAGCCTCCTATCAGACCTCCGGCCAACATCAGCCTCAGACCCTCCCCCAGGCTCAGATCAGACCCTCCCCCAGGCTCAGATCAGACCCTCCCCCAGGCTCAGATCAGACCCTCCCCCAGGCTCAGATCAGACCCTCCCCCAGGCTCAGATCAGACCCTCCCCCAGGCTCAGATCAGACCCTCCCCCAGGCTCAGATCAGACCCTCCCCCAGGCTCAGATCAGACCCTCCCCCAGGCTCAGATCAGACCCTCCCCCAGGCTCAGATCAGACCCTCCCCCAGGCTCAGATCAGACCCTCCCCCAGGCTCAGATCAGACCCTCCCCCAGGCTCAGATCAGACCCCCCCCAGCCTCAGATCAGACCCCCCAGCCTCAGATAAGACCCCCCCAGCCTCAGGTCAGACCTTCCCCAGCCTTAGATCAGACCCCCATCAGACCCTCCCCAGCTTCAGGTCAGACCCCCAACCCCAGATCAGACCCCCTACCCCCAGCATCCAATCATACCTCAGATCAGGCGTTAAAAAACAAACAAAACTTACCTCTCCATCTCTGGATGGTGCTGCCACTTGGCAGATTCACTTACCCTCCCTGGTCTTCTTCCTGCCGTGATGTACAGTGACCTGACAGTGCACAGCATCAGGTCATAGTGCGTGCCTACGTGAATTATGTCCTGACACTGTATGTGTCAGGTCACAGAGAGGGGCCAGAAGAAGACCAGGAAAAGGTGAGTACGGCCAGTGCAGTGCTGTTCTCATCTTTCTGTGCCTCCCGCATGCTAATGACTGCTTCCATAATAGAAGCAGTCATTAGCATTTTCACTATAAGCGCAAATCATACATGTTAAAATGAGTATTCTGGCACTTTTTAACGCATTGTAGTCTCTTCATTCTGCTGATGGCGGAGGTTTCAGGAGAGATCACAAACTTACTAATCCAGACATATCAATAAGATCTAAGAAGTTTATACGGTCCTGATCAAAAGTTTAAGACCACTTGAAAAATGGCAAAAAATCATATTTAGCATTGCTGGATCTTAACAAGGTTCCAAGTACAGCTTCAACATGCAACAAGAAGAAATGGGAGTGAGACAAAACATTTTTTGAGCATTCAATTTAATGAAAACAATGAATAAACTGAAACAGGCTGTTTTTCAGCTGATCAAAAGTTTAGGACCACAGGCCTTTAAAAGGCCAAATCTGTGCAAAGATGTGGATTCACTGTCATTTTCTGTCAGGTAGTCACACGTTGTGATGGCAAAGGCAAAAAAACTCTCCCTTTTGAATGTGGTTGGGTTGTTGAACTGCATAAGCAGGGTCTCTCACAGCGCGCCATCGCTGCTGAGGTGGGACGCAGTAAGACAGTCATTTGGAATTTCTTAAATTCTTAAATGATCCTGAGGGTTATGGAACAAAAAAGTGAAGTGGAAGACCAAAAGAAAATTTCATCAGCACTGAGCCGGAGAATCCAATTGGCTGTCCGTCAAGACACTGAACGATCCTCGACCTCAATTAAGGCCCATACTGGTGCTGACTGCAGACCCATAACCACCAGACGGCATCCGAGACTGAAGGGCTTCAAAAACAAAAAAGTCTTCAAAGGCCTCGTCTCCTTGAACGCCACAGAACTGCTCGTTTGGACTTTGCAAGGGAGCACCAAACATGGGACATTCAAAGGTGGAAGAAAGTTTTATTCTCTGATGAGAAAAAATGTAACCTTGATGGTCCTGATGTTTTCCAACGTTACTGGCATGACAAGCAGATCCCACCTGAGATGTTTTCTACGCGCCACAGTGAAGGGGGCGCCATAATGGTCTGGGGTGCTTTTTCCTTCAGTGGAACAATGGAGCTTCAGGAAGTGCAGGGGAGTCAAACGGCCGCTGGATATGTCCAGATGTTGCAGAGAGCATTCCTCATGACTGAGGGCTCTCGTCTGTGTGGTAACGACTGGGTTTTTCAACAGGACAAGGCTACAGTACACAATGCCCGCAGGACAAGGGACTTCTTCCAGGAGAATAACATCACTCTTTTGGCCCATCCTGCATGTTCCCCTGATCTAAATCCAATTGAGAACCTTTGGGGATGGATGGCAAGGGAAGTTTACAAAAATGGACAACAGTTCCAGACAGTTGATGGCCTTCGTGCGGCCGTCTTCACCACTTGGAGAAATGTTCCCACTCACCTCATGGAAACGCTTGCATCAAGCATGCTGAAACAATAACGGCGGAGCTACTCATTACTGAGTCCATGTTTGGAAGTTGGATTTCTGTTTTGGGGGGGTTTAGTTTTTTTTTGGAGGTGTGGTCCTAAACTTTTGATCAGCTGAAAACAGCCTGTTTCAGTTTATTCCTTGTTTTCATTGAATTGAATGCTCAAAAAATGTTTTGTCTCACTCCCATTTCTTCTTGGTGCATGTTGAAGCTCTACTTGGAACCTTGTTAAGATCCAGCCATGCTAAATATGATTTTTTTGTCATTTTTCAAATAGTCTTAAACTTTTGATCAGGACTGTATGTGAATCAACCAATAAAAAACAGTTCATAGTTACATAGTTAATACGGCTGAAAAAAGACATAAGTCCATCAAGTTCAATCAAGGGATAGGTGGGTCATTTACTTTTAAGAATTCATCTAAACCCTTTTTAAGAACTGTCCACTGTTCCTGCTGTGACCACGTCCTGAGGAAGTCTATTCCACAGATTCACCGTTCTTACAGTAAAGAAGTTTTGATGCTTCTGGAGACTGGACTTCTTCTTCTCCAGTCGGAGGCAGTGCCCCCTTGTCTTTTGAGGGCATTTTTCATGGAACAGTTTTTCACCGTATTTTTTGTATGGCCCATTTATATACTTGTATAGGTTAATCATGTCCCCTCTTAGACGTCTCTTCTCAAGACTAAATAAATTTAATTATTTTAATCTTTCTTCATAACTAAGACCCTCCATGCCCCTCATCAGTTTAGTCGCTCTCCTCTGTACTTTTTCCAGCTGTAGTGCCTCCTTTCTATGGACTGGTGCCCAGAACTGAACTGCATATTCCAGATGAGGCTGCACCAACGCTTTGTAAAGTGGTAATATTACATCCCTGTCCCGCGAGTCCATGCCTCGTTTAATGCATGACAATATCCTGGTGGCCTTATAAGCAGCTGATTGACATTGTGTGCTGTAATTTAATCTACCATCTACAAGGACACCCAAATCCTTCTCTATAAGTGACTCCCCCAGTGTTACATCACCTAGGACATATGAAGCACAGAGATTATTACTACCAAGATGCATAACTTTACATTTATCCACATTGAACCTCATTTGCCAAGTTGATGCCCAGTTACTCAGAGTGTTCAAGTCAGCTTGTAGTTTATGGATATCTTCCATAGACTGCACAGTACTACACAACTTAGTGTCATCTGCAAAAATAGAAATGGTGGAATTAATCCTGTCCTCGATATCATTAATAAATAAATTCAATAACAGAGGACCCAGCACTTGGGTACACCACTTATAACCTGGGACCATTCTGAATAGAAACCATTGACCACAACTCTTTGGACACGGTCCTTCAACCAGTTTTCAATCCAATTACAAACTATACTTTCCAAGCCAATACACCTTACTTTAACTAATAAATGTGTATTAGGGACAGTTTTAAAAGCCTTTGCAAAATCCAGAAACACTCCATCCACAGCCGCCCCTCTGTCCAAGCTACTACTCACCTCCTCATGAAAACAAATCAGGTTAGTCTGACAACTTCTGTACTTGGTAAACAGAAGTTGTCAGCATCAGATCGGGTTGTCTTCTGCGGGACCTTTAATGGACCTTTAATGGCCTGTGCCCCCTGGGGAATCTTATGCACAGTTCTATGATTGGACTGTACCAGTTGTGTAGCAGTGCAAAGTGTCCGAGAAGAAGTCCTGGAGGACACAGTTGCATTACTTCAGGGGCTGCCTGATGTTATCAAGCTGCTTGTTGTAACAGGTGGTAGAAATGAAGAGGGTCGTGCTCCTCTGAGTTGCATCTATATTATTGTGATGCTCTATAATTATATTGTGTGGCTCCCAGGGGTGCACCACCAATGAGGCGAGGTGATTGCGTCAGGCAGCCCCAGGTAGGGGCAAGAGAGGAGCTGCTGAAGGGCTATGGGCTGAAGGGGTTAGGTTAAGAAATTGGCATTGGGGAGAGAGGGGCAGCAGAAAGGCTTGGTGCACCCCTGGCGGCTCCCGTGCCCAGATAGTTGTATTCCATGCTGCACAGTCACATCGTTTGGAATTATTACTTAAACACGCATACAAATTTGTGTGATTTGTGGCCGTCAGCAAAGTGATTAAATACAAATAAATCTCTAATTAAATTTGCCATACATAGAAGTAGCGTATGAGGTTTCCCGACACAGGCGGCGAGGGGAGGAGTTCCGCCAGCGCCGCTGTAAGCAGACATTTTTCTTGGGGTTTTCATCATTAAACTTCACTAATGTTAAATTGAAGCCGCGGATTTCTAATGAAAAATAAATGAGTATTGCAGTATTAATGGACAATAAAGACACTAGTAAATTATTTGGAGACTTAAACTTTCTTCCTTAATTTTGGCTGGAGATCTTTCCCCAGTATAAAATGAGGTAGAAATTTCAGTGTTTGTAGCTATAGAAGTAGCACTCATTATAACATAACCCAAGAAAACACATACCGTAAAAAACACCATAACCTCATCCTCTGTGCAGCCACAATTTCCTTTACTGTCGGAGCTTATAAAACTGGCACAGCTGCAACCACACTGGAAGAAATGGCCCAGTGTTAAAAGCATTGGATATAGGGAGGCACACAAGGCATTGTGACTGTCACTATATTGAGGACTACACTGTAGCTGGAACTACTGAATACTGTGGTTGGCATTATATGGAGGGGTATACTCAGGGCCGGCGTCATAACCCGGCATCCCCGGGCAAGTGCTGGGGCCCAATGCTCCTGGGGGGGCCCACTGAGCTGCTATGAGCACTTCCATCAATACAGATGGGAGCTCTCACTGCTGTCATTTCACTTACGCAGTACCCCTCTGGTGGGCCCTCTGAGCTGCAGAGACTCAGAACACGCCCCCTCTACACAGGACATGCCCCCTCTACACAGGACACGCCCCCTGTACACAGGACACACCCCCTCTACACAGGACACACGCTGCCTGAGAAAAGAGACCGGAGGGCTGGAGCTGTGAGTGAGTCTGCACTGTGACTGTCTCTTGTCTGTGGGACAGAAGGGGGGACTCTCCGATCCGCTGCTGCTTCATTCTATTTAGTTGTATTACTGTTTCATTAAGCAGTTTGTCTCCATGACACCTGCCCCCCCCCCCCATATTCTGTCCTATCTCATCCTCATGAGGCCCCTGCTGTCTCCTTTCCTCCCTCATGTATCCAGAGCTCCTGTTTCACCCTCCTATCTCCTATTGCTGCCCTGCACAGACCTCCTGCCACTACTTCTTGTATGAATCCCCCTCAGAGCCCCTTCCACCTACTTGCTGTGTCCACCCCTCCTGTCCATCCAGGGCCCCTGTCTCACTCCTCTGCCTCTCATTATGGAGGCATCTGAACAGCATTCACCATAAGGACCTTCTAACGTCACAGGGTCATGTGACTGTGCCCCCCACCCTGTACTGTGCCCACTTATACCCTGCATTGCGCCCTCTTACCACACCCTGTGCAGTGCCCCTAGTCATTCCCTGTACTGTGCCCTCTCATACCCTTTTATCCGGTCACTGTATGGTGGTTTTATCATTGTATGGCGGTGTTATCACTATATGGCGGTGGTATCCAATAACTGCATGGCCATAACTGTATCCCCTTCCCTGCCCACGCCATCCTTTTTTAGACCTGGCATGAGCGGGAAAAGATACAGATTGCGGTGCTAAGGACCTTTGTGCCACAATCTGTGTCAGAAATACGCCTAAGGCTACTTTCACACCTGCGTTTAGGTGCGGATCCGTCTGGTATCTGCACAGACGGATCCGCACCTATAATGCAAACGCTTACATCCGTTCAGAACGGAGGACAAACGCTGCCAGACTGATGCATTCTGAGCAAATCCACATCCACTCAGAATGCATTAGGGCTGGACGGAAGCGTTCGGGGCCGCTTGTGAGAGCCTTCAAACGGAACTCACAAGCGGAGCCCCGAACGCTAGTGTGAAAGTAGCCTAACATAGACGTATTTCTATATAATAAATGACCCCCTAATTGTATTATTATTCGGGGGTAGGGCTAATATCATTATAGTATATAGATTCTAGTGTATTATACTGTGCCCTGTATTTCCCAGTAGAAAATGATCCTTGGGAAGCACAGTCCTCATCCCTGACCACCAGGACCAGGCAGCGCTCTGTCAGTACATGGCGGCCTCCCCTCTCCGCCACGCTGCTCCGATGTGTACTGGTGCTTATTCTGACACTAGGGCTGGGTTCACATCCCATTTGTGCCATCCATTTAATGTATACCAAAAATATATGCGTTACCAGATGCCCCAGACTGATGCCGCACAGTGGCGTCCGTTCACTATACAATCCTCAGACTGATGCCGCACAGTGGCGTCCGTTCACTATACAATCCTCAGACTGATGCCGTACAGTGGCGTCCGGTCACCATATATTCCTCAGACTGATGCCGCACAGTGGCGTCCGTTCACTATACAATCCTCAGACTGATGCCGTACAGTGGCGTCCGGTCACCATATATTCCTCAGACTGATGCCGCACAGTGGCGTCCGTTCACTATACAATCCTCAGACTGATGCCGCACAGTGGCGTCCGTTCACTATACAATCCTCAGACTGATGCCGCACAGTGGCGTCCGTTCACCATACAATCCTCAGACTGATGCCGCACAGTGGCGTCCGTTCACCATACAATCCTCAGACTGATGCCGCACAGTGGCGTCCGTTCACTATACAATCCTCAGACTGATGCCGCACAGTGGCGTCCGTTCACTATACAATCCTCAGACTGATGCCGCACAGTGGCGTCCGTTCACCATACAATCCTCAGACTGATGCCGTACAGTGGCGTCCGGTCACCATATATTCCTCAGACTGATGCCGCACAGTGGCGTCTGTTCACCATACAATCCTCAGACTGATGCCGTACAGTGGCGTCCGTTCACCATACAATCCTCAGACTGATGCCGCACAGTGGCGTCCGTTCACCATACAGTTCCATTGTAAAAAAACATATACGTTAATGTGGGGATTTTTTAATTGACTCTGCAGGATACAAAAACGTGGAGCGCTGCACATTTGTATACATCAAAACATAGGAAAAACGTGATGTGAACACACATTGGGGGGGAGGGGGGCGTACTAAAATTTGCTGTGTGGCCCAGTCAGTTCTAGCTACATCACTGCACATCTCCTTCTCTCCTCCAGGCCTGGCTCACTGCTGCAGCGGGCCGCCGGAGAGAAGGAGCGCAGGGAGCTGCGGTTAGTGATGGACAGGACCACCAGCTCCCCTGCAATGATAGGTATGTGAGGGGGCCACTGGGGGGTCATTCATCACACTGTAAGGGCCCCTTACACAGTATAATGACTCCCAGTGCCCCCCATTTAGTATAATGATCCCCATTGACCCTCCAGTTAGCATAATGACCACCAGAGCCCCTATTAAATATAATAACCCCTCGTGCCCCCTCCATACAGTATAACCCCCAGTGTGGGGGCGATTGGGGGTCATTATTCTGAATGGAGGGTCACTGTGTCAGCCGGCCCTGGGTATACTTTGATGCACTGTATGAAGGGGCACATCATGGATGGTACTGTATGGGGGCACCATGTCTGGCAAAGTAGGTGCCACAAGATAGCTGGCGCTATAGGGGGACAGCCCATGGCTTGCAATGTATGTGGAGAGAAATGTGGCTACAGGGGCGTAGCTATAGGGGGTAGTAACAGTCACTACCGAGCCAGGAGCCTGAGGGGGCCCAAAGACCCTTATGCCACATAAGAAGACATCAGTATTATAGAAAGGGCACGCTGGGAGGACTCTGTCTTAGATTTTGCACTGGGACCCACAAGCTTCAAGTTACACCTCTGGCTGAAGGGGAAGGGTTAGGTCAAGAATTTGGCATGGAGGGATGCTGTTTCATTTTTTGCCTCAGGCAGCAGAAAGGCTAGGTGCACCCCTGCCCCTTGCCACAAAGAACTAAGGGAAGGGGGCCCAAGCTGAACTCTTGCAACAGGGTCCATGAGCCTTTAGCTACGCCCCTGTAGGGTTAGCATTTTTTAGGTACATATGTTTTCTTGCACTGTATGGGGTTACGTTATGGTTTTCATTTTGTATCAGGGCTTACTGTGGCTAGGAATGTTAGGGGGGACACAATGCCAGGCATTATAAAGGGGGTACAGTGTGGCTAGGAATGTAATATATGGAGACACAGAGTGGCTGACATTGTATGCGGGCACACTGTGAATAGCATTGTATGGGAGACATCTTGACTGGCACTCTATGGGGGGCTGGGAATTGTGGCTGGGAATAGATGGAGTCTACACTATAAAGGGTAAAATTGTGGTTGGCACTCTATAGATACACATTGTGACTAGCACTATTCCCAGATAACACTGTGGCTGGTAATATATGTGGGCACACCATGGCAAAGCATTCTTCATCTGCTGCAAACATCATTTTGAAGACACAGTTTCCAACGCAATAAAGTCTAGTGGAAACAGAAACAGAAGTCATAATCATTGTCATATATCCACAAAGACCATGAAGGTGCAGGAGAAGGCGTCACAATATGTTCAGAAATGCAGCTTAACAAGGAATAATACAAAATGTCGGGAGGTGGTAAGTTCCAGAGACTGGGAGCGGCACAGGAAAAATGCATTATGCAGGACAGCGTCTCTGTAGAAGACCAGATGAGCGCAGTGAGAACTAAATTGGTAATTAAATTGGTTTTCTTGGTGGGTGAGAGGTTGTGAAGAATCTCGGAGGTCAGACGAAGGATTTGAATTAATTGCAAGATTTGAAAGGGACACTCAGATAAGAGATAAAAATAAAGGAGAGTCATGTGGTGCTCATAAAGGGATTTATGCTTCCTATGGTGGCTTTTAAGAATAAATTGAAAAGTGGAAAGATGGTGTACCAGTGGTACTTACTGTACATTACAGTTGTATTAATCTTATCACTGCTGGTAAGTCTGTGGAATATACAGTGACTCTGCCCTCTGCTCTGTGGTGAGTTGGGTACGGGTAAGGCCACACGTTCAGGTGTCTTGATTCAGTTTTGGAATCCAAAGCCAAGAGGGAATTCAAAATAGAGGAGAAGTCTATATACTTTCTCTCCTTTTATAATCCACTCCTGATTTTGGGTTCCAAAACTGCATGTGCAGTACCCAAGACCTGGGGGTATCTGCAATGACATATAGCTATGTATGGTAATGTTATGTATTTTATGCATTAGCCGTGTGCAGGGGTGGATTGGCTGATACCCAGGTGGCCACCTGTAGCAAACTCACCTTTTTGCCAGAGTTTGCCATGAGCTTTTGGAGGGGGCTGCGTGCCCGCCTCTTGCCCTGGGATTATGGTCCCTTAAGTTATTGGGTCTTAAGACACTTGGGACTGAGCCCTCTGTCCCTGGATTGCATCATTTGCCTTACTTGCTTGGATGAAGCACATGGTGAGAACAATAGATAGCGGCCATTTTAACTCACAGACACTGTTCTGACTTTTCAACACGGTGCTATCTTGCCTGTATTTGGTGCACAGAGACATCATTCAGTAGTTTGAGACTACTAAACAGGGGACACATTTATTAGTGACTATTTTCTGTATAACTTGTATATTTTCAGTGTAACTGTATCTTCCAAACTACTGAACGGATGTGGGTAAATTTTGGATATGTGGTTAACCCAGATCCCCCGGTTCCGAGGATATATTGGTTATGGGGTTATTGCATGTTTTGGGGTTCCTGTGATATGTTTTATAAAACTGTATTTCTCTGCCTTTGATGATTATATTCGCCAGTGTGTTCAATAATCATCATCGGCAGAGGGGAGGATTTTGTGTGGGTGTGTTTCTATTGTCCCATTGTGCCATTGTGTGTTTAAATGGTGATGTCTGTCCTGTTGTCTCCACATGTGTATTGGCGATCTCCCCTTTTGTCCTGAGAGATAATTGGATTACATCTCGGTTGTCTCCGGGACAGAGAGGAGGAAACCATGATGCATTGTGGGGATGTGTTGTATCTGTCCTGTATTTGCAAAACTGTAATAAAAACCAGGCTGGGTGTGCCAGCACGTGAGTTCCTGTTTTTACCCTCAAGGTGAAGTGTCGTCTCATTCTTGGGGGAGGATTTATTGCATGCTGTCCCAGTTTGACTGCTAGGAGTGTAAACCTATTCGTATGGTTTCCTATTCAACTGTCTACAGCATTCATATGCTTGAAGAGGACTTATATGCTGCTTCGGTTCGGTGATTGTGGTGTCTGCCAGAGTGCTTGGAAACCTCAGGAAAACGCTAGGAGCATCCAGCAACGGAGGTACTCAGTCGGGGTGCCAGGTGATCCGTTACATTGGTGGCAGCGGTGGGATGGCGTCCTGGTGTGAGAGGAACAACACCCTGGAGACACAGGAATTATTATGGAGCGGCATAGAACCAGCGAGTCCCTGGACAACGCTCGAGGTAGAAAAGGAATGTAACCGGAGGTTACAGAACCTCTTGGCACCACTGGTCAAGCCAATAGGAGAGGCAACCAGGTTGGACTGCAGAGAGAGCGCCCGACAAGAGATGTGGGAAGAAACCCTAGAAGGTGTCCAGCGTTGGCGAGGTGAGCGTCTTCCCAGCAAGGAGCAGCGGTTAAAAGCCAGAGTGGCCCTACGGATACCTATGCTGGGAGAACAGGCCCAGGAGGAATTGGTGATGCAACTTAATTCACTGGCATGGAGGGAACTGGGTCTCGATGATGCATACCAAGCGCTACGTTGGTACGCGGTTCAGCGGGTTCCCGGAATGGCCAAATTTGACAAACCCGAGGGCAAGGATTATAATGGCCCTGGCTTATTATGGGGGGCCTTTGCAGAAATGGAATTTGGGAGTGCGGCAGAGTCACGGCTTTGGGACATATTTGACTACAGAGAGGCCGTGCTGGATCTCCCTATGGCCGAAGACCTAAGGCCAGACCTGATTGAACTGGCTGTCCAGGAATGGGAACTGGAGCAGGATTACCAGCACCTGGTCAGCTCCAGTCGGTCGCCCTATACCCTGCAAGTACCACCAGAGCAGTGGGAGATCGAACAGAATTATTCGGACTTATATGATCCAGTGACACCACCTGTCTCTAACCTGATGGGGCTTATGGACTGTACACCATTGGGAGCGTTGAGTTTCGTTCTCCCTCCCCAACAACTAAGCCCGTCTTTAGGAGACCTGCATCCGGTACCACCTACTCCCCAACCAGCCCCAGAAATGAGGGACCTCACAGACTGGTCCTGGGAAGACCCACAGATGGCAGGTGGAGATGGGACCGAGATCTCTCTACCGGCCCTACAGGGATACTGGGCAGCCGGCCCAGATCTCCAACTCCAGATGGGGGTAATACAGGGAGAGAAGTGTGTCGTCCTTCCTTCCCAGCGGCAGAGTGCTTTACAGGGAGTGGAGACAGCCAGTCTCACTCCACAGCGGCAGAGTGCTTTACAGGGAGGGGAGACAGTCGGTCTCTCTCCCCAACAGCAGCAGTACCAGGAGGAGGAGGTAAGCAACCCCTCCCCTCCACAGCCAACTCCAAACCAGGTACTGGGGTCAGTAGAGGAGTCGTTAGCCCCCTCTGGCCCCCTCCCAGCAGAAGAGCTGGCATCCGGGCAGAGCGCCGCTAGCCTCTGCTCCACCGACCCCCTTGTTACAGGGCTGGCTTGCACCCCCCTCACCCCAGCAGAAGTGCTGGCATCAGTGGAGAACACCGCTGGCCGCTGTTCCCCAAGTAGCCCCAGCAGTTTGCCTAGCACACCAAGGGGAGACAGTAAGACCCACAGCAGTGCAGATGGGACCGTAGTCTCTGCACCTACACCACTGGGGATATGGACAGTCTGTCCTGGTCCACAACAACAGGACAATGTATTGGAAGGAGAGGCAGTCTGTTTTCCCTTACAACAAGGGAGGGTGTCGCAGAGAGAGGAGCCTGTTACCCTTTCCCTCCAGCAACAGCTTTGTCCAACTGGGGGAGAGGGCGCCCTGGGTACCTTTCCACCAGACTATGGATTTATAACTGAGCACATGTGGCAGGAGGACACTGGGACAGCTACACTGGGTGAGAAAGGCCGGCCGACTATCAGAACCCCAGACCGATTGAAGGTCTGGAGTCTGGATAGTCTTTTTGGTAAAGGGGAGAAATGTAGCAAACTCACCTTTTTGCCAGAGTTTGCCATGAGCTTTTGGAGGGGGCTGCGTGCCCGCCTCTTGCCCTGGGATTATGGTCCCTTAAGTTATTGGGTCTTAAGACACTTGGGACTGAGCCCTCTGTCCCTGGATTGCATCATTTGCCTTACTTGCTTGGATGAAGCTCATGGTGAGAACAATAGATAGCGGCCATTTTAACTCACAGACACTGTTCTGACTTTTCAACACGGTGCTATCTTGCCTGTATTTGGTGCACAGAGACATCATTCAGTAGTTTGAAACTACCAAACAGGGGACACATTTATTAGTGACTATTTTCTGTATAACTTGTATATTTTCAGTGTAACTGTATCTTCCAAACTACTGAACGGATGTGGGTAAATTTTGGATATGTGGTTCACCCAGATCCCCCAGTTCCGAGGATATATTGGTTATGGGGTTATTGCATGTTTTGGGGTTCCTGTGATATGTTTTATAAAACTGTATTTCTCTGCCTTTGATGATTATATTCGCCAGTGTGTTCAATAATCATCATCGGCAGAGGGGAGGATTTTGTGTGGGTGTGTTTCTATTGTCCCATTGTGCCATTGTGTTTTTAAATGGTGATGTCTGTCCTGTTGTCTCCACATGTGTATTGGCGATCTCCCCTTTTGTCCTGAGAGATAATTGGATTACATCTCGGTTGTCTCCGGGACAGAGAGGAGGAAACCATGATGCATTGTGGGGATGTGTTGTATCTGTCCTGTATTTGCAAAACTGTAATAAAAACCAGGCTGGGTGTGCCAGCACGTGAGTTCCTGTTTTTACCCTCAAGGTGAAGTGTCGTCTCATTCTTGGGGGAGGATTTATTGCATGCTGTCCCAGTTTGACTGCTAGGAGTGTAAACCTATTCGTATGGTTTCCTATTCAACTGTCTACAGCATTCATATGCTTGAAGAGGACTTATATGCTGCTTCGGTTCGGTGATTGTGGTGTCTGCCAGAGTGCTTGGAAACCTCAGGAAAACGCTAGGAGCATCCAGCAACGGAGGTACTCAGTCGGGGTGCCAGGTGATCCGTTACACCACCTGAGCCATCCTCACTGGCGTCCAGTGGATGTTTTTGGGGATGTATTTTGTGCTGATTGCGGCAGTATAATGTGATGGACTGTGGTATTTGGCTCTGTTGAGGTGGTATAATGTGCCACAATATGGTATTTCTGGCCCTGCCTACTTGTGCTGGCCCTGCCTTCCATCAATTTGGAACCAACTACAAAACGGGGCCACTTTTAGTATTTTTTCCAGGACCACTTTAAGTTCCCAGTCCGCCCCTGGCCGTATGTTGCAGCAGAGGAGGTTACTGTATGGTTGGCAAAAGTTGTTAAGAACAGGGCTAACCATCCTGTTCCTCCCCTCCTGGTAGGAGTGGGCTGTGTCACGTTTTGCCGACAGCATGCTCCTCAGCAGGCATCGCTACTGGCATTGAGTTGTCAGGACAACGAGGCCGAGCTTCCTGAATCAGGAAGCTTCAGCCAGTCAAAGGTGGGCAGATGTCATCAGTCATGTGACACTGGACAGCTCACATGACCAGGAAGAGCTGCTTAACAGGCATCTACACATACAAAGCTGTGGGACTCCACATGTACAAAAATATATAGAAATCTTTAATAAATATAAAAAAAATAGATTATTCTAAAGAAAAAGGCAAGATCGTTATAGATACAGAGAACATTGCAAGGGGCGTTATCCCCAATATAGTGATCCACGTCTCCAAGATATACGATGGAAATAAGTGGCACTCCTGAGCATATTATTATTAAATATAAAATCTTCAACAATCAATCAATAATCTCTAGTGTTGTACTTAAGTGCAGTCTATTATGATTTAGATTAATTGGTTTACTAGTGGACTTATTGTTTTAGATGGGTTTCACCCACCGGGCGCCACCTTTTTGTAGCTTGCCTCTTGAAATTTACAGGCAATGGATGAGTTATGCGTAAGATGGAATAGCTTTGGCTATTGGTCAGGGGGAATATCTGTCCTAAGATCAGAGTTCCATTTATCAATTTAAGGAGGGCAGAAGTCCGGATGTGGAGCCAACAACGCTCTTTAAAACTTTGAACTTTGAAAGAGAGTGACGGTATACTCCTGAGCCGACACCAACCTTTTCGAACTGTGTCAAGGATCTGTCAAAACCCGGAGACGAGGTGATCGCAGAGAGGAAGTTAAATATTTGTCTAGCCCTCCAATGCCCCAGGGCGCACGGGTTTGACATATTTTGTAATTCGGAGTATGTGAGACATCTCCATGCCGTTCTGAAGAAAGGGGGTCTGCACTTACCACTCAGACACCATTGCAGGTATGGCCCTGAAGAACAGCTGACTAGGAAGTCCAGGTGACCCAGGACTGGGAACCATGGGGAGAGTGTGGGAGATAGTGTGCACATGTCAGTATATTTGTGGAATTGGAGTAGTGTGGGGCCTATGGTGGGATGAACAGAGAGAACAGTCGGTGTCCGCACCATTGCCCTGGTTAGGAGCGCTAAAGGGGTCAGGGAGCAATGCTTTTCAATGGTAACCCATTGTTTAAAGGATGCGTGTCGACACCAGTCCATCACCCGCTGAAGCATGGTGGCGACATAATATTTTTTAAGGTCTGGGATTCCCAGTCGGAACATAGAGCAGAGAGTGGGCCAGTCTCGGGCTCTTGCCCGCCCAGATAAAGTTAAAAAGGTCAGGGAGGCAGTTTAATCAGGAGGGTCTGAAATAGGTACAGTAGGCGTGGGAGGACATTCATTTTAAAGATGACGCAACGGCCAAACCAAGTGTACATACCCTTTGCCCATTTAGTGAAGTCCTCTTTTAATCCGACCTAACGAGGGGGAACAGTTCCTGCTGTACATTTCTCTAAGGTCTTTCGGGATCCAAGTTCCCAAATATTTAACCACTCCAACAGACCATTGGAATGGGAAAGAGGTCATTAAGTTGGATTTCAGGGAGCTGGACAGCGAAATATTTAAGGCCTCTGATTTTTTTAAATTAATTTTTAGATTAGTGATCGTCTGGTAAGTGTTGAATTCAGTAATCAGATTCTGGAAAGAGGTCATAGGCCTCTTGATTGTGAACATTAGGTCATCGGTGTATGCAGCAATTTTATATTCCTGCCCCCCTACTGAAAGACCCGTGATATTAGGGTTCAATGGATGTTCGGAGTAAAGGCTCTAAGGAGAGTATGAAAATCAAGAATGATAGGGGGCAACCCTGTCTGGTCCCGTTTTGTATTTCAAACGTAGGTGATAAAACCTTCGTCGCCACAGAGAGGCAGGTATATAGGGAACAGATCCAGGCTATCATTGAGCTATCTATGCCTACATGGTGTAGGACTTCAAATATCCACTGCCAGCTCACCCTATCAAAAGCCTTTTCAGCGTCTGTGGACAACAGGCAAAAAGGTATGTGCTGAAGTTTAGCTTGGTGAATCAGGTTCAGTACTTTAGTGGTATTGTCTCGGGCCTCCCTGGATGGGGTGAAGCCCACTTGGTCAGAGTGGATCATTCTTGATAATAGGGGAGCCAGGCGCGTGGCTAAGATTTTGGCAAACAGCTTGAGGTCCACATTAAGTAATGAGATTGGGTAATAACTTGCACAGGCTGCTGGATCCTTTCCCTCTTTAAGTATAACTGTAATGTGCGCATAAGTCATGTCTCTGGGAAGGGGAGTTCCTGTCGCTACCATGTTCAGGGCCTTAATAAGTGGAGTCTGCAGTAGAAGTAAGTACTTCTTATGATAAGATGCAGGTAGTCCATCTCGGCTGGATGGTTTTTAAGGCTTCCGTAAGTACTTCTCCCGAAATGGGCCTGCCTAGATCCGAAAGTGCCTCTTGTGGGATTTTTGGGCGACCCGATTGAGATAGATATTTGCGCATAGTTAGGGTTAATGAGGGCCTAGTCGCGCTGGGGCAGGGGATGTTATACTCACCAGGAGGTGGAGTGTCACTTACCAGGCCTGTCGCTATGCTTTTGTCCATCACAAGCTCCAAATATTTTATCTGGGTCAATTAGGTTAAGGCCCTTTGGATTGGCAATTAGGGGGACATAGTTTCTTGCTTTCTGTTCCTGCAAAGATCGAGCTAGGGTCCTGCTACATTTATTGCTGTATTCAAAGAAGTGCCTTCTACCTTTGGTTGACAAGGTTTTGGTGCGTATATCAAATTTTTCTTTCGGCTTCCCGCGAGCTATCAAAAGGGCTGCCTTAGCCATCTGAGCATGAGATTGTTTGTGAACAAGCTCAAGGCGGGAGACTTCTGCAAGATGTTGAGAGATTTCCTCTGCTCTTTCTTTTTTCCGCCTGTCTCCATGCTTAATGAGAGCGCCCAGACCACACATTTATGAGGCGCCCATACTGTAAGAGGGGGAAATGTAATCCACCTGGTTTTCCTCGAAATAACTGGAGAGAACCTTGTGAATATCTTGAGAGATTACCAGATCCTGTATTAGAGACTCATTCAATCACCACGGACAGGACTTGGGTGCTGGAAGCGGGACTCTCAGAGAAGCATGGAGCATAGCGCGATCAGAGAAGGTCATAGTATCAATCGAGGAGGAAGCCAAGAGAGAAATCGCTGAGTGTCTTATCAGGAAGTAGTCTAACCTGGAGTAGACATCTCTTGCCGCAGAGTAATGGGTGTAGTCCTGAACATCCGGGTTCACCGCCCTCCACACATCTATTAGTTGATGGGAGAGTGTAAAAGGTGATACGATGGAGATAAGAATATACCAAGTGTGAAGCCCCTTCAGATACGTCTACCAGCGGGTCAAAGGCGACATTTAGATCCCCCCCGACCAAAAGAACACCTTCCGCAAAACCATCTCATTTCGATAGAATTCCCGCTAGAGCCTTGTGTTGATTGGTGTTGGAAAGGTATACATTGGCTAGGGTGTAAAATTGTCCCACCAGACGGCTTTTTGTGAATAAGTATCTACCATTATCATCCGACTGGATGTCTACCAGTTCCCAGGGGGTAGATCTGGAGATTAGCATGCTTACACCCCTAGATTTAGACACAGAGTAGCAACTATGGTAAGAGTCTGGGTATCTGGGGGATCTGAAAGAGGGTAATGCTCCCTTACGGAAATGTGTTTCCTGTATGAATGCCATTTATACCTTCTCCATTGGAGTCAGAGAATATTCAGTCCATGGGCATTAATGAATGCGAAGTTGATGGTGGGCATTCTTTCAGTCTATAATGAGAGAGAGAGAACAAAAAGAAAAAAAAGAGGGGGGTTAGGGAGGAAAACGAGAGGACGGGGAAGACGACACACGGGGGTAGAGTTTTTTGCAGAACGCTATAGGGTAGCTTTATAAGCCAAATACCCAAACCAGCTAGTCCAGAGTGGGTAGAATAACAAATACCAAAATTTGTGGAGTAAACACCACTTAGCAAATCTCGGAGAGCCCACAAATGAGCCAACCAAGAGTTGCGCAACTATGTGGGGAGAGGGAGAGCAAATTGAGTTGCCATCCCTTCCCTGGGCCGGATAGCATACAACAACATGAGCCCTCTAAAGAGGGTTATGACTCCGGTTCGGATCTAGTCTTGGAAGACAAGAGGGGAGACAAGTAGTTTCCAGCTCTCTTAGTAAGTAAAGCAATTCCCAGCTTATTTGGGATCTCTATTATAAGTGGCATCAAAACTCTGGACTAACGTGTTCAGTCACTTTCCATGGTCGCCGGGGCAGTTTCCATGCATGCCTCCTGTTCCGGGGAATGCGCTGGTGTTCAAGGGAGGGGAGGCTGGTTGAAGCATGGAAATAGTGATGTCCAGGAACCGAGCCAAGTCCTCCGTTTGGTTTGGAGAGTGCAGAGTGAAGGAGAGTCTGTTTTTGCGGATAATTAGATGAAGAAGGTGACCCCATCTGTACGTGGCTCCTGCTTCTGTGATCAATTGTAGGATAGGTTTGAGGGTGTGTCCCATTAGCAGTATTCGCCTCGACACATCTGGCAGAAATTGGATTTGGTTCCCTGCGAACATTGTAGGGCCCTGTCTCCAGGCCCATTGTAGGATTTCCTCTTTTTCCCTAAAATAGTGAACCCTGCATAAAACATCTCTAGGGGCTGAGTTGTCTAGGCGTCTTGTACCCAACACTCTATAGACTCTGTCCAGTTTTATTTCGGCATCTGGAGGTCTAGCTAGGAGAGAGTTGAAGATGCAGGTAACCGCTTTATGCAGATCAGAAACAGGCACCTCTTCTGGAATCCCACGTAGTTTGATGTTGTTGCGTCGACCTCTGTTTTCTTGGTCATCTACTTGTAGTAGTATGTGTCTGTTCAAAGCCTTCTGTGCTTCCAAATTTTCTTCAACTGTAGTAAGGCGAGATTCTAGTGCAGATGAGACCTGTATTTGTGTGGCTACTTGAGTGGAGATGTTGCACAGGTCTGTCTTGACAGCAGCAATGGCCTGAGCTTGTTTAGATTCCACCCGCGATATCATGACTTCCATATCATGTTTAGTCGGCAGGTTACCAAGGAGGGCCCATATATCTTTTAATTTTGGGCGTTTAGAACGTCTGCTGCCCACTGAAGAGGCAGAGGATGAGGATTCAGAGCAGTCTGAGTAAGCAGAGTTTTGGAAAAGTGCAGGCATAGACACAGGGTCTAGCAGGTTGTCAGGCGCAGGAGAAGGTCTGCCATTAGTGTCTGGAACAAAGTCCTTAGCCATAGGAGAAAGGGAGCACCGGTAAGTCATCTGGGTATGTGGCCTGTCTTCCAGCTGGAGTGATATGTCTACAGCTTTATCTCTGTGCAATGGCAGCATGGAATGTAATGATTTGGTGGACACTGGGGCTGGAGAGGCTGGGAAGCGCGCAGATGGAGTGTCACTAGGCCTGTCGCTATGCTTGTGTCCATCAGCGGTAATTCTCCCTGTGAATACTTCTGTTCAGTTTTTACAAAGGAAAATGAAGGAGAAGGACCTCAGTTAGGAAAGAAGACTAATGAATCTTTTGATGCATGTGTCTTCACAGAGGAAGAGGTTCTAAGTCAACCGTCTAAAATTAATACAAATAAGTCACAGGGGCCTGATGGGATACACTCAAAGCTATTAAAAGAGCTCAGCGGTGAACTAGCAAAACCATTAACAGATTTATTTAACCAATCACTGGCAACAGGAGTCGTCCCAGAAGATTGGAAATTGGCAAATGTTGTGCCCATTCACAAGAAAGGTAGTAGGGAGGAATCGGGCAACTATAGGCCAGTAAGCCTGACATCAATAGTGGGGAAATTAATGGAAACCATACTTAAGGAGAGGATTGTGGAACATCTAAAATCCTATGGATTGAAAGATGAAAAACAGCATGGGTTTACTTCAGGGAGATCATGTCAAACTAATCTTATTGATTTTTTTTGATTGGGTGACTAAAATAATAGATGGAAAAGGTGCAGTAGACATCGCTTATCTAGACTTTAGTAAGGCTTTTGATATTGTCCCACATAGAAGGCTTATCAATAAAGTGCAGTCTTTGGGCTTGGACTCCCATATTGTTGAATGGATTAGGCAGTGGCTAAGGGACAGGCAATAGAGGGTTGTAGTCAATGGAGTATATTCAGACCAAGGTCTTGTTACCAGTGGGGTACCTCAGGGATCTGTTCTGGGACCCATATTGTTTAATATCTTTATCAGCGAAATTGCAGAAGGCCTCAATGGTAAGGTGTGTCTTTTTGCTGATGACACAAAGATTTGTAACAGGGTTGATGTTACTGGAGGGATACACCAAATGGAAAAGGACTTCGGAAAACTAGAGGAATGGTCAAAAATCTGGCAACTAAAATGTAATGTTGATAAGTGCAAGATAATGCACCTGGGACGTAAAAACCCAAGAGCAGAATATAAAATCAGTGATACAGTCCTAACCTCAGTATCTGAGGAAAGGGATTTAGGGATCATTATTTCAGAAGACTTAAAGGTAGGCAGACAATGTCATAGAGCAGCAGGAAATGCTAGCAGAATGCTTGGGTGTATGGGGAGAGGCATTACCAGTAGAAAGAGGGAGGTGCTCATGCCGCTCTACAGAGCACTAGTGAGACCTCATTTGGAGTATTGTGCTCAGTACTGGAGGACCATATCTCCAGAAGATATTGATACTTTGGAGAGAGTTCAGAGAAGAGCTACTAAACTGGTACATGGATTGCAGGATAAAACTTACCAGGAAAGATTAAAGGACCTTAACATGTATAGCTTGGAAGAAAGACGAGACAGAGGGGATATGATAGAAACTTTTAAATACATAAAGGGAATCAACAAGGTAAAAGAGGAGAGAATATTTAAAAGAAGAAAAACTGCTACAAGAGGACATAGTTTTAAATTAGAGGGGCAAAGGTTTAAAAGTAATATCAGGAAGTATTACTTTACTGAGAGAGTAGTGGATGCATGGAATAGCCTTCCTGCAGAAGTGGTAGCTGCAAATACAGTGGAGGAGTTTAAGCATGCATGGGATAGGCATAAGGCCATCCTTCATATAAGATAGGGCCAGGGGCTATCCATAGTATTCAGTATATTGGGCAGACTAGATGGGTCAAATGGTTCTTATCTGCCGACACATTCTATGTTTCTATGTTTCTATGTGACATAGAGGAGAGGGGCTGTGGTGTTGTTGTGGCAGACGCTGGGAGCTGTGGAGGAGCTGAGGGTCCTCCATGAGGAGCGGAGCTCGGCAGCGCTGTTCTCGTGGCTTCCCGCCCTGCAGTCTGCGCCATCTTGGATCCTGCAGCCAGGCGCTTTGTGGTCAAGATCTGGCTGAAATAGCGTGCTATTTGAGGTTCTGGGGCCAGAAAAGAGGAGCCCCAGCACCCCCGATCGTCTGACCATCCTTTCTTAAAGCTGATAGTGTCCGGCTGACCATTAAATAGATAAGTTGGAAAGGCCCAGGGTCCGGGAGCTCAGCGCTGTGCGTCTTCACGGCTGCATGCTCAGGCCACGCCCCCCCAGTAAATCAACATTTAACTTGGCAACATTAAATTTACTCTTTTAGCAATAATCAAACCTTTACAGTTGTCCTCTGAGGTACTGTACATCTCCTTCTTGATTGACAGGACCAGATTCCTTCAAAGCAAGAGGGAGAGGGAGGGCCTGGCAAAGAAAGCAGGAGGAGCAAGGGTGCACAGCAGGGGCGTAACTATCAGGGAAGCAGCTGCTTCGGGGCCCTGAGCTTAGAAGGGGCCCGGGAGCAGTAGCAGGGGTGTCAGCAGGGCAGGGTTGCATGTACTATGATGTCAACTTCTGGCCTCACAGGCAGCAGGCGGCGTATAGTGGAGGGCCGCACTGACGATAACAGCAGCTTATGCTGCTACCTTAAAAAATCTCCCTGGAGCTTCCTTAAGAACTCCCCCCCCTCCCCAGTTTTGCTCCTCTTCACTTAGGTCATATTAGCAGGGCAGTAGTGCTCTTTGCTCTGCTGTCAGTGTGGGGACAGAGTGAGGGGGGGGGGGGGCTGCACTGCTCTCTGAGGAGGAGACACTCAGCCATGTGCTCGGGGGGTTAGAAACTCTTCTGGATCCTCCACAGCCTGACAAATCCATCTAGCCTGCCTAAAAGGCAAGTGTATGTATGTGAAAGGTGTGTGTGTGATTATCTATCTCCTATCTAATATACTGTATATACATATATATATATATATATATATATATATATAAAACAGAACCTAGTTTTCTCACCAGTGGAGGCATTTGGTGGAAATTTCAATGCATAAAATGCATATGTGAAAAGAGAAACAGGCCTAAGACTATATAATGAATGTCTGTGTATATTTATACAGTCAGCCCCATACTGAGGATGCATAGGGGAAATGCACTGCCCAGTGGATGCTATTCCTGTACTTGCTTGAAATTGGTTATGCTATTTTATTCTGTGTATTCAAGTAAGCAAGAGTTCACATCTCCATTTCATTTTCGGTTCTTTTGATCCGTCAGAAGAACAGAAAAAAGGATCCTGTAAACAAATGGATCCTGTTGCATCCGTTATGCACATTTAGCATCCGTTTGAGCCATTTCTACCTGAGATCCGTTTTTTAGACAGAAAGAAAACTCCTGTACGCAGTACTTTTTTCTGTCTGATAGAACAGAACTCAGAAATGGCTCAAACGGATGCCAAATGTGCATAACGGATGCAGCAGGATCTATTTGACACATCAGAAGAACGGAAATGTAAACTCTTCCTATTTATATTTGTTTTGAGTACTTTTTTTGCATTTTTCTTGTAGTTATGGTAACAGTCCTTTTATTGGCATTGTATAGTGTGTATAGCTGTAATATTGTGAAAGGCAGGAGCGTACCTATAGTGGAAGCAGGGTACGCAGCTACTGCGGGGCCCGAACTCAAAAGGGGCCCACCTGAGGACTAAATTGTAAAAGGGCCCCCACAATAGTATTATATACAGTGACATGATATGCAGTATATGTGTGGGAAACGGACGAAGTCGCAGCCGAGCCTGGTCTGAGTGAGTGATTTTGACTAGCTGCAGGACTGGGGCTTGCATAGGGCGAGAGGGGGGGGGGGGGGGGTTTGAAGAAGTTGCCCATGAGGGGGGGGGGGCCCATTCAATAATTTGGTGTGGGGCCCAGTCAGTTCTAGTTACGCCACTGGTGCACAGAGTGGCTTGGTCCATCCTCAGTGCGCTCAACGGCTCATTTGCATATGGATTCAAAGTCCCTTTTCTCCAGAATACAATGGATGAAGTGAAAGGTATTACATTAAACTGAGCTAACCCTACAATGCATCTAAAATTTATAAAAGCAACTTTACAAAATCTTTATATCGTTTTGTGTCTAGCTTGTATGCAAATCTAAGCATTTTCAAAGTTCAAAAATTTGTGTAGCCTGATCTGATTTCTTAAGACCCCTTTACACTGCTCAATTGAGCCGCAGGAAGGAAGGAACATGTCTTTCAGACAATCGCCTGCTCGTCATTGAAGTAGACTGCCACATTTACATGAAGTGATCTCCTCCACAGTATGGGAAGGAGCAATCACTAAGGCAATCGCTCATCCAGCAGCAGAGTGCTGTTTAGATGGCATGATCTGCTGGCGGTAAACCCAAGGATGCTACTACCCGTTCAATGGGTAATCGGTGGAACCTTTTGACTGACAGATTATTGTAAACGAGCATTCGTACAAACAGTGATAATCTGCCTATCGGGCGGTGTAAAGCACCCTTTAGTGTCCTTTTACACGTAAAGAGATGAAAGTTTGTATAAACGCTCAATCACAATAATCTGCCTGTGTGACCGGTTCCGGCAATCACCCAATAAACGGCCAAACGCTCATTCATCGGGTGATCGTGTAGTTCTGCCGACACCAAAAATCATCTTTCCCTGTGCAGCAGATTATGCTTCTCTATGGGGACAAGCGGTGGCTCTAGCTATGTCTCGTCCCCATACAGCTGAGGTGATTGCTGTATGTAAATGCATCCCAGTGACTGTTACCTGGAGCGTCTGCTTTGTTCCCGATAATCTGCCAGATCATCTCTACATGTAAAAGCACCCTTACTCTACAGCTCTTCAAGGAAAATATTCAAGAAAACTCTTTTAGACTTTTTTTTTCTAAACACATTAAATGAATTTAAAGGGGTATTCTCAACACGCCGTTTCATACTTACCTGCTCCCGGCGCGCTGTCCACTTCCTGGTTTCGGCACTCGGCAGGGGGCGGGCTCCATCTTGATTGAAGTCTTCTCCCGGCCGGACAAAACGCGCACGCCGAGGCCGCGCATGCGCCATGGTGACCTCTTCCTGGCAATTATACTATACTGGCCAGGCAGAAATTACCATAGCGCATGCGCGGCCTCGGCGTGCGCTTTCGGGACTGCGCGCGGCCGGCCGGGAGAAGAGAAGAAGTCGTCTACGCAAGCACGGCCACCGCAATTCCTGAGAAGAGCGGTGGCCGTAACCAGGGGAGACGGAAGACAACAGTCAGGTAAGTATATGTTTATTTTCTTCTAAGGTGTGGGAATTTGTTAATTAAATATATTTAGAAAAATGATCACTGTTAAATCATTATCAGATTTAACAGTGATCATTAAGATGAGAATACCCCTTTAAGAGATATAAGCAATTTTAGCATGTCTTGCACTGTGCAGAGAATATAATTTTAAGGCTATGGCTACACTGCAACTTTTTGTAGCGTTACTGATTGATTTTAACAATCGAAGGACAGCTGCAGTCCAAAGGAATACATTAGGTTGTATGCAGTCTTGTATGCACTACGAACAGTCACAAAGGGTCGCATGTCCACCTGGGGTGTAAACTGGACTGGCAGTGGCTAAATCTGTGGAAAAATCTGCATGAGTTACATATAGATTTGTTATGGATGTCATCCGATTGCAGAGGGTGAAATGTAGCGTGCCGCTCCCCAGGGCCGATCATGTCTCAGGTTATAGGAATTCCAAGTGGTGATGCAGCCTTATTAGTTTTGTGTGTGTCACAGTGCTCCTACCTGGATACCGTCGCTCCCCGGGGTTAGGCTTCGCAGCAATAAAGGGGAGAGTGATAGTTGGTGGAGTAAGAGTCCAAACCTGATAAAAGTTTAACAGCTTTACTTGAATAAACTTGCATCCAGACAATATTTGGTCCTTCTTTCGGCTCCGGCAGGTTTTGGGGTAAGCCAGCAGGCAAACTTGGATACCTTGCTTGATCTTCCTCTGCTGTGCTAAAATCTGACTTCGCTCTGGTAGCTGGACTTTATGACAGTTCTGGTACCTTTCAGTGGGATGCCTTTTGGCTGTTGACCCCTTAGAAATAATCAGTCCATGAACTGCAAGGAGTCAGGGTGCTTTGCAAGCTGTTTACCCTGGAAGACTCACTGTGCCATGTCTGGTCCCTTTGGACTCTAAAACTTAACTCCTGACTGATTATAGTTTCTTGCAACCCCTCCCTTGGTAGGTAGCAAGACTAGCCCACTTTTGCCCAAAAGGGGGAGAGAATCGAATGGTAGTTCCATCCTATCTAAAGGTTTCTCTCTGCCAGATACACTGCCACCGGTGGTCAACTAGGCACATTACATGTAATACAATACATAACAGTTACATAGCAATGTTACTAAAGGCATAATATCGTAATATCGGAGGACCTGGAATCAAGTACACAGATGACATCATTCGTTAGCCATAAGAGACAGTAGCAGGGTGTAGGAATGGTAGTGCCCGCTCTGGGGTACTACATAAATCCTATGGTGGAAATCTGCAGAATAGATTGACAGGCTGCTTCTGCCGATATCCCACCTGCAAGTCTGCAGCATATATGCCCCGTGTGAACATATCCTAAAGGATTTGTACTTAAAAGTCATCGTAGGTAGACTGTTGTGTTTCTGGCTGCACAATATCTTTTCCTTCTTCATGGTCTGCATATATAGTACGGTAGACATTCTTTTGCTTAGAACCAATTTACTCCGCAGCTCCTTGTAACATCATTCAAGCGTATTTCACCTCATGTTGCATTTCGTTAAGGTGAAGTGCAAGAACAGGGTAAGGCTAACCTAATTCTGGGTCACGAGAGACAGATTAAGATGCTGAAATAGATTACCCAAACCCAGCCTGTAAATATTGTCGCTCAGTGTCAGGATAAATAATGCTCACGGGCGACATTCCGGTGTGGGCTGCCTATTTATTTTACTCGGAGTACAGATTACATTTCTTGGAGATGGCGACATCTAATTGACATTGATAGGGCATAGTGCACTGGTCTGGAAACTGTAGAAAGGTGCACTTGACTGACAGCAAGACAAAAGCCCTTGTGGTTTTCTCCTTTACTACTGCAAATTTCCATTCTGTTGGTATTACTGACGCTAATGAGGTTCATGCATTAAGGAGGGAGAAAAACTCCTTTTCTTAATATACTTTAATTAAATATATAGTGGATTAACCTTGTGTTTATGCAATCTATAAAAGACCCTTCACAGCCCAGATATTGGTCCTCGGGAGAGCATTTTGGCATATGTTTGCAGTGTAGCTTTCAGAACTGAGAGAGTATCTTCTGACTATGAAGGTGCCAGGAACTAGAAATATTAACCTTTAAATAGGTAAACTGGTTATGAAAACTCATTTCTTTTTTTTTAATTTGCACATTATAGCACAGAATCAGAGTTTTGTCGTATAAAAAAGCCCCCTATCCTCAGATCTAAGTATATGAGAGGCATATAGCAGAAAGGCAGTCCAAGGAACCTTAATGCACAACCGCATTATACATCTTCAGTTTAGTTAATAAATTGCTTCACCTCTTAAAAATCATAGTAAGAATCATCTTTATTTGTATAGTGACAACATATTCTGCAACCCTTTCCAATCATAGGGTGCTGTACATGTACAAGCAAAATCAGACAATACATCCAAGCAACCTAATTAACCATTGAGACAACAAGAGTGAGGGTCCCGCTTGAAATAGCTTACAATCTATGAAGAAACAGGGGTGACACGAAAGGTAAAAAGAACTTTTTGTTTTGCTCAATGGTGCAGCCTTCTTAACTAAATAGGGGGGAGCATATACAGTTGCATGAGCCAGCCAAGAGCCAGTATAGAGTTGTAGGAAGGGGCCCGGGTTCTAAGAAACAATGTTGACTTGGGTGAATGGAGAAGCTAGATTAGTGAATGCCACCCTAAAAAGATGTGTTTTAGGGAGCACCTAAAACTGTGGATATTGAGAATTACCCGATTGGTAGGTCATTCCAGAGAACTGGTGCAGCTCAAGAGAGGTCATGAAGAAGGCAGTGAGAGGTTCGGATTATGGTGGGTGTTAGTTGCAAATCATCAGCAGAGCGGAGAGCACAAGTAAGGTGGTGGACAGAGATGAGGAAGGAGATATAGGGGATGTAGCACTGTGGAGAGCTTTGTGGGTGACAGGGGTGAATCCTATATTATATGTGCAACCAGTGCAAATCACTAGGAGATTTAAGTCAGGAGATTTAAGTATTATGGTTCCTCAAGATACATTAGAAACAGTCTGGCCAGCTGTAAGATGAATACCACATCCTGATGAGGACATTGTGGAAATTATAACTGAGTACAGTGACCTATGCAAAAGCTGCACCACATAGTCTGACATTGGGGTCCGCCCCATGGTTACATCATGTAAAGTGTTGCACCCCTATATATGGATGCTTGTGCTAAAGTCAGCTTAAAGAAGTGCAGTGTGAGGAAAATTGCTTTGAAGAGACACCTTGGCCTATTGATTAATTTTGCAGTCGTGTATCTGTAAGGCCTCTTTCACACGAGCGTGGCGTGTGAGGGCCCGATAAGATGCGGGTGCGTTGCGGTAAAATGCACGATTTTTCCACGCGAGTGCAAACTGTTTTAATGCGTTTTGCACGCGCGTGAGAAAAATCGCCATGTTTGGTAGCCAGACCCAAACCCGGACTTCATCACAGTGTTCTGTAGATTTTATTATTTTCCCTTATAACATGGTTATAAGGGAAAATAATAGCATTCTTAATACAGAATGCAAAGTAAATTAGGGATGGAGGGGTTAAAAAAAAAAAAGTTAACTTACCTGCTCCATAGCTGCCGGTCTCTGTGCTATCTTCAGGACCTGGCAAAAGACCTGTGGTGACGTCACTATGGTCCAATCACATGGTTCATCACCATGGTGAGGGACCATGTGATTGGATCATGTGATGTGACGTCACCACAGGTCCTTAGCCGGCAGCTCAACATTACAGAAGAAGACAGAGATCCGCAACTACGCTATCAAGTGGACTCTGTGAGTTAATTTTTTTTTATTTTTAACCCCTCCATCACTATTTTACTTTGCATTCTGTATTCAGAATGCTATTATTTTCTCTTATAACCATGTTATAAGGGAAAATAATAATGATCGGGTCCCCAGCCCGATCGTCACCTAGCAACCATGCGTGAAAATCGCACCGCATCCGCACTTGCTTGCGGATGCTTGCAATTTTCACGCGGCCCCATTCACTTCTATGGGGCCTGCGTTGCGTGAAAAACGCTGAATATATAGCATTCTGGGATTTTCACGCAACGCACAAGTGATGCGTGAAAATCACAGCTCATGTGCACAGCCCCATAGAAATGAATGGGTCCGGATTCAGTGCGGGTGCAATGCGTTCACTTCGCGCATTGCACCCGCGCGGAATACTCGCCCATGTGAAAGGGGCCTAAGAGCTGTGGAAATTGCATTGTGTAACATCTGCCAGTCCATGCATGCTGAGAACTGCTATTGATGTGTTTGAACTTCAGTAAAAAAAACTGTTTCACTGTGAAACTGCCTCATCAATGCCTCCAACTGTAGGGGACCCTGCCTTGCACCTCACAATTCCTCAGCATTAAGGGTACTCCAAACCACTATCAGGCAGGAGAACCTCAAGATCAGGGTATGCCCTGAAGGGAAGAAAGGTGCATCCGTCTCATCACTGCAAGGCCCAGGGAGCATCAGAGTGAGTAATAACTACCATAATTACCACCATTCTTGCTACTATCATTCCTATCCTCTCTTCTGCCCTCCTCTCCTGGGCTCGCTGCACAAGCAGTAATGTAAGAAGAAGGCCTGGTGACGTTTTCTAATGTAATTGGGTCAAATGTGGAGAATGAACAAGAGGAATTGCGGGAGGGAAGGAAACTAATGCTTCTTGGAGACTGGGAGATAATTTTGTGCTGGATATTGTCTATTTTATCTTTGAAATAAATTGGCAGATCAACAGCACAGACGTCTGTAATAAGCGCCTGGACTTTATGTTGCTGTCTTTCCCCTACAAACTGCCATGTGAGTGATTTCCTCCATATCTACAGCCTATGCAATCTGCCCTCCTTGGATCCCCCTCCTTCACAGGCATCTGCTGTGGACAGTCTCCTGTTGCTATCACTAACAATAAATTTACCATGCACATTGCATCTAGATCTTTGTCTACTGGACCCACAAATTTAGTCATGTTTGACCGACAAGTGTTTGATAATTGTCCCAAGAGATAGGTCAGGTTGAGAGAAGGGAGGGGGAGAGCAGAGAGAGCTTTAGATGAAGGACTTATGAACACTCTGCGGATACAAAATGGTTGGACAATTTTAATAAAGACTAGTTAGAAAGATTAGAAATTTAGCTTTTAGGAAGCAATTTAACATTTAAAGAAAATGTAGTCCAAAGGTGTCCATAGCATTTAATGTGTAATCTGTGAAGCTCCAACCCACAAGACCTTTATGACCAGTAGAAGAAAGGAAACCTGGTCTCTTCATTTTTATCCAGGTACAATGTCTCACATCACCCAGGAGGATCGCAGGTGCCAAATCTCCTCTGATCATACATTAGTGTCCTGTCTCAAATACAAGAATGTAAAACCTTAAAATTCAATCTAACAGTATAAGGCTTTTGAGAAGCAGGGCATCCGAGCCTATTCTTTATATTGTTCTCAGCAGAAAACGTAAGGTCACAGCCGCACTTAGTGACCTATAATCTAACAAGTCTAATAAGCTGCAGACTCTTCTGAAGAAAATAGCTCCCGAGAATCCTGCAGAATGTGAGCAAAGCAAATATATTATTTTAAAGCTTGCTCTTCAGACATTTCCCAGATGACTGGTTAACGAAGAGCAATAGAGGCTATTGGTGACATAAGTATAAGCTTGTCTAGTTCTGTATAAAATATATTGTCTTGCTGCTTGGGTTCCTGGAAAAAAGAATAAATTAAGTAAAAATGTTCTAAGGTCCTAAATATTAATGTTCATAATCTCTTGTTATTTTAAGTGGTTGTCCCATTAAAAATATTGTACATTTTTCAAAGTCGCACCTGGAGTTGAGTACTTTTGTTTTTGCATGTAATTAAAAATTTAGTATAGCCATCGAGTTATTCAATAAATTGTATATGTATAGCGCCACCTGCTGTTTATTCTTTTCCTTATTCCTCTGTCCACTCTAACATCACTGAGGTAGGTGGTCTTTCACATCAGAAAGAGAAGAAGGAGTTCAGTGCCACTCTTCGGGTCCCGTGGCAGTTGTGTCGATCTGCCTCCATTGAAGGTATGCCACTGAATATAATGCTTACAGTTTAAGAGAATGGGGCACATTTATAGATATTTCGCAGTTTTAGTTTTAATGGCAGGAATTGGCCAATATGTATGTATGACTGGTCTTTACCATGTAGACATGGCGTTGAAAATTGCATATTAAAGGGAGTCTTCACGCCGATTGACCCTATTAACCTATTAACACACTGATGTCCACGGCATCCCCCCTATTAAAACTGTTCTTACCGTTAGTTCCCTGCTAGCATCATTCGTCCAAAAAACACTTTTATTCAGTATGCAAATGAGGCTGTGAAGGTGCCCAGGGGCGGCCTTACAACGACCGGTGCCCAGGCCCCTGGGTCATTTTCATACCAATTCACTCCCCCTCCTCCGCGTCTGGCCGCCCATCCGCCGCGTCTGCCCACCCATGGTCTCGTCTCTATCTTTCCTCCTACTGTCCGTAATCCCGCGGTCATCGGGCAATGCGCGGGATTACGGACAGTAGGAGGAAAGATAGAGAACAGACCATGGGCGGGCAGACGCGGCGGATGGGCGGGCAGACGCGGAGGAGGGGGAGTGAATTGGTCTGAAAATGACCCAGGGGCCTGGGCACCGGCCGTTGTAAGGCCGCCCCTGGGCACCTTCACAGCCTCATTTGCATACTGAATAAAAGTGTTTTTGGACGAATGATGCTAGCAGGGAACTAACGGTAAGAACAGTTTTAATAGGGAGGATGCCGTGGACATCAGTGTGTTAATAGGTTAATAGGGTCAATCGGCGTGAAAGACTCCCTTTAAGGCCCCTTTCACACGAGCCAGTATTCTGCGCAGGTGCAATGCGTGATGCGAACGCATTGCGCCCGCACAGAATCCGGACACATTCATTTAAATGGGTCTGTGTACATGAGCGGTGGTTTTCACGTATCACTTTTGCGTTGCGTGAAAATCGCAGCATGTTCTATATTCTGCGATTTTCACGCAACGCCGGCCCCATAGAAGTGAACGGGGCTGCGTGAAAATCGCATCGCATCCGCAAGCAATGAGATTTTCACAGATGGTTGCTAAAAGATGTTGATTGTAAACATTCAGTTTTTTATCACGCGTGTGCAAAACGCTGTAAATCGCATTGCACCCGCGCGATAAAAACTGAACAACTGAACGCGATCGCAATGGCTTTGATTGCGAAATCTGCCAGTTTTCACTGAACGCATCCGCAAAGCATCCGGACCTAATCCAGACACGCTCGTCTGCAAGGGGTCTAATAGTTTGTCTTTAACCCCTTCTACCCTGGGCCAGTTTTCACCTTCCTGACCAGGCCATTGTTTTGCAAATATTTCAGATTTCACTGGGATAATTTTAAGTTGCCATGTCACATTTGAAGATGCACCCCTACAGTAGAAACTCCCAAAACAGGACCCTATTTTGCAAACTACGGGATAAGGTGACAGTTTTGTTGGTATTATTTTAGGGTACAAATGATTTTTGGTTGCTCAATATTACACTTTTTGTGAGGCAAGGTAACCCAAAAAAATGGCTATTCTGGTACCATTTATTATTTTTTGATTTTTCTATGGTGCTCACTTCACAGGATAGATCATGTGTTATTTTTAAAAAGCAGGTTGTTACAAAAAAATCATGTTTTTGTGTTTCTATTTTCTGAAAGCCATATTTTTTTATTTTTCTGCCGATTTTATTGTGTAGGAGCTTGTTTTTTGCAGGAAGAGTTCGTGTTTTTATTGGCACCATTTTTGGGTAAATATGATTTTTTGATCGTTCAATATTACACTTTTTTGAGGCAAGGTGACCAAAAAATATCTGTTTTGGCATAGTTTTATTTTATATTTTTTTACAGCATTCACCTGCGGGGGTTAGATCATGTGATGTTTTTATAGAGCTGGTCTTAACTGACGTGGAGATAGCTAATATGTCTATTTTTAAGTTTATTTACTTCAGTTTTACACAATAAAAAACATTGTTGACAAAAGAGATCATGTTTTTGTGTCTCGATTTTTTGAAAGCCAGATTTTTTTTATTTTTCTGCCGATCGTCTTGTGTAGGGGTTCGTTTTCTGTGGGAAGAGTTGACGTTCTTATTGGTACCATTTTTGTTTTAAGAAAAAAAAAAAAAAAAAAAAAAAAAAAAAAAAACCTCACCTCATTCATTTGCTCACGCAGCGCTGAACACTCACTGCTCACTGGAAGCAGCAGGACCTGCGAGACGTCATCATGCTGGAGTGCAGGTCCTGCCCTGAGCTTTCAGTGAGCAGCGGGTGTTCACATCGGCGCCATCATATGGATGAGGTGAGGTTTTTTTTGCACAGAGAAGAGAAGGGGGCACACATTGTGAAAAAGCATCATATTTAAATCAAAAGTTATCTATATATATCTATATATATATATATATATATATATATATATATATATATATATCTGTATTTTACATTTTGGTGGTATTACTTCTATTTTCATGCAGTTATCCATATAAAAAAGGCAATAATGAAATATTTCAGTATAGAAAAATGGAATCCATTCACTTTATAATTTTTTATCAAGATCATGGACAATTGGTTATACAGGATATAATACAAAATTATAAGATTATTTGGGGTAATTTATTAAGTCTGGCGCGCCGGTCTTAATACCCCTTGCACTAGACACATCCACCACCGGCTTAGATCTACGGCAGCTCCCTTCCAGGCTTAGATTTAGATAATTTTCTACGCCATAGAAAATGATAAATGAGACGGGCCGGCCTGCCCCCTTCCCTGCCCACACCATGCCCGTTTTTAGACCTGGCATGAGAGCGGAAAAGTCTCAGATTCGCCCGCAAATCCCCTTGTGCGACCGAATCTGCGACAGATATACGCCAAAAATTGGCATATATCTAATAATCAATGACCCCCATTGTGTCCAATCACTTAGGGTCTGTTGGGGACAGTTCACATCGGTCATAAACAGAAACCACTGTGCCAGATCCATCACTTGACCTATTATGGGGTCTGTAGGGTTTACTCCTGATGTGGAAAAATATTCTTCTTGTCAAAGATGCTGAAATATCCGCCAGAGGATCCTGGAGCATCAGTGCAAATGTGAACCGAGCCTTACAGTTGTTTTGCAGAGACCTGTCATATAATATGTACACAGTAATTATTCTGTATAATTAGTTGTTGAAGTTGCTTCATTGAGTCCCTTTTACACTTTGAGAATGGGTTTAATCCACTCGATGAAAGCTGATACAAAAGAAGCCCGCGTGTTTCTGTGTTTTGACAGTGTATCAAAGGAAATGGCATCCCGAGATTTGTACAACTGGGGATTATTTGATGTGAAGAATAAAGCCCTGTTTTCTCACTTGCTGTGTTACTGCGGCGGCAGAAGCGATAGTCGCCAAATTTACTGTGGCAAATCAATCAATGTGGAGATTTGGCAGGAATAGATTTTGCTCGAGTTTGATATGTGACAAGTGTCTTTGTCGCGCCTCCCTGTAAATCAGTTCATTAAAATGACTTTTATCTAAAGGCTGATGATTATGGTAATGCAGCTAAAAGTTACTGATGAAAGCTGGAAAACACACAGAGCAAAGGCGGACAAATACACCTTGATTAAAGATCTGCAGGCAGGTACTAGGGAAGGAGCAGGCAGTAAGTACAGTGACCCCCTAATGTATGTATAAAGTATGTGCACATTACAAGCCAAGGGCTGGCTAGTAACTGAAAGTGGCCCTGGAAAATACTAAAAGTGGCTCCATGTTATAGGCAGGTTCAACACAAGTCATTGGAGCCAACATACTGCCCTAGAAGTACTAAATACTACAGTGCACCACATAATACTGACCCAGAAGGACAAAATCTGAAATTTAAAGGAGAATACAGAACAACATACCTATTATAACCAGTGATGTGTCCTCTGATGTAGACGTTCTCTTTCCTCATCTTCTCCATTCAGCCCAGATTGCCATGACAACTTCTTTCAACCGCACATAGTCTCCTCAGAGTTTCCCACACAGTCATCTTAAGTTCCTCATGTTTCCATCATCCTCCCACCTTCTCAAAACAAAGTCTCCATCCCGATGACCCAACTCTGTAATCCTATTGCCACTCCTATACTGTGCCCCCAAATGCTTCCAAATACTGTACTGCAGATAAAATAGTGTCCCAGTAGTAGTAATGCCTTTATAGTAACCCTTGTATTAATAATGCCCCCTTTTGTGCCTCCAGCCATAATAATGCCCTCTATTTTGCTCCCAGAAATAATTCTTCTATGACTCCAGTAATAATAATGCCTCCATAATATCCCGTTATTAATAATGCCACCTGTAGTACCCCCCAGTATTAATCATGTCCCCCTATAGTGCTTCCAGCAATAATAATGCCCCCAGTCATAATAATGTCTTCATAGTACCCCCATTGTTAATAATGTAACCTGTAGTACCCCCCTCCGGTATTAATAATGCCCCTTATTGTGCCCCCAGTTATAATAATGCCCCCAGTTCTCATCCCTGTTGTGCACTTCTTCAATTGAATGTTTTTAATATGTCTTCATAATGAAGGATTATGATTCATCCGAAGTGCTGGCCTGTGAAACAAGATTTTTCATCCATCCAGTGACCCAAAACACACAACATAAAAGTCAACTAAAGATTGGCTGGAAAATAAAAGGATACATGGCTGCACGAAGTTCTCCTGAGTGGGAGCCACTCTTTCTACTGATTGTTTGCTTTGCATAATAAAAGGACATTTTAGATTTATGAGGTCCACATTCCCTAATAGGCCACATGGAAGGGATTAAAGGGACTGTTAAAGGGAGTCTGTCATCTTCAAAATTGGTTTCAAATTAACCATACCGCCATGTTTCCTCGAAACATAACCATTTCTTTCTTGTGAAAATCCACTCCTACCGGAGCTTCATTGTATTTGTAAGGTAATAAAGATCATAGTTCAAAAGTTACTGCCAGTTAAGGAATACTCTTTAGATATTATACTGCTGTGAGCGGCGGGGCCGGTGTATTGGGAGACACTGTTATGGGGGAGATCTGTGGATGACACATATAGCATAGGATGCTATATAGTGTCATCCATATATCCCCCCATAGCAGCACCATCCACAGATGGATCATGTGATGGACCATGTGATGAGCGCAGTGATGTCACCACAGGTCCTTTTCCTCCTGCACAGCAAAGAAGAAGAAAGAAGAGATGCCGGCTGCGCGAACAAGTGGATGAGGTAAGTTAAATTATTATAATTTTTTTTTTTTAACCCCTCCAGCCCTATTGTACAATGCATTCTGTATTAAGAATGCTATTATTTTCCATTATAACCATGCTATATGGGAAAATAATTACATCTACACAACCTTGAACCCAAACCTGAACTTCTGTGAAGAAGTTCGGGTCTGGGTACCACATTACATTTTTTATCACGCGTGTGCAAAGCGCATTGCACCTGCGTATAAAAAACTGAACAACGGAACGCAATCGCGCCTACTCGCGCAGGTTTTCCGCAATGCACCTGGGATGCATCCTGAGCAAATCCGTCACGCTATTATGCTATTAGATATCCAATATTTTGCCCTTTTAGACAACAAGCAGACGTGTGTGTATGGTATGGGCATGTTCTCCAGCAGGGTGATCAGCAGGGAAGCAGTAGGGGTGAGAGATCTATTTAAAGACTGTCGGAGCTGGTTATCTATGCGCCCGGTGAGAAGCGGCTCTGTCCAGAACGTTGCTTTTCTCCATGCTGCTGCTCTTTGCCTTTCTATAATAACTGCTTTCTGAAATGTATTTTTGGTGGCTTAGAAGTTTGGGAAAAGTGGATATCTGCACTCCTCTCTTTGTGCCGAAGTTTTATTGGAAATCTTTAGAAAAATTCAAAGGGTTCTTAAGAATTTTGATATTGACGACATGTCCTTAGTATACCCTATCAATATCAAAATGGTGGGGATCCGACACCCCACACCCCCAATGATCATTTGCTTAATTGTAACTGCAGCATCGGAACTGAGGTGGTTACTGCAGTATTCAATGGAAGCAGCGCTGCAGTTACCGGCTCTGTCCACTACACAATGGGTGGTGCTGTGTAGCTCAGGCATCGGAGCTGCAATGAAACAACTGATCGGTGCAAACATTTTTAAATCAGGCCATGCCCCTTGTACACACCCATTTCCCCGCCCACTGACACCAATTCCCACCTTGCCTTCCATGGGTTTCTGTTCCCTGCCTCCACACCGTATCTTCCAGACTAGCATTGACAAGTACTACTTGTCCATGCTAAATCTTACAGTGTGTCCTAATTATAAGTAAATGGGACATCATGGGAGTAGAGTGGTGCTGGCTGAGAATCACTATTTAGGTAATGAAAAAAGCTCAGTCACTGTGACATGGCTGAGCCTGAAGAAACAACTGGACAGGAAAAAGTTTAAAAAAATAATTTAAAAAGCTTACTAGTTTGAAGACAGGCCAGCAGCAAGCAGGACAGGGACCAACTCTGCAGTGATGGGAGGAAGGCAGGAGGATCCACACTCTCTTTTTCTCACCGTCTGGTGATCACAGAAGTACTTGGGGCAATGATCGTGTTATTTTCCTGGTACCCGGCACCTCCTTCTGCAAGGCTCCGGAGCGCACTCTCTTCCCTGACTGTGTGAGGAGGCCAAGGACTCAGCATCGCACAGTGAGAAGCAGGACACTGCCCGTATGGCCCAGTTTATCATAAGCCGGGACATGCAAGCAGCCGCCCGGGACGGCGGTGGAAAACCGGAACTGTCCCTCTGGATCCAGGACGGTTGGGACCTATCTGATCTGATATTGATAACCTATCTTGAAGATCAAAATCCTAGACAACCTCTTTAAGAACCTGGACAATTTTGGTCTTCAGACCCTGAAGAATTTTTTTTGTTTTTGACTTCACACATTCTAACTATCTTAACTTTTTGGGGTCAGTTATTATACTGAAATACGCCTAAATTAGGCGTATTTCAGGCACAGATAGCTGCGTAACGGTTAGTTAGTTGTGCCGCTATCTGCAACTTTTCCACACTCACGCCAGGTCTAAAACTGTGTGCGTGGCATGGGTGGGGAAGGGGATATATCAGGTGTATAAAATGGTCTAAATGTAGGACTTACATATCTTACATTTAGACCAGCGGTAAATGCGCCAAAGTTATAGAGAAGCCGGCGCCTCTTCATAACTCTGGCGGATCTTCCTCAGGCTTTATTAAAACCAGTGTCTAAAACATCGGTCTTAACAAATGTTCCCCATAGTTTTTATATATATTCATTTTACACTGTACTTTTTATCATTTCATTTGTTGGTCATTTTAACCTGCTTTATAAATTTCAATTTTATGGATTGCTATAGTTATGTTTTTTTTACCTATTTTTACCATAGTAACATTGTTTCTAAGGCTGAAAAAAGACATCTGTCCATCCAGTTCAGCCTGTTATCCTGCAAGTTGATCCAGAGGAAGGCAAAAAAAAACAAAAAAACATGTGAGGTAGAAGCCAATTTACCTCACTTTAGGGGAAAAAATTCCTTCCCGACTCCAATCAGAATAACTCCCTCAATCAACAACCCATCTCTAGTAACTATAACCAGTAATATTATTACACTCCAGAAATACATCCAGGCTCCTCTTGAACTCTTTTAGTGAATTCCCCATCACCACCTCCTCAGGCAGAGAGTTTCATAGTCTCACTGCTCTTACTGTAAAGAATCATCTTTCCTCCAGACGCAGAGTATGTCCCCTCATCACAGTCCTGGGGATAAATACTGTAGATGATGGCAGAGAGCTCTCTGTACTGACCCCTAATATATATATACATGGTTATTCGATCTCCCCTCAGTCGTCTTGAATAACCCTAATTTTCATACTCTTTTAGGGTACTGTAGTCCACCCATTCCAGTTATTACTTTAGCTGCCCTCCTCTGAACCCTCTCCAGCTCTGCTATCTCTGTCTTGTTCACAGGAGCCCAGAACTGTACACAGTACTCCATGTGTGGTCTGACTAGTGATTTGTAAAGTGGTAGGACTATGTTCTCATCAGGGCATCTATGCCCCTTCTGATGCAACCCATTATCTTATTGGCCTTGGCAGCAGCTGCCTGACACTGGTTTCTACAGCTTAGTTTACGGTTCACCAAAATTCCTAGTCCTTTTCCATGTCAGTGTTACCCAGTGTTTTACTATTTAGTATGTACTGGTGACTTGCATTATTCCTTCCCATGTGCATAACCTTGCATTTGTCAGTGTTAAACCTCATCTGCCACTTCTCTGCCCAAGCATCCAATCTTTGAGATGGGGAAACAGCTCTCCGTGTCTGAACACTGTTTGTGTAACTAAATTTAATGTTCTGGACTGACATTTTGCTGTTTGGCCACAAGATGCCGCTGTTTCCTAACACAGCTACAGACTGCACATATATCTCCATATTCATGAGAGAGGTGGGGTTTACACAGAGTCTGGAGAGAGAAGAAGGAGAGAGCAGCCATGGTAGAGGGAGGTGAAACTAAGGAACTGTGTGAGCAGAGAATCTGATGGCATCCAGGTATGAGAGCATCCCTCAGTGACCAGAGCTGCAGCTAAGTGTAGCTGACGTGTGCAAGACCCTGATTCTGTCCAGAGGAAGGAGGGTTGCTTCCAGGAATGCTGATGAGAGCAGAGGAACAAATCAGCATACAGTGCGGTACCGCATGCTTGTTGGAGAGACAATTGTTCTGTTCAGAGTCACCAGTGGATGCAAAGCAGAACCGGGTTAATAGGATCGTGCACACACCTCATCACAGTGTTGGCGCCTAGAGACTGAGACAAGGCCTGTAGTTAGTTAGTTAGTTAGGGTTTCTGCTTGTGTCAGGCCACAAGTGTTCATTTCAAGGACTCCATAACTTAAAGTGACATTTCATATTGGAGAGTTGATAAAATTCTCACAAACTCAAGCCAGGCTGGACTTTTCTTGCTCAGGCAGAATACTCAGGCACATGCTACAGGACCAGTTATGGGAGGGAGAATACTGTAGAACTTGGTAAGATTGTAAGCTGTTGTGCTGCACCGCAGGATAGCCAGTACCACACACCCATATAGTGGTTCTTGTTTTTAGGGTAATAACAGGTAAGGTGTGGCAGTTCAGTTGCCCACCAGTAGGTAAATTACAGCATTTCCCCCCTGATCCATCGGAGGACGCCGTCTCAGCCTTCGGGCTGGGTGTATGTACATTTATTTTATGTTCTCAGCATTTGTGGTTGTGTTTATTCCCACATTTAAGTAACATTCTGTTTTGGCAAAAGCTGGTGTTTGGGTTGCTTTCCTTGTTCGTGACTTCACTGTATCCTGGGGACCCCTGATACAAATCTATCCAGATCCATCTGCAACAGTATACTGTCCTCTTCCATGTTAATTACTTTACACAGTTTAGTGTTATCTGCAAAGAAATTATACTTTACTGTGCAAGCCTTCTACAAGATCATTAATAAATATATTGAAGAGAATAGGGCCCAATACTGACTCCTGTGGTACCCCACTAGTGACAGTGACCCAATCTGAGTGTGTACCATTAATAACCACCCTCTGTTTTCTATCACTGAGCCGGTTACTTACCAGCATACAGACATTTTCCCCTAGTCCAAGCATTCTCATTTTATATACTAACCTTTTATGTGGTACAGTGTCAAATGCTTTGGAGAAGTCCAGATATACGACATCCATTGATTCGCCGCTGTCTAGTCTAGAACTCACCTCCTCATAGAAACTGATTAAATTAGTTTGACATGACCGATCCCTCATAAAGCCATGCTGATATGGTGTTATTTGACTATTTTCATTGAGGTACTCCAAGATAGCATCTCTTAGAAAACCTTCAAACAGTTTACCCACAACAGAATGTTAAACTTACCGGCCTATAGTTTCCGGGCTCTGTTTTTGGACCCTTTTTTAATATTGGCACCACATTTGCTATGCACCAATCCTGTGGAACACTCCTTGTCATTATAGAGTCCTTAAATATCAGAAATAAGGGTCTGGCTATAACATTGCTTAATTCTTTTAGGATACAGGGGTGTATGCCATCTGGTCCTGGCAATTTGTCTATTTTAATCTTTTTAAGACGCCGCTGTACTTCTTCCTGGGTCAGACAGGGCACTTTAATGGGGAATTTACTTTTACATTCTGCATTTCATCTGGCAGTTTATTTTCTTCAGTGAATACAGTGGAGAAAAAGATATTTAATAGCTTTGCTTTCTCCTCATTGCTGTCTGCAACTCCCCCCTCATTACTCTGTAAAGGGCCGACACCTTCAGATTTATACTTTTTACCATTTATATAATTGAAGAACATTTTAGGGTTAGTTTTACTCTCTTTGGCAATTAATCTCTCAGTCTCTAGTTTGGCTGCTTTTATTTGTATTTTACATATTCTATTTTTTATCTTATAGTTTTTCAATGCTTCCTCGCAACCCTCCTGTTTGAGTGATTTAAATGCTTTTTTTTTTTTTTGTCATGTATTGCTTTCTTTACAATTCTATTTATCCACATAATTTTTTTTCTTGTTCCTTAACCTTTTATTCCCATAAGGTATGTACCTCTCACAATTAGATTTTAGGATGGTTTTACAAATATCCCATTTTGTGGCTGCATTTTTATTTTTGAGGACTTTGTCCCTAGTTAGTTAGGCCTAACTTAGTTGGCTAAATTTAGCTTTTTTGAATTTTGGTATTTTTGTTCCTCCCTGAAGAAACACTCTTTTGAATGACAATTGGAAGGTTATTACTTTATGGTCACTATTTCCCAGGTGTCCCCCAACCTGCACGTCTGTTGTTCCGTCAGGCCTATTGGTTAATACTAAGTCCAGTGTGGTCGTCCCTCTAGTCGGGGTCCTGAACCAGTTGGGAAAGGTAATTGTCTTTGGTTATTGCCAAGAACCTGTTTCCTTTATAAGATATACAAGTTTCAGTTTCCCAGTCAATATCTGGATAGTTCAAGTCCCCTATAATGATGACCGCATTATGATTTGCCACCTTGTCTATTTCGTTTAGAAGTAGATTTTCTGTGGACTCTGGTATATTAGGTGGCTTATGATAAACTCCTATTAATATTTTATTATTGTTTTTGCCTCCATGTATTTCTACCCACAGTGACTCCACATGTTCATGTCCCTAACTTATATCTTGCCAGAGTGCGGGCTTTAGACAAGACTTTACATAAAGGCAAACCCCTCCCCCTCTCCGGTTTTGGCAATCCTTTCTAAACAGACTCTAGCCCTGTACATTAACTGCCCAGTCATAGCTATCATCCAGCCATGTCTCAGTTATTCCCACTATGCTATAGTCCTCCTCGCACATCACTAATTCCAGTCCCCCAGTTTTATTAGTCAGGCTTCTGGCATTAGTATACATACAATTAAGAGGTTTATGTACATTTATTACCCTACACCTTTTCTTCTGAACTGTTGTAGTCCCTCCTTCCATTCCTCCCCCAGTCCCATTACCTTGCCCCAGTCTCTATCTGCACTATCTTCCCCTCCTATAACGTAATTACCCTCCTCCCAGTCCCTAGTTTAAACACTCCTCCAACCTTCTAGCCAACTTTTCCCCCAACACAGCTGCCCCTTCCCCATTGAGGTGCAGCCCGTTCCCTACGATAGAGCCTGTAGCCAACAGAGAAGTTGGCCCAGTTCTCCAGGAACCCAAGCCCCTCCTTCCTACACCAATTCTTGAGCCACTTGTTAACCTCCCTAATTTCCCGCTGCCTTTCTTGTGTGGCTTGTGGTACAGGTAATATTTCGGAAAACACTACCTTTGAGGTCCTTGCTCTAAGCTTGTGACCAAAATCACTAAAATAATTTTTAAGGACTCTCCACCTACCTCTAACTTTGTCATTGGTTCAGATATGGACCGTGACTCCTGGATCTTTTCCAGCCCCTCCCAGTAATCTGTTAACCCGATCCACGATGTGTCGAACTCGAGTGCCAGGAAGACAACACACCGTTTGATGATCCCGGTCTTTGTGACAGATCGCCCTATCTGTTCTCCTAATAATTGAGTCTCCCACTACCAGCACCTGTCTGGCCTGCCCTGCTCTCCTGGTCCCCTGCTTACCGGAGCTGACATTCCCCTGACTGGCAGAGGAAGTGTCCGGCTGCGGCAGTGCTGTCCCTGGACTGACATCCCCCTCATCTGCCAACCGTGCAAACTTGTTGGGGTGTGTCAGATCAGGGCTATCCTCCCTGGCACTCTTCCCTCTACCCCGCTGTCTGTTACCCAGCTACCTCACTTTCCTATTCCTCCATACTACCACCCTGCTCCACATCTACCCCATAGAGTGCCTGCTCATTGAGCAGCAAACTCTGTTCCAAATTACCAACGCTTCTCAGTGTTGAAACTCGCCCGTTTAGATACACGATGTGCGATTCCAAACGGACAATTTGCTCACATTTTGAACAAAGATATGCACCCTTAAATGGCTGTTCCAGGACTGCATACATCAGACAAGAGACTTGGTTGGTCTTTTTTCTTTTTCGTTTATCGATCCTTGTGTCCATATCTTATTCTAGTCTGTTTTTGCAGCTCAGACTCGCCCATTTAAGTCTGAGAGTGAGAAAAAAATAGAATGCATGTGTAAGCCATCCGTGTGTTATTTGTTTTTCACTGATCCATTTTTTGCTGACAAATCGGCACAGGGTGAATAAGGTCCTTCAATGAACCCTGAACTATCTGCCATATTGGTCCAGACTAAGTATAATGCCCCACACAGTATAATGCCCCCTTATGTGCCACTCACATAGTATAATGCTCCCTTATGTGCCACTCACATAGTATAATGCTCCCTCATGCCCCCTCACACAGTATAATGCCCCCTTTTGTGCCACCACAAAGTATAATGCCCCCTTATGTTCCCCCACACCGTATACTGCCCCCTTATATGCCACCACACAGTATATTGCCCCTTTATGTCCTCCCACACAATATAATAGTCCCCTACACAGTATGGTGCCCATTGTGAGCAATTCACACAGTATAATGCCCCTTTATTTGCCCCCATGCAGTATAATGATCCCACACCTTCTACTTAGTAGTAGAGCTGGTGCAGGGTATTGCAGCTTTATCCTGAGGTAAACCATGAAGATGCTGCAACACTTGGACTAGTGCAGCGGCCCCTTCAAATATCTGATCAGCAGGGGGTGCTGAGAGGGACACCGGGGATGGATCATCCCAGAAAACCACTTTAAATTTGGGACCACTGCCTAGTCCTGCCTAGAACCGCTTTGATGGCAGTTATGTCGGAGCTGTAAGATATTGTAACATATACATTGAAATGTGACATTGCCATCTCACATTTATGGTCATTCTGAATAAATATAACATAAAACCATATATCGTGGCGCCTGACAGCTGCTTCTGTTAGGACAGATGATTGAAAAGCCATGGGCTGGCCATAGGCATGAAATGGCAGAGGTTTTGTTAATCTCATCAAGAACTCTAATTAACTTGCTGTTTTGGCTACCTGCAGCCACCACTAGAGAGAGCTTATTGCATATTATTTACATTGACCACAAAAAGCATGGTATGCAGTAAGCTTCCAAGCTCCCTCTAGTGGTGACTGCAGGTAGTCAGAATGTTATGTTTCTGTATATGACTATGGAGAGAGGATTTGGAGCTGTGTATCAGAAAAGCAAATCTCCGACTGCTGTAAAGCTATATTAATAAATTTAATCAGCACAGGATTTAGGACCTAAAAAAAGAGGTGATGATAAATTGTCTGGTATTGATACATTTAACCGCTGAAATATAGACAAGTTCTGAATACCCTCATTACATTCACATTTTCTAATGATAGTAATTCAATTTAAACTATAGGTTTGACTGAAGCCTCCCGAACACCTTCCTAGGAAGAGTGAAGGCATAATGACCATTTCTTTAAAAGAAATCTTTGTAATTACAGCCGATCAGTGGGAAGCAGTGGCGAGGACAGATATGAATCAGAATAATATGCCAATTAAAGGTATACCAAGTGCTAAATAGGGAGAGCAGTTTAAAGACCTGCTAAGCTGAATGTTACAGATACTGAGATTTACAGAAGGAAAAAACTACCAGCAATCACAGGAAAATCATTCAGAGGATGTAGATGCTGTGTAGCTGCACATATAATACATACTGCAGGTGAAAATGGGGTGTAATATTTTCTCTTTGGATGTGAAATTTTAAAATAAGGTGTGTTTTACCCAAAGAAAGCTGCAGAACCTTCTGAGGAACCTTCTTACATTTGGCAGTGGCCATAGAGCTCAGAAGTAGAACTATAACAGTGAACATGGACATAAATCCTATCTTCATCATTATATTGGCCATACAAGCCATGTTATTACCAGCAGTAAGTAATGCAGATTGATTGCCTAAGGTGGCACCCAAGTATTCCTGGCCATGAAGTATCTGCAGGTTGATGCACTTTGGAGGTTCCCTTCCAAGGGGGTATTTGTGCAACAAGCCACCCCCCAGGGCCGATCGTGTCCCAGGTTTTTAGGACTGCCAAGTGGTGGTGGTGCGGACTTAATAGTCTGTGTGTGTGTCACGGTGCTCCTAACTGGATACTGTCGATCCCCAGGGTTAGGCTCCAAAGCAATAAAGGGGTTGTGGTGGAGGTGGAGAATAAGTTGAGTCCAGACTTTATAAAGTTCCACCGCTTTACTTGAATCAACTTGCATCCGTACAATAAGTGATCTTTCTCTTGGTTCCAGCATGTTTTGGGGGTAAACTGGCAGGCAAACTTGAATATTCTTCTTTATCTCTCTGCTGTGCTAAACTCTGGCTTTAGGCTCATAGCTAGACTCTGGTACCTTTAGAGTGGGGTGCCTTTGGCTGTTGACCCCCTTGCAATACTCTGTCTCTTAATCTGTAAGAGGACATGGTGCTCTATGAGCCGCTTCTCTCTGAAGAGACTCTTGGTGCAGGAGGGGGGCCTTCCCCTCGCTGCTACATCTTGACACGTCTGCTTCCAACCCTAGCATCCACCAAGACTAACAAAACATTTCCTGCAGCCACTCCCTTGGCAGGAAGGATTAGCCCATTTCTGCCCAAAAGGGGGAGAAGGGAATGGTGAGTCCCGCTCTATCTAAAGATCTCTCTGCCATATATCCGCTGCCACCTGCTGGTGAACCAGGCACATTACATGTAATACAACGAATAACAGTTACATAGCAATGGTTAGGAATGCACAATGTAGGAGGACCTGGAATCAACACACAGATAACATTAGTGGTAGCTTATTAAAGACAGTAGCAGGGTGTAGGAATGGCAATACCACTCTGTGGTTGGTGCACTTTTGTGGTACTCTTTCAAGGCCAGGGGGTATCTGCAAGTCGGTGTACTTACTATTTAACCACCCTCACCAGCTTTATGTCTAAGCACAGATGTGTCTTTCCTTGCCTTTTCTCTTAGCTCAGTATATCTTGAGATGAGATAATAAAATATGGTGAAGTGGCTCAACCAATACGTAGCCACAGAACGGTTGCACTCTCCCCTGGCAACACCCCTGCCAATTTGCAATGTTAAAAAGAGAAATAAAAAAATTGGAGGACACTCACTTATCTAATTGTTTAATGGAATCAAATCTTATAAAGGGTTGAACACTATTTTATTCTAAATTACATAAATATAATTACTGATGAAAATACATGTAAAAATAAAAATATAAGAATAAAAAATTACAATGCTTTAAGATCAACAATAGCAATCTGATTCCATATTTTATTTGCAATATATTCGCAATATCATAAATAAAATGGTGGTGTGTGGAACTATTTCAGTTCACAACAATATATCATAATATACTTGTTCAGGAGAGTGGGAGGTAGATATGATTGTTATATATTGTATTAAAATGCATATATATGATTATCATAAGCAATATGTAGTGTGCTCAATGCTGCCAAATATATGCCAGATCAAAAGGTCCCCCTTAAATTGAGATATTGGACTGATATCACTTAGTTCATTTCATATAGATGGCTCCTACTATAGCACAATGTCCTGTCGTAACTTGACTTTTGAGAGTTAATTTACCATATGACTCCAAAAGGTCTACTTCAATTTGCATAAAATTGTATGTCACAATGATTCACTTTGAAATCCAAAATATCACAGTTTTTTCCTTTTTCTTTTATAGATATGATCAGTGCGGTCTCCGCTGTTCCTCTATAAGATATTTACTTGGTATCCACACTTCGTCAAGTATTATCTCAAATTCTAATAGTATTGTGTGTGTCCGGGAGAGCTCTTACACTGAGTGCCGGTGCAGCATTCATATCTGTGTATGTTGCACTGACTTCGGCGTCCGACGTGGCGTCCCAAGTGCGCTCAGGGTGCCGCCAAGTACAGTGATCTGCTGCTGATTGGAAGTCCGGAGCGCTCCTGCTTATTGTAAATGAATAGTTATATTAGATCCAACAAATCGATTAATCTGATGATATTGTTTATAAAAGTACTGTCTCCTCAAACCCAGACGCATTTCGGACCTGCCTGCTCCTTCATCAGTGGTAGACAGTACTGCACTTCATCAAGTCCTTTTAAATCGGGCATCCTTAAACTGCGGCCCACCAGCTGTTGTAAAACTACAACTCCCACAATGCCTTGCTGTAGGCTGATACCTGTAGTCTGTTCGGGCATGCTGGGAGTTGTAGTTTTGCAACAGCTGGAGGGCCGCAGTTTAAGGATGCGTGTTTTAAATGGTAGCTCATCTATTAAGTAGGAGGTACTTGTATTTCTGTCTAAATCAAAACACGTAATGGATTGTATCTGGATCATCCAGTGTTATTGTTACTCATTTAGATGTTTCTTCATATCTTTTACTATATATCAATAATCATCATTTGTTGAGGACTTATATCAAATCCACTGGTATATAGTATCAAAAATGCAACTGCGTTTCTCTTGCATTTTTCATGCGTTTTTCTTTCTACTATATCTAAAAATCAATTCCACATGTTGAACTAATAGTCGTCGTTTCTGTCCTAGCATAGCTATGTCATACAAAACTATGGTTTACTCTTTTTGATTCTAAGAAGGAAAGAAATATATAAAAGGGAGAAATTAAAAACACAATATTGTTGTTCATTTGTCTTATTGGAAGGAGGGGTAACATATATTCCCATTTCGATCCATGTAATGTGGAAATACTTGCCCATTATGCATACTATGATTGATTGGATTTGACAGCCCCAAAAAATTATCCCTGTTATTCTTCAGATTTTTTTGATAGGTGAATTCAAAGATGTTTGGGGACGGGGGTCTACCAAGGAGGGCAGATCGAGGTGCTGCTAAAAAAAAATAATTTGACACAATAATCCCCGCTGGTCTGAATGCTGAGATAGAGCTGTTTGGCTTTCTATAGAATGGGGCGGGTGCCTATCAAGGACAGGACATCGAGGTCCAGCTGTTTACCAGAACCTCGATCTCCCCTCCTTGGTAGACCCCCGTCCCCAAACATCTTTGATCTCACCTATCAAAAAATCTGAAGAATAACAGGGATAATTTTTTTTGCCTGAGTTTTTCCGTGTTCGGATGCTGTGGCCACCATAGGGACCAATATTACTTCTGCAAGGTAGGTGAAGAAAACCGGTGCAAGCTCACAGGTAGCAGACCTAACTGGATATCCAAAAGTAGTCAGCTATCCAGGGTCAAAACTCGGAGAGCTCATAGATGACAAATCAGTAAACAAGGGTTAATCAGTAGCCAAGCCAAAGTCACTACAAGGAGGATATCTAAGCAAAAATAGGGGATGAGAACAAAACACAGTTGGCCAAAAAGAAGCCAGGACACACACAAAATCACAAGCACTGACCAAGAGTCAGTGCATGATTTAAATCCATCTGATTGGACGCTAAGCCAGAAGCCTGGTTGGCTTGGAGTCCCATCTCTCTGATAGGTTAACCCAACACAACATATAATGCAACAGCACTCTGCGAACCAAATAAAGTACAAAAACATATTGTAATGCTAATAAATTAGAGATGCTTGGCAAATACATTTTGTACAACATTATTTGAGCCCGTCTGCCGCACGTCAAGGCGATCTCTGTAAGACGGGAACATAACACTAAGTTCTACCTGTTAAGTGCCATGACAGCAACCATGAAATTCAGGGGGTGTAGGTTCCACAAGCATGCTGTGTCCCCTTTGGTTTTTATCATTTTTGTTGCCAAAATGGCCTCCATTGAATACAGAGGATGCAAGTACCAACATGTATGCCGAGTCCACTAACCACTCCATACCTCTCCTGGTGTCAGGGGCTTCCAGTGAGTGGGGAGGAGCAGGCTAAGCTTTATACTCATGCTAATTAAAATCAGCCTATGAGGCAGACGGGCGGGTCAGGAGTGCACGACCGACTGGAGTCAGCCACACTTCCAGTAAGCTGTTGCATTATATGTTGTGCTGTTTTATGTTTCCAGTCATAGCAGTGTGTACCTGCGCATTGGGATGGGATATGCTGACCAACCTCTTTGTGTTTCCCTTGTATTTTGTACTGGAAATGTGGTTGACTCCAGTCGGTCGTACACTCCTGACCAGTCTGTCTGCCTCATATGCTGATTTTAATTAGCATGAGTATAAAGCTTAGCCTGCTCTCGCCACTCACTGGAAGCCCCTGACACCAGGAGAGGTATGGAGTGGTTAGTGGACTTGGCATACATGTTGGTACTTGCATCCCCTGTATTCAATGGAGGCCATTTTGGCACCAAAATGATAAAAACCAAAGGGGACACAGCATGCATGTAGAACCTACACTCCCTGAATTTCATGGTCGCTGTCATGGCACTTAACAGGTAGAACTTAGTGTTAGGTTCCCGTCTTACAGAGATCGCCTTGACGTGCGGCAGACGGGCTCAAATAATTTTGTACAAAATGTATTTGCCAAGCATCTCTAATTTATTAGCATAGCATTAGCATTACAATATGTTTTTGCACTTTATTTGGTTCGCAGAGTGCTGTTGCATTATATGTTGTGCTGTTTTATGTTTCCAGTCATAGCAGCGTGCACCTGCGCATTGGGATGGGATGTGCTGACCAACCCCTTTTGTGTTTCTCTGATAGGTTAACCCGCCAGGGCTTGACTGGTCAGCAAGGAAACTTTTCCGGAATGGCTGTGCATCTGGCACAGGTGCTGCTCCTGATCTCTGCCAGCACTGGGCAGAGAGACAAAAAAACGCTGGATCGTGGCCAGGTAAGTGACAGCAGGACATTGACAGGGAAGTAAACAGTAAACTAATGTTCCCCTACAACTTCCTAGTGTAGATCTTGCTGACACTATAGACTCGGATGTCAGGTTATTTTTAGTATATTCAAGCATTCGGACCCAGGTCCAATGGCTATGCACAATGGTTTTGGCAAAAGTAGAAGGTCAGTGACTCCACTAGAGAACATAAAGTAACACTTGTTATTGGAATGTCCTGCCCAGCACTGACCTAATTCAACAGCTCCTGAAAAAAATCCTGCATCTAAATGGTTAAATCCACAGTTGATATAACATAGGAATGAATTAATTGCTTGTTTTCCGTAGGATTCTGTTATGCACAAAAATTAAAAACGGCACTTCTTCATGTAGGTACACAACACGGAATCATTTCAAGACGTCCTAAGACTACTGCTGCTCTGTGTGTATGGAGTGAACAGATGGCGAAGCCCTCGCTGAAGAAGTGTGTCTAAATCTAGATGTCAAATGATTTAATCTTAGCGGGAGCTGTTCACTGGAAAATAGGTGATATTAGAAATAATGATGCACATTTTACGACAAAAAATATATAAAAATCATGAGAGTTACATTACAATGCGATGCTGAGCGGAATGTAGGACAATGAGTGATATGAAGTGGACCTGGAGTTTGGTAAATTAATTGGGAGAGGTATTGGATGGAATGATATTACTGCATGATATGTGGCTATTACAAGCCCTGTCTATTGATGGTCATGATATTTTTTTGGCCTTGGCAAATCTATTACTATAGCAAATGGGGTTTTGAAGAGACAGCCGGTTCTTTCAGCAGAACTTCTTTGTTATAAGATTGCAGAATATTTGATGAAATGAGAGAAGAAATTTTGAAGAGGTTCAGTCCTAGACGAAGAAATAAATAGTAATGTGGCTCGAAAAACTCCTAGTCTCATCATATGGGGAATTTGAGGTCTGGGGGTGGCAAATTTTTGATTTTGCTCATGCTATGTGCCAATTGCGGATCTATATTGATCTTGTAATGTTTTCTTTGATACATAATTGCACAAGTTGATATTAGATGTAAAAACTGTTGCCCCAGTAACAGAATAATTCTATGTATGCAGTGGGTACTAGTATTGTCTGTGTACCAGCATAATTTAGCAGGGTTTTAATTGTTTGCACTGTACAGCAACCTCTTAGATTTCTCTACATGCTGAATGAAGCAGCTCTTCTTCCCTCCAACACAGCAGGAAACCGCAGCAGAATCTGATGCATCATTCGGTCTTAGCACACAGGAAGGAATTCAAATCTTCAATCAAAAATGGAGTTAAAGCAGGGGCATCACTAGGCCAAAACATCGGAGGCTAGGGTCCCAGATGTTTTGCCCAGGGCCCTGAATATCATTCAACTGTATTGTCGTACTCAGTCAAATACCACAGCAGGGCACGGGAGCCAACGGCTCCCTGCCTAGTTGTAAATCACTCTAATTGCAGATGGCAGCATGTAGCGGGAATGAGGTGAGTATTGCTTATTTGTCACTTTGGGGGAATATACCACTGGGGAACTCTAGGGGCAGTATAACAATTGGGTAACTACAGGGAGCAGGGGCAGTATAACTACTGGGGCACTACAGGAGGCAGGGGCGGTATAACTACTGGGGCACTACAGGAGGCAGGGGCAGTATAACTTCTGGGGCAATATAGGAGGGCAGTATAACTACTGCTGCACTACAGGGACCATTTATAACCGCTGGGGCACTACCAGACGAAATTCTAACTATTGGGGCAGTTCAGGAGGGCAATCTAACTAATGGGGCAGTATAGGAGGCAATAACTACTGGGACACTATAGGGTCAGGTGCATTATAGGTACTGGGGCACTACAGGGGCAGGGACATTATAACTACTGGGGCACTAAAGTGGGAAGGGGCATTATACCTACTGGGGCCCTACAGGTAGCAGGGGCATTATAACTACCTGGGGGGCTACATGAGGCAGGGGCTTTATATGTGCTGGGGCACTACAAGAGGAAAGTATAACTACTGCAGCACTACAGGAGGGCAATATAACTTCTGGGGTACTACAGAGGAGCATTACAGCTACCAGCACTCTACAGTAGGGCAGTATAGCTAGTGGGGCACTATAGGCAGCATTTTAACTAATATGAGCATTTTAGGGTACATTATAATTACTGGGGGACTACAGGAGGGAATTTCAACTACTGAGATACTACAGAGGGGCATTATAACTACTGGGGCAGTATAGGAGGGTATAACTACTTGGGCAGTATAGGAGAGCATTACAACTAATGGGGAACTACAGAGGGGCATTATAGTCAGGCATTACAACTACTGGGGCACTACAGAGGGGCATTATAACTACTAGGGTAGTATAAGAGGGCATTACAACTACTGTGGTACTACAGAGGGGCATTATAGCTACTGGGGCAGTATAGGAGGACATTACAATTACTGGGGCACTACAGAGGGGCATTATAACTACTAGGGTAGTATAGGAGGGCATTACAACTACTGGGGCACTACAGAGGGGCATTATAGCTCCTGGGGCAGTATAGGAGGGCATTACAACTACTGGGGCACTACAGAGGGGCATTATAGCTACTGGGGCAGTATAGGAGGGCATTACAACTACTGGGGCACTACAGAGGGGCATTATAGCTACTGGGGCAGTATTGGAGGGCATTACAACTACTGGGGCACTACAGAGGGGCATTATAACTACTGGGGCAGTATAGGAGGGCATTACAACTACTGGGGCACTACAGAGGGGCATTATAACTACTGGGGCAGTATAAGGTCAGGGACATTATAACTTTTGTTGCCACTACAGGGATAATTAAAATTACTGAGGCACTACAGGGGGCAGAGGGCATTAAAACTACCGGGGGCACTAAATGGGATATTTCAGCAACTGTTATTCATGTAAATATCTGTTCTTTATAAACCTAAGAGTCCAGAGGGCGGTCCTACTCAGTGACAGATATCTCTATTTGTAGTCATAAAGGGGAGACTGCCACTCACTAAGTAGGACCTCCCCCATCACTCCTAAGTATAGAAACAGGGATTTAAATTAATTAAATATGTCACACTGAACAAAACTATATATCAATCTGCTCAGGTCCTCCTGCTCTGTGACATGCCGCCTACAGACTGGACTGCATGTTCATAATGACAGGTTCCATTTAAAGAAACATTACTTGACTGGCATAACTACTGTGAGGGGGCACATATCTGGCCATAACTACAGTGAGGGGGCACATAATCTGGCATAACCACTGTGAGGGGGCACATATCTGGGCATATCTACTGTGAGGGGCACATAATCTGGCATACCTACTGTGAGGAAGGCACATATCTGGGCATAACTACAGTGAGGGGGCACAAAGTTGGGCATAACTCCTGTGAGGGGCCACAAGGAGGACTTAACTATTTTGAAGGGACCACAGGGTGGTTTTAATTACTGTGTGGGGTCACAAGGTGGGCATTAGTACTGTGAGGGGCCACAATGTGGGCATTAGTACTGTTGGTACCACTTAGGCGAAATGTCCTAGATTACCCTGCTATACATTGGCATGGCTCAGTCTTACAGGCCAGCACAGCGCTCCCTGCTGGTGATTTCACAGGGGCAGTCACTATCCCTTCCTTATGTGATTATTCTTTTTTTCTCACCACAGGGACCTTGTTTGGGATCCAGTGGACATCATGCCGAAGCCAGCGACACCCTGGATGAGGTAGGACCAGATTTTATTAGTTAGGACTGGGTAAGTGTAGCCATGCATTGGGCTTAGTGTAAAGAAAATCTGCCGCCTCTTTGTAAAAATATTAGTACACTGCTGTGTATACTATATATCTGTACACACTGCATCTATTATACCTTGTACCTCACATATCAGTACACTACTGAATATACTATATACCAGGGGTGGCCAACCTTACAGACACAAATGCCCAAAAAAAAAACATATGACTACGAAGAGCCACAAGCTACACATTTACACACGAGTCACCGTACCTTTCGCCCTACAAGATGCACCTAGGTTTTAACAAAGAAAAATAAGAGAAAAAAAGAAAAAATATTATTTTCATCAGAACTCAGATCAGACTCCTAAACCAGATCCCCAATCCTCATCTGACCTAAAATAAGACCCCCAAACCTCATCAGACCTCCAAATCAGACCCCCAAAATAAGACCCCCATGCTTGGATCAGACAACACAAATTAGACTCCCAGTAACAGACCCTCAGTGCTCAGATCTCCCCCCCCCCATGCTCAGATCTTCCCCCCATGCACAGATCTCCCCCCATTGCTAAGATCTCCCCCTTTCCCAGATTTGACCCCCCATGCTCAGACCTGACAAACCCATGCTCAAACAAGACACCCCAAGCTCAGATCTGGCCCCATGCTCAAATCTGAACCCCCATGCTCAGATCCCCCCCATGCTCAGATCTGACCCCCATGCTCAGATCAGACCCCCTCATATGCTCAGATCAGACCCCCTCATATGCTCAGATCAGAACCCATTGCCCAGATCAGGACATACCCCCTATGCTCAGATCAGGACCCCCCCCCCCTCCTCATGCTCAGATCAGACCCCCATGCTCAGTTCTATAATTTAAAAAAAATCTCTTTCCTCTCCTGATCAGGCACTGGGCTCCTGCTACTCTGCAGGTCTGACACACTCTCCACTGTGACCTGATGAGCACAACGTCAGGTCATAGTGCGTGTCTCCATGTACTACGTTCTCACACTGTTTGCATCAGGACCTAGTGGAGAGTGAGCTGGAGCTGCAAAGTAGTAACAGTGCCCGATCAGGAAAAGAGATCTGAGCATGGGATGGAGAGTGAGCCGCCTGACTGCTTCCTGGCTCCACAGCTAGAGCCGCACTTGAAGAAGCAAAGAGCAGCATGCTGCTCAAGAGCCACAGGCTGGCCACCCCTGCTATATACCATATCTGTACACACTGCATCTATTCTACTTTGTACCTCACATATCAGTACACTTCTGTATATACTATATATCTGTACTCTTTGCATCAATTATACGTACCTCACATATCAGTGCACTGCTGAGTGGGTGGGGCCTTTCATCCACTGCAGGCCCCCTCCTCCAGGAGCCCCATAGCAGCTGCTGGTCTGCCTCCACTGTCTACAACCCAAACTGTAGACAGCTGCAGTTATTTGTGGGGCTGAGAGATGAGAATATTGCTTATTGATTCTGACAGTCCTTGCTCCAAAGACCGATGAGGAAGGCTATGTTGAGAACAACATCAATTATCTGTTCTTATCCTATTAGAAATTGAATGCATTCATTTATGAAGGATGATTGAAATATAAAGCATCAACTAGTGTTGTACTGAGCATGCTCGGCCGAACACCAGTTCGGTTCGAGCATCTTGATGCTTGGCACATGGCGGTATTCGGCCGAATACTGCATGTGCTTGAGCGCAATGCTCGAGTCTCCTCCCCGCACAATTGTTGGCTGCTACGCAGCCAATAAACGTGCAGGTAAGTACTGCCCCTCACTGTAATGCCGTAGCCATGTTGGTTACTGGCATTACAGTGATTGGCTGGCCGTAAAGCGTCATCAGGTGCTATATAGCACCTAATGACACGTGTTCGGCTCTGTGTTAGTCAGGGAGAGCTGTGCTGAAGAAGGGAAAGATAGTGTAGGGAGTGAAAAAAAAATTTACATTGAAAAACTTGTAGAGACCCAAAATTCCTTTTAAGGACTATTGTTGTGTGTGGCAGCAATATATATTTTTAGCGCAACCTGCGCTAAATTGCTAAAACTTTACAGACCCAAAAGTCCTTTTAAGGGCTATTGTGTGTGGCAGCAGCAATATCTAGCGTGCAATAGTTAGGCCTCTGCAGACAGCAACATTATCTGCGCTACATCTCCTGTGTAACATGTGCACATCCAAAAAATATCAGTAACATCCACTGTACTTTTTCCGTAGACGGTGTCCGCTGCGGACAGTGACATTACCTGGGGTACATCTCCTGTGTAACGTTTCAACATCCAAATACCTGTGACATTCCCTGTAATTTTTGTATTAGCCGCTGCTGACATCAGCGACATTATCTGCGGTATTTCTCCTGTGTAACGTTTCCACATCCCAAATACCTGTGACATTCCCTGTATTTTTTTATTAGCCGCTGGTGACAGCATTGACATTATTGGCAGTATATCTCCACATCCCAAATAACTTTTTTTTTAAAATTGCGCATACACTTACAAATCCTACGCTACTGTACGTGTGACATACTTTCAAGCATATATAACATTTAATATGAAGAAGGCGAGCAGTAAGGGACAGGGAAGTGGGTGTGAAGCTGATGGTACACGCAGAGGCTGTGGCCCTGGGAGCGTTGATACTGTGCCTGCTGCCAGAGCACAAGAAAAACAATCATCCACGATACGTAGCTTCATGTCCCAGTTTTCAGGGCGGCGCAGGACAACGCACTCAAAGTCAGACCAGTGCGACCAGGTGGTCCGTTGGATTGCAGCAGATAATGCTTCCAGTCGGTTAAGCACCACCCTGTCCTCCACCCAGTCCAGTCTTAGAACTCAAGAGTCTGGTCAACACAATCCTCACCCTGATCCTCCTTCCTCCCACCATGGAAAGTCTTGCCAAACAAGTGATCCTACACTCGGATATTCAGAGGAGCTCTTTTCAGTGCCATTCCTTCATTTGGGCCTCTTGACAAGCCCGCTTGAAGAGGGACATGAGATCTTGTGCCCTGATTCCCAAACACTTGAGCATTCAGAGTCACAAGAAGATGCCGGTGGGGAATGGCAATTAGTGTTTCACGAGGTGGATAATGATGATGAGACACAGTTGCCAATAAGTCAACAGCAATTAGTGTCTCAAGAGGTTGATGATGAGAATGAGACACAGTTGTCAATAACTGAGGTTGTTGTTAGGTTAACAAGTCAGGAGGATGAGCAGAGTGAGGAAATAGAAGAGGAGGTGGTGGACGATGAAGTCACTGACCCAACCTGCTAAGGTGGCAAGCCGAGTGAGGACAGCAGTACAGAGGGGGAGGGATCCGCAGCACCACAACAGGATGGAAGAGGCAGTGGGGTGGAAAAAGGGAGAAGGTAGGCCACACTAAACAGGCCCGCAACTGTTCCACGGAGCACACCCTTGCGGAAATCTCCCATGCCAAGGGGTAGGTGTTCCGCAGTCTAGCTCTTTTTTTAGGAAAGTGGGGAAGGCAAAAGAATTGTAATTTGCAAGTTGTATCATACAAAAATGAGCAGGGGCGTGAACACTAGCAACCTCATCACCACCAGCATGATCCGCCACATGGCATAAAAGCACCGTAATAGGTGGGCCGAATGCCTGGTTCCACAATCTGTGTCTGCGGGTTACACCACTGCCTCTTCTTCCTCTGTGTTACATGCTGGCCAATCTCCAGTCAAAGGCGCAGGCCCGGATGCCGCGCCCTGCACCTGGACCTTCGCAAGCACCATCAGTGACCACATCCACTTCTGTGTCCAAGCACAGCGTACAAATGTCCTTACCCCAGGAATTTGAACGCAAGCGCAAATACCCAGCCACCCACCCACAGGCCATAGCACTAAATGCTAAACTTTCCAAATTACTTGCCCTGGAAATATTGCCATTTAGGCTTGTGGACACTGAGGCCTTCCGCAGCCTGTTGTCGGCGGCCGTCCCTCTTCACGCAGTCTCCAGCCGCCACTATTTTTCACGGTGTACCGTGCCCGCCTTACACCAGCATGTGTCCCATAACATCACCCGTGCACTGAACAACGCAGTTACTGGGAAGGTCCACTTAACCACTGACACAATGGACAAATGCTTTCGGCCAGGGACGCTACATTTCCCTGACGGCATACTGGGTGAACGTTGTGGAGGCCGTGAGCGAGTCGTACCCTGGGATGGCACAGGTGCTAACGATGCCAAGGATTGGGGCCCTACTTCCATCAGGGTATCCTCCAACCCCCACTTCTCCTCCTCCACCTCCTTCTCCTTCACTTCCACCTTAGAATACGTTTTGTCAGAGCGGGTATTTAGTGCTAGTGGGGGCATAATAACTTATAAGCGCATCCGCCTGTCAACTGAAAATGCAGACAGGTTGACTCTTATAAAAATGAGCAAGGCCTGGATTGCCCCTGACCTCTACTCCACCAGCGGAAAGCGGCTGAACATAAAGGCACTTTACATGTGTTTATAATGTATTGAATACACTGTATACCCATGCACCCCTTCCACCACAAACAAGGGTATTTCAATCTTCCCTTTCTTGTCCTCCTCCTCTTCCATCATATCAACATGATTATTAGTCTGCCCTTGCTCCTAATGTTGTAGAGGGTCAGCTCACCTGCAGGTCCTCCCATATAATGTTTTAGAGGGTCAGCTTACCAGCAGGCTCTCATCTACAATCTTTTAGAGGGCCAGCTCACCTGCAGGCCCCCGCATGTAATGTTTTAGAGGGTTAGCTCACCAGCAGGCCCTCACCTACAATCTTTTAGAGGGTAAGCTCACCTGCAGGCCCTTGCATATAATGTTTTAGATGGTTAGCTCACCAGCAGGCCCTCACCTACAATCATTTAGAGGGTCAGCTTACCTGCAGGCCCTCGCATAAAATATTTTAGAGGGTCAGCTCACCAGCAGACCCCCACCTACAATCTTTTAAAGGGTCAGCTCACCTGCAGGCCCTCGCATATAATGTTTTTGAGGGTCAGCTCACCAGCAGGCCCTCAACCATAATGTTTTACAGGGTCAGCTCACCAGCAGGCCCTCACCTACAATCTTTTAGAGGGTCAGCTCACCAGCAGGCCCTTGCATATAATGTTTTTGAGGGTTAGCTCACCAGCAGGCCCTTGCATATAATGTTTTTGAGGGTCAGCTCACCAGCAGGCCCTCAACTATAATGTTTTACAGGGTCATCTAACCAGCAGGGTCAGCTAAATCCAGCCGTTCACTGCTCTGTGAGTACATGGCACAACTCTCTCTGGTAGTTGGTTACAATGTATCAGTCTGGAGCACAGATTCTGTCACTCACAAAGCATTTTAGATACTGTATACAATTGTATGCACTTCTCCGCTCAGAGCAGAACTGGCTATATACCAGTTTGCAGTCCCTGAACTGAAACAAAAGTCTTCTCAGTCACTGACAGCAAACACAGATCTTGAAAAGGGTGATGAAATGATACAACTTTACATTAAAGGGCAATTATTGGAACATTTATGGCGGCCACCTTCCACCATTGCCTCGGCTATTTCCAGCACTCAAAGGAGAGGACGCAGGACATACACGATGGGGATCCAAGTGTCGAACCCCCTTTGATCTGATATCGATGACCTATGAAATTTAATATATGCTAATAAACCTCTAGAAGCAACGGGGGCGTAGCCATTACTCCTAGAGGCTCTGTTCTCTCTGCAACTGCCACGCCCTCTTCACTTTGATTGACAGGACCAGGCAGTGTAAACGTGATCACACCTGGTGCTGTCAATCAAAGTGCTGGGGGCGCAGCAGTGAGTTGAGCCTCTAGGTGTAATGGTAACGCCCCTGTTGCGCCTAGATGTTTCTCAGCAATGTGGGCACATATGAACATGGGACCAACGCAGATGCCTTCAGCTGCCAAGTGCACATGTAACAGGTCAGCCAGTTTCATAGGTACAAATCTGCTGACAGCTGCCCTTTAAAGGGGCTGTCCAATTTCAGGATGAAACCGGACAACACTCTGGATCAATCTGCAATAAAAAAAAACTGCCGGATCCTGTGTCGCCATTCTGGCTCTCCTGGTCAGACTCTATTTGCCAATCACTGGGCTCAGTGATGCACTCAAAAAGGCCAGTGATTGTCTGCAGCAGTCACGTGTTGCTGACGTGATATCCTGAGGATAAGTCATCGATATTTGAAGTCTAGAGAACAGCTTTAATAGCTAATTTAAATCAGTACTATTTGTTCGGATGTCATACCGCCATAGACATCCTGTATGTTATATAGTACAATAATTGTCACCCTGTCTCTCGCAAGACGCTGATAATTACCCATAAAATTTGCCAAGATTAGAGGAAAGAGAATGTTTTTTGTGATCTTTCTTACTCATAACTATTCCTTCCCAATAAGACTCTCGTCTTGCCGAGATTTGGCTCGTCGTAATCCTTTGTTTACCTAATGCACAGTGGTACCCTCCAATTAAGAGGATTAACCCGATTAGAGGCTTGACTTACTCCAGTGGTTAATATCTATGGGGAAAGTCCAATGAGCACTAAATGACAATCTCACAAAGCACTCGCATGATACACAAGGGAAAGAAAGGGGAAAAAAAAAGATTATTTGCCTATCATGAAAGCTAAAGAGATGCTGCCAGCTTGACATTCAGTGAGAGCTGGCAGCGAGAGAGGACAGATGGAATTTAAATTGTAGACAGCCAGTGGATGTCAAAATCCGACAGGAGCGCCGCGCAGACGAGAGATGGTGTTTACAGTAAATATAGGCAAACACGGATAATCAAGAATGAAAAGGATGTAATTATATCAGAATAATCCAGAGTATGGATATGCAGCATATGAAGATATTGGGGGGTCATATATTAAGGCCGGCGTTTTAGACGCCGGTCTTAATAACCCCTATAGCTTGTGGTGGATCCGTCAAAGTTATGTAGAAGTGCCGGCCTCTATATAACTTTGGTGCATTCACCGATGGTCTAAATGTAAGACAGCTCCCTTGTTGGCTTAAATTTAGACCGTTTTCTATGCCTAAAACAGGTGTAGAAAATGATAAATGAGAGGGGCGTAACTCCATGTCCTTCCCCGCCAGCGCAACTCCCCCTTTTTAGAGCTGGCATGAGCAGGGGAAAGTCGTAAATTGCGGTGCAAATAACCTTTTTGCCGCAATCTGCACCAGATGTACCACAACAAACTGGAGTATATCTGATGGTATATGACCCCCCAATGAATTGATTTGATTTGATTCAACTTTATTGTCATTACACATGTATAAATACAGGGTAACGAAATACAGTTTGTGTCTAATAAGAAGTGCAAAGAGCAGCAAGTGCAATAAAAACAAGTTATATACAGATAAGGATAGTGCAGAAAGTAGGAATAGTTATGTACAGATTATACAGGTGTTTATATTGCTATATAGAGAGCAAATATACAGATGTACTATGGACAAATATACAGATGTACTGATGTATACATATATACAGATGAACTGTTTCTATATTGCTATACAGATGGAAAATATACAGATGTACTTTGAACAAGTATACAGATGTGCTACGTACAGTCATGTGAAAAAATTAGGACACCCTTTGAAAGCATGTGGTTTTTTGTAACATTTTTAATAAAAGGTTATTTCATCTCCGTTTCAACAATACAGAGAGATTAAAGTAATCCAACTAAACAAAGAAAACTGAAGAAAAGTCTTTTCAAGATCTTCTGTAAATGTCATTCTACAAAAATGCCTATTCTAACTGAGGAAAAAGATAGGACACCCTTGCCCCTAATAGCGAGTGTTACCTCCTTTGGCTGAAATAACTGCAGTGAGACGGTTCTTGTAGCCATCTACCAGTCTTCGACATCGGTCTGAGGAAATTTTACCCCACTCCTCAATGCAGAACTTTTTCAGCTGTGAGATGTTTGAGGGGTTTCTTGCACGTACAGCCCTTTTCAAGTCACCCCACAGCATCTCAATGGGATTCAAATCTGGACTTTGACTTGGCCATTCCAGGACTCTCCATTTCTTCTTTTTCAGCCAATCTTTGGTTGATTTACTAGTATGTTTTGGGTCATTGTCATGTTGCATGGTCCAGTTCCGCTTCAGCTTTAATTTTCTAACTGATGGTCTCACATGTTCTTCAAGCACCTTCTGATACACAGTAGAATTCATCGTGGATTCTATGATGGTGAGCTGACCAGGTCCTGCTGCAGCAAAGCAGCCCCAAACCATGACACTTCCACCTCCATGCTTCACAGTTGGTATGAGGTTCTTTTCTTGGAATGCTGTGTTTGGTTTACGCCAAACATGTCCTCTGCTGTTGTGTCCAAATAATTCAATTTTGGACTCATCTGTCCAAAGAACATTATTCCAGAAGTCCTGGTCTTTGTCAACTTTATCTCTGGCAAATGTCAGTCTGGCCTCGATGTTTCTCTTGGAAAGCAAAGGTTTCCTCCTTGCACACCTCCCATGCAAGTTAAACTTGTACAGTCTCTTTCTGATTGTAGAGGCATGTACTTCTACATCAACAGTAGCCAGAGCCTGCTGTAGTTCTCGAGATGACACTTTAGGGTTTTTGGAGACCTCTTTTAGCATCTTGCGGTCTGCTCTTGGGGTGAACTTGCTGGGGCGACCAGTCCTGGGCATGTTGGCAGTTGTTTTGAAAGCCCTCCACTTGTAGACTATCTTCCGGACAGTGGAATGGCTGATTTCAAAATCTTTTGAGATCTTTTTAAATCCCTTCCCAGACTCATAGGCTGCTACAATCTTTTTTCTGAAGTCCTCTGACAGCTCTTTTGCTCTCACCATGGTGCTCACTCTCACTTCAACAGTCAGGAGCACACCAAACTAAATGTCTGAGGTTTAAATAGGGCAAGCCTCATTCAACATGCAGAGTAACGATCTACTAATTATGTGCACCTGGTGTGATATACCTGTGTGAGATCTGAGCCAATTTAAGAGGGAATACATGTGAGGGTGTCCTATCTTTTTCCTCAGTTAGAATAGGCATTTTTGTAGAATGACATTTACAGAAGATCTTGAAAAGACTTTTCTTCAGTTTTCTTTGTTTAGTTGGATTACTTTAATCTCTCTGTATTGTTGAAACGGAGATGAAATAACCTTTTATTAAAAATGTTACAAAAAACCACATGCTTTCAAAGGGTGTCCTAATTTTTTCACATGACTGTATATACAAATTTGTAGATGTATAGTAAACAGATCTGCAGAATGCTATGAATATAGCTCCGGAAGTGGAAGAATAGCGCTATGAACAGACTATAATAGTGAACAGTGTAAGTTCATGTATACAGAATTTACCATGTAATTTACCATGGTTAATTTACCATGTATACAGAATACATGGCAAAGAATCAAGAATATCATTACTGGGAACTATTGGGTCCTATGGTCAAATTAACCCCCCCCCCCCCCCCAATCTACCAATCTTTCCCAATGCAACTCTTGTTCTAGTGCTACCCTCACCCTACCACTGATGATTTTGGGTGATCCCATAAAATAGATGTATTGTAAGGGTGTTTTTAAGTGACTGATTGGTTCTCCTTTTAATTCTGTTTAATACTCTGTGTAATAGTTTATAAGTTTCCCTTGTAATTAAGTGGGTTAGAGCTAGTACCCATCCCCCATTGTGCTGATAAGACCACATTCCTGAGTGATCTCAGAGACATAAGTGATGCACAGGAGGGTCTAACAGGTTTATTCTCTGTGGCACACATTTTCTCTAGAGACTCCACCAGGCCCTCCATTCTAGGTAGGATGTGAGTATGATTGCCCTATTTCTCTTGTACACACTGGGGTGTCGGTCATGTGTTCTAACGGGGTAGACAGTCATGAGTTATAGCATGATCGATGGAGTCTCCACACCATTTAGGCTAGTGATGTTTATTTACTTTTTATTCTGTATGTGATTTCTTTGTGTTTGTATATTTAATTACTTAGTAAATATATGCATTCACGTAGTCTGCGTAAGCTTATTCATTCTCAAATCTTTCAAATTCACTTTACGTTACAATAGAGGACATAGTTATCCAATTGCTGAGTTTCTAATGTACAAACCGTGCTTGATGTAATCGTAAAAAGAAGCTTGTAGAAAGGCATTGAATGAAATGAATGCTTTATTCTGAAATATGCTAAGACATGGAACAGACAAATTCTAAGGAAACTGTGGTCCTTTGGGCTTGCACATTTCAGACCAACAGTTTCCTACGAGTAGGAACCTGTTGGTTTGAAATGCGTAAGTAGTAGGCTCTGTGCTTTTGCTTATAAAGATGTGGCACAAATTCATCCATAAAGCAGTGATTCCCCCCCCCATAACAGTGCCATCCACAGAACCCCCCCCCACATAACAGTGCCATCCACAGATCCCCATAACAGTACCATCCACAAATCCCCCATAACAGTGCCATCCACAGATTCCCCCATAACAGTGCCATCCACAGATCCCCTCCATAACAGTGCCATCCACAGATCCCCCATAACAGTGTCATCCACAGATCCCCCACATAACAGTGCCATCCACAGATCCCCCACATAACAGTGCCATCCACAGATCCCCCACATAACAGTGCCATCCACAGATCCCCCACATAACAGTGCCATCCACAGATCTCTCCATAACAGTGCCATCCACAGATCCCCCACATAACAGTGCCATCCACAGATCCCTCCATAACAGTGCCCTCCATAACAGTGAGTTATACACAGATTCCCCATAATAGTGTCATGCACAGACCACCATTAGTTCAAAACCCACCAAAAGCACACCTTTTGGTTAAAACATTTTTTTTTTCTTCTTTTCCTCCTCAAAAACCTAGATGCGTCTTATGGGCAGGTGCGTCTTATAGGGCAAAAAATATGGTACATGTTTTACAGAATCTTTTCCTACAAAACTATATATTAATCTGCTGAGTTCCTTCTGCTCTATGACAATCTTTGCAGATCGGACTGCATTTTCAATATGACAGGTTCCATTTAGATAAACTTTTGCCATATCATATTGGAGAAGTTTCTGTTGAGGAAATTCTCACCAATCACACTGAAAAAATCAGCCAGTTCAAAGAGCTGTCAATGTGCTATAACCAGGGCCTCGCGTCAGATAAAAAAAATACTTTTGGAATACAGACTTTGTTGATGAAAGGCAAATGGTTTAAAAAGATGTGGGAAAATAGGCAACATGTCATACAGCAGAAGCTAGTGTCCAGAGTCAGAGAAGATTTGTGTCCACCATATCCGTACAACCTAGAAAACACTCAATATAATTCTATCTTCCACCTGGTTGTTATATGGTTGTTGCATTGACCCTCACCTATGTAAGCGCAAGTAGTTTCGATCAAGCCTGTGACATCTCTTTATGTCACAGGCTTATTTATTATTGTGAATTGACAATTTACCAAAGGCGTATCATGTCCTCCCCTATTTGCATTTCTATCCATAAATCATAAGCACAAGATATTGGGGATGGTCCTCAACCTCTTGTATTGACCTGCAAACAGCAGAGACTGGATTACTGCCAACGGTCTAACCAGACCCCTCCGAGGAAAAGATTGTATGAACATCACTAATGCAGACCACTCTCATAAATTCCCTGTACCCTAACACATAGGTTCCCGGTGAATAGTAAAAGGGTGTGTGTCTGCTGAAACTAACGTATCACTGCCTATTGTAGACTATAGTGTACTGTGGTTAGCAGTTTAAAGTACTGCTTCCCCACTAGCCTCTGTACAAGGGCCACTTGGTACACTATCCTGTCCCGGTATTTTCCCCCTTTCCCCATACGCAGGCCCTCTTGGACGTTCAGCTTCCTCTAATCATGAGGGATAGTCTGACTGACATGTACTTCTAGGTCCAGAGGAGTCTTTATTAATGCTTAGCCTGTTTTGGGGTGTCCCTCCCCTTTTATTCGTTGACTTTGAATAAAGATTTGTTTTATTTTAGAGTCTACAACAGGCAGTGACACGTACCCTAACACATAGCAAGTTAAGGTAGTTAAAGGGATTCCCCGGGAATGGTTTAAAATGGCCACCAGTAACCTTTCCTACAATATGAGCAGAACTGGTTGCCACCACTTGCAAAGCTGCTTAGGGGGAAATGAGGCCTCACTACACATTACATTCTAGCACTTATATAGCATATATTACATAGTGAGTGCTCCTATCAGGCTGCTCAGCCATGATGACATACCATAGGCAGAATCACATCATTACCATCTATTGTACAGCAGTCCAGGAACTAGCAGCATTCCCTGTGACAGTGTGCATTCAAAAATAAAAATCTCTGATTAGGACTGCCCACTGGACTCTTACACTTAGAATGAGCAGAGGTTAAAATAATAAACCACAAGTTATATAATATCTTTTCCTACAAAGCATTATATCAATCTGCCAGCTCCTCCTACTGTATAACATGTTGCTGGCAGATAAAACAGAATTTTCAGTGTGACGGGTTCCCTTTAAAGGGGTTCCGCAGGAATGATTTGAAATGGCCACTAGTAACCTGTCCTAGAATGTGAGTAGGACTAGTTGCCACCACTTGCAGAGCTGCTTAGGGAGGATGAGGCCTCACTGCACCCTACACTCTGGCACTTGCATATATTACACATTGGTGAGGGTTCCTGTCAGGCTACTCAGCCATGATGGCATATCATATGCAGGATCGCACCATTACCATCTATTGTACAACAGTGTAGAGTGTAGTGAGGCCCTGAACCCTCACCCCCTAGGCAGCTCTGCAAGTGCAGGCAGCTGGTCCTGCTCACAATCTAGGACTTGTTGCTGGCAGCCATTTTAAATCATTCCCCGAGAACCCCTTTAAACAAACGGAAATGTCCTTCAACCCTCCAATAGACAGCTTCTCAGATTTTCTAATGTGCCTGAACCAAGAATTTATGTAAAAAGTGCCACCAGGGTTTCTAGAATATTTTCTGACTACCTTGATAAAGGGTGGAGCTCAGTGGGAAGGGGCAGGGCTCTGCTAGAAGGGGTGTAGCCTAAATGCAATGTTTTGCGCCAAAATTGCAACTGAATTCTAGCGTAAAATTGTGGTGGGAAATGATCAAAATTGGTGCAAAGGAAAACTGATTTAGTTACCCATAGCTACAAATCAGATTCCATTTTTTATTTTTTACAGCTCCTTTGGAAAATGAAAGAATCAATCTGATTGGTTGCTATGGGCAACTAAGACTATTTTTTCTTTCCACCAGTTTTGATGAATCTCAAACTAATCCAAGCAATAAATGGTATGGAGCTAGCCAACAGTGTCATCACATTTATCATCCAGCCTCAGCCACTGTGATAAGTATTGTGCAAGACAGCCTAAGTTTATATCATCTGTAGGTTTAGTAAATTTGCTTTTTTAACATTTTCAACTTCTCTTCCTGCTGTCAGTGAATGGAAACATTCTAAATACTTGTCCTGGCTTACTTCTTCTCAGACAGATTTGACTTTAGCACCAGCATATCGGTTCCTGAACAGGACCATGACATGTTGTCACATAGAGGAAGCTCCTGTCACAGGAGTCTCCCAACTTCATCTTTCCAGTCTTATGCCATAAATTAGGATGGCAGTCTCTGGTGGCAGTCAGGAACGTCCCAGATGAGCAAACAAAAAAATGAAATATGTCTAAATGGAGAGGGACACTGAGATTGGGAGGACCGAGACACACATGAAGGAGGTGGAGACCTTTTGGGTGACCAATGAACAGACATACCAGCTTCTGTGACTCCTGTCTTATAAACTGAAGGAAAAGTTTGGAGCACAAACAGATGAACTGAGGGTCCTTTTACATGATGGGCCGATTCCTGCACAGATTCACATTATAACAAGTGGATCAACCTTTTTTACATGCACTGATACAAACTGTATAGAGGATGAGCGATCGTTCAGTTACCATGTAGTTTCCATATTGTTGGCAGCACATCCCCTACTTATATGGGAAAATGTGTTGTCAACATTGATGAATTTTAGACCGGTTTTGCTTGCTTGTCAGCTTATTGCTCCCATGTTTACAGGCACCAATGATGGTTATGTATGTTGGTTTGGCCAACTATCAGCCCGTGTAGAATGGCCTTTACCCACTGTTAATCACTTATTTTATACCTGGAATATTACAGCCTTCACTCCATCCATCTCCTTCCTTTCCTCCTGGTCTGCATATAGAGAATGGGGGGACACAAGGGAGGTCTAAGTACTCGGAATCTCACCAAGTTAACCTTTGTCACCTATTTTATGGATCTGTGACGTGTTCATGTTACAGGTAAAAAAAAAAAAAAACATGAACTTCTTCATGGTGAGAATATAGAGTCTCTCCATTAAGGAAATCCATAACAATATATGCTAATGATCTGTTTGACGTCAAAAAGTCCCCTGTCCCCCAGACAGCAGCATAATGGGTGATCTAAAATATTTGTTGGACCATATTACTAATCTCTAGAGATCTTGCTTTGCATGATTTTATACCCTAACACTAATAGTCTTATCTCAATGTGCTTCCTAGCATCTTGAAGATGTAGTCCAACCATCTTGACAAATAGGGCCTCTGCGTATTAAAACTTCAAGAATTATCCATTTCCTATATTTACATCAAGGCCTAGAAGTGTGACTGTAATATTGGGGAACCCAATGAAATATTTTCGGAAGATTTTTAGGAAGCTAGAAAATAGAGGCAAAGAAGAGTGAAAATGAGAGCTTCGCTCCAGCTATTTCCTGCGCAGAACATTTGATTCCGTAGAAAGGTAATATATGATCGTGCCGCACATTACTGCAATCTGAAAATGTCTGTTCTGCTTTGTAATTTAGAGCTTTGTTTTAAGCTGTTTCATTCTGCTGTACATGTCTTTCTGAAATAAAAGTTTAGAATTGCACATTTTATCCCAACTGAAACAGACTTGTCGTTATCACCTTTTTACTAACATAAAGAGTACAGATAGACCATCATTGTTTAATGGGTATTTAGACTTTTAGACTTGCAAATAATGCATATAACGTCTTCAAACACACCCCACAGACCAAATCCCCAAAATAGAGCTCCCAGATGCCTCAAATGAAAAAAGACCTAAGATCAGACTTCAGACTAGACCTTCTATATACAGACCCCTAGACTAGACTCCTATAAAACGCACATCCTTAATAAACACTTCGGACCAAACCTACCTTAATGCAGACCCCAGTCCAGATCTTTATACAGAACTCCAATAGTTCCTTCATTTACATAGACCCCAGACCAGACCTCCCTATTTATACAGACCCAAGACTAGATCTCCATCTATACAGACCGCAGACCAGACCATGATGGTGGCTCATTTGTTAGGACTGGTGCATTACAGAACTGGGATCCTAGGTTCAAATCTGATCAAGCACAACATCTGCATGGAGTTTGTATGTTCTCCCTGTATTTGCGTAAGTTTCCTCCCACACTCCAGAGACATACTGATAGGGAACTGATAAGGATTGCAAGCTCCATTGAAGACAGCAAGCGATGATAATGTCTTTAAAGCACCATAGAATATGTCAGCTATATACAGTGGTCCCTCAAGTTACAATTTTAATTGGTTCCAGGACAATCATTGTATTGCCCCCAAAATGTCATCCAAGATAAGAGAAAATGAAGATTTAAGAAAAATAAGCAGATAACCAAGACAGATAAAACAAGTCCTTACATATACGAGTAAGGAATAGCTGCCAACTAGCAACTAATACAACAAATTTACCAGAGAAGAGGCCTTAATTGGTTGTATCTGAGTCTGAGGCATTGTATGTAGAATCTAGTTTCACCTTGTATCCTAGTTCCCCATCTATACACACTGCGGATCATGCCCCCATTTATCAGACCTTCTCCATCTATACAGACTGAGGAACAGTCCCCTCCTTTCTACAGACCTACGATCAGATGTACAGACACTCATTGGTGTAGTCAGGACGTTGTTTGTGCGAGTGCTAGAACGGAGAGAGAGATGTATAATTAAAAAATGCAGCACCAAGGAGATTTGTCTTCTTTCCGGAGACTTGGCAGGATGTATTTAGATGCAGTTTCACAAATCTTCCCGTTAGCCAACTATTATGCCCAGTTCATTCCGCACTTCTTGTCCTTAACTGCTCCCATGTCCACCTTGACCCGTAAGGGAGCAAATCCCAAGAATTGGACAACTGAGGCTGAATCTTCCTTCCATGTCTTGAAGCAGGCCTTTTCTATGGCTCTGGTTCTCCATCGCCCTGTTGATGCTAACAAGCAATTCTATTTTGATGTGGAGTTGGGGAGGTGCTTTCACAAAAAGCTTCCTCCGGTAAGATGGTAAACTGTGGTTTCTTCTCCAGGGCCTTCTCTGTTCCTGAGCGCAACTACACGATTGGGGACAGAGAATTGTTGGCCATCAAAATGGCACTGGAGGAATGGCATTACCTTCTGGAGGGAGCATCTCATCCTGTTGTGATCTACACTGACCACAAAAATCTGACCTATCTGCAGTCTGCACAAAGACTAAATCCTCATCAAACCAGATGGTCCTTAGTCTTTGCCTGTTTTGATTTCATTCTTTATTTCCGTCCAGCAGAGAAGAATATCAAAGCTGATGGTCTCTCGAGGTCCTTTGATGCTACCGATCAGTAGGAGGAGCCTCAACACATCATTGATCCCACAAAAATCACTGTTTGTCCTGTCAAGTTGTCTGAGAGTTCGCCTGGAAAGTCTTTTGTTGCACAGAACCTCAGGAAGCAAGTTCTACTCTGTGGTCATTTCTCAAAAATTGCAGGTCATGGTGGACAACAAAAGACTTTTAAGTTCATCGCTCGATGGTACTGGTGGCCATCCATGTGGCAAGACATCCAACAGTTTGTCGCTGCCTGTCCGTCATGTGCACAGGATACAACCGCCAAGCAATGTCCAGCGGGCGTCTTACTTCCTGTTCCTGAGGCTCCTTGGCAACAGATAGCCATGGATTTTATTACTGATCTACCTTGTCCTCTGGTTGTCCTGTGATTTGTGTTGTGGTGGATCGTTTTTCCAAAATGGTGCACTTCGTCCCTATGTCTGGTCTTCCTTCTGCTCCTCAGCTGGTGAAAAAATTTATTAAACACATTTTTCGTCTCCATGGTTTTCCCCACTGTGTTGTTTCAAATAGAGGTGTGCAGTTCACGTCTAAGTTCTGGAGAGCTCTTTGTAAGCTTTTGAATGTGTCCCTGGACTTCTCTTCGGTTTATCATCCAAAGTCTAATGGTCAAGTGGAACGAGTCAATCAAATCCTGACCTCCATCATGATGACTGGGTCGAGTTATTACCTTGGGCTGAGTTTTCGTACAATAACCATATCAGTGAGTCTTCCAAGAAGTCACAATTTTTTGTTGTTTACAATCAACAACCTAACATCCCACTCCTGGTGTCTTCTTCTTCTGGTACCCCTGCAGTGGATGCAACTTCAAGAGAGTTCTCTAAAATCTGGGAGTAGACCAGGGGAGCTCAGAAAGAGGTTTCTGTTAGCATGAAGGAGGCTGCTGATAAAAGATGTAGAGATTCTCCTAGGTTCCGTCCTGCTAATAAAGTGGGGCTTGCCTCCAAATACATCAGGCTCAAAATACCCTCTTACAAATTGGGTCCATGCTTCATCGGTCAATTTCAGATCCTCAAGCAAATGAATTATGTTTCCTACAAACTTAAGCTGCCAGCCTCTCTCCGGGTACCGAATTCCTTCCACATCTCTCTGCTCAAACCTGTCGTCCTAAATCGTTTCGTCAAGAAACCTGTCTCAGCTCCTGTTGTGGTCTGTGATGAGAACATCTATGAGGTGAAAGCTATTCTGGGAATGAAGAAGAGTAGAGGTAAAACCCTGTTTTTTGTGGATTAGAAGGGGTTTGGCCCTGAGGAACGATCTTGGGAACCTAGAGAGAACATCAATTCCCCTCTTCTAAAAAACTTTTTGTCTAGGGTCAGGCCTGAGGAGAGGGGTTATACGGGGAGGGGTACTATTAGCTAAGTGCTCAATGCCTGCGCTGCTGGCCCTACATGCGGGCATGGGTGCTGTGCTCCCTCATTCCCTTCTGCTGCCGTGCGCCATGCTGACAAGCGTGGGCAGTAGGTAGCTTAACTGTTGTATCTGTGCTCTATGCCAGAGTTTACTTCCTGCTTGAGTCTTGTACTGTTGTTAGGGTGTGCACGGGCTTGTATCTCCTCCCTGCAGAAAGTATTTAAAGGCGCTTCCTGCCCCAGGAAGGCGCCTGAGCAATCTTGGTCACTTGCTTGTCTAGTTCCTTCTGTGAAGGTATTTTGGAAGTTTCTGCTTTTCTGTGTACCGGACCCTGCTTCTTGATTTAAAGGATTTTGCTTGTTTGCCGCCTGCCTCTGATCCTTGGACTTCGATTACGGACTTTGCTTGATTGCTGCCTGCCCTGACTCCAGACTTCCTGACCACATCCTTCCCTCGGTGCCTGCACCAGTATCTCTGACCCCTTGGTCATCTGCCACTGACCCTGAGACTGCTCTGGAGTGGCACCTGGTAACAACTGTAAAGGCCCAAGCCATCAGAGGCTCTAGTGAAGACCAGGTAGTTACTTAGTCACACCCCTCTAGGGTATAGCTAGTCAGTGGCGCAGTGGGTACACGCCTGCTTGCAAAACAATTGGTCAAAAATCAGGCCTGGAGTAATGCAGACTAAGGAACCTTTTACATGGGTCGAGGACCAGGCCAATTATCAGAAACAAATGTTCCTATGAAGCCTTGTCTCTATATTTGGCCTGTATAAGGGCTGTTTCACACAAGCGTGTGCAGTCTGGAAATCACGTTCAGTGTGTGAGCGTGATTCTCTGTTCTGGACGCTGCTTGTCTTGCAGGAGTGCACGGCATTATACTTATTGAGAATGCTATGTTCCTCTGCATGACCTTATTGCTACAGAATCATACTGACAGCTTTATATCAGTATGATCCTGCAGAAGGAAGGTCATGCAGAGGCACTTAACATTATAATCATGATAATGCCGTGCGATCCTGCAAGACAAGCAGTGGCCAACACAGAGCATGATTTCCAGACTGCACACGCTCGTGTGAAACAGCCCTAAAGCTGCCACCAATCACCCCACAAACAAGACGAGCAAACTCTCGTTTATTGGAAAATGAAATCTTTCATGCAGCACCTACAGTCATTTTTCGTCAGAACATCACCCTCTTATTGTTCATTTTGTCTGCCCATGTAAAATGTCCCGATCATTGAATGATCATTCCTCGCTTTGTCTGCCTATGAAAAATGGTCCAAAGAACCAAAGCGGAGGTCATCATCAACAGAGTAGTCAGGATGCAAAAACATAACCAGAACAGGAGCCAGGGATCAAAAGCATGAGATAGAACTACAATTACTGTAGGCAAGCCGAAGGTTTGTCAGTCATTCCAATCCTGCATGTACTATTATAATAAGCTTACCTTGCAGATAACATATTCTATTTACAGAAGCAGTGAATGTACAATTGTTTAGATCTGGATACAGGACTTCCATCTCTCTGAGATGACTGGACAATATTCTGCATTTACGTTTTAGAGGCATAGTACTGCTGAAATAAGATGAAAAAAATAAATAAATTCTAAAATAAATTGTTTTCTATGAATGGGGAGTTTAAAAAAGACTGCTTTCTGATGGAAGTGTCCCTTGAAGAATAAGCCATCTAGTTTTTATTTTCCGGTAATCCCCTTTAAGCCATGGACAGTTCTTGTTAGGTTCCTTTTTTGGATAATATATTGATTGGCGTTCCCCAGGTGGTAACAATCAACTATGGTGATTTAATCCATTTCATACGGTATTAGATGAGATCACAGCACAGTCGCCCATTATTTCCTTTCTTTTACAGCCTCTCAGTTGTTTTCTTCTGTCTCTAGCTCAGACAATAGCAATCTGTGACAAGTAGAAAAGAAAGATATAGCAATCTGTGAAAGCCCAGCTGCTCTAGAGTTTAGAAATCCCATAGAATTTCTCAACCATTGATTGTGTTACAGCCTTGGTACCTGACACCGGTTCTTAGTGACAATACTAAAAAGGACTACAATTCAGTATAAAAGACTAGAATTCCCCAGAATTTGTGGAATTTTTGACTGTTATTATGTTTCCATAGGGAAGCACATGTGTATGATCACCTACTGAACATTATTTGGGACCACTTGCTCATGTGTTGGCTGATCATTGTCTTGATTTACACTAGGTAATGATTGGGAACCAGTGTTCCTAAGAGGAGAAACCAAGCTAAGGAGGCCAAACATCACCACTGGATCAGGGAGCACCCCATTGGGACTAATGTTACGGACTGTTAGTTAAAGGCTATGTACACCATCGGAGGCAATTTTTTTTATGATTGCATGTTACTCATTTTTGAATAAAAATAATTTTTTTAATTGGCATTTATAAAAAATATTGAGCTGTTCTGTTACAAAGGGTTAACTGTTTTTCTAGCCGTGTGACTGGTACTTTCACTTTCACTTTGTGACATCATCTAATAATCCTTATCTCTAAACTACTAATAGGTCATAAAAACTTAAGCAACATTATTATCAGTAAGACAAAAACTGAGCTATAATGAGAGTTTAGGAGCCCAGAGAGCAGAGATAAGGAGTCCGTCAGCTCCTGGTCTGACGGAAAATATAGAAAATCTAAAGAGTGCTGCTACAGCTCTGTCAGCTCTGTACAGAAAAAAGGACGCCATATTTTTTTTAATAAAGACCAATTTTTAGTTTAAAATGAGTACAATGCAATAATAAAATATATATAAAAAATGTCCCAAAGGTGTACATAGCCTTTAAAAGACTTTGCCTCTATGTCAGAATGTGTGATGTTCCTTTAAGAGACTGTACTCACCAAGAGCCCTATTTCATCCTGTGGCGAGACGAACGTGTAAATATTGTACAGTAAAGTTTTTGTATGTTTCAAATATTTTAGCACCTCAGCCTGCCTTATTTTTTTGCCATCCAAAGAACCGTAAAGGTGCACTACCCACACTTTACAATGTCACCACAGTCAAAATCCATAAGCATTATTATAGAGTAGGTCTGCACTTTGCAGCTAACACAGCTTCCACTCTTCTGAGAAGGCTTTCTACAAGATTTTGGAGTATGTCTCTGGAATTTTTGCTCATTCCTCCAGAAGAGCACTTGAGGTCAGACACTGGATGAGAGGGCCTGGCTCAAGCTCACAATCTCCGCTCTAGTTTATCTCAAAGGTGTTTGATAGGGTCGAGGTCAGGGCTCTGTGCGGCCAATTAAGATCTTCCACACCAAAGTCACCCAACCATGGCTTTATACACCTTGCTTTGTGCACTGGAGTACGGTCATGCTGAAGTTGAAAGTTGTCCAAAACGTCTAGATATGTTGAAAAATTAAGATTTCCCTTTTCTGGAACTAAGGGGCCTAGAACAAAGCCTGGAAATACAACTCCATGGCATTATCCCACCTCACTGCAAAAATTTGGTGCACTACAATGGTAAATGCAATTGACAATATATGGCTAAACTCTCACTCTGATATCAAAAATGAGACTTTCCCCCATATATTCTTATATCAAGAACGAACCAACGCCCGCGCACCTCTTAAAGGTCTCTCATAGTGGCACTGGACCTAACGCTAACCTACCTGCGCCGTATGGGCAATTACAAGGGCCATATGGGCTATTAGAGGGGCCGTATGGGCTATTACTGGAGCATATTGTCTGACACACAGCAATCCACTCCCAGTTACCACCAGCGTGAAATCACACATTCAATGGGAGTAGGGAAGCAGATATAGGTCCCAGGTTACCTCAAGCATTGAAGTCACACATACTATGGGAGGAGAGAGGAGGCTGTGAGTCCCACCTATCACTGAGTCATGTGACACAGGCTACACAGGTGCACCTAAATAATACTCAATCTGGAGTTTCTACACCTCCAGTTACACATATATACAAACAAACTGACAAAGCAAAGTGGTCTCAAGAGGCAAAGAAATGCTCAAAACCCCAAATACTGTTGCACATTTATAACTGGGGGTGCAGATCCTGCCCATGTGATCCGTTGCTAAAAGCAATCCCCAGCAAAAATGCATACAATGGAGGATGCTTATATGAAAATAAGACGGGATGTCCAGCTTCCAAAAAAGACGTAGTTCTTTATTCCAATAACACACAGATTAAAAAATCCAACATGGCAAGCAAGTCTACGCGTTTCGGATACTCTAATACTCGGATCCTTATTCATGACCAATGGAGGATGCCTGCAATGGACCATGTGTGCCACAAAAACATTCTACACAGGATAGCCAAATGTGTGGATGTGATTGGTTATGTAAAACAAAACACTGCAAAAATTTGGTGCACTACAATGGTAAATGCAATTGACAATATATGACTAAACCCACCTCCACCAAATTTGCACTGTGCAGTGAGAACAGGAGAGGGGGTTGGAAGATCGGTGGAGTGGAAGGGGCTATAATGGTGGCCGTAGTACTCACAGTTCACAGTGGCAGTCCTCATCCTGGCTCCCTGGGCATACACAGTGAATGGAAGGTGCACCCTTTCTTCCCTCGGGAAACACCCTGGTGTTGGAGATCCTGCCTGGTGGTAGCTGGGGTGCCCTTCAGATTGAGGCTACCACTAAAAACTTAGTGGAAAAAAGAATAGGGGAAAACTGATGTATGAAAAACAAGGACGTACGTATAAATAAACATGGTAGAGGCAATCAATTCTATTGATTTGCAATTCATCCTGAGTTTCCCCCCAAAAAATATTGGATTTTAACTAGAAATGAGCAAACCTCAGATTTCTTTCATGTACGATTTTTCTAACTTTTTGAAAAGTTCAATTCAGACCCAAATCAATTCTGGACTTATCAAATTAGCTCCAATGAGCCTAAAATAAGTATATAACACCTTCTAATCAATTTTTTTTTTAAATAGGTATCACCAAATAAACATGAATAAAGAAAAAGAGATCCACCCAATATTCAGCAGACATACAATTTAAAGTTCCACCAAAAACAACTTGAATATCCCACCCAGAATTACACCTCTATCAATGAGATATGCATGCAAATGATAGAATTAGAAAGTACAGCTTGTTCTGCAAAAAAACAAGCCCTCATACGACTATGTGAACAGAAAAATAAAAAAGTTATGGCTCCGTGAAGACAGGGAAGAAAAATGGAAACGCAAAAACAAAAAAGCCTCCGGTATCCAAAGGGTTAATGCACTGTGCACCTTAGCACTTGGTAACCCAGCTCTGTAACTTTACATGGTCTCCACGCTCTGGCTGAGTTGCTGTGGTTCCTAAACAGTTCCACTTTACAATAATACCACTCACAGTTTATGGTGGAATATCTACAAGTTGTGTTCAAAATTATTCAACCCCCACTGAAATTGAGTGTTTTGGCCAGTTTGACATTGATTTTGATCATTTCAGTCATCTTGTTTACAATTAAATCAAAGAGGCACTTGTAAGTCAGACAAATATAACATAACATTTATAATGAAATAACCACAAGTGTCTTTTCTGTGCTCACATCATTATCAGTTTTATTCAACCCCCAAGTGACATTCAATCTTAGTACTTAGTACAACATCCTTTTCCAGTTATAACAGCTTTTAAATGTGAAGCATAGCTTGACACAAGTGTCTTGCAGCGATCTACGGGTATCTTCGCCCATTCTTCATGGGCAAAAGCCTCCAGTTCAGTCACATTCTTAGGCTTGCGCGCTGCAACTGCTTTCTTTAAGTCCCACCAGAGGTTCTCAATCGGATTTAAGTCTGGTGACTGCGATGGCCACTTCAAAATGTTCCAGCCTTTAATCTGCAACCATGCTCTAGTGGACTTGGAGGTATGCTTGGGATCATTGTCCTGTTGAAAGGTCCAACGTCTCCCAAGCCTCAGGTTTGTGACGGACTGCATCACATTTTCATCCAGTATCTCCTGGTACTGAAGAGAATTCATGGTACCTTGCACACGCTGAAGCTTCCCTGTACCTGTAGAAGCAAAACAGCCCCAAAGCATCATTGACCCCCCGCCATGCTTCACAGTAGGCAAGGTGTTCTTTTCTTCATAGGCCTTGTTCTTCCTCCTCCAAACATAGAGTTGATCCATGGGCCCAAACAGTTCTAATTTTGTTTCATCAGTCCACAGAACACTATCCCAAAACTTTTGTGGTTTGTTCACATGACTTTTGGCATACTGCAGTCGACTCTTCCTATTCTTTGGAGACAGCAAGGGGGTGCGCCTGGGAGTTCTGGCATGGAGGCCTTCATTACGCAGTGTGCGCCTTATTATCTGAGCTGAAACTTCAGTACCCACATCTGACAAATCTTTTTTCAGTTCCTCAGCAGTCACACGGGGACGTTTCTCCACTTTGCGCTTCAGGTAGCGCACAGCAGTCAAAGTCAGCATCTTCTTTCTGCCACGACCAGGTAGCGTTTCAACAGTGCCCTTTGCCTTGAATTTGCGAATGATGCTTCCTATGGTGTCTCTTGGTATGTTTAACATCTTTGCAATCTTCTTATAGCCATTGCCCTTCCTGTGAAGAGAAATCACCTCTTCTCTTGTCTTCCTGGACCATTCTCTTGACTTCACCATGTTTGTAAACACACCAGTAAATGTCTAGAAGGAGCTGAGTATCACAGTCCTTTTAAATCTGCCTAATTGGTGCTTATTATGCTTGATTGCTGCTCCTTGACATCCACAGGTGTTTTCAATACCTGATCGAAAACACTTGAATGAACCTCTGTTCTTAAAAATGGTAGTCTTTAAGGGGTTGAATAATTGTGTCAATGAAGAAATCACAAAAAAAATAATTAATACTGTATTAAAAAAACTATTGATGTAATTTTAGTTGCATTTGGTTCTTTAAAAAGTCCTTGTAAGATTTCATTCTGAACACAATTACAAATGTACACTAAATTCCCTAAAACCCTTTACAGTATTGGGGGTTGAATAATTTTGAACACAACTGTAGGAGGGGAAACATTTCACAAACTTACTTGTTGCAGTGGTGGCATCTAGGGATGAGCGGATCGACTTCGGATGAAACATCTGAAGTCGATTCACATAAAACTTCATTTGAATACTGTACGGAGCAAGCGCTCCATACCGTATTAGAATGTATTGGCTCAAATTAGCCGAAGTTATTACTTCGCGAAGTCTCGCGAGACTTCGGGTAATAACTTCAAAAATTAATTTCTACTGTTAAAAACATTTCCCCGAACTCGGGTTTGGTTCCAAGTGATACATTCTGCCCAGTTGACAGACTTTGAGAAGGACCACATTATTGGACTGAGAGAAGCAGGATATTCATTTCAATGACTTGTCTGCCATCCAGTCCTGCCTGACATAGAGGTTCTGGGAGCAGTGGTTATGTAGGGGCACACACACATGGCAAACAGGTTTCGGACCCCCCAGACGGACCACCAGTACAGAGAATTGTTTGATCCACTGACAAGCACGAGCAGCTCCAACAGTTTCTTTGTCCACCATCCAGACACAAGTGGCACCTTCATTACACACCCCTGTCTCTGCTCCGTACCATTTCCAGGTGCTTAGAAGGATATTTGCTGTAATGACACCCATTACTTTTCCTGCCATTGATAGGTAGCCATCATTGATTTTGTTTGCAGTGTTGTGAATGAGAAACGTAGACTGCTATGAACTTTACTGCTATGGACTGGAGTCATACTGCCTTTAATGATGAATCCAGGTTCTGTTTAGGATCTAAAAAAAGGTTGGGTTCAAGTATGGAGACTTCATAGTGAGTGCTTTAGTTCTGCATTTGCTGTGGAGTGACAACTTCCACAAGGGTTCTTGTGATGATCTGGGGAGCAAACACATACGACAATTGGCCACCCCTAGTATTGATAAGAGGGACACAGCTCAGCGATATGTGCAGGACGTCCTGCTGCCACATGTGTTGCCTCTCATGGCATAGCTTCCAACTGGAATTTTTCAGAAGGGGTTTTACAGGAATGTCTCCGCTAGATTGCAACACTTCCTTGGCATGTCCAGGTGTCAAATTTAGCATTCATGGGACCAGCTAGGAAACCAATTTCGGCAAACTACGAGTGTGCAAGATCTACAGGCCCAGCTGCAACGTCTGTGGGAAAATGTGTGGCAGGATACCATACCTGTATTCCTCCATGCTCAATCGTATCTCATCTTGTATCCAGGCTAGAGGCCCCCAACAGGATACAGGATTGTATTGTACAATTTTCTCCAACAAACTTATTCTTTCTGTCTAGTAGTGTGATCACTTACATATATCATCATTGCATTCACACATACAGTGTCTTGAAAAAGTATTCATACCCCTTGAACTTTTCAACATTTTTTCATGTTATACCCACAATTATAAATGTATTTTTATTGGCATTTCATGTGATAGACCAACACAAAGTAGGAAGTATGTGTGAAGTGAAAAGAAATAATACATGGTTTTCAAAATTTTTAATAAATAAAAATCTGAAAAGTGTGGTGTGCATTTGTATTCAGCCCCTTGTACTCTGATACCCCTAAATAAAATCCAGTGTGACAAATTGTCATCAGAAATAACCCAATTACTAAATAGAGTGTGCAATTTATTCTCAGTATAACTACAGCTGTTCTGTGAAGGCCTCAGAGGTTTGCTAGTGAACATTAGTGATCAAACAACATCATGAAAACTAAGGAACACACCAGACAGGTCAGGGATAAAGTTGTGGAGAAGTGTAAGAGCAGGGTTAAGTTACTAAAAAATATCCCAATCTCCTAATATCTCACGGAGCACTGTTCAATCCATTATCTGAAAATAGAAGGAGTATGGCACAACTGCAAAACTATTGCCATCCACCTAAACTGACAGCCAAGGCAAGGGGAACACTAATTAGATAAGGTTGTACAGAAGTAATAGTGGCTCTCCCAGATTACTTCCTGGGGTGGTGGTGCTCTTGTCTAAAGTTATTCACCTAACCACTGATGGATGTCTAAATAATAAAGTAAGGAAATTGACAGGTACTCTATATCTGGTTTTAAAAGATATTTATTGTTGGATCTTATACAGAGTTTTTATTTAATAATGATTTTAAAACATTTTTAAAAAAAGAGAGATTTTGGGGTTTTTTGTTTCGTTTGTTGGTATTAGAATTAGGGAATTGAAGTGGTGTTCTGAAAAAATTATTGGAGTGTGGGGGGCTTAGTGTTGGTATCACCCAAAATAGTGTGGTAAGGATGTGATGGAAATGATAATTTGTTGTTGGTTGATGATTAAGAGTAAAGTGATGCGGATCTTGGGGGTATCGGAAAAATCTAAAATCAAAAAATGGTAGTGGAGGTGAAAAAATATATGGTATATACGTATAGAATATATAATATATATTATATAAGGGTAAAGGTCCAATGGTGTCCAAGGAGTAGGTGTCCGAGAAAATTTATGTCTAGGAATGTCCAAAAATATAGTGTCCAAGGAATATACGGAAATTGTCCCAAAAATGTATATAAGGAGATTGTCCCAAAAAATATAGGAATGATAAAAAATATTAGATATTGTGTACTTCAAAATTTGAAAATAAGAATAAAAATAAAAACAAAGCTAAGAAAGGATTTGAAGTTGGTCCAGTATTGATAGAGTCTTTGCAGGTGTAAATGGCGAGCGTGAATATAGGTAATACTTATCTGCCGTCAGGGAGTTTTCACTTTATGTTTTATTGCTGGTGGCATCCCACACAGCAAATAATTGTACTCACCCTGCGGTCCGAGTTTGATACCTGTTTTGGTGGAGCAATAGTCGGTATGGTCTTCCCGGTGGTTGGTTTTGTCCACACTGTATGTTGCGCGCTCTTTCCTGCTTGATCGGCGTCTCATGTGATCAACCACGTGGTAGTTAGCCGTTCGGTTGGTGAGTTTTTCTTCGTATCCCAAACTTCAAAGATTCGTAAACTTCAAAGATTCGTAAGAAGGTTTCCTATGTAGTTGCGATAATCTAGGGTCCTTTTAGCGAGGCGTGGGTGTTGGTGGGTAGTCGTAAAATATATTGGCAACTTGGCATTATATTTTACGACTACCCACCAACACCCACGCCTCGCTAAAAGGACCCTAGATTATCGCAACTACATAGGAAACCTTCTTACGAATCTTTGAAGTTTACGAATCTTTGAAGTTTGGGATACGAAGAAAAACTCACCAACCGAACGGCAGTTTGCCACAAGCCATGTAGGGGACACAGCAAGCATGTGGAAGAAGGTGCTCTGGTCAAATGAAACCAAAGTGGAACTTTTTGATACAAATGCAAAACATTATGTATGACGGAAAACTAACATTGCACAATCCTGGAGAGGCTGTAAAATACTTGAGACTGGGCAGAAGTTCACCTTCCAGCAGGACAACGACCCTAACAAAACAGCCAGAGCTACAATGGAATGGTTCAGATCAAAGCATATTAATGTACTAGAATGGCCCAGTCAAGTCCAGACCTAAATCCCATTGAGAATCTGTGGTAAGACTTGAAAATTGCTGTTCACAAATGCTCTCCATCCAATCTGACTGAGTTTGAGCTATTTTGCAAAGATGAATGGAAACAATTTTAGCGTCTAGATGTGAAAAGCTGGTAGAGACATGCCCCAAAAGACTTTTAATTGCAGCGAAAGGTGGCCCTACAAAGTATTCACTCAATAGGTCTGAATACAAGTGCATCAATAGAGAAAAGGAATATCCCACGGCGCAAAAACCACCCAGTGGTTGGATTAGAATGAGGGTTCTTTTTTATTAATTAAAATTTAATTTAATAAAAAAGAACCCTCATTCTAATCCAACCACTGGGTGTTTTTTGCGCCGTGGGATATTCCTTTTCTCTATTGAACTACTGGCTTTCTGAGGGATTCCAGGCATCCCTGAACAGAAGTACTCATCCCGGGCTGCATACCATCCGCCATGAGGGGCTTATGCCAACCTGACACACGTCTACATTAGAGTTGTGCCTAATATAGCACAACTCTACCAGGTGAGCCTCAATTTATTGGAGATACTACTCATTACCCATTTAAGACGTTATTACCCTATGGTGCGCCATATATTTTTTTGTTCTACAGTTGAACGAAGCCTGCTTTTATTACTGAATACAAGTGCATGTCACACTTTACAGATTTTTATTTATAAAAAATTTAGAAAACCATGTACCGTTTTCTTTTCACTTCAAACATACATACTGCTTTGTGTTGGTCTATCACAGGGATCAGCAACCTTCGGCACTCCAGGTGTGGTAAACTACGACTCCCAGCATGCACACTTTCTTGGCTGCTCTCAGAACTCCCACAGAAGTGAATGGAGCATGCTGGGGTTGTAGTTTCACAACAGTTGGAGTCCCGGATGTTCCTGACCCATGGTCTATCATATCAAATTCCTGATAAAATACATTTAAGTTTGTGGGTGTAACGTATAAAAATGTGAAAAAGTTCAAGGGGTATGAATACTTTTTCAAGACACTGTAGAAAGTTTATTTCCATTCAAAGAACTCCTTCTTTGTCCAGTATATTTTTTATGTCAGCGATTGCATATGATGTATTATACATAGAAAACGGACAAAGTAAGTGGTGGAATAAGAAGGAAGAGAATTAAACCTTTTCTGTCATGGGCACCAACATCCTTGAAAACTCTCTACTAAAAGTACTGTGTTTGCCCCCAATGATGGTATAAATGTATGAAGAACTTGAGGGCCAAGTGCAATATCCAAGTAAAGGTATTTGCAATTGTTATGTTTTATATGTATTGTTATTTATTTTAATGTATTAGACCAGGGGTGGGGAACCTCCGACCAGAGGGCTATATGCGGCCTGCGGGATAATTTAATGTGGCCCCCTACAACAACATATTGTTGTAGTGTCCCACTAGGTAGGAGTGGGTACTACACAAGGGTCAATTGGGTAACGTGTTACTTCTGCTCACAAGGGACAGTGATATTATATTTATCCATGCATTGTAATGTATTTCCTGTGTGTTTTTACATTGGTATGTTTCCCCTGTTAATGCTCAGCAGGCCTAGTTGGGTGTAATTAGACATCCCAGACACTAGAGGGAGATAGGGAGCCCCTAGTATAAATGTCCAGGCCCAGACAGGGAGGGGTTAGGTCATAGTCAGGAGTCTGTGGAGACAGAAGTGAGAAGGCACCAGCCCAAGATATGCTGAGGGCCTCCTCCTGACATGCAGCTAGATAGTCCTGGTTCCTAGTTGCACCAGAAGGCTAGAAGGAGTACAGCCTGCCTGGAGACCAGTAATCCAGCCAACAAATACAGATGAGACACCCCAGTAGTAGGAGAGTACCTCCTGGGAGAAACCTGCAGCCACCTTTCCAATCCAGCAGAGAAGCCAGCTAGGAAACAAAGGTACTGTAACCTAAAGCAAGTGCCAATACTGGAGGAAGGAATTTATATACCAAGGATTTAAGCCAGCAATTTGGCATCCGGGCCTTGGGATCCAGCCAGCTAGAATAGCTGAGGGGATAGAGCAGCATTGTACTGCAAAGCATCAACTATATACCCTCCAAGTATCTTGCAAGATTGAAACCTGCTGTGCTATCAAGTAAATCTGCTGTGCATATGTACTGTAAGGGCTGCATTATACACCCCTGCAACTGATTGTATAAAGTTGGACTGTTGTCTAAAGTAAAGCAACGTTTGGTTTACCAACTGTGTACTCCATTAATCCTCCTGCAAACCGGTGTGCCACCGTTACAGGCACTGGCGTCACGATCCTTAAAGAGACCTTACCTAAGGCACTCAAAATACCTGCAACATCCAGGGCACCTCATACACCATCAGGCCTGGTCCCTATCTAAAGAGTGTGCCCCAGAGGAACTAGTGTCTGCCTCTCCTTCACTGTTGCATGCCTGCCCAGGGTTCTCCTCAGAAAAGTGAGTAACCCTCGATTGCCCATAACCGTGACCTCACTCTCGCTATACCCTGCAGGTCTGGCGTGCTGCATTGTGAAAATGCTAATGATTGCTTCCATAATGGAAGCGGTCATTAGCATGCGGGAGCCACAGGAAGATGGGAACAGCACTGAACTGTCCTCACCTTTCCTGGTCTTTTTCCAGCCACACGATATGTCCTGGACACAGTACAGCGTGGTGGGCAGAAGACCAGAGAGGGTAAGTGAATCTGCCAAGTGGCAGTGCCATCCGGTGCTGGAGAGGTAAGTTATTTTTTCTTAAATATCCGATCTGAGGTCTAATTGGGGCTGATCTGAGGCTAATGGAGGGTAGGGAGGGTCTGATGGGGGTCTGATCTAAGGCTGTGGGGCTGATCTGAGGCTGTGGGGTCTGATCTGAGGCTGGGGGGTCTAATGAGGGTTTATCTAAGGCTGGGGATGTCTAATTGGGGCTGATCTGAGGCTGGGGGTCTGATGGGGCTTATCTGAGGCTGGGGGATCTGATGGGGCTGATCTGAGGCTTGGGGGGGTCTGATTTTAGGCTGAGGGGCTGATCTGAGGCTGGGGGATCTGATCTGAAACTAGGAGGCCTATTGGGGGGGCTGTTCTGAGGTGTCTGATGGGGGCTGATCTGAGGGTAGGGAGGGTCTGATCTGAGGTTGGGAGGTCTGCTGGGGCTGTGATCTGAGTCTGAGGGTCTGATGGGGTTCTGATCTAAGACTGGGGAGGATCTGATGAGGGTCTGTCACGGACGGTGTACAGGAAACAAGGCAAAACAACATGCATAAATGACTCGCTGGATCCAGAAGCTAAGGAACAAAAGGGAGACCCCTGCAGAAGCCCTGGGACTTTCCCTGGCTGCTCAGCCTATGCATAGATCCGAATGGTCGAGGTATGCATATCCACGTACCTTGACTATATAACCCCTGAGCACCCTACAATAGTGAGGGGACACGACCACCGGCTCCCTACACCAGACACGGAGGGAGTCAGGGTCACCTGGGATCCAGCAAACAGAAAATAACAGATAACAGTATAACACTTAGCTTTGTAGAGGAGAGGAGAACCAGATGGGCATGCACACATACTCCAGGAAGAAATATAAGCCGCCCAGAAAAGCCTTCTGGGGAAGAATTTAAAGGGAAGCAATTAGTCCAACACATAACAGCTGAGAGAGGCTAACGAGAGGAGGAGCTGAATACCACAACACAGAAACTCAAGGAGGAGGTTCTGAAAGGCTTCTGTCAGAGCTTCTCAGCTGTCTGGTTGTGACAGGGTCTGATCTGGGGCTGATGTAGGCTTGGGGTCTGATAGGAGGCTGAAGGAGGTGGGCAGCAGATCTGAGGCTGAGAAAAAGACAAAGGCAGGGACAGTTGTGAAGAAAGTGGCAGGGAGAGTGAAAGCTGGGTAAACCCCTCTCTGGACATCTCTGGGTTTAGCTTGGCTGCCATTAATGCCAAATAAAAGGACTAAATATATAACATTCTCATTGAAAGTAATTATATAACATTCTCAACTTAAAAATTAGACAGCTATGTGTGGTCAAAATGACGCCTGTATTATTTGTAATATATAGTGCAGGCGCTATTTTGTGCTGCAAAAATACAGCAATTTCTGCAATTTACGCCTAAGTCAGTTACAGTATATGTTTGATCTAGGGTTGGGCGATATCAAAAATATTCCCACGATAACGATATTGAGAAATTTGGGGCCATGTATGGGGCAGCCACAAGGAGACGTTATACTGTATGGGGCAGCCACAAGGAGACGTTACACTGTATGGGGCAGCCACAAGGAGACGTTACACTGTACGGGGCCAGCCACAAGGAGACGTTACACTGTACGGGGCCAGCCACAAGGAGACGTTACACTGTACGGGGCCAGCCACAAGGAGACGTTACACTGTACTGGGCCAGCCACAAGGAGACGTTACACTGTACGGGGCCAGCCACAAGGAGACGTTACACTGTACGGGGCCAGCCACAAGGAGACGTTACACTGTACGGGGCCAGCCACAAGGAGACGTTACACTGTACGGGGCCAGCCACAAGGAGACGTTATACTGTATGGGGGCAGCCACAAGGAGACGTTACACTGTATGGGGGCCACAAGGAGATAATATACTGTATGGGGGGGCCACAAGGACATATTATACTGTATGGGGGCCACAAGGACATATTATGCTGTATGGGGGCCACAAGTATATATTGTACTGTATGGGGGCCACAAGGAGACATTATATACTGCATGGGCAGGCAGTGGGCCACAAGAGTCACTATACTGCATGGGGCCACCAGGAGACATGATACTGTCTGGACTGAGGAACTATACTGTAAGGGGCCACAAGGTGACATTATACTGTATTGGACAACAATTTGTAACCCCTCTGCCATCAGTATATTAATGTCTTGTGGCCCCCATACAGTAATGCCGTCTTGTTGCTCCTGTATGGATGCCATAACCATGTGCAGTGCAGCTTGCAGGCAGGGCCAGGGCCGCAGAAGACATAGACAGTCCAACCTTTATTTCTGACACCTGGGCCCTTAGGGTCTCTCACTCCTCTTCCCCCACCTTGGCTTAGACACAGATTGCTAATGCTGAATGACTTCGCGCGCTTCGCTCCTGTGCTCGGCCAGTGGGTGGAGACTTGAATATGGGAGCGAGGAGGAGCAGGGGGTGGCCGCTGCAGGAAGTAATATGTACGGTATGCACGATGCAGGGACGGGCTGTCACAGATTTAGGAGCTGTCAGCACGCATATGACCGCTCCTATGACGTCACCAAATACCGCGGGTATTTGGAAGCAGGGATATCGCCATATAGCCGTTTCTTAATACTGCGGTATATCGTGGACAACGGTTTACCGCTCAACCCTAGTTTGATTTGTGATAAAGTGCATGGTAAAGGTATGGTGGGGGGGTGTATCTCACCTGGTTGTTCAGTTTAGCTGGTTAAGATAACTAAAATCCAGAAATAGTGCTGCTTCAGCATGGCATAGCTTGCTGGAGATTGTTTTGTTTAAAGTTGTATGGGCTGGATTTCTTTTGACTCAGAGACAGGTTGGTAGTGGGAGTCTCTCAGTCCACACCCCTAGTACACTATAGATATTACCTTTAGCTGGGGAGATCACAGGTGAGGTCAGCTGGACTATAATTAAGGAGGGATAAGACAACTCTGTGTATGACTGGGGGAAGGAAGTGACCCTACAGAGAGGGTTGGAGCCGGAGACCCTGTGTGTAAACTGCGTTTTTTGAGGTGAGTAAGGGAGAAGACCTCTGTATTAGCTAGAGCCCAGTTGGGCAGGTATTTATTTTAGAAACTGTCAGGTTGATTAGATCCCGTGCTGTAAAAAAGAGACACTTCCCTTGGATACTTCAAAAGATATAACCTAATATAACAACCCTTTTTAGTACAATCTATATATGCAGCGTTCTCACCTGCAATAGTATGCTGTCAGTTGCCTCCAGGTTCCCAGGGATGTGAGTAGGATGCGTGTACAGTCCCAAGTCCTTTTCTCTCTCTCTTCTTCTGTTTTCTTTTTTCCTCATGGTGATTAGCTTGCTCTGTCCTCTCGCCTCCCCTTTCTTGCGCGCGCCGCTCCGGCCGGTAGCTGGGAGAGCGGCTTCCCTGTGCTCACGCCAGTTACTGGCCGAAGCGGCGTGCGCAGGAAAGAGGCCTGGACACACCGAAAGGGACTGCTGGCAGTTAAACAGGTATTCCCTGAGGCCAAGGACTGCCCCTCGGGAGGAAGAATACTAGGTTCCAAAGATCCAGCCTTTATGCCTGGATATATGGGCGCCTGGACCGTGGTTCAAGTTAACATCGACGGAGTAATGTTTTCTGCTTAGATTGACACTGGATCACAAGTGATTACTATGCGTCAATTCGCATTCGAAAGATGCCAGAATGGAGCCCAGCAAATCATAGCTACCAATGGCAAACCAGTCGAATATTAGGCCTGTTCGACTCCAGCCTGGAGCAGAGACCCTCATATAGTGCAAGGCTTGCATCGGTGTCCGAGGTCAGGATTAACCGGCCCTTGTGGAACCCCTGCATCTGCAAGATCATCCTCTTGTCCTAGCCGCTAGGAGCTTGGTCACTGTGTCGCACGGAAATGTACCTGTCACAGCCATGGTTATGGTCGTGACTCCTGAACCGCATGCGGTTGTCAGCGGTCTTTGGTTTGGTTGTCAATCACAGGTGAGGGCTGTGGTATTTGCCTCACCTGTGGTTGCCGCTGGCAACAGTATGTATGTGGCAGCATAGCAGTCTGAGCTGTGTCTTGGCAGCTTGCTATGTTGTGCATGCGGTTGTGTGTGATATGTGTGCACTTGGTTTTATGTATTGTGTGCACTTCCCCCTTTAAGTTGCTGTCTTCCCTTCCCTGGTGTTGGAAGGGTTAATTCCCTTCTGTGTGTGTGAACACTGGGTGTGTCTGTGTGGGTGTAGCCACTTAGGCCTATAAAGCCTCTGTGTTTGGCATGTCTCAGTGGGTTGCTTCAGCCATGCTTAGCTGGAGCAGCCTCCTGTGCATTACATATGCCAGTGGGGGCCACCCTTGTGGTCATAAACTAAATGTCATTCTTAAGTTTATGTGATGTCCACTTGATGTTTTCCTTGTGATGTTATGCACCTATGGATCTGGGTTCCTGTGTGTTTGTGTGTGTGCTGTGTCCATTGGTGTTTGGGTGTGGACACTAGCTTGTATTGCACGGGATCCAGTCTGTGTGTCTGTGGCAGGTAGGTGTGGAAGTGCTTTTCAGCCTCCTGCCATATCCATAGGCCGTTTATGTCCTCTTCCCTTTGCAGCTTGGCTAGTGAGACTCCTGTTCCTCCGTGCCTAGGAAGAACAGGTCGTCTTACCCTGCTCCTTGTTCCAGGGCAATCCTGAGGGCTAGCAGGGACCCCAAGGCATCCGGTGTATGAGTCCTCCCACCTTCAGGGTTGACTCATATGATTAGGAGTCAGTGTCAGTTTAGGGACGCGATAGGAGGTGACCTGCTCCCTAATACTGTCGTCCTGGCCAAGCAGCGCCTGACATCTCCGGGCATCGCATGGCTGAGGGTTTTCCCCATCCTCAGCCAGTGACAGTACCCATTCGCATGGTCAATCTGAGTGATGAAGATGTAGAATTTAAAATGTTCTATCCAGTGGCAAGTCTATATCACGTCAGTCTGCAAGATGTCCTGGATCCCCCTACTGTTGCTGCACAACAATCTCTGCCGAACAGATCAAAGCGTGCTGGACTTAGCCAAGGAACACCACCAAGCCTTCAGCCAGTGCCTCCAGCCCTATAGCAGGTGAAGAAGATGGTTCAGGATATGAAGACGGCTAACGTCATCCAGGATAGTCACAGCTCCTGGGCTGCTCCTCTGGTCCTAGTAAAAAAGAAGGATGAAACTAGGGCTGCAGTAAATAATTATTTCAGTAATCAAGTATTTTATTGATTATTTTTCAAGATTAATCGAGTAATCTAATAAGAAAAAATGAATTAATAGACTGTTTTCCTTTACAAAAACAGATCAGACCCTCAACACCCTTCGTTCCCCCCTGTGTGATCAGCCCAAGTGCATCAGTTCTCTCAGTTCCATCATCTCCACTATCCCCCAGTGCCATCAGCTCCCCCCACCCCAGTACCACCAGCTCCATTCCCCCAGTGCCTTCAGCTCTCCCCCACCCCAGTGCCTTCAGCTCCACTCCCCCAGTGCCATAGTCCCTCCATGCCATCCATTGCCATGTCCCCCACTCCCCCAGTGCCATCATATAAGCCCTCTATTTCCCCCACTCCCCCAGTGCCATCAGATCAGCTCCTTCATGTCCCCCACTCCTCAGTGCCATCAGACCAGCCCCTCCATGTCCCTCACTCCCCAGTGCCATCAGATCAGCCTCTCCATGTCCCCCACTCCCCCAGTGACATCAGATCACCCCCTTCATGTCCCCCAGTGCTATCAGATCAGCCCCTCCATGTTCCCCACTCCCCCAGTGCCATCAGATCAGCCCCTCCTTGTCACCAACTCCCCCAGTACCATCAGATCAGCCCCTCCAAGTCCCCCACTTCCCCAGTGACATCAGATCAGCCCCTCCATGTCCCCCACTCCCCCAGTGCCATCAGATCAGCCCCTCCTTGTCCCCCCACTCCCCCAGTGCAATCAGATCAGCCCCTCCATGTCCCCCAGTTCCATCAGATCAGCCTCTCCATGTCCCCCAGTGACACCAGACAAGCCCCTCCATGTCCCCCAGTGCCATCAGATCAGCCCCTCCATGTTCCCCACTCCCCCAGTGCCATCAGATCAGCCCCTCCTTGCCCCCCACTCCCCCAGTGCAATCAGATCAGCCCCTCTATGTCCCCCAGTGCCAGACCAGCCCCTCCATGTCCCCCAGTGCCATCAGACCAGCCCCTCCATGTCCCCCAGTGCCATCAGATCAGCCCCTCCATGTCCCCTACTCCCCCAGTGCCATCAGATCAGCCCCTCCATGTCCCCCACTGCCATCAGTCAGCCCCTCAATGTCCCCCACTCCCATCTGCCCCTCCATGCCATCTATTGCCGGCTGTCCCCCTTCATTGCCATGTCCCCAGCGCCAGTGAAATAAAATACTTACCTTTCCTGTAAGGGCGCCGCTCTCCAGCTCCTTCTCCTGACATCACACAGCGTCTGGTCATAGTGCGCACTTATGTGCACTATGACCTAACGATGTGTCAGGATCCAGTGCAGCGCGGTACGGGCCGGCGGGTGACCACGGAGCGGTAAGTAATAGCAAGCGCTTCACTCCCGCTCTGTAGTCACATGACACAAACGAATGCTCAATGTAAAAAATTTGCATCAAGGATTTTTTTGTGTTGAATTACTCGATTCAATCGAGTAATCGTTTCAGCCCATCCGTTTATGTGTGGATTACCGCAAGATCAACATTACACACAAAGATGCATACCCCCTGCCACAAATTGAGGAGTCTCTAGCTGCCCTGGGATCTGCTGCTTATTTCTCCACCTTGGATCTAACCAGTGGCTATTGGCAAGTCACCATGGCACCAGAAGATAAAGAGAAAACAGCTATCACTACCCCAATGGGGCTGTGCAACCCCCCTGGGACATTTCAGAGACGCATGGAGGAGAGATGTCTTGGACACAAAAACTTTGAGACTATATTGCTTTAACTGATTGATGTGATTGTCTACTCCAAACCTATGAAGAGCAGTTACAGCACTTGGCAGAGGTGTTCCAGACTCTAGCCCAATATGGATTGAAAGTGCCAGTTACTGAAGCCCCAAGTGAAATATCTGGGACATGTTGTGAGTGCGGAGGGCGTGATACCGGACCCCGATAAGATAGCTGCAGTACAAAGCTGGCCATCTCCTAAGGGTACTTTCACACTTGCGCTAAAGTTTTCTGGTATTGAGTTCTGTCATCGGGGGTTAATACTATAACAAAAAAGATCAGTTTTGTCCTAATGTATTCTGAATGGAGAGAATTCCGTTCAGTATGCATCAGAATGCATCAGTTCAGTCTCTCTTACGTTTTTGGCCAGAGAAAATACCGCAGGCAAAAATCCTGAACACTTGCCAGAATGCCGGATCCGGCATTAATTTCCATTGAAATGCATTAATGCCGGATCCGGCACCAAGTGTTCTGGCAAAACGGAACAGTTTTTGCGGTCTGAAATACTGGATCCGTTTTTCCCGGATGACAACTGGAAAGACGGATCCAGTATTAAAATGCATTTGTGAGATGGATGCGCATCCGGATTCGTCTCACAAATGCATCTGTTTGTGTCCGGATTGCTCTGCCCCAAGTGTGAAAGTACCCTAAGACCATCAAAGAAGTCAAGAGCTTTCTTGGATTTGCAAGTTATTACCGGAGATTTATCCTGCACTTCACTCAAATTGCTGAGCCTATCCAGGAGCTTTTGAAGGGTCATCCCAAAGGCTGTCAGAATGCTAAGATGCCGGTAGAGTGGAACGAAGAGCTAGAGGCTGCTTTCCAACTGTTAAAAGAAAAACTTACAGAGCCACCAGTCCTGGGCTACCCTGACTATAGCCTGCTATTCTGCCTCTATAATGAGGCCAGTAAGAAAGAGTTAGGAGCCGTACTATCTCAGACACAAGCAGGAACTGAAAGAGTCATCGCCTATGCCAGCAGGTCTTTGCGGGAGGCGGAGCAGAATGACCAGAATGATAGCTCTTTCAAACTGGAGTTTCTAGCCTTGGTATGGGCTGTAACTGCAAAGTTTAAGGATTATCTGGTGGCCACGCCTTTCACTGTCTACACCGATAATAATCCGCTGGCTTACTTGAACACTGCGCACCTGGGAGCTCTAGAGCAAAGATGGACCTCTAGACTGGCGAATTTCTACTTCACCATTAAGTACTGGACTGGCAAAACTAATGACAATGCTGACGCCTTGTCCAGGCTACCTGCCCAGAAGGAACTAATTTCTAAAGATGATTAGTGGGAAGACGTGGAAATGCCAATGTTCTACTCCCAATTTGCCCGGCAGGAAGCTCTACACACTAGGCATCAGACTCTTAAAGCCACTAGTTCTCCAAAGACCCTCGCTTCCAGTTGAGAAAGAGCTCTGGCTTAAACTACAAGCAGAGAGTAGAGTCATCGGAGAACTGTTTGATTATTTTTCCAGTGGGCATGCAACGGAGAGAATCTGGCAGCGGAGAGCTGACTCGGATCTAGTTTGCCTCTGGCGACAACAGAAACTACTCTTCCTACAAAGAGATCTGCTCCTCAGGAGATCGCTTGATCCAATCACCTGTGAGCGCCTCCATCAGATAGTAGTGCCCTGAGGGGGTGCTGAGATGGTAATAGACAAGTAACATAGTTCAAAATAATTTAGACAGCACTCCAGTATGCGGTTAATGCTTTTTATTTGCCGGACATAAGGGTCCTTTTTAGGAACTGAGGCAACGTTTCGGGCAAAAACACATGCCCTTCATCAGGCTGATGTAAAGAAGGGAAAGGGGAAAAGGGGGAAAATGTATAAATACATATAATATTTGCAATTTAACATGATTACAAATTTAAAGTCACATGATTCAAACAAGTAATTGGTATCAATACAATCAGTAACATGACTCAGAGAAACATGATTCAAAAGACATAATTCAAAGAAAATTGGTTCAAAAAGCATGATTCCGTAATATTAATATGATTAAAGAAAAAGTGCATAATTATTATTCAAAGATTAGTACGTGCCATAAGACGGGTATCCAGCCATATGGCTGATGAGTATCATGTACCGAAAGTGTAGTATTATTTACATCAAGCATCAGAACAAAGATGGACCACTGAATAAAATGTACAACAGTGGAGACACAGAAAGAAAGAGATAAGAGAGAAGAAAAGAGAAAAGAAAAAAAGAGTAGGAGGAGTACGGCCAGAGTGTATGCATATTGAGTGCTGAGTACGCATGTATATATACAGAGGGAAGAGGAGTACCCTCTGAGAGTAAAGTAACAGCACAGACAGAAAGATGAAAATGTTCGCTGGGCTTACCTAGTTGCGTGCATGGATGCATGGAGGGCCGGCATGTCTGAAGTATGTTCAGCAGAGCTTTAAATAGGCGGGTTCCCGCCTTGGAGGTGATGCTTGCGATCATGTGATATTGGGGGAGTCATAGCTAAGCGCCGGCCTAGTTGAATGACATGTTGTCAATCGGCGCATGCGCATAAAAATGCGCGCATGCGCATAAAAATGCGTGCATGCGCATAATTGTCGGAAAATGTGCGCATGCGCACAAGGACCGAGGGGTGAAGGTCGGCCATCTTGGTTATGGGAATGTCTCGAATCTAGGCATCTGCGTGCGGCAAATAGACGGCACAGCAACAGTCAATATTATATGGGAGAAGTAATGGAAATGTGTGTGTTAGACAAATGTTCTGATGCTTGATGTAAATAATACTACACTTTCGGTACATGATACTCATCAGCCATATGGCTGGATACCCGTCTTATGGCACGTACTAATCTTTGAATAATAATTATGCACTTTTTCTTTAATCATATTAATATTACGGAATCATGCTTTTTGAACCAATTTTCTTTGAATTATGTCTTTTGAATCATGTTTCTCTGAGTCATGTTACTGATTGTATTGATACCAATTACTTGTTTGAATCATGTGACTTTAAATTTGTAATCATGTTAAATTGCAAATATTATATGTATTTATACATTTTCCCCCTTTTCCCCCTTTTCCCCTTTCCCTTCTTTACATCAGCCTGATGAAGGGCATGTGTTTTTGCCCGAAACGTTGCCTCAGTTCCTAAAAAGGACCCTTATGTCCGGCAAATAAAAAACATTAACCGCATACTGGAGTGCTGTCTAAATTATTTTGAAATATTTACTAGTTCCGAGAGGTGGAGCAAGGAACGCACCTAGACGTGCACCCCTAACCTATCAGCCTCAGATAGAGTGCCGTGATCAACACGTGATTTTTAGACAAGTAACATAGGAGGTCTGGTCATTTTGGAACCCAAAAAACGGAAGCCACCATCAGGCATCGTTTTCTACTGGGTTGGCATGAGAAGTGATATTGAAACCTGGTGCCGGGAGTGTCATCTGTGCTGTGGCTAGAGGATAAAGACATGACCAGCGAGCCCCCCTTCATCCAATAATGAGTAGGAGTCCTTTGGAAATCGTGGCTATCAACCACATGAAACTGGAACCCAGCAGATCCGGATACACCTATGCTATGACAATCATAGACCACCACACTAAGTTTGTCGTGGCTGTACCTGTAAAGGACTTAACTGCTAAAACTACAGCAGCTGTCATGTGGAAGAGGTCCATTCTGCCATATGGGTGTCCTGACAAGATACTCACTGACCAAGGATCCGCATTTGAGTCTCAGTTGTTCTATGAACTTACCACCGCATATCACCCTCAGGGGAATGGGTTGTGTGAGAAGATGAACCAGACACTGATCAATATGCTCAAGGCTGTGCCACCTCACAAGAGGGCCGAGTGGCCTTTGCTTCTCCCTGAATTAGTGTATCTGTACAATAACACAACTCATTGCTCCACCGGGTACACCCCATAGTACCTCATGTTCGGAAGACAGGGCCGTTTACCTACGGACCTTGCCCTCAATGTCCCTGTGCCGGACTCTGAACCACTCCTTCTCCAATATGAGTGGATCAAAGAGCATCAGAAGCACCTAAAGGATGCCATTGAAATAGTGTACTCCAAAATAGAGAAGGCCTGGTAAAAACAGTACTTTGGTCTACGTGCTCATGCTAAGCCCTTGCAACCAGGAAGCCAGGTCTGGCTCAGAAACAATCACCCAGTAAGCAAGCCAGATAGTCGCTGGGAACGTGAATTATACACAGTAGTGGCTGTTCCCTCATTGGAGGTGTATGAGATCCAGAGAGACGAAAAAGGTAGTCAGCGAGTACACCTCAACAGGCTCAAGAAATGCCTGCAGGAACCTGTTCTGGAGCAGCCAAGAGAAATGGATGTCAACTGAGCTACCATTGTCTCCGGAAACAGAGCCTCCAACAGAGTTGACTTCCATGTTTGACCCCTAACAGTGGTTTCTCCAGCCTCAAATTTGAGTCCTAATGCCAGTTGCTGAGATTACTACGTCTACGGAACCAAGTCAGACAGTTGATTCTCCTTCACAAGTCCCGGACTCTACCTTCACTCCCAGAGACTCTGAATTGTCCTTGGAGAGATCCCAACGGACCAACATGGGTAATTAACCTGCCCGTTATCGGGAATTCTTTAGTATGAACATTTAGCTACAAAGACAATAGAAGCCAAGCCATGGACACTAAAATACACGGGTGAGAAACATTGCCCCATATTTTGTGTTAATATTTGTTGTTTTTTTTGTGCCTGGACTTTATGAACTCCAACTATCATCCAACAACTAACTCCAGGTTGCGCACGTTGGGGCCATACCTCATATGGATTGCAAAGATCAGTCCTACTACCTCATGTGGATTACAATTCATTTTTTCCCTTTTGCATTATATGTTCCAGTTTTGCAACGTTACAAGCCAGCACCCAAGGAATAGACTCAAACGTTTACCTAAGCTCTTTGTGATTCTACTGTCATATTATTGCACTATTTTTGCACTAATGTTTTGACATTTCCACAACGTTCAAGAACTTTAGCCCATTGTATGGACTCTATTTTGGGTCCTGCAATGTGATCTATGTGCTTTTTGTATGGACTTGGGTAAACTAATATTGTTAGCCAGATAGCTAGCACCTTACTTCTTTGTTCATATGGACTGCCTCTGAGGACTCAAAAATACTAATGGTTTTATGTTACCTTGTGTTAGCTTAGAAAGCCTAGGAATTGTACTGTATTGTTGCTACACAAGGAGAACCAAGTGGTAAGTCACAAGCTGGTCTAACATCGTTAAGGGTAACCCCGCTGCAACAATTTGTGTTAAAAGGGATCCACCCTCATAGGAACTGTGGAGAGTAAACCGATTCCTTCTCCTAGTTCTAGATGTCTTTAAGGTATTGCGCACTGCCTTAGGGAAATAGGTTAGCTACCAGTTCAGTCATCATGGCGACAAAGCGTAAAGCTTGGAAGGGAATGCAGGATGAAGCAACCCTTCTATTTACGGGCTTTCATTGCATAGTGGTGGGATTACAAAGTGAACACACCCCCATGCTTTCTTTGGTATTAGTGGCCACAATACTCAAAAGAAAGCCAGGAATGATTTTTTCAGACTTTTTGGTTCTATGGTTATTACCAAGAGGGAAAACTGTGACTAGGCACCCTACTCACATGGGCAGAAACCTAGCGGTAGCTGTTGCTTTGTCAGTCTAAGTGTGTATATCATAATAGTAAATAGTCTCATGCAGCACTCTAACTTCCCTTGGGTACCCTTAGAGCACATCCTAAGCACAAGCCTAGGGCGGGTTGGTTTTAAGTAAGGGGGTATGAAACACACCAGAGTGGTGTTACCACTCCTGTACCCTGCTACTGTCTTAATTGGGCTAACACAATGTCATCTATGTATTTTGTTCCAGGTTCACCACAATGTGCATTCCTAATCTTGTTATGCAATTGTTCAGATGTATTGTGCCTGGTTCACCAGCAGGTGGTAGCAAACACGGCAGAGCTATAGTTAGATGGAATGAAACTTGGCATTCCATTCTCCCCACTTTTGGGCAGAAGTGGGCGACTCCTACTTGCTACCAGAAGGAGGTGGGGCAGTTCTAGATGATTCCGGTTCAGACTTCATGTTGGAGCTGACAGGAGACTAACCTATTTCTTGTCTGAAACTAAGTCAGACTAAAGAGTGGAGTGCAGCATAAAGTGGGAATCAAAGTTATTAAGCTATCTTGTCAGTACAGCAGAGAAAAAGAGATAAAGCAGGGTTGAGTTTGCCTGCCAGTTCATGCTAAAGCCTGCTGGAACCAAGACAAAGCCTGAAAACTGTTTGAAGAAACGTTAATTGAAGTAAAGCTGCCATTGAACTTCATCTCAAGGTCTGGACTCAAGTTATTCTTTCAAATCCCTCAATTATTCCCCATATTTATTGCTTCAGAGACAAAGCCTGGGGTCCAGCTGTATTCAGGTAGGAAAACTGTGACACATAAAAAGATATTTAGGCTGCACTACACCACTCGGCATTTGTACTACATCTTGGACGCGATATACAGAGGGCCCTGGGGGAGGAGCATATATTTTGCACTAAGAGTGGATTTACACGGACCAATGTTTGGGACGATTATCGGGAATGAACGTTCCTACAAATGATTGTTACGGATAATCGGCCCGTGTAAAGATATGAATGATAAATGAGTGAAATGCTTGTTCATCAAGTGAAATGATCGAAGGTGCGAACACCTCAATCAACAATCCTGGGCAGCAGATCTTGTGGTCTAAACAGCACTATGCTGCCCAGGAGCAATGATTGCATATGGGGACAAGTGGTAGCAGTAGTGATTGCTCATCTTCATACTGTGGAGGTGATCACTGCATTAAATGCAGCGCTTCACCTCTACTTAATAGCAGCCAACTGTTGGGAAAGAACGATTTCTTCCCGACAATGGGCTGCTCGTCAGTATGTGTAAATAGAGCTTTAGTAAAGAGAGACTGTTTTACGTTTACTTCTGGCCTGATTTTTCAATCTACACTTTCACTGCACTGAACCCCAAGGAGCAATGGCCTGAGGGAGTGCACCATGTCGCATCGTCTCATCAGGGCCACTACCACTCCCATCCTCTGCACCGACTCCTCATGGGCTTACTGCTCAATCAATACAATAATAATGTAGGTTCTTCCAATACAGTGAAACCCTGTCCCCGATGAGAATTCTTCTAGGTGTGACTCACCTTAACACGTCTCTATAAAGCAACATGAAAAGACATGAATGCTTGATATTACATTTTTTCCATAAAAAGTCATCAGTGCAGCTGTTTATCACTGACCTATGACAAAATACATTGCAGCCACAATAATACAACAGGGGCTGTAAAAACTTGTGGAAAGTAATTCTAATGTAATGATTAAGTTTCCTCAGGAAAGTGCTTTAGCGCATAATAACAACATAATCTAGACAGCGGCAAGCAGAGGAGCGTCATAATAAAGCCCCATAGTAATTCAGTCAGCCTATAATACAATAATTGCTTACGGAAAGGTTACGCTTATATTTCATGGTGACGCACATGTTTCTCTGGTGTACTGAGCTCTCTCTTCTGTAAAACTGTGATAAATATCAGTAGATTTCCTATAAAAGGCACATTTATGGTACATAGCTCTAGATATATTAGGTGCGATCACCTGCACATATTTCAACGTGTTGTCTTTCTGTGTTTAGGATATGATTACAGGTGTAACTATAGGGAGTGGAGAGGTTGGAGAGTATGGTCATGAAAATGTGGAGTTTGCTGCAATTCCGAGCAGAAACTCAGCCTTAGAATTGTTGCAGGTGCTAGTACTGATTTGCCACAATTTTCTGTAGCTGAAATCTGCAGCATAAATTAATATACTGTGGATTCAAAATCTACAGCACAGGTCAATTTGGAATGCAGATTTTTTTTTCACTGTGCGTGGATGAAATTTCTTAAAATCTCATACATTTTGCTAGTTTGTGCCCAGCATATCTGCAGCATATACATCTTGTGTAGATGAATCCCTAAAAGATTGTGTAGTACCCCAGACCTGATTGGAGTCGGGAAGGAATTTTTCCCCTAATGTGGGGAAAATTGGCTTCTACCTCACAGAGCTTTTTCTGCCTTCCTCTGGATCAACTTGCAGGACAACAGGTTGAACTGCATGGACAGCCTTGTAACTATGTTACCTGGGGTTACTACAAATTTTTATTTTATTAAAGTTTTATTGTTTTAATACAAATTCTACAACCACATTGCATATCTAGTATTTTATAGTCCATAAGTCCGTAAGATCTAGTCCATGGACATAACTAACCACAGTTGCGTACAGATGTACACAATTGTGTGGAGACTTCAAAAAAAACCAAATAAAGGACTCAAACTGAGGAGGACGGCAGATTCACCCGAACTCCGAAGCTTGGCAGAGCAGATAAAAATTCCAACCCTTGCCCCAATGCCGGAAGGTCCTCCCGTCCTCAAGTATTCCTAGAAATCCTCATGTGCCCAAGCATACCTTCACACTCTTCCCCGAAAGAATACATATAAAACAAACCGGACAAATGGAATTTCCCCCTATCTCCTCCCACCCACCAACCCTCCCACCTTGCAGGAAAGGAAAATAAATAAATAAATAAATAAGCAAAGAAAGAAAAGGTAATAATTAACTAACTGTGTCCCAATCCTTCTATAAATTAATCCACTTTAAGTAGGATCCTCTCTGTTTGTAGAGTATCTTCTCGTAGCTTTTCACTTTCTCAACCAAACTCAGCCAGTTATTACAGTCTGGGGCGGAAGGGGAAAACCAAGCTCTAGAAATGAGTAGTCTAGCCATGAACATCACCTTAATCAACAGATGACGTTTTATGGGCTGGTAATTGACCTCAGACAAGTCTCCCAGGACCCATATCCTGGGGGACAAAGGGACAACAGTTTTAAGTTTACACGCCAGATTTTTTTGGACCAAGCTCCAATACCTACTCACCATTGGGCATTCCCAGAACATATGTAGGTGATCTGCCTCGGAATCACCACAACGTGGGCAGTCTGAAGAGGCCCTAAGTCCTCTTCTATATAGCCATATAGGTGTCACATAAATTTTATGCTAAATATTAAATTGTACTACAGTGTGATTAAAATTGTGTGAAACCAGCTTTAAATTTTCTCCTATATTATCCCAGTTTGGATGGCCCACCTCTGCAAGAAGAGAGGACCAAGCTCTCTGTCCTGGAGAGAGAACCTCAGAAAAAAAAATTATCCATTAAGTGTCTGTAACAGTGTGATAGTTTAATTCTCGTATCAGTTTTTTTGCAAATTAGATCGTGTAGAAATACAGGAGTATCTATAATAAAGGAGTGACTATTAAAAGTGCTAGAGAGTGCGGACCTCAATTGGAAATATGCATACCAAGCCACCTCACCTAAATTTGCCCTTAATTCCATGAGGGGCAGAATTTGTCCCCCACTGACTACTTGATGTAGATACTGAACATTTTTGATCCTCCAATACTGGCGGCAGCTCAAGTCGTTTAAGTTACAAAGTTTTGGGTTATGCCATAATGGGGTGCAGATGAGTGATGCCTTAACTCCGCACCAACTCCTTATGGCCAGCCAAATCTTTTTGCCCATTCTACAGAAAAGTAAGTATCCACTCGGGATATTTGCTAAATAATCAGATTCCAGTACGGTAAAAAAATCCGAGAAGCCTGAGTCTTTCACCACTCTACTACAAAAAGGGCTGTTTTCCCAATCGTTAAAAAGACAGAGTTGAGAAGCCACAAAATAGCCCCTAAAGTAGGGGAGGTTAAGACTTCCCCGATTGTAGGGCATGGAGAAATAGAGTGCCTTCAGTCTCACGCGCTTCCTCCCCCATAATAAATCGTTGAGCATACGTTCTATCAATCTAAAGTACTTATCTGAAATCCACATAGGTGAATTGCGCAGGACATAAAGGACCTGGGGCAGCACTACCATTTTTATTAATGAAATTCTGTCCGCTCTTGCTGACAGGATTTTTTGCCATATCTTAATTTTGGCTCTCAACTTCATCAGCAAAGGAGTCAGGTTAAGTTGTAGATATTCCTCAGGTTTGGCAGAAACTGTTATACCCAGATACTTTATTGAATCGGAAATCGTTAACTGATTATTCCATTCACCTCGCAACTCATCTATAGGGAGGAGAACGGTCTTATCCCAGTTGATCTCAAGTCCAGACAAATCAGAAAAAAGACCAACCAGGTCCATTATGCGAGGGAGAGTAGTGTCTGTTTGATAAATAAAAACTAGGATGTCATCTGCGTATAGGGATACTCGGTCATGCTCCCCCATTATGCCAAAACCGGCCACCTTCGGGTCCTGTCTTATCATAGCAGCTAAAGGTTCGATATAAATGTTAAATAGCAAAGGGGAAAGGGGGCAACCCTGACGGGTGCCCCGTCCCAAAGTAAAACTCTCTGTCATCAAGTCATTAATCCTAATCCTGGCAGCGCGAGAGTTATAAAGTAGCTGAACCATCCCCATAAATCTTGGACCAAAGCCCATTTTTTTCATCACCTCCCAGAGAAAACTCCACTCCACCCTGTCGAAGGCTTTAGTATCATCCAACGACAGGATGGAGCGGGCACCATGCCCCGGGGACTGAATATTCATAAATAGCCTTTGTAGATTGTTATGGGTACCCCTTTTTGGCATGAAGCCATTTTGATCTGGGTGGATAATGGTGGACATAACCCGCGAGAGCCTCCTAGCCAAGACTTTTGATAGTAGCTTAGCGTCGGTGTTTAACAAGGATATTGGTCTATAGGAGCTCAGTTCTGCCGGGTCTTTATCCTTTTTTAGAATTAAAACAATAAGGGCCTCCATCATAGAGTATGGTAATTGCCCTCCCTGTGTTGCTTGGAAAAAGACCTGTAGCAGCTGAGGGAGAATCACATCGCTATACTTGCGATAAGCCTCATATGGAAGGCCATCTAGTCCTGGCGATGAGTTCCCCGAGATGGATCCAAGGGCATCCTGAAGCTCCATGAGAGTCAGCTCCTCCTCCAGATATTCCCTTTGAGCTTCATTTAAAGTAGGAAGTGGAATTCTCTCCAGGAAACGCATCGCCAGTTCAGATGACAAGTCTGGGGAGGATCTATATATCTGAGCGAAGTATTATAGAAAGGTATTCCCAATACCCTCTGGATCTGTTATAGTTTCCCCCTCTGCGTTACGGATCAGAATAATAGATTGTTTTTTTTTTTCTTGTTGTGAAATTATTCTAGCTAAAAGCTTACCCGGGCGTCCAGACTCGATAAAATAATTGAGCCCCTTGAAAAATACCCTATGGTTTGCCTTCTCTATTACGTATTTCCCCAGAGCACAACTAGCCTTCTGCATCTCTTCCCTGTTGTATTCAGTAGGATGGCTAGCATATCGCTCTGTTGTAAGTGAACTGTTTTGTATTGTGTTTTACTCTTTGCTTCTGGTCATAGCTACAAGCAAAGGAAGGACAGCAAAGGTTGGCAAGAACAGTCTGAAGTCAGCTGGTCCTGCTCCCTGCCGAGAGGGGGAGTTCCTGTTCAGAGACAGAGAAGAGAGGAAGCAACCTGCCAAGCTCCTGCTCCTTTGTCTAATTTCCAGAGAGAACTACTCCAATTGTCCTCAAGTAAAGACAAGATTCCAGACAGCAGAGTGAACTACTACATCAGTATCTACAGACAATGCTATTAGGTGTGGGACTACAGTCAAGCCACCTGCGACGACATGGTTATCAGTTTGAGTTAAATGTGTACTGGTGTTGGATATGTGTAATTATGTTATGTTGTGTAATTTGTTTCAAAAGACTGTCAGCACTCTCTCCCCCCTTTCGTTATCTCCCATTGTACTCTGAAAGAGCTCAGGACAATGACATTTTGGCCAGGCTCCTGCTAGGGCTGTCTGGAGCTATTTTAGCAGGTGGACCCCTGTGGTGTGGGGGCAGACAGAATGTCAGGGAAGGGGGATGGGATGAGATTACAGTTTCATCTGTTTGCTTTCTGTATATAAATCTGTGCAGTTGTTCAATAAGGCAGAATTGGTTTCACCTACACTGAGTCTTGTCTAGTGACTGGGGAAACTGGGAGCTACAGATCAGCGGTTTACAAATACTCCTGAGGAAGGAAGAATACAGAGGCGGACATACTGTTCCTGAGTACTGGGGGTCCGTCATATTGGTGGCAAGCGGTGGGATGCTCTTCCTTTGCCTGAGGAGACATTTAAACCACCACCGGGATTTATTTCTCAGCCGGCTGAGGAGAACTGACTCAAGCAGCCATGGGAGTGAAGTACTCTGAATTGTTGGGGATCATCTGTCCAAAGGGAGAAAAGGGTCTGTCTATGGAAGACTACTTCACCCTCAGGCAGACGGCACAGACAGCTCTATGGAATATTGCCAAGGCACACCGGGGACGGTTTAATCCATTTCCAGAACAAAGGGTCAGGGATCAGATGGGCCTGCGAATAGGTATCCTGGGAGAGCAGCCTCATGAGCATTGGGTGGCTGATTTGCACAAGTTGGTTCAGCGAGAGGCAAAGCTGGATGAATGGTATCGGGCCCTGTGTTGGTATGCAGAACAAACACAGCCGGGATTTACAGTTGAATATCCAGAGGGCTACAACCTTGATGATCCTGGACTGTAGTAGAACACCCTGGTGGATATGTTTGAGGTTGGGGGTGAGGGGAACTCTACCCTGGAGGATCTTTTTGCATACCGGAAAGACTGGCTTGGTTTGGAGAGAGTTTCAATGCTGAGAGCTGATTTGGAGTACATGGTAAAACAAGAATGGCTACTGGGAAAGGCATACAAGGAGCTGCTTGGACACGTCCAGCAGAGTGTCTCAGACCTAGTGGAAGCCACGTACCCAGAGACTGTGGATGTAATTGACTTTTCTGTGGAGGTTGTAAAACTCACTGAGTCCCCAGGTGAGGCGCTCACAACAGAGTAGAGTGCCACAAGCCTCTACCCAGCACTGGTTACAGCCCTGGAGTTCCAGGAAGAAGAGGCAAGTGGCCTCTCTGCCTATCAGCCTGGTGAGTTCCAGGGAGAAGAGGTAGCCGGCCTCTGTCCCCAACTGCAGATGGAGACCAAGGGAGAAGAGGTAGCTCACCTCTCTCCCCAGCGGCAGATGGAGACCCTGGGAGAAGAGGTAGCCGACCTCTCTCCCCAGTGGCAGAGGGTGTTCCAGGGAGAAGAGGTAGCTGACCTCTCTTCCCAGCAGCAAATGGAAACCCAGGGAGAAGAGGTAGCTGACCTATCTCCCCAGCGGCAGATGGAGACCCAGGAAGAAGAGGTAGCCGGCCTCTCTCCCCAGCAGCAGTTGGAGACCCAGGGAGACGAGGTAGCCGACCTCTCTCCCCAGTGGCAGATGGAGACCCAGGGAGAAGAGGTAGCCAACCTCTCTCCCCAGCGGCACATGGAGACCCAGGGAGAAGAGGTAGCCGACCTCTTTCCCCAGCGGCAGATGGAGACCCAGGGAGAAGAGGTAGCCGACCTCTCTCCCCAGTGGCAGATGGAGAGAGCAATATCCTAGTGGAAAAGCTAGCATCCGGGCAGAGAGCAGTTGGCCTCTGCCCACCAAGTACCCACAGCTCCAAACTAGAGAGCAACAATGCAGCAAGGAGTAGCAGATGCCCACTCAACATCTGGGGACAGACAGAACAGAGCCAGGCCCCAGAGTTCAACAGGACCAGTGTTTGTTTATGGGTGGGCTACTCAACTAACTCAGGCACTGACCGACAGGAGGTCAGATACCTGGTTAGTCTACCTTTGGGGGGGGGGGGGGGAGATATGTCACAGAACCCACCGTGACCTGGGCTATAGCGACTACGGACCTAGGAATTTGGAGACACCCTTTGCTTGGTTGAACCAGGGGTCCGGGGCCCATGGATGGCTGTTGCAGTGGAGCCTGGCCCTACAGCCATCCAATTTTCCAATTCAAAACAGGCTCTGGAAACCTAAGGCCAATGACCATGGATTATCTTGGAAAATGGAACTGAAGAGGGTGACTGTAACCTCATGGACATCCTCAAGTGGCCCCGTAGAGGGTCTCACCGGGTCTGCCATCCTTTAACTTGGGGTTACGACATGGTTATCAGTTTGAGTTAAATGTGTACTGGTGTTAGATATGTGTAATTATGGTATGTTGTGTAACTTGTTTCAAAACACTGTCAGCACTCCCCCCCCCCCTCTTTCGTTATCTCCCATTGTACTCTGAAAGAGCTCAGGACAATTACATTTTGGCCAGGCTCCTGCTAGGGCTGTCTGGAGCTATTTTAGCAGGTGGACCCCTGTGGTGTGGGGGCAGACAGAATGTCTGGGGAGGGGAAGGGGGATGGGATGAGATTACAGTCTCATCTGTTTGCTTTCTGTATATAAGTCTGTGCAGTTGTTCAATAAGGCAGAATTGGTTTCACCTACACTAAGTCTCGTCCAGTGACTGTGGAAACTGGGAGCTACAGATCAGCGGTTTACAATATCTCTTGAAGAAGGAAGAATACAGAGGCGGACATACTCTTCCTGAGTACTGTGGGTCCGTCACATAGACAAGATTCCAGACAGCAGAGTGAACTACTACATCAGCATCTACAAACACTGCTATTAGGTGTGGGACTACAGCCAAGCCACCCATCACTAAACAACCACTAGGCCAGCCTTATCTAAGTGCATAATTGCAGCCATGCAACCTCCAGATTCCTTGCTGGTGCCAGAAAATTGCAGTTAAAGCATGCTTGCTACTGTGAGTATTTTAAGTTCTATGTTGCACTTTGTTACAGTTAACTCTGGCCTCCTTCTTCAGTGCTATGATTCCACTGCACCGATTCCCAGGGAGCAACGGTCTGAGGGAATTTGCAGTGACACAAAAATTCATCAGGGCCGCTACCACTTTTATCGTCTACTCTGGCTCCTGAGGGGATAACTGCAATTCCACTAAGTTTTTCTAACCTTGGCCACACCAGGAGAAAGGTCTTAACAACATCTATGTTAGCAGACTCCTGGTATCCTGATGGTGTTAAAGGAGTGGTGGGCTCCAAATAGGTATTTCTTTATCTATGAAAAGACGGGAAAGATGCTGGAGAATGTTCAATACTCAAAATTAATGGAGTTTTTGAATTCAGATGAGTTCCTCAAATTATCTAGACAGGAGTGTGACAAGCTCTCTTGATGTCTAAGACATAAGTTTCAGAATATCCCCACCAAAATAGGTACTAAAGGGGTTGTCCCACGGAAAATATTTTTCAAACCAGCCCTTGGATCTGAATAGTTTTGTAATAGCACAAAATTGAAAATTTAGTATACCAAATGAGTTATTCAATAAAATCTATCTGTATTTCTGTTTGTTCTTTTTCTTATTTCTCTGTTCAACTCGCTAAGGTGGTCGCACATGCTCAAATCCATCCTTTAACTGTCACCAGCCATATCTAATGTTACAAGATGTGACAGAAAGGACATACCCCTGAGCTGCAGCAGAAAGGGCATGCACCTCCATGCTCTATCCACCATGCTTCACAGTTTGGGCAGTGCTCTTTCTCCTCCAAATGGAGCGTTGTTCATTTGTGCTAAAAAGTTCATTTTTTTCTTATCTCTCCATAGAGCATTTTCCCAGAAGCATTGGGACTAACCAGGAGATCTTGGGCAAACTTGAAATGGTCCCCAATGTTTTTTTGGACAGCAGTGGCATCCTGTTGGGGACGCTATGTTCATACTTGATGTTCATGTTTGCCCCACGACCAGTTTTGAAAGTGCTGTCTTGGTACAGTGGCAATCTGTCAAGCGATGATAATTTTACCTGCATGTTGGCATTGGCCACTCACCAAGGTACCAATGGGACGTGCTAACCATACTACGATACCTTCACCATGATGGCAGCTCAGACACGTCATACAATGGGTTCTACAAAGAAATGTAAAGGCAGAACATTGTTTTGAGTCTATGAAATATAAGTGCACCCGTTCCAGACTACCCCTCCTCCTGGCCCTTCATCTGGAGTCTGGTCTATGACATCTTTAGTTCTTTAGACTAATGATCCCAGTGTCTACCGTTTCCTGGGCAGGAAGACAGGAATAACTTTATGGGCTAGTATTACTTTCCATTTGCCTTTCAAATCTCTTTTTAAGCTCTGAAGCATTTCTCTATAAAATAAAACCTTGTCTCAGAATGGAACCCCTTAATAAACAAGGTAGCTTGGGACATTAGTATTCATAAGATCTTGACATTAGCAAATCTAAAGAACGCGGACGGCTCTACTAGATGGTATGCAAATGACATCTTAGCCTCATGTGCATAAGTCCGCAATTAAGTTGTTATTATGGTGATCGTGCGGGGTTACTGCTCATACATATTTTAATATGATGCCTTCAATTCCTTTTTATGTTTTTGATTCTTCCATGGAGCAGTGCAATAATAGAACATCTTTCATAATCTGGATATTGTAAAAGGCTCCTATAAAATCTTGTAGCTATTTTTCATCCATACCCTGCATTTAGAGACTATAGATCCATTATAATCCGCTCTGAATCTGCAAAGACTTTAAGCCAGGGATTCTTAAAGAGCAATTCTACCTGGAATTATGTCCCTGCGCCGAGTGATCTGAATCACAAGGGGGTGAAATTGTTCAGTGTGAAAGTTATTCAAACACTGGTTTCCTAAATGCAGGGGTAATCCCGTCCGGTAATGGTCAGGCAGGATAAATTCGGAGAGTGGGGGAAGGGAGACCTGCTTGAAATGATTGATTTGACCCCTTTTTACATGGCAACATTCTAGACGTGAAAAATACTGACTTATTTTTTTTCTTAATTGCCCTAATTTTGAAAAGAGTCTTCCAAGACTTCAATACCTATGATGTATTCATAAAAGGGATATTCCATAATTAGTGTAAAAAATCAAAATCTGATTTTGTTATATTGATTAAACCTTTTGCTATTTGAAAAATGTGTCTCACTTGCAGTGTGCTGCAAAATCATTCTTTAGTAACAAGTGGGATCACGACCATTTTGCTAGCACCTTTCAACCATAAGGTGTGCGGTACCATTACTATTTGGCCATCCTCAGTATAGGTCATCAATATTAGATCAGGGAGGGTCTGACATCCAGCCCCCCCCCCCACTAATCAGGTGTTTTGGGCAGCCACCAGTGTCAGGAACTATACAGTGGATGAAGCTAGAAGCAGACAGCTCCCTTCATTGTGTAGTGGCCATGCTGGGGTACTGCAGCTCTTTTTGCTTTTACAGTGTTCACTGTGTGCTAGAAATGACGCTACCTTTATTGTGCAGGTAAGTACAATTACAGCTACAATGACCTAGTGGATCACTGAAAGGGTTAATTTTTTATGCTATAAATGGTATTTAATGTTAGAGCACTTATTTCGTTATGCACCATATATCCCAAGTGGTTGTATATGGGCAATAAATAGGTAACACTGAGTCTTAGTTCCCAGGGTAATGGGCTGGTCCTGCCCCCCTGTTAGGGGGCAGTCTCTAGTCATCAGAGCTAGAGGCAACACGTGCATGTCTAAGCTCCTGCTAAGTAGGCCCAAAAGGGAAGCCTCAAGCAGGAAAACACCATTCCTGAGACTAGGAGCTGCCAGAGAGCAACTACTGAGACTATCCCTGAGGGAAAGAGAACAGATATCTACAGAAGGCTTAGAACCAAGGCCATGCACTGGATTCAGACAGTAAGATATCACTCGTTTGTGGCACCACATTTTGAGGCTAACTGGCCGTTCAAATCTAAGATCTGCGCCCGCAGCCTGGAAATTGCAGAAAAAGTTAATAAGAATGGTCACTGTGACACCAATTTTATTTTTGCTAAGCACCTGGAAATGGTCAGGGCAGAGAGAGCGGTGTGTAATGAAGATGCAGCCTGTGTCTGGATGGTGGACAATGAAACTATGGGAGCTGCTCGTCCTAGTCAGTGGATCAAACAATCCACTCCATTGGTGGACTGTTCGGGCCTTTTGGCGCTTGTTAGCTGTGTGTGCCCTCAGGTAACCACTGCTCCTAGCAGCTAGTTCAGACCAATCTAGATGGCAATTCGCTGTATTCATGCGCCCCCTCTCAAATTCTTTCAGCTGGGAATAATTTCTTTGAGTGCATCGTAGAGGCATGTCAAGCAGTCAATGATCTCTCACCAAGAAGTACACTACCCAAAAGTAGCCTCTGAGAGCCTTTTTATTGGGCAGAGGGGAAGCACTTTTACGCCCTCTTGTTGTAAGACTTAGGGGGTCATTTATCAAACTGGTGTAAAATAGAACTGGCTTAGTTGCCCATAGCAACCAATTATATTCCACCTATTATTTTGGACAGCTTCTTTGGAAAATGAAAGGAGGAATCTGATTGGTTGCTAGGGGCAACTAAGCCAGTGTGATAAATGATCCCCTCAGCGTCTAATCAGACCACAGAGAGTGAAGAGCATATACATGCATGCTACACGTAAGCTGCACACACTCAAACATACTATATACACTCACCTAAAGAATTATTAGGAGCACCTGTTCTATTTCTCATTAATGCGATTATCTAGTCAACCAATCACATGGCAGTTGCTCCAATGCATGTAGGGTTGTGGTCCTGGTCAAGACAATCTCCTGAACTCCAAACTGAATGTCAGAATGGGAAAGAAAGGTGATTTAAGCAATTTTGAGCGTGGCATGGTTGTTGGTGCCAGACGAGCCGGTCTGAGTATTTCACAATCTGCTCAGTTACTGGGATTTTCACGCACAACCATTTCTAGGGTTTTCAAAGAATGGTGTGAAAAGGGAAAAACATCCAGTATGCGGCAGTCCTGTGGGCGAAAATGCCTTGTTGATGCTAGAGGTCAGAGGAGAATGGGCCGACTGATTCAAGCTGATAGAAGAGCAACGTTGACTGAAATAACCACTCGTTACAACCGAGGTAAGCAGCAAAGCATTTGTGAAGCCACAACACGCACAACCTTGAGACGGATGGGCTACAACAGCAGAAGACCCCACCGGGTACCACTCATCTCCACTACAAATAGGAAAAAGAGGCTACAATTTGCACGAGCTCACCAAAATTGGACTGTTGAAGACTGGAAAAATGGTTTCTTGAACATGACAATGAGTTCACTGTACTAAAATGGCCCCCACAGTCACCAGATCTCAACCCAATACAGCATCTTTGGGATGTGGTGGAACGGGAGCTTCATGCCCTGGATGTGCATCCCTCAAATCTCCATCCACTGCAAGATGCTATCCTATCAATATGGGCCAACATTTCTAAAGAATGCTATCAGCACCTTGTTGAATCAATGCCACGTAGAATTAAGGCAGTTCTGAAGGCAAAAGGGGGTCCAACACCGTATTAGTATGGTGTTCCTAATAATTCTTTAGGTGAGTGTAGATAGAAGTTACTCATGCATAGGACATATGGCGCACACATGAAGTTACACATAGAACACAAGGCGCACATGTGCTAGTTACACATAGGACACAAGGTGCGCATACCAGTTACACATAGGACACATGGCGCACAGATGGCACTCAGAAATAGGGCATATGATGCACACATGCCACACAGGACACACAATCCAGATGTACTTAGGACAGATGTTGCATAGAAACCACTCACACATTCCTCTTATATGATATGTGTAAGTGGTTTCATGTGTGCAGGAGTAGAAAATGATAAATGATATGGGCTGGCTAATTATGTTGCCATGCTTTCTGTCAATTTAGACCTGCCTGCAACATGGGGCCACTTTTACCTTTTTTTGTTCAGGGCCACTTTTACTCCCCAGTCTGCCTCTGGCTGCAGACCTACTTTCCAGCATCACTGCTGCAATCACTAATTAGCATGTCAATGGTCCTCCTCTTCTCCACTCTCATCCCCTATTATTTCTCTACTGCCCACTGTGACTGACTGAACCGTCACTGGGGCTGCTGGAGAAGCCTGAGAGCCAGCCTCCTTCCTACAGACTATGGACCGATAACTATGGAGACCCCCTCAGACCTTTTGGGGTTACAAGAAACTATGAACCCTGATTTATGTGTGGAATTTATATGCCACATATTTCCTATTGGCCATTAAAAGGCATGGTGTGGATTCAGCAACACAAAAAGGGTTAACTCTGCACTGAGACTCCCACTGATTGTGTTAGTGATGGGATTAAGGTAGCTGATTTATAAGAGCAGCCGACTCCTAGATGAGTAGATCACCCTATGATACACTCAGGAGATAATCCCATCACATGTGTCTCCTCTCTCCCTATTCATTCATTATGGAGGTGGTGAAGATGTCTGTTTGCATGTTGTTCATGGTTGATTGCGTTATGTTGTTAGACTTCTTGAACTGTATATATACTGAGTTGATCTTCAATAAAGAGAGTTCCTGTTTTACCCTTCATCTTGTTGAGCCTGGTTTTTGGGTAACTGATCGACACTGGGGATTGCTATACACTGAAGATTTGATATACACCCCTGGCTATAACTACTAGCTCTTGTAAGAGCTGTTCCTGCTCTCTGGATTTAGGAGAGGTTCACCCACTGGAAGCGGAAGCCCGGTCTTGGGTCCAGCGTGGGTGGAAGACGGTGAGACCCCAACCGAGGTGTTCCTGTTTCTGGTTCCTGTGGTGGTTTTGAAGTAGAGCAAAGTGCTTGGAGTCATCGGAAAGCGCTAGGAGCATCCATCAACAGAGGTACCCAGTCGGGGTGCCAGGAGATCCGTTACAGTGGTGGCAGCAGTAGGGTGGCGTCCTAGTGTTAGGAGAAGCAGCTAGTAGACACCGTTCGTAGAACATATTGAGGGAAACGCTAGTATCCGTACAGCTCCCCTGGCTACAGCAGGATGGAATCGGCTAGTCTTCGGACAGCATTCCACTACGATGAGGAGGATTACATGGACTGGAGGGATGCATTCCGGAAAGGCGTCTGGCACGAGGCCCTGGAAGATGTACCGCGTAGGCGGGGCGAGCGTCTCCGCAGCGAGGAGCAGCAGTTGCGGATGCGAGTGGCTCTGCGAATGCCCCTTCTGGGAGAGCAGCCCCTGGATGAGTGGGTGACAGAACCCGAGAGCCTGGTATGGAAGGAGCTTTGGTTAGATGACGCCTACCAGGCACTCTGGTGGTATGTGATTAGGCACTCCCCCTGGATGGCTGAGCACGACAGACCCGAGGGTGAGGATTATGATGGCCCTGGCCTGTTGTTTGAGTCCTTTGCAGAACCAGAGTTCGGAGATGCTGGAGAGTCCCGGTTCAGGGATATCTATGACTACAGGGAGGCTATGCATGATTGGGCTACAGCGAGAGAGGCTGGCTCCCCACAGGCTACCCCAGCAGAAGAGCTGGAATCTGGGCAGAGCGCAGTTGGCCTCTGCCCTCCCTTTTTCTCCTGTCCAGACGCTGACTCCCCACAGGCGGCTACACCAGTGGAAGAGCTGGCAGCTGGGCAGAGCGTAGTTGGCCTCTGCCCTCCCCTATCCTCTTGTCCAGAGGCTGACTCCCCACAGGCTACCCCAGCCGAAGAGCTGGCATCTGGGCAGAGCGCAGTTGGCCTCTGCCCTCCCCTATCCTCTTGTCCAAAGCCTGACTCCCCACTGGCTACCCCAGTGGAAGAGCTGGCATCTGGGCAGAGCGCAGTCAGCCTCTGCCCACCAAGTACCCACAGCTCCAAGCTAGAGAACATCAATGAACCAAGGAGTAGCAGATTCCCACTCAACAGCTGGGGACATACAGGACATAGCCAGGCCCCAGAGTTCAACAGGACCAGTGTTTGTTTATTGGTGGGCTACTCGACTAACTCAGGCACCGACCGACAGGAGGTTAGGTACCTGGTTAGTCTACTGTTGGAAGGGGAGAAATGTGACGGACTGAACCGTCACTGGGGCTGCTGGAGAAGCCTGAGGGCCAGCCTCCTTCCTACAGACTATGGACCCAGAACTATGGAGACCCCCTCAGACCTTTTGGGGTTACAAGGAACTATGAACTATGAATTTATATGCCACATATTTCCTATTGCCCATTAAAAGGCATGGTGTTGATTCAGCAACACAAAAAGGGTTAACTCTGCACTGAGACTCCCACTGATTGTGTTAGTGATGGGATTAAGTTAGCTGATTATAAGAGAAGCCGACTCCTAGAGGAGTAGATCACCCTATGATACACTCAGGAGATAATCCCATCACATGTGTCTCCTCTCTCCCTATTCATTCATTATGGAGGGGGTGAAGATGTCTGTTTGCATGTTGTTCATGGTTGATTGCGTTATGTTGTTAGACTTCTTGAACTGTATATATACGGAGTTGATCTTCAATAAAGAGAGTTCCTGTTTTACCCTTCATCATGTTGAGGCTGGTGTTTGGATAACTGATCGACACTGGGGATTGCTATACTCTGAAGATTTGCTATACTCCCCTGGCTATAACTACTAGCTCTTGTAAGAGCTGTTCCTGCTCTCTGGATTTAGGAGAGGTTCACCCACTGGAAGCCGAAGCCCGGTCTTGGGTCCAGCGTGGGTGGAAGAGGGTGAGACCCCAACCAAGGTGTTCCTGGTTCCTGTGGTGGTTTTGGTGTAGAGCGGAGTGTTTGGAGTCCTCGGAAAGCGCTAGGACCCTTCATTAATGGAGGTACCCGGTCGGGGTGCTAGGAGATCCGTTACACCCACCCCCAGGTCCATCTCCACCTGTGTTGCTTCCAAACCGGCAACAAGTCTCCTGTGATGGAAAACTGAATCAAGCCAGCAAAGGAGGCAATACGGAATAATCACAATATATTAGTAAGTGCCTTGTATTAACTTTCTCTACATGATAAATGTCATTTGCTGAAGTGAGACAACCCCTTTTAAAGGGGTTTTCGGTGATTTTTTAAACTAATGACCTATCCTCAAAAAAGGTAATCAGTATCTGATCGGTGGGGTCCGATCAGATGTTTCAGAAGGCAGCAGTGCTCCTGTGAGGGCCGTGGACTTCTCTCTGCTTACCAAGCACGGATAAGGCCATCAGTATCAGAATCCTGGAAAAACCCTTTAATACTCAATTTAGAGGCTGATTGCTAGGCATATATAGCCTTCTGCCTAGCACCTACACCATTTCATATGAGGCTGTCAGGCAGCATTTCAACCAGTCTGTCTCCGATAGATCAGTGCAAGACTGAATTGGCTCTTACTATAAAAAAATAAAATAAAGAATTGTAATTTTACAGTTTGATGAAGCACCAAAAGTGAGAAAAACAAGATAAGACACTTAAAGGTCTCTATTATGTATGTGCCCAGTATGACCCAGTAATACTTTCCAGCCACCGTATTGGTATTCTCAGCCTGAATCCAGCAGCTGCAGGCGGTAGATAAGCAATTTCCTGGCTTTCCAAATATTTATTCATATTATACTCAAATTTAGTAGTATGTTATGTATTATACCACTATGTCCTATTAATCATTAAAATGGCTCAGTATTTGCATCCCAAACAATTTGCAATTCATGATACTGAGCAGGCACAACCCCCCCATTATACCGTAAGTGCAAGTACATGCGAGACCCATTATCTCACTGTGCAGAGAGCTGCAGGCATCCAACCTCCTGTCAACCTGTCACAGCCTCATATATTTTTACACAGACACTGTATGAATGGATCTGGTCAAAGACACAGAAATTCTTTTGTGTTTTGGCTATACTGATTTTTATGACATTTACGCTATAGCGAATGCAGCCCTGGGTGCTTGACACGGCACATGGGTCCTCTATCACAGTGATCGCAAAGTGCAGTTCGCGAGCCACAAGCAGCACTTTAGACCCTTCAAAGCGGCTCTTTGGTGCGGGCTCCCACGGCGAAACCAACCCATCCTGCACTACAGAGGAATCTTGCCTGTGGGACGCATTTGCGTTCCACAAAGCAAGAGAGGGCGTGTTCACTAACTAGTATTAGCGCACGCGCATCATGACAGTAAGCAGTACGCACCTCCTTCCAGACGTCGGAACGAGGAGGAAGTGACGAGGGGTAGTGAAGACTTCCCGGGCAGTGAAATCTGCCAGAGACAGAACACCGCTGCAGGCTACAAGTCAGAGTCAGTGTACCTCCTTCTACCTCCTTTCAGAGTCAGTGTACCTCCTTCTACCTCCTTTCAGAGACAGTGTACCTCCTTCTACCTCCTTTCAGAGACAGTGTACCTCCTTCTACCTCCTTTCAGAGTCAGTGTACCTCCTTCTACCTCCTTTCAGAGTCAGTGTACCTCCTTCTACCTCCTTTCAGAGTCAGTGTACCTCCTTCTACCTCCTTTCAGAGTCAGTGTACCTCCTTCTACCTCCTTTCAGAGTCAGTGTACCTCCTTCTACCTCCTTTCAGAGACAGTGTACCTCCTTCTACCTCCTTTCAGAGTCAGTGCACCTCCTTCTACCTCCTTTCAGAGACAGTGTGCCTCCTTCTACCTCCTTTCAGAGTCAGTGTACCTCCTTCTACCTCCTTTCAGAGACAGTGTACCTCCTTCTACCTCCTTTCAGAGTCAGTGCACCTCCTTCTACCTCCTTTCAGAGTCAGTGTACCTCCTTCTACCTCCTTTCAGAGACAGTGTACCTCCTTCTACCTCCTTTCAGAGTCAGTGCACCTCCTTCTACCTCCTTTCAGAGTCAGTGTACCTCCTTCTACCTCCTTTCAGAGTCAGTGCACCTGCTTCTACCTCCTTTCAGAGTCAGTGTACCTCCTTCTACCTCCTTTCAGAGTCAGTGCACCTCCTTCTACCTCCATTCAGAGTCAGTGTACCTCCTTCTACCTCCTTTCAGAGTCAGTGTACCTCCTTCTACAGGTGACTCAATTATTTGGCATCAGCATTTACTTGGCATGTGTTTAAACAGCAAAAGTAATGTCTGCAGACAAGTTTAATAAAAGTAAAAAATGATAAAGATAAAATGAAATAATAATCAAGATCCAAATAAAAGAAAGTACATATAATAGTATGTAAAAACACACTCTGGGCTCAGGCCCACAAATGTAAGGGCACCGTGCCTGTGCTGCGGACCGCAAATAGCGGTCCGCAATGCACGGACACAGACCACGGGGCAGCTGCATGAGGATCGCGGACCCATTCACTTGAAGGGGGTTCACGATCCGCATCCGACTGCCCGCACCGCAAAAAAGTAGCGCATGCTGAAGTGAATGTGTCCATCATGCGGGCTGCACACGGCATATGCTGTGAAGATACGAGATGTGCAGCACCTGAAACTACGGATACTGGAAGCCTGTGCTAGCATTTCTCCTGCGGTGTTGCTATCAGTGTGTGAAGAGTGGGAGAAGAGGGTTGCATTGACATTCTAACACAATGGGCAGCAAATTAAACACATTTTATAAGTGGTCAGAAACTTGTAAATAACTTATGAAAGAATAAAGTTACGTTAAAACCAAGCACACCATTGTTTTTCTTGTAAAATTCCCAATAAGTTTGATGTGTCACATGACCCTCTTCCTATTGAAAAAACAAAAGTTGGATTCAAAATGGCCAACTTCAAAATGGCCGCCATGGTCACCACCCATCTTGAAAAGTTTTCCCTCTCACATATACTAATGTGCCACAAACAGGAAGTTAATATCACCAACCATTCCCATTTTATTAAGGTGTATCCATATAAATGGCCCACCCTGTATTATAAATCCACATGGTAGGTGGGGGCCCCTATTATAATTTGTGTGCTGAGACCTAGAAGCCTACCTAACCTTTTAACAAACTTTGAATAAGGCTACATGCACACGATCGTGCCTTTTTTGCGGTCCGCAAAAAACGGAAGCCGCCCGTGTGCCTTCCACAATTTGCGGAACGGAACGGCCTATTGTAGAAATGCCTATTCTTGTCCACAAAACGGACAAGAATAGGACATTGCTATATTTTTTTTGCGGGGCCAAATCTTTATTTATATAGCGCCAACATATTTCGAAGCGCTTTACAATTCAGGGGTTCGTGTACAAAATAACAAAACAGACAAGTCAATAATTAGAGCAAGAGGAATGAGGGCCTTGCTCGCAAGAGCTTACAATCTATGAGAAGAAAGGGGTGACATAAAAGGTGAAAGTGCTTGTTTTGTGCAATGGTCCGGCCATAGGGGAGTAGATGTAAAGCTGCAGGTTCAGGAACTAAAGATAAATGGGCTATATGTGGAGAGGAGTTAGATCAGGGGACGTGATAGGCCACCCTAAAAAGGGTTTTGGAGGAGCGCCTAAAACGGTGTAAATTGCGATTTAACCTGATTTCTTGGGGGTAGGGCATTCCACAGAACTGGTGCAGCTCGGGCAAAATCTTGAAGCTGGGATTGAGAGGTTCTGATTATGGTGGACATCAGTCGTAAATCGTTTACAGAGCGAAGAGCATGGGAAGGGTGCATGGGATTAGATTCTATACTGTACGGGCAACCAGTGCAAAGACTGGCACAGGGCGGAGGCACCGGAGTAGCGGTTGGACAGATAGGTAACCCTGGCTGCTGCATTAAGAATAGATTGGAGAGGGGAGAGTCTGGTGAGGGGGAGGCCAATTAATAGTGAGTTACAGTAATCGAGACAGGAATGGATCAGGGCAACAATGAGAGATTTTATCATTTCCATAGTGAGAAAGGGGCGGATTCTAGAGATGTTTTTGAGGTTAAGGCGACATAAGTGGGCGAGAGATTGAATATAGGGGGTGAAGGAAAGATCAGTGTCAAACATAACACCAAGACAGCGGGCGTGCTGCCTAGGAGTGATGATGGTGCCCTACACTGAGAGGGAGATATCAGGTTTGAGTAGACTAGTAGATGGTTTGGGTAGGCTAGTAGATGGTTTGGGTAGGCTAGTAGATGGTTTGGGTAGGCTAGTAGATGGTTTGGGTAGGCTAGCAGATTTCCTCTGGGAATGCTGAATGTCTAGTTTGCAGCTCTCACGGATGGTGAGTGGAGACTAGCTGCCATCCACTACACACAGAACATAGAGGATAATCTGCTTCATAACCTTTTTATGTTCATTCAGCACCAGGATCATGGAGGACATTGCAGAGAGAAACTGATCTCTATGGTTGTGAATAAAACATTTAGGAAGTTTACATCTCAGCCCATGTAGCTGAAGCAGTCTGCTTGTCTGTTTGTGTCTCAGTTCCTGCTCACTCCTCCCCCCTCCCCTCTACAAAGACTTGCATTGACATGTGTAATATGATCCTCCTGTGGAGCTGCTCCCGCCCTGGACGGGATTAACCACTTCAGCCCCGCTAGCTGAAACCCCCTTCATGACCAGAGCACTTTTTACACTTCGGCACTACACTCCTTTCACCGTTTATCGCTCGGTCATGCAACTTACCACCCAAATGAATTTTACCTCCTTTTCTTCTCACTAATAGAGCTTTCATTTGGTGGTATTTTATTGCTGCTGACATTTTTACTTTTTTTGTTATTAATCAAAATGTACCGATTTTTTTGCAAAAAAATGACATTTTTCACTTTCAGCTGTAAAATTTTGCAAAAAAAACGACATCCATATATACATTTTTCGCTAAATTTATAGTTCTACATGTCTTTGATAAAAAAAAAATGTTTGGGCAAAAAAAAATGGTTTGGGTAAAAGTTATAGCGTTTACACACTATGGTACAAAAATGTGAATTTCCGCTTTTTGAAACAGCTCTGATTTTCTGAGCACCTGTCATGATTCCTGAGGTTCTACAATGCCCAAACAGTAGAAAAACCCCACAAATGACCCCATTTCGGAAAGTAGACACCCTAAGGTATTCGCTGATGGGCATAGTGAGTTCATAGAACTTTTTATTTTTTGTCACAAGTTAGCGGAAAATGATGATGATTTTTTTAATTTATTTTTTTCTTACAAAGTTTCATATTCCACTAACTTGCGACAAAAAAAAAAAAATTCTAGGAACTCACCATGCCCCTCACAGAATACCTTGGGGTGTCTTCTTTCCAAAATGGGGTCACTTGTGGCGTAGTTATACTGCCCTGGCAATTTAGGGGCCCAAATATGTGAGAAGTACTTTGCAATCAAAATGTGTAAAAAATGACCGGTGAAATCCGAAAGGTGCACTTTGGAATATGTGCCCCTTTGCCCACCTAGGCAGCAAAAAAGTGTCACACATCTGGTATCGCCGTACTCAGGAGAAGTTGGGGAATGTGTTTTGGGGTGTCATTTTACATATACCCATGCTGGATGAGAGAAATATCTTGGCAAAAGACAACTTTTCCAATTTTTTTATACAAAGTTGGCATTTGACCAAGATATTTTTCTCACCCAGCATGGGTATATGTAAAATGACACCCCAAAACACATTCCCCAACTTCTCCTGAGTACGGCGATACCACATGTGTCACACTTTTTTGCTGCCAAGGTGGGCAAAGGGGCACATATTCCAAAGTGCACCTTTCGGATTTTGCAGGCCATTTTTTTACACATTTTGATTGCAAACTACGTCGCACACATTTGGGCCCCTAAATTGCCAGGGCAGTATAACTACGCCACAAGTGACCCCATTTTGGAAAGAAGACACCCCAAGGTATTCCGTGAGGGGCACTGCGAGTTCCTAAAATTTTTTTTTTTTGTCACAAGTTAGCGGAAAATGATGATTTTTTTTTTCTTCTCTTTTTTCCTTACAAAGTCTCATATTCCACTAACTTGCGACAAAAAATAAAAAATTCTAGGAACTCGCCATGCCCCTCACGGAATACCTTGGGGTGTCTTCTTTCCAAAATGGGGTCACTTGTGGCGTAGTTGTACTGCCCTGGCAAGTTAGGGGCCCAAATGTGTGAGAAGTACTTTGCAATCAAAATGTGTAAAAAATGGCCTGTGAAATCCGAAAGGTGCTCTTTGGAATGTGTGCCCCTTTGCCCACCTTGGCTGCAAAAAAGTGTCACACATCTGGTATCGCCGTACTCAGGAGAAGTTGGGGAATGTGTTTTGGGGTGTCATTTTACATATACCCATGCTGGGTGAGAGAAATATCCTGGCAAAAGACAACTTTTCCAATTTTTTTATACAAAGTTGGCATTTGACCAAGATATTTTTCTCACCCAGCATGGGTATATGTAAAATGACACCCCAAAACACATTCCCCAACTTCTCCTGAGTACGGCGATACCAGATGTGTGACACTTTTTTGCAGCCTAGATGCGCAAAGGTGCCCAAATTCCTTTTAGGAGGGCATTTTTAGACATTTGGATCCCAGACTTCTTCTCATGCTTTAGGGCCCCTAAAAAGCCAGGGCAGTAAAAGTACCCCACATAAAACCCCACTTTGGAAAGAAGACACCCCAAGGTATCCAATGAGGGGCCTGGCAAGTTCATAGAATTTTTTTTTTTCGCATAAGTTAGCGGAAATTGATTTTTTTTTTTCTCACAAAGTCTCACTTTCCGCTAACTTAGGACAAAAATTTAAATCTTTCATGGACTCAATATGCCCCTCAGCGAATACCTTGGGGTGTCTTCTTTCCAAAATGGGGTCAGTTGTGGGGTGTTTGTACTGCCCTGCCATTTGAGGGTCTCCGCAATCATTACATGTATGGCCAGCATTAGGAGTTTCTGCTATTCTCCTTATATTGAGCATACAGGTAATGAGATTTTTTTTTCCGTTCAGCCTCTGGGCTGAAAGAAAAAAATGAACGGCACAGATTTCTTCATTCGCATCGATCAATGTGGATGAAAAAATCTCTGCCCAAAAAAAAAAAAGGAGGGGAAAGGCGTCTGCCAGGACATAGGAGCTCCGCCCAACATCCATACCCACTTAGCTCGTATGCCCTGGCAAACCAGATTTCTCCATTCACATCAATCGATGTGGATCAATAAATCATTGCCGGGATATTTTTTTTTAAATATATATACAAAGTGTTTGCCAAAGCATAGGAACGCCGCCTCCTCCTCAGCTCGTATGCCTCGGCAAACGTATCTGTTACTGCAGAGGAGAAAATCTCGTCTTGCAGCGCCGCATACACCGACTTGCGTGTAATCTGACAGCAGCGCAATGCTTCTGTCAGAATGCACATCAGTGCTGCAGCTAGTTGATCGGTTGGTCCACCTGGAAGGTAAAAAAAGAAAAGAAAAAAAAAACGCAATAATTTTATTAACTTTGGAACAGAACATGTAAACTTTAACTTTCTGAACTAAACATTAACGTGTTTGCTTACTGGTGTTTTTTTTTTTTTGTTTTTTTTTTACCTTTATAGAACAAACCTCTCCTTCCCCATGGGTCAATGTGCAAAGCGCAAATCGCCCAAAGATGTGGCGAAGTGCGTTATGCACTTTGTCCCAGGTGAAAGGAGACGTTTGCAGCAGCAGTGAGTGAATGGGCCCTAATAGCCCTGTGTGCCTGTCCTGGTGAGATGATCCCTATGTTAGGTGTACCTGTGTGTGGTACTTTCGGAAACACTCCCCTAAGCATAGGGCAGGGTGGTCAGGACAGTCAGGACAGAAATAGCGGGTGTCACGCCTTATTCCACTCCTGCTACAGACACGACATCTTTTTCGGGGTGACGGGTGGGTTGAGGTACCAGCAACGACATTGGGGAAATGTCGCTCGTGTAGACGGCTAACTACACTGGTTGATGGGGCCACGGAACCTCCTGGGTACAGGAGGTTCTCAATGATCTCTTCCTGAAATTTGAGGAAGGATCCAGTTCTCCCAGCCTTACTGTAAAGAACAAAACTATTGTACAGAGCCAATTGAATTAAATATACAGACACCTAAATATACAACCAGCGTCTGGTTCTGCGGGAAACTAAATACGGAGACAACATCTGGTCATTGAAGTCCACCCCTCCCATGTGAAGGTTATAGTCGTGGACTGAGAGGGGCTTTTCAATGACACGGGTTGCTCGCTCAATTTGTATTGTCGTGTCTGCGTGAATGGAGGAGAGCATGTAAACGTCACGCTTGTCTCTCCATTTCACCGCGAGCAGTTCTTCGTTACACAGTGCGGCCCTCTGCCCCCTTGCAAGACGGGTGCTAATGAGCCGTTGGGGGAAGCCCGCGCGACTAGTTCGCACGGTACCACAGGCGCCAATCTGTTCCAGAAACAAATGCCTAAAGAGGGCCACACTTGTGTAAAAATTGTCCACATAAAGATGGTACCCCTTGCCGAATAAGGGTGACACCAAGTCCCAGACTATCTTCCCACTGCTCCCCAGGTAGTCAGGGCTCCAGGGTCTGATCTTTTCCCTCATAGACACGAAATTTGTGTGTATAGCCTGTGGCCCTTTCACAGAGCTTATACAATTTGACCCCATACCGGGCGCGCTTGCTTGGGATGTATTGTTTGAAGCCAAGGCGCCCGGTAAAATGTATAAGGGACTCGTCTACGCAGATGTTTTGCTCTGGGGTATACATATCTGCAAATTTCAGGTTGAAATGGTCTATGAGGGGCCGAATTTTGTGGAGCCGGTCAAAAGCAGGGTGGCCTCTGGGACGGGAGGTGCTGTTATCACTAAAGTGCAGGAAACGCAGGATGGTCTCAAATCGTGTCCTGGACATAGCAGCAGAGAACATGGGCATGTAATGAATTGGGTTCGTGGACCAATATGACCGCAATTCATGCTTTTTAGTTAGACCCATGTTGAGGAGGAGTCCCAAAAAAGTTTTAAGTTCGGAAACTTGGACTGGTTTCCACCGGAAAGGCTGGGCATAAAAGCTTCCCGGGTTGGCGGTTATAAATTGTGTGGCATACCGGTTTGTCTCTGCCACAACTAAGTCTAAGAGCTCCGCAGTCAAGAACAGCTCAAAAAATCCCAGGGCCGAACCGATCTGAGCTGTCTCAACCTGAACTCCAGGCGGTGAAAGGGGGAACTACAGGTGCGGCTGAAGTTGGGGACTGCCAATCAGGGTTTGCCAGCACCTCTGGGATTCTAGGGGCTCTACGGGCACGTCTTTGCGGTGGCTGAGACGGGGTCACTACTGCACGTGCCACCGTACCAGCTTCAACTGCCCTTCTGGTGCTCGCTACTTCACCATGTTCTACGGCAGTGCTGGTACTGGGTCCAGGAAGGGCTGGGCTGCTGGTGTATGCCTCACCACGTAATCCGACAGCACCAGCCCCACTCTGCTGCTCTTGAAGCGGATCCTGCGCAACCTGCGGTCTAGCGACACGGGGCCGGGTACGCCTGGTGCTATCAGGGACCTCAGCCTCCTCGTCCGAACTTTGGGTCAGAGAGCCACTGCTTTCTACAGGTTCATATTCTGACCCGCTAGATTCATCAGATGAGGGTTCCCATTCCTCATCCGACTGGGTCAGAAGCCTGTAGGCCTCTTCAGAAGAATACCCCCTGTTAGACATGTGGGCAACTAAATTTAGGGGTATTCCCTGAGACTACCCAAGAAAAAAAAAGCAAGCCTGTCTTACAAATGGGAGGCTAGCGAAGTACCGGAGGCAGCTGCGGTTGATGGTTGATAAAAAATATCAAAACTGATTTTTTTTACCGCCGCAGTGCGTGTAAAGTGAATGTGCAGTGATCAAAGAAAATTTTTTTTTTTGTCACTGCGGTGGGGCGGGCGTGGGCGAACGCACGTGTGGGCGACCGATCAGGCCTGATCGGGCAAACACTGCGTTTTGGGTGGAGGGAGAACTAAAGTGACACTAATACAATTATAGATCTGACCGTGATCAGTTTTGATCACTTCCAGATACTATAAAAGTACAAATGCTGATTAGCGATACGCTAATCAGCGAATAACGGACTGCGGTGCGGTGGGCTGGGCGCTAACTGATCCCTAAACTACCTAACCAAGGGGCCTAAACTATACCTAAAACCTAACGGTCAATACCAGTGAAAAAAAAAGTGACAGTTTGCACTGATCACTTTTTTCCTTTCACTAGTGATTGACAGGGGCGATCAAAGAGGTGATCAAAGGGTTAATAGGGGTGATCTGGGGGCTAAGTGTGGTGTAGTGGGTACTCACAGTGATGTGTGCTCCTCTGCTCCTCTGCTGGAACCAACCGACCAAAAGAAGGAGCAGAGGAGCACAGCAGCCATATAACCACATCATATTTACTAATATGATGGGTTAAATGGCTGCTGATTGTTTTTTTTTAAAATCAGCAACCTGCCAGCCAATGATCGTGGCCGGCAGGTTGCTGACGAAATACTTGGCTACGAAATGCCGGCCCGCGATGCGCATGCGTGGGCCGGCTGTGACGTAATCTCGCGTCTCGCGAGATGACGCGCCGATGCGTCCAGGACGAACAAATCAACCACCTCCCGGACGCATCGGTGCGTTAGGCGGTCGGGAGGTGGTTAAAGGGTTTCTCTCACTTCAGCAAATGCCATTTATCACATAGAGAAAATTAATATAAGGCACTTACTAATGCATTGCGATTTTTCATATTGTTTCTTTTGCTCTTACACTGTTTGTTTCCAGGGGTTATGGCCACCTCTGCAGTGCAGATACAAGGTGGCTGGGACAGGAGCCGCTGTGCATACATGCCTATGTGCACCCACATGGTCTCAGCCATCACAGAGGCCAGCAATTTTTCCTTTAGTGTGCAAACACGACCATCGCTGCTGGATTGCAGGGTGGTCATTATCCCTGGATACAAGCAGTGTATTATGTGATGGAAAAATGAATCCAGCCAGCAAAGGAAGCAATATGGACAATCACAATACATTAGTGTCTTGTATTAGCTGTCTCTACATGATAAATGCTATTTGCTGAAGCCTTTTAAGGCATTTTTCAACGTGAAAATCTATTAAAAAGGGGGAGGAGAGGTAAACAGCTGATAACATGAGAACTAGACATATTTCACTGATAAGAAATTGCAAAGTTTATTGTGGTTGCTTGTACTATTCAGTTATAGGATCCGGCCACCTTCTGGCATAATTGCCGGGTTTCGGCCGGACAAATATCACTGCATGCTTTTATGCCGGATCATCTTTAATGAAGATGCGAAAGTAGTCTTAGGCCTCTTTCACACGGGCATCATGTTTTTGGCCCGGATAAGATGCGGGTGCGTCATGAGAAAATGCATGATTTTTCCGCACGAGTGCAAAAATTTTTAATGCGTTTTGCATGCACGTGAGAAAAATCGGCATGTTTGGTACCCAAACCCGAACTTCTTCACAGAAGTTTGGGATCGGTGTTGTGTAGATTGTATTATTTTCCCTTATAACATGGTTATAAGGGAAAATAATAGCATTCTGAATACAGAATGCATAGTACAATAGGGCTGGAGGGGTTAAAAAAAATTTAAAAAAGGTTTTACTCACCTAATCCACTTGTTCGCGCAGCCCGGCTTTTCTTCTTTCTTCAGGACCTGATAAAGGACCTTTGATGACATCACTGCGCTCATCACATGGTCCATCACACGATCAATCACCATGGTGAAGGATCATGTGACAGACCATGTGATGAGCGCCGTGATGTCACCACAGGTCCTTTTCCTGTGCACAGCAAAGATGAAGACAGAAGAGAAGCCAGGCTGCGTGAACAAGTGGATTAAGGTGAGTTAAATTATTATAATTTTTTTAACCCCTCCAGCACTATTGTACTATGCATTCTGTATTCAGAATTCTATTATTTTCCCTTATAACCATGTTATAAGGGAAAATAATAAAGATCGGGTTCCCATCCTGATCGTCTCCTAGCAACCGTGCGTGCAAATCGCACCGCATCCGCACTTGCTTGCGGATGCTTGAGATTTTCACGCAGCCCCATTCACTTCTATAGGGCCTGCGTTGCGTGAAAAAACGCACTAAGTAGAGCATGCTGCGATTTTTTCACGCAACGCACAAGTGATGCGTGAAAATCACCGCTCATGTGCACAGCCCCATAGAACTGAATGGGTCCGGATTCAGTGTGGGTACAATGCGTTCACCTCACGCATTGCACCCGCGCGGAAATCTCGCCCGTGTGAAAGAGGCCTTACTCTTGAACCGGTTAAATAGCACAGACATGTTCGGTGTAGCCATAACAACCTCCGCACAAGAAAGCAAGCATATTATTTATGGTGATCTGTAAAAGCCGCAGTAAATAACAATGCTGGAATTGATTTTGTTTTCTGCATGATTCCCATGGATAAAGTTGGTAGAAATGAAGTGCTTACTTATGTATATGCCCAAAAAAAATACTCTTTGATCCCCGCCGCCATGCCCTAATCACGATATTCCATTTATTCATCCCTTGGCCATGTGTCTTCATGGAGCCGTTGCGGCCCTCTCAGAGAATCGATGCAGCATACACTGTATCTGAAATGTACTAAGTAATTGATCAGCGCTCTCTGCTGAGTCATATCTTAATACCACAAAAAAAAAAACATCATTCTATTTTTAAGCACATTCTATGGGGAGACCAGTGAAGTGAATAGAATGCGATTGCCCAGTGCTCTATCTTAATCTGATTGATCCTGCATCTGATAAATTGTTGGATTTCCATAAACAAGCTTATCTATCGCTAATGGCTTCCCGTATCATTTACCGAGCCTTCCGTTCAGTGCGTTTGGGCGCCCTTCTTTTTTGTAATTGGAAAATCCGTGAAATAAATCAGAACTACAAAGCATTTATCACGAGAGAAGTGACTGCGGTAAACTCAGGCCATGTATTATCGCAATACAAAAATATTTTCTTAACTTCTACAGAAATGTCATTAACCCAATAAACACTCATTGAAAAAATAAAAAATTATAATTAACGAACCATGAAGGAGTTGTTGGAATCTAATGTAAGGTTATACACATGGGAAGTCACACCCGTACATCCTAAATGGTAAAACACTGACATGGAAAAGGACTTAGGAATTTTAGTGAACAGCAAACTAAGCAGTAAAAATCAGTGTCAGGCAGCTGCTGCCAAGGCCGATAAGATAATGGGTTGCATCAAAAGGGGCATAGATGCCCGTGATAAGAGCATAGTCCTACCACTTTACAAATCGCTAGTCAGACCACACATGGAGCACTGTGTACAGTTCTGGGCTCCAGTGAACAAGGCAGACATAGCAGAGCTGGAGAGGGTCCAGAGGAGGGCAACTAAAGAAATAACTGGAATCGGGCAACTACAGTACCCTGAAAGATTATCAAAATTAGGGTTATTCACTTTAGAAAATAGACGACTGAGGGGAGATCTAATTACTATGTATAAATATATCAGGGGTCAGTACAGAGATCTCTCCCATCATCTATTTATCCCCAGGACTGTGACTGTGACGAGGGGACATCCTCTGCGTCTGGAGGAAAGAAGGTTCTTACAAAAACATAGAAAAGGATTCTTTACGGTAAGAGCAGTGAGACTCTGGAAGTCTCTGCCTGAGGAGGTGGTGATGGTGAGTACAATAAAGGAATTCAAGAGGGGCCTGGATGTATTTCTGGAGTGTAATAATATTACAGGCTATAGCTACTAGAGAGGGGTCGTTGATCCAGGGAGTTATTCCGATTGCCTGATTGGAGTCGGGAAGGAATTTTTTATTCCCCTAAAGTGGGGAAAATTGGCTTCTACCTCACAGTTTTTTTTTTGCCTTCCTCTGGATCAACGTGCAGGATGACAGGCCGAACTGGATGGACAAATGTCTTTTTTCAGTCTTATAAACTATGAATTTTTCAAATGACTTTCTATGTGTGAATATAATGATGACATTGATGATATGTAAGGGATCACAATATTAGAATTTGAGGGGTACTATCTCTCCTTACAGACTTTATCGGTGTGAGAAGGCTTATAGGTGGAGATGAGTGGCTTTATGAAAAATTTGATTCGGCTGCTTTGCTGGATTACACCAAGAAATTTGATTTGTAACGAATTACTTTGTCACAAAGCGCATTCCTATGTAACGGGCGCAATGATGGGGAACGACGATTGCGCCGCCCCCTTGCCCAGACATTAAAACCCTCAGATGCAACGTTCATCACTGATTGCGGCACCTGAGATAAAAAAAATAAACACATACTCACTTTATCCATTTGATCACGGTCAGGCTGTCATGGTCATCTTGATCAAATACACAGTGCAAAATCTCATGCGGTGAAGTGATGACGTCATCACAGTGGTCAGCGCGATGGTGCACACGTCACCCCGAGCGAGATTTCGCACGCTTTCTCCAGTCATGATGGTCGTGACGGCCTCTCTGAGATCAGTATGTTTTTTGTAGCGCCATGGTCTTTTCTCAGCTCACCAAGCACAGCGCCGTCCATTGTATAGCGGCTGTGCTTGCGTTGCAGATCAGCCCCATTCACTTCAATGGAGCCGAGCTGCGCCTATGCCATATAACCGATGAACGTGACATCACATGGCATGGGTGAGCTGCGAGAAGGCAGTGGCGCTAGTGTGAGCTCCGGTGACTTCCGAAACATCTGATTGGATACTGAGTAGGGCGGGTTCACATCAGCATTAGTAATTATGTTATACTGTTGCGTTATAACAGGGTTATAACGGAATATAATGGAACTTTGGGAAGGAACGCTTGTTTTTAGTAAAAAAAAATGCTGTTTTAGACGGTCTTATTTTTTTTGTCTCATTCAGTGATGGCCAATTCGCTGTGTTCGCCCGCGAACACATGCCGGCTGCCATCTTAAACAACAAGTCCGTCAATGCACAGGTAAGCTCTTACCTGTGCCTGCGCCGCGAGCCGGTGTGAAACAAATGCGGTCATCGGGAGCAGGCAGTTCCGAGAACAGCCCGATGAAGGCCCCCGGTGGCTGTTCTTGGAACTGCCTGCTCCCGGTGACCACATTTGTTTTAGACCAGCTCGCGCACAGGCACAGGTAAGGGCTTACCTGTGCATCGCCGGACTTGTGATTCAAGATGGCAGCGCGCATGTGTTCGCAGGCGAACACGGCGAACTGGCCATCACTGGTCTCATTTACTATTGAAATTGCGCCTGTTTTGGAGTTTTTTGCAACTCTTTCACTATTTAGATTTTTTAGAGGTTTTCTAACTTTTGCTACTTTTTTTGAAATTATTTATGTACGCCTTTTTTTGAATTTGTCACAAAAGCAGTCTAATTTCTACCTCACCCCGAGGCAGGCGTACTTTTCTTCGTCTGTTTTGATTGGTGAAGTACAACTTTCCTGGACACATGTGACTTTTCCCCTGAAAGATGCAACTTTTTTTTATGCACAAGTAAATTAGACCAGTCTAAGTGAATATAAACCCGTCATACTGAAAAATACCCGCCGGAGGTCAGACTAAGGGTCCATTCACACTTCCGTGTGTGTTTTGCGGATCCACGGGTCCGTGGATCCTTAAAACACGGACATCGCCGGCACTTAATAGAAAATGCCTATTCTTGTCCGCAATTGCAGACAAGAATAGGACATGTTCTATTTTTTTCGGGAACGGAATTTGCGTACCCGGAAGTGCGGGTCCGCAATTCCGTATCCGGGCAGCACATCGTGCTGCCCCATAGAAATGAATAGGTCCGCAATAGGTCCGTGTGAATGGACCCTAATAACAATACGCTGAGTCTAATTCATCAACGACAGTGCCATTTTTAATAAAAACTCAGCAAAAGAAAGACAGACAAATGAAATACTCCTGTAGAATTTCATGGTTGAAAACAGACAAGCTTGATACATTAGCCCCAATGAGTTTGGCCTAAGCTTCGGAAGTGAGAGGAGCTGCATGTGCCTGTGCTGTGCGACCAGGTATAACATTTCAAAATAGAAAAAACATGGATCATACATTCACAACCTCTGCATTGATCTGCTGCCTCTGCACAATGGTGAGGGGCTGTGTGGTTGCCATTGTTGCTGTGCTGCTGTGCCCATTGGTTGGTGGGGTGCAGAGCTAGGGTGGCTTTGTCTAGCAGCGGGGGTGTTGTTGGGTTACACTGCTGGGTCCCACTGCCTGCTGGTGCGGTGCTGTAGTGTCTGTGGTCGCCACGTGGTGCAGCGCCAAATTACAGTAGGTACCCACTTCTAGAGGTGACCTTGGCGTGGCGAATGGACCTATGCATTTTTAAAAAAACGTATACTAATGCCTGGTGTACAGGATGTAGATCAGGGATGATATATTATTATTTACGCTGAGAAGCAATAACAGATGAATGCATTGAGGACGTGCGATCCATTTCTCTTTTTTTGGAGGTTTCCGATCAGGAGTCTTCATTTCATTCCTCTATACTGAGAACAAGTACCAAACTGAGAAGAGTAATCCTAAGAGAAAGCAGGAAGGATATCCAGAGAAACTGTGCGTGTTAGCAAGGGGACACTGATTTATGGCAAAAGACGTTGCTGTTTGTGGAGAGGGTATATGCCAAGCGTGTCCACCACATTTATTTAACGAGTTATCCGTTTGAGGTCTGCACCCTCCCCCTTCCCCCGGGAACAGCAGCACTTATTGTGATTATTTTTGCACGCCTGTGGTCAATTTAGAAGGATAGCAAAGTGTTTAGAAAGAGCTCAGGAATTACTACTGCAGTACCCCAGACCTGGAGCTACTACCAATTGTAAATAACTATGTTTTGTATTTTATGTTGTTATATAGTTTGTATGTATGGCCTCTACTACCAGTAAGGAATGGTTCCTCCCCTCTTAAAAGTAGAGGGTTGGTCATGGTTCCTGCCAGGAGGTGTAGTTGCTGTTAAGCTACAGAAAGGTGAGGAAGCACACGCCAGGGCTCCTGCTCCTGCTAAAGATTCTCTGGAGAAATCAATCCTATCCTTAGTCTCAAGCGAATCCTTGAAAAGACAGACAGCAGAGTGAACAGCCACATCCAGCTTTTGAAGTCAACGCTGTGAGGTGAGGTACTACGGCTAAGACACCCATCACCCAGAAGATTATTAGACCAGTACCGCCTAAGTGCCAAATTTCAGCCCTCCAATCTGCCTCCATAATCCTTACTGGTGTCAGAAGACTGCATCTAAAATCTGCTGCTATGTTTTTTAAGTTCTATTTTACACTTAGTAAAAAAGACTTTGTTATACATTTAATTCTGGCCTCGTTCTTCAATATTATATTGAATATTCCCAATCCGGCCCGAGGGAGTACACTGTGATGCAAAACTTCATCAGGATTACTACCACTCCTATCCTCTTTACAGTTCCTCCAGTGTTAGCTGCACTACTGCCATCATTGTTGCTGCCCACACACAGCTATTGGAAGAAGACTACACTATGATACCAGGGTGTTCCCCGAGGGAAGAAAGGGTGCGCCCTCAAATCAGTGCACGGCCACAGAAAGAGGACTGCCACTGAGAACTGTGAGTACAACTTCCACCATCATAGCCACTACTATTCCTACCATCCTCTCTGTCCTTGCCTCCCCTTCGGGTTGTCATTTTATTGATTACTGAAAAAAACTAAGTTGTGTATAATTTGTAGCTACCGTTTGTGCTTTCTGCATAGATAGTTTAGCTAAAAGGGGTGTTCCGGTTACCATAAATATAACTTTTGTTTTAGACTAATTCATCATCAATAATTACCTAATATAATGTAAATTTCACATATTTACCGTTCAGTGGTTATAAAAGTAGTTTTCCTCCTCTGCCACCCCCTGCGTTTCCTCATAAATTACCATGGCATTGACCTGTAGTTCTGAGCCTTTGTGAGGTCGAGCATGCTCAGTGTGTTACTATCCACTCTCTAGCGAATTGTGTTGTGAAACAAAGGGCGTGTCAGTGTGCTGGTGATTACTGAGAAGAGGGGGCGTGACTGGGCTGTGATATCAGGCAGCCAATCAGAAAACATCAACACTCACAGCAGGAAAGCTAGGGATTGTGGGGATTGTAGTCTTGTGAAAGAAGAACAGGCGCCATGATGCTCTCAGTGTGTTGCAGGCTCACACAGGAGCTAGACAAATGGATTGCAAGGTAAACTGAAGCTCAGGTTATACGTGTAGGTACGGGTTCTGGATGGGTCACAGCTTGCAGCCTTAATGCAGTTTTTAAAAAATTAATCTGCTGTAGTATTGCATATAAGAAGTCCAGATTGCTACTTTTTATTTTCTCACGCTGTCAGGGTATAAAGACGCATTGAAATATATGGTCAGGACTGCTGTTCATGTGCACAAAAGTCCTCTCCATTATGTTGGTATAGCACAGCATCTGGACTCTGTATTTCAGTGAAGCTATCAGTACTGACAGCAAGGTAACTGAAGGCAGCAGTAAAATAAAAAATGGTGACCTGGACTCCTTGTCTGCAACACTACTCATATTACTGCAGCTAATAGTCCAGAATCCTGGTGACAGATTCCCTTTTGGTTGGAGTCCATCTCCCGGCACCCCCACCGATCAGCTGTTTGAAGAGACTGCAGCACTCAACAGCCCTCTTTCTAGGTACGTACATCGGTCACATGGCCTAGGTGCAGCTCAGTCCTATTCAAGTGAATGGGGCTGATCTGCAATGGCAAGCACAGCCGCTATACAATGTATGGTCCTGTACTTGGTAAGTTGCAACGAATTCCATGTTCTATACAGTATGCTCCCCCTAGTGGTGGCTGCAAGCAGACAGATTTTTACTATTAAATGTATCCAGTTACATTCCAGTGCAGGCTTTGTCTCTGCCCAGTAGTCACTGCTCTATTGACTGCATGGTGCTGGGGGGATCTGTAGCGGTGCGTGCATAGGTGCACAAGTGTTCCAGGTGGGCTGCCATGCAGATTCAGCCTATCAGTGAGCCTGTACATTGGGCGTCCAATCCCAGAGGTAGGCGGGGGATTTAAGTAAGGCACTTACCGCTTGTCATTGCCTGTGATTCTTTGCTTCCTGGCTCCAGCTTTTTCTGTGTGCTCAGAACAGTGCTGCATTTGTGTTGGACCTTCCAGTGTATTGACCTTTCAGGTTTTACCCTTTGTCCACTGATTAGGCTTCTACTGAGTCTGCTGGTTTAAACTCATTGGCTTGCTTTTGGATTAATCCCTTGTCTATTGATTAGGCTTCTACTAATTCTTCTGGCTTTGACTCCATTGTTTTCTTCTGGATTAATCCCATATCTAATGTTTTGGCTTCTACTGACTCTCCTGGCTTTGACTCCATGGTTTGCTTCTGGATAAATCCCTTGTCTAATGTTTTGGCTTCTACTGATTCTCCTGGCTTAGACGCATTGGCTTGCTTTTGGATTAATACCTTGTCTACTGATTAGGCTTCTAGTGACTCTTCTGGCTTTGACTCGACAGTTTGCTTCTGGATTAATCCCTTATCTAATGTTTTGGCTTCTACTGACTCTCCTGGCTTTGACTATGGCTTGTTACATTTTCCTGCTACTTCTTGGCATCAGATAAGTCTGATACCTGTAAGCATACACCTGTTTTCTGCCGCTTTTCTCCTCAGGCACAATGTGGGACCCTAACTGGCCTTGCTGCGGGCTCTAGGGAACACCAACACCTTAGATTTACTACCTGGAGTGGTATAGGAATATAGGTAGCAGATTAGGAGCTTGCTGGCAGTGGTCCTGGTCAGTGACCCTGTAATTATTTTTCACCTCTGTATTCATAACATCTATACAGAATATTTGGTGTTACATATTAAAACCAGAATTTCAACCATTATAATAACACCTAAAATGCATTAGCGCTGAATGTTGGACTTAAAATCGATATTGTGTTAAAAGGTGGAGATTCACTTTAAGGAAGAATAATGCATTTCTCAGCAGTCAATAAAAATTGTCTTGGGGATATTCTTTGCTGAGCTTAACTTAGACAGTTGGATAACGGAAATGAATCAAAGCTTATTTGCTCTCTCTCTGGCTCTAGAGTAGTAACATTTTAATGATTTCCACAGAATGACCTACCTACCAGCTTCTGTATCTCAAACTGTTCTGTGCATTGTAATTCAGTGATAGATGTAGCTCTATTAGCAATCTGGTATCAGATAAAAACATCATATGGTCAGCAATCATGGTCAAAGGAATGTAATAGCCAGAGCAGTGGATTCTCATGATTTGCTGCATGCAGAAAATATGTTCAGGAGAATTTACTTATTAGTGTGGAAAACTCGGGTCTTGGGGACAATATAAATGACAGAATTTGGAAATGGAAGATATTAAAAATAAAAATTAGCTATAATCGTCCTGTGCTCTCAGTGTAGGCCGTTGTGGGCATGCTTTTTTTAAAAAAAAATGCTGTTAAATGTGAATTATAATCTCATACAATATAATAACGTCTTTGAGCATTTACTTATATAGTTGAAAGACTTCAAAGTATTGGCAACATTGGAGATTGTAAAAGGTGCATGACGCCAGCTGCTCTCTTCGACAGATCAGTTTGAAATATGATAGCATTTATTTTTTTACAGAATAAAGCTGTTTGCATAGACGCAAAGCTGTGGTTCACCTGATTAAAACGCTTTTTATCTATTGTTGATCTGAGGCTCCATTCCCGAGTTATGATACTTTGATCTAATTAAAAAAATTAAGAGTTTGGTGCAACAAGGGCATCAAAGTTGCTCTTGTTGCACCCTCCACTCATTTCTGTGGCCAGCCTCTCTCTTGGCTGCTGCCTAGCCCTGTCAACCAAAGCAGTATGGGAGGGGTTGGCCACAGAAAGGAGCGGAGCTTGGGTGCAGCAAGAGCAATGGTGATGACCTGGTTGCACCAAAAGCCTAATTTGCATATTAGAAAAAAGTATCATAACTTGGGAACAGAGCCTTGGATCAAGAAAAGAAAAACAATGCTTTAGGCCTCGTGCGTACTGATTTCCTCAGTGTGCTGTTCACAAATTATAGAACATGTCCTATTGTTGTCCATGTTGTAGACAAGAACAGCCAGTTCTAGTAGAAAAATGCAGAAGGTTTACAGTTGGTATCCATATTTTGCGGATCTGCGGTTTGCGGACCACTAAACGGATGCAGTTGTAAGCCTGAGGCGTTAATCAGGTGAACCACAGCTATGTGTCTATGCAAACAGTTGGACAGGGAGGTCGCAGGTGGCAGATTCCTTTTAATTTTAGGCAAAACTTCACATCATAAGTAATAATTGCAACCAGAGAACTAGGCAGAACCTAAATAGTAAAAGGGGACTTTGGAACACTAAAAAGGTGATTTAAAGGGGTTCTCCCATGACGTAAAATGTGAAAAATGAAAATCAGACGTCATATAGTAAATGACAATCTCTTTCTAACAAAGCTAGAGCCAGCCCTGTACCTCACATGGATCCAGAGATCTCCCCATTCATTGCTCTGCTAGACAGCTCAGGGGAGTGTCTTTTCTGCTGCAGCTCAGGGGGCGTGTCCATGCTCTCCCTATCACAGCTCAGGGGGCGTGTCTCAGCTCTCCCTATCACAGCTCAGGGGAATGTCTTTTCTGCTGCAGCTCAGGGGGCGTGTCTCAGTTCTACCTATCATAGCTCAGGAGACAGTTGAAGGATGAAAGTGAGCATGTGCGACCATCTCAGTGAGCCGGACAAAGAAATAGGAAGAAAAAAAAAACAGCAGGTTGCGCTATACAGATACATTTTATTGAATAACTTAGTGGCTATGTAAAATAAGTTTTGTGGGACAACCCCTTTAAGTAATCATGGACACCCATGGGGGGTGAGGTAGAGCCACTAAAGGCATTGGGGATCCCTGCTTTGACCACTGGGAAAATGGAGGTACATTGGTGTGACTATTGGCAAAAGGTTGCCAGCTATGAATTATTCGGGGTAATGCTGTCAGCACTAGGACTACTAAAGGAATGGAATGGCTCTGCTGTCTCGGCATCTGTCGGACCCTCTCCAAGTTGTGGTTTAATTTGACACGGCTGGCAGTGAAAACATCATCACCTTTGCCTGTCAAATTAGAGGGCGCTGAAGTTGTAGAGAGAGCAGAGCCTCTAGATGTAACAGCACTGCCCCCGTTGCTCCTAGAGGCTGATTTGCACTGCTGACAGATGCCCTTTAAGCCCAAGAGCTGGAAGTGCTGAGCAGCAGAGACCAGAGCAGCTATGGAACGGCAGTGGTGGAGGATCAGTGAGTTGAGTAATGATTAGTTGTTACTTTTAACCCATTTTACACCATTTTAAAATATACCCCTGGAAAACCCATTCAATTTTAATCTCTTTTAGAGAAAGACACAAAGAAAAAGCCGCCTATTCGCATTTAAAGGCACGTCTTGATTCCCGAGGCAGGGGTGTAAATTGTCTTTTTATTGATGGATTATATGGCAGCTTTTTTAATTGACGCACCGAAGTATCACACACAAAACGTTATTTGTGAAATCCAAACTGCTTTTATGTCTAATAAGGCAGAATCATTTCCAGCACCTGACAGTCGGAGCTGTGATTCATCACTGAGCATCCGCTTTTTTCTAGAAGAAAAACAGACTGAAAAGCAATCTAATTGTTATATAAAAACCCAAATTTTAATGGAAAAACTTTAAGTTTACGTAAAATTTGATCCCATGCTCAGTGTAAGGAACTATTTAACTCAGTTATCTTGCTGTGAATGTGAGATCAGCGTACTACTCCCATTCCTTGTGTCTGGTTGTGGAAGGATGATTGATAGCTGGCGGTGGAATTAAAATGCTTTTTAGTCACTTTGCACAGATAAAAGTTGGGAAAGTCTGATGTAATGAAATAATAATGAACCAGACTCAAGTTTTATTGCTGCAATGTAACCGCTGCAGTATCTCTACACAAAGAATAATTTAGCAATTTCTATAAGTAGGTGCAGGCCTTCAGTGCTGCACCTTGCACGATTCAGGTGCCTGTGGTGGGGACCTGGATTAGTTTGACATCTGGACATTTAGTATTGAGCAGATATGCCATAAATGTCCCATAGGTGTGGGACCTGCTGCTATCTCAAGAATGGGGTCCTGCCAAGAATGAAAAGCATGTTTCTCTGCTCACTGCTGTGGGACTGAAAATAGCCGAAGGAGTGCACTTGACTGTTTTCTGAAGTCCCATAACAGTGAATGGAGAGGACACTGCCAGTGGCGTACATAGAAAAGTAAGGGCCCCATAGCAAAGCTCAAACCAGGCCCCCCACATAAACCCCTTTCAATGACCCTTGGCCCATTTTTCTTTTCTTTTCACTTTCGCTAAAAAGTGTTCCTGTAGAGGGTAGAGTCCTGGCCAAGTTTTCACCTCTAGAGAAGATAATCCCAACTAACACTGGGCCCCTCTTGCCCTGGGCCCCACAGCAGTCTCATGGTCTGCCGATATGGTAGCATGCACAGCTACTCTTTCGTTCACTACTACAGGACTTCCATTGCAGCGCTCAGCTATTTTTGAAAGTCCCATAGCAATGAACCAAGAACACATCAGGGCGCCGTTCTTGAGTTACAAGAAGGTTCTAGAGGTAGGACCCGCACCTACCAGACCTTTATAGAATATTCTTTTGATATACCATTTATGTTCAAATGGGAATAATCCTTTAAAGGGAATCTTTCACATAAATTTCACTAATTTGTCTACCAGCAATGGCCATCACAATGTTGTAAAGCATTATAACCATAGTTTTACATTATCTGGGTGAATATTCAATATCTGCACTACCCCAGACGTGGGGGGTATCTGCAATTGTAAATAGTTATATGTTATTATTATGTATTTCATGTTTTGGCCATATGTACCATATGATTGCCATTGGTTGGCAGGAACAGAGCTAACCACCCTGTTCCTCCCCTCTTGGTAGGAGAGGGTTAGTCCAACTTCCTGCCAGTAGGAGGAGTTGCAGAGTAGTGTTAGAGAGGAGAGGAAGGACACACCTGAGCTCCTGTTCCTGGTGCCTTAATACAGACTATGCTCTGGCACTTGCATATACTATATACTTGTCAGTGTTCCTGTCAGGCTGCTCGGTCATAAAGGTATATCATAGGCAAGATCACATCATTACCATATATTGTAGAGCAGTGCAGCGAGGCCTCGCCCCCCTCACCTCCTCGGCAGCTCGGCAAGTAGCGTCAACCAGTCCTGCTCACATTCTAGGACAGAATTTTATTATGTATTATATGGGATTAAACTGTATTTCAGAAGTTCATCGTGCTAAACCTCCAAGACAGAAAATATCAAGCAGGAAATAGGGAATGCCTTTTTATGGATATGGGATGTTAGCAGGCCATAATAATGATTACCATTACTGTTACCTCTGCACTCCTTAAAACAACACTAAAATCAATACTGCAGTGTTCAAAGTCATTAACCCATATAGGACCCTCGCTGTACATGTACGGTGGGCTGATTGGGCTGGTGCAGGAGCTGCACTCGCCCGATCAGTGGCACGGACCAGACAGTCACTGACAGCCAGTCCCCTGCTGCATACACTGGCGAAAACACTGATGCCAGCTTGGCAGCAGAGCGAGACACACATGCCGTTGTGAGCTCTGCTCTGGGTCCGGTGGAAACGAGGTTCTTTTGAATAGATCCAAGCCAGAAAATGGGCAAGACGCTTAGAGAAAGGTCCAAAGACACGCCAGGACCGAACAAATCCAGCTCTGGACATGGAGACATGGATAAATTTGTCCGCAAACAGAGCGTGGCCGGAGGCAAGCAGGCTTCCAAGATGGCGCCGAGAGCGGAAACCCCTGCAGCATCGGAGGCTTCGGCCGATTCCGACAGAGAAAGCGATCATGAACAGGAACGGGAAGGAGAATGCAGCATACGGGTAGGCTACCCGACACTGCTAGATTTGAATGTGTAGTTCCCTTTAAGCCAGTCAGGCCGGTTACCGGCAATCCTTATTACAGCCAGCAGAGGGAGCCCCCAGTTCAGTATAAATAAGCTAGGGCCTAGCTCAGGAGAGGAGAAGTTTCCAGACTGAGTGCAGAGAGGGTTCCCCTCCTGAGTCCATATTCATAGAAGTCAGAAGGGCATAGCTAAACAGCCTGAAGACACAGAATACCACAGAGGCCGATCAGACAAAGCAAGAGGTACTCAAGATAACAGAGGAGGTACTATATAAAGTACAGCTTCAAGGGTACGCCAGCTATAGGGCATTAGACCTTGGAGGATAAGTCACATGTTTCAGGACCAGTCAGGAATAGTGTGCAAGCCGCCTGTACTGCATCTCCTGTAATCAACACTCTGTAAAGAACATTGCTAAGACCGGCCATTCTGTACTTCTAAGAACCACCTGTATTCAAATTGAAACCAACTGTCTTTCATGGAACGACGCTTCCAACTGCGTCCATGTATGATTATAACTGATATTCAGTAAAGTTCCAGTTTTTGTTGGCTATCCTGTGCTTGCTTCATTCTTCTACAATATCATACACGGCGTGTCACCGTTTAATTGACACTGGCGTCACGAACTTTTAATCACCTGCCTGTTCCAGCATTTGCCCTGCTTGAAGACGACAGTGGATCCCAGGTTAGTGGGTTGATCTGCACTACCAAGCCCAGCATACACTACTGACCCCCTGGGACACTGCATCGCTCTTTTTGGCGTCACGAACAGGATACGCATACTTCTGAAGTGCAGAGAAGTGTGAACTGTGTGCTTTAACTATTCCACCACCGTATTGCAAAGACTGTAACCTTTATTTCTAAACCGGTGGATTAAAATTGTGCCTGGGAGGAATCAGAGGCGCTGTACTGTGTTGCGCTACCCCCAGAGAGAAAAATCGTATTTGTGGACTGTGATTTATTGGACTTTTCAACACCCTGCTTGCTGTCAGGGAATCGTGATCAAGATGGCCACCAGCCGCCTGGAGTAAAGTTTCCCGCGCTGCTGAGGACCTTCGTGGGCGGATCCCTTCAAGGACACCGAAAAGCCCGCCCCTCTTCATCATCGCACCGCCGCTGCCCTGTTTCCTCTACGTCACCGCGGTCGCAGGAAGTCCGGAGTCTCTCGAGATTTGGCCTGCGCACACCCGGCGAAACCGGTAAGAACTTGTATCCGGAGGGAAGGGGATTGTTCCGGCCCCTTTAGTCACCAGCGGCCACCTCGTAATAAGGAAACATGTCAGATCCGGGAGTTGCCGAGCGGCCGGACCCGGGAGAGCTTGCGGCTCCTAATCATCCTATAGCCCCCAGCATGATGCCCTTTACCATGCCTTACTATTTTGGGGCCCCATGGTTTCCCCGCTATAACGGAGAGGCCCATACCCTAAGAGACTTTAAAGAAAAGTTGCTGGCCTTATTCAAACTATACCCCATAAATGCCGATCAGCAAATGGAAATCTTGCTAGCGCAACTGGAGGGGGCTGCCCGCAGAGAGGTATTATCCTGGCCTGCTGCGGAACGGAGTACTCTAGAGCAGATATTCACCCGCCTCAGGGCCACTTTTGAAACGAGGACTGCCTCAGAGATAAAGATGCACTTCTTTGGCAAGAAACAGAAGTCCGGTGAGTCCCTCCGTGACTATGCCCTATCACTTCAGGAGGCTTTGGGGGCTGTAATTCAGATAGATCCCAAGGAAGCTGATAACCAGGATCAGACCCTGAGGGAACAATTTATTACCGGAGTGGCTAGTGAGCAAATAAGGACCCAATTAAAGATGCTGTCCGCCCAACACCCTAACAGTACCTTTCTGGACTTTAAAGAACTGGCTATAAAAATTCTGGGGTCAGCAGTATCTACAGAGTTGAGCACACCACCTGAGTTATCAGCCTGCAGGTCAAAACCGCTTATCATTAACCGAGCTGAGGCCGGTCAAGCTGTTCAAGCTACAGCTACCGATACTATCGCCATGCTGACAGAGCAAGTAAATCACCTCACTAAAAGCCTAGAGAGAGTGTGCAGAAAAATGGAGGAATGGGAAAAACCTATGATGTCAGAAGAGGAGTTCCTGTCACCCTCTAAGCCGTTCCCACCTCCATACCAAGAGACTCACCCCAGGGATCCTGGGAGGCGCACTAGGGGTCGCAAGCGGCCCGTGTGTACATACTGCAAAAAGATGGGACACACAGAATCCACTTGCTGGCAGTTAAACGGGCAACCCCTGAGGCTGAGGACCACCCCTCGGGAGGTAGAACACTAGGTCCAAAAGATCCAAATTGGATGCCACGGTATGTAGGATCCCATCCTAAAATCAATGTGGAGATTAACGGGGTCCCCTTTGAAGCCCTATTAGATACTGGGTCTCAGGTCACTACGATTCAGCTGCCCGCCTTTGAAAGATTCTGGGACACCAACCAATTGACCCAGCCGCCTGAATCCTGGGTAGAGATTATCGCCAGCAATGGCAAACCTGTAAAGATCCATGGATACTGGGAACCCACCCTGCAGGTGGGAGAAGTAACCTTGCCTCAACAGGGGGTGATAGTAGTACAGGCTGGCGACAGAGGAGGACATCCTGTCATTCTAGGCACCAATGTCTTCAAAAACTGTTATGCAGAAATCCTTGCCGTATTACACCAGACTCTGCCCACCGCTTCCTCTGCATCCAAGAGGGTGATTCAAAAGACTATCACTGTGTTAAGTGCCCAGCAGAGGTTTGCTAACGGGAAAGGAGAAATTTGTACTGCCAAGATTCGTGATAATAAGCCTGTGACTTTGCCTCCTAATTCCCAAACTCTCTTATGGTGTCGTGCTGTCCTGGGAGTCCAAGGCCAAGATTATCCAGCCCTGGTGGAACCAATCCAGATGGAGAACTACCCTTATGTGAGAGCTGCCAAGTGCCTGGTGAACGTCTCCCAAGGTAAAGTACCTGTCCGTCTGATTAACCTGAGTGATCATCCTGTTGCGCTTACTAAGCATTACCCTGTTGCCCAGCTTTCTCAGGTGTTCTTCCAAGACATCATCCGTCTTCCAGTGACAGAAAAGCCGCCAGCTGCAGTCAGCGGATGTCCGCCGGTGCCCCAGTCACAAGTACCCTGGTGGGAAGAGCTACATGTCGGGGACGAGACTACCCCCCAACATCAACAAGAAGGGATACTACGGCTTGTCAAAGAGCACCACCAGGCCTTCAGTAAACATGCTGCTGATTATGGAGAGGTTAGTGCCATACAACACACCATACCTACTGGCTCTCATCCTCCTATCAAGGAGAGATACCGACCCTTACCGCCTACTTCATATCAGACTGTAAAGAAATGATCCAAGAGATGAAAGACTCTAATGTAATCCGGGACAGTCGTAGCCCGTGGGCGGCACCCCTGGTCCTTGTAAAGAAGAAGGATGGTGGTATCCGTTTCTGCGTGTACTATAGAAAAATTAACCAAATAACCCACAAAGACGCGTACCCACTGCCCCGCATTGAAGAGTCACTAACTGCTCTGGGCTCCGCTGCCTATTTCTCCACATTGGACTTGACCAGTGGCTACTGGCAAGTACCCATGGCCCCGGCAGATAGGGAAAAGACTGCTTTCACCACTCCCATGGGCCTGTTCGAATTCAATTGTATGCCGTTCGGGCTATGTAATGCCCCAGGAACTTTCCAGAGACTAATGGAGCGGTGTTTGGGTCACAAAAACTTCGAAACAGTGCTGCTGTATCTAGATGACGTCATTGTGTACTCAAAAACATATGAAGACCACCTGAAACACTTAGCAGAGGTCTTTGAAATCCTTGTCAAATATGGCCTGAAGGTAAAGCCATCTAAATGCCACCTGCTCAAACCTGCGGTAAAATACCTGGGGCATGTGGTAAGCGGAGAGGGCATACAACCTGACCCTGATAAGTTAGCGGCTGTCCGTAACTGGCCGGTCCCCACTACCGTCAAAGAGGTGAGGGGTTTCCTTGGTTTTGCCGGCTACTATAGACGTTTCATCCCCCATTTTGCTCAAATAGCCGATCCTATCCAGGAACTCTTGAGGGGGCAGCCCAAGAAAAGTCCTAGAACTCCAGTGCTCATTGAGTGGAATGAAGAAAGAGAGATAGCGTTCCAGTTGTTAAAAAAAAACTGACCGAGCCTCCCGTGTTAGGTTATCCAGACTACAGCAAGCCCTTCCATCTGTATACTGATGCTAGCAAGCGAGGCCTGGGGGCTGTGTTAGCCCAGATTCAAGAGGGAAAAGAAAGAGTGATAGCTTATGCAAGCCGCTCCCTGAAAGGAGCTGAGAAAAATGACCAGAATTATAGTTCCTTCAAACTAGAGTTCCTGGCATTAGTGTGGGCAGTGACGGAAAAATTCAAAGATTATCTAGCCGCTACCCCATTCATTGCATTCACTGATAATAACCCTCTGGCACATCTAAATACAGCTAAATTGGGGGCTTTGGAGCAAAGATGGGCCTCTCGCCTTGCCAACTATGATTTCTCTGTAAAATATCGTGCTGGACGTACTAATGACAATGCTGATGCTTTATCCAGGCTTCCCACAGAGACAGCTCCTGATGATGTGCGAGATGCTTGGGAAGATGTAGAAATGCCGGCCTTCTACCATAAATTTGCTCAACAGGATCAGGCTCGGGCTACCAGTAACAGAGCTTGCAGTTCCTTCACCCTCCAGTAGGCCTGAACTCAAAGAAGAGAGGTGGGTGAAACTACAGTCTGAAAGTAGAGTGCTGGGTGAATTGTTGGACTTCATTACCAGTGGCAGAGCCCCTGAGAGGATTCGGCGTAAGAGTACAGATCCTGAGCTCATCAAACTGTGGAGACAGCGCCATCAACTCTTCATACAAAAGGGCCTGTTGCTACGGAGAAGCCTAGACCCAGTGTCCAACGAAAGAGTGCATCAAATTCTCATACCCCGACGAGATGCAGGTATGGTGTTGGAGATGTACCACAATCAATCCGGTCACTTTGGGGTCCAAAAGACTGAGGCAAATATCCGCCAGCGGTTTTACTGGGTGGGCATGAGAGAAGACATGGAGAAGTGGTGTCGGGAGTGTGTAGCCTGTGCCTTGAAACGAGGTGAACACCATGATCAGAGGGCACCACTGAGACCCATTGTAAGTACTCGTCCTCTTGAACTTGTCGCCATCGACCATGTGAAACTGGAGCCTAGTCGCTCAGGGTATGTGTACGCTATGACTATTATTGACCATTTCACTAAGTTTGTTGTAGCGGTGCCTGTGGGAGACCAGACGGCCAAGACTACAGCCGAACTGTTCTGGAAACACTTCCTCCTGCCCTACGGTTGTCCAGAAAAGATTCTCACCGATCAAGGTCCTGCTTTTGAGTCCCATCTGTTCCATGAACTGTGCCGCCTGCATAACTGTAAGAAGATCCAGACGACGGCCTACCATCCGCAAGGTAATGGATTATGTGAAAAAATGAATCAGACCTTGATAGAGATGCTGAGGACCGTGCCTCCTGAAACCAGGGGAGATTGGCCTAATCTGTTGCCACAGCTCATGTTCACGTATAATCATACCATACACTGTTCCACCGGGTATACCCCCTTTTATTTGATGTTTGGGCGCCAAGGGTTATTGCCTGCTGACCACTCCTTGGACGTACTCGTACCTGATTGCATCAACCCATTACCTAATACCGACTGGGTTGCTGAACACCAAAGGCGATTGAATACGGCCCAAGCTATTGTTCAGGAACGTATGGACTATGCTAGAGACCGGCAGCAGAGAGACTATGACCAAGCAGCCCATGCAGAACCCCTGAAGATAGGGGCTGTGGTATGGTTAAAAAATAACCGCCGTACCAGTAAACTGGACAGTAAATGGGAGCAAAGTCCTTACGTTGTCACTGCAATCCCAAATGTTGGAACTCACACTTATGAGATCACCCGGGAGGGCAGGGGATCCCAAATTGTACACCGAAACCGGTTAAAGCTCTGCCTGACACCAGGACCCAGTGCCGAGAGTTCTATATCTGAACCCCCTGTGTCAGAGTCATCGATACAGCCCGAGGATCCTATGCAGGCTGTCCGTAATCTAAGGTATGACGCTGATCCCATGCATTGGCTTCTGACACCATGGTTGAACTTGTTGGTGCCCGCTCCGGCACCTACTGTACCTTTACTTCCAGAAGAGCCGGTTCAAGATGCCCCGGATCCAGTTCCCCCTCTAGTGGATCCTGTTGTTCCTGTTGTTCCTGACCAAGGTCTCACGGATGGAGATCCTCCTGTTGCTCCTCTCTCTTCTACCTCGGTGCTAAGGGAAGAGGAAACCCCTGTGTTAAGAAGGTCCACCCGGATGACCAGGGGACGTCCGCCAGTCCATTTAGGAGACTTTGACTATGCTGGTGGTGTCTCCTCCTGAACAGTTACTATCGGAAATAGCCTGCTTGATGTTTGTGCGCAAGAATGGACTCCTCCACGTGAGCCCTTGCCTGTCCTACACCCACGGGGAAACCCTGTGTAGTTCCTTATTATACTTCAGTCAAGAAAAATAGACTAACCTGGTTCACCTTAAGTCCGCTGTGCCAGGTCAGCGGCCGTGCCTAAGAAGAAAGAAGACGCCCCTTTTTCTTGCGTCATTTGTTGCAAATGTTATATTTTTGTGTGAAATAGTTGTTTATCATATTTATAATGTCATGTTTAAATTATGCATCAGCTTATGTTGGTTCAGGCATGTGTGTGAGTACGAGGCCTTACTCACGTTAAAGTCTGGGGGTGTGCAGCATACGGGTAGGCTACCCGACACTGTTAGATTTGAATGTGTAGTTCCCTTTAAGCCAGTCAGGCCGGTTACCGGCAATCCTTATTACAGCCAGCAGAGGGAGCCCCCAGTTCAGTATAAATAAGCTAGGGCCTAGCTCAGGAGAGGAGAAGTTTCCAGACTGAGTGCAGAGAGGGTTCCCCTCCTGAGTCCATATTCATAGAAGTCAGAAGGGCATAGCTAAACAGCCTGAAGACACAGAATACCACAGAGGCCGATCAGACAAAGCAAGAGGTACTCAAGAGAACAGAGGAGGTACTATATAAAGTCAGCTTCAAGGGTACGCCAGCTATAGGGCATTAGACCTTGGAGGATAAGTCACATGTTTCAGGACCAGTCAGGAATAGTGTGCAAGCCGCCTGTACTGCATCTCCTGTAATCAACACTCTGTAAAGAACATTGCTAAGACCGGCCATTCTGTACTGCTAAGAACCACCTGTATTCAAATTGAAACCAACTGTCTTTCATGGAACGACGCTTCCAACTGCGTCCATGTATGATTATAACTGATATTCAGTAAAGTTCCAGTTTTTGTTGGCTATCCTGTGCTTGCTTCATTCTTCTACAATATCATACACGGCGTGTCACCGTTTAGTTGACACTGGCGTCACGAACTTTTAATCACCTGCCTGTTCCAGCATTTGCCCTGCTTGAAGACGACAGTGGATCCCAGGTTAGTGGGTTGATCTGCACTACCAAGCCCAGCATACACTACTGACCCCCTGGGACACTGCAAGAAAACCTGCCGATATCGCGGAAATTTATGAAGGAACTCCTGGCTGACACTATTTCCCCTCTCCGAAAAGACCTACAGGACTTTAAGCGGGACCTCAGGCAAGTGAAGGAGAAGGTGGAAGGGGTTGAAAATCAGCAAGAGGCGATCATATTGCACAGCGCGGCGGTGACTACCAGTTTGGACAGAACACAAGCCCACATCAACCACCTTTATGAGATGGTGGAGGATCAGGACAACCGCGGCCGCCGCAATAATATCAGGCTGAAAGGCCTACCAGAAGATATAGGGCCTGAGGCCTTGCGTGACGCGGTGACCGAAATGTTTACGGCTCTGGTGGGTCCCGATTCTGTGGGGGATCTCACCATGGATAGGATTCACAGGGCTCTGCGTTCCTCCCCGAAACAGGGGGAGCCTTCAAGAGATGTGATATGCCGGCTATCCAGCTTCTTGTCCAAAGACCAGATAATGAGAGCAGCCAGAACCAAGAAATCGATCCCTTTTGGAGACGTGGAGGTCCAGATTTTCCAGGACTTGTCCCCGATTACCCTACAAAAAAGAAGGTTGCTGAAACCCCTCCTGGACATCCTGAGGAACAAGAGCATCACTTACCGATGGCTTCACCCTTTCGGCTTGCTGATTAACGCACCCGGCAGAAAGTTAACAGTGCGCTCACCTGCGGACATTCCATTAGTCTGCGATGTTCTGGGAGTGGGCTCTGTAGATGTCCCTAACTGGTATGCGGCAAGGGATCTGACCGATTTACCGGACTTACCAGGAGGAGAACCGTGGATCCAGGTGAGCCGCTCAAAGGAACGCCGCAGGGATAGGAGGTCCGGAGACCCCTTGCTGGCAACACCAGGAATGGACATTGAGTGAGGAGTCTCATCTAGTATTGCATCTGGTATGGGACTTTCTTAATGGGCCGATCTGGGCCTGTATTAACGCCTAAGTTCCCGTGGGTTGTCCGTTATAAGGATCAGTTGGGAGTTTAGTTATTTTTCCTAAAGTATAACCCTACCCAGTTGGAAAGGTATTTATATCTATGATGCGGCAGTGTGAGCACTGCCTTGTGTGCACTTTCCTCCGTTTTGCTGCAGGGTGAATTCACTATGGTTTCTAATGACATGCGATTTTATAGCTGTGTCTTACCATTTATATCATGATACTCGTTATTCACATTTAGGACCCGTTCCCTGGTCCTCTCTACCCCCTATAGATGCCCACAGTAGCGTTGCTATTTTCCAAATGCGCTGTTGGAAGCAGACAGTGGGTCTTTGAGGTTTTATTACCGGAAATCTCAATGTGTTTTGTATGTTATATCCCCTTTTCTTTTTTCCTCCTTTTCCTTCCCCTCCCTCCTACGCCCAAGGTAATAACCAGTTGGTTTATTGGCTCTAGGTATTATGAGCAAGATAAGTAAAGTATGGCCGAATTAAAAATATGTACCTATAATGTGAGAGGATTGAATGCACCACCCAAACGTACTCAAATTTGTCAGCTTCTTAACAGACAGAAAGTGAGCATTGCTCTCTTGCAAGAAACCCATTTCAAGAGAGATCATGTTCCGCGTCTATCTCACATGATATACAATCAGTGGTTCCACAGTACATCCTCTTCTGGAGCCTCAAAAGGGGTTTCTATAGCGATTCATAAAAATGTCCCACTGGTGGTGCATTCAACCCTCCAAGACGAAGAAGAAGGTCGTTATTTGTTTTTGAAAGGGTCATTAGGTAGTCAGAAAATCACTATAGGCAATCTGTACACTCCTAACGTGGCTCAGGCAATATGGATGGAAAAAACCTTGGCTAAACTGCAGGAATTCGCTGAAGGTACTGTAGTGGTAGGAGGTGATATTAATGTGGCGTTAAATCCCCAGCTAGACACATCAACAGGCTCCTCGGCACTATCCCAGGTTACCATCAGGAGAATTAAGAAAATGTTAGCTGACTTAGGATTAGTAGATGTCTGGAGGGCTATGAACCCTACATCAAAAGATTATACCTACTACTCAGTGGCACATGTGTCCTACCAGAGGTTGGACTACATGTTTGTCCCCCCAGGATCTTTGGGTGACTGCTCTCAAACGTCAATAGGCAATATCCTATTATCGGATAATGCTACGGTATATCTGACAATTAGGGTTAAGTCTCTACCCCGAACGCGGTTCACTTGGAGATTGGATGAGACCTTGTTGAGCAAACAGGAGTATATTCTAGGCATAAGTAAACATCTGGAAGAATACTTCAGTCTAAATGAGACGGAGGATATGTCGCCGGGTCTGGTCTGGGAGGCTCACAAGGCAGTTGTGAGAGGGCATTTCATTGTACTGAATGCGCATATAAAAAAGAAGAGGGAAGCCTCTATTGTGTTGTTGCAGGACTAGATTCAAAAATTTGAATTATTGCACAAAAAACAGATGTCACCAGAAGTACTAGATAGACTAAATAGGTTGAGGGCGGAGCTTAAGAACGTGCTGAATAACCGGGTGGCCAAACTTTATTTGTCGGCGCAGTTCAAATACTACGCACATGGGGACAAGGCATCGAAGTTTATGATGTCAAGCCTAAAAAAACGTAGAGTCAAATCATATATACAGTCTATTAGAGATGCCTCAGCCAGACCACTTATGTCAACTGAACTTATAGCAAAACAGTTTTGCAACTATTACAGCTCGCTATATAACCTTAGGAAGAATGATAGTGAGACGGAAATTGGTAGAAGGACAGAAGACATTAAAAAGTGGCTCTCAGATTTGCACCTCCCGGTTATTTCTCATGTTCAGGCTCTGTCCCTGGCTCAACCATTTACATTGCAAGAACTGAATAAGGCGTTAAATACGGTCCCTAGACATAAGTGTCCCGGGCCCGATGGATTAACTGCGGGATATTATACTACTTTTTCCGCGTTATTGCTACCTAGAATGCTTGCTGTATATAATGAGGTGTATAAGGGTAATCCGCTACCATCACAAATGTTGTCAGCCCTTATAACTATCCTGCCAAAAGAGGGCAAGGATCCTTCATCCTGCGCCAGCTATAGGCCTATCTCGCTTTTGAATGCAGACCTGAAGCTGTATGCCAAGATGCTAGCTCTTAGGTTGCAACCCTTCTTACCCAGTTTAATTAATGCGGAACAGGTGGGTTTTGTAGCTGGCAGGGAGGGAAGGATGAATACTGTTAGGATCGTAAATGTTATACACCAAGCTAGGGAAAAATCCATTCCTCTGGTTCTCCTGGGGACCGACGCAGAAAAAGCGTTTGATCGCATTGATTGGCTTTTTATGCGTCTGGCCTTGGCTAAGTTTGGGATCCCGCCCCAGTTCATTAATGCCACAATGGCTATGTATGCTTCCCCCACGGCTAGTGTGATGGTAAATGGCACCCTATCTCCCAGCTTTACCATTGGCAACGGCACAAGGCAAGGGTGCCCCTTGTCCCCCCTGCTCTTTATCCTTGTGGTGGAGTGCTTATTTCAGGCGATCCGTCAGGAGGATAGAATTCAGGGTATGAGGGTGGGTAATACCTACCACCAGTTGGCGGCTTTCGCCGACGATCTTTTGGTTATAATAACCAATCCTTTGGAGGCGTTTCCTGCAATACAGGAGTTATTCCAGAGGTTTGGGAATTTGTCTAACTTCCTTATCAACCCTTCGAAATCCCAAGCTTTAAATGTCACAGCCGGTAGAGATTTGCAGATGACCCTGGAAAGGCAATATGGATATGGCTGGACAACGCGTTCTATAAAATTTTTAGGGGTAAACTTAACCTCAGATCCCGGAGATCTATTTGAGGAGAATTTCAGTAATCTTCATAGATCAATATCAGTCACTATTGACTCGTGGTGTATCCCCTTCACCTCATGGTTTGGAAGACGTACATTGATAAAATCAGTGTTAGTCCCCAAAATCCTGTATTACATGTTAGTACTGCCAATTCACTTGCCAAAATCCTTTTTTGTCCAGCTGAAACAATGTTTTTCCAGATTTCTTTGGAAAAAATCCAGACCTCGTATTCCGCACGCGACAATGGTTCAGCCTAATAGGTTGGGGGGGGGGGGGGGGGGGTGGGACTTCCTGATATGGCAGAATATTATAGGGCAATTCAGGGGATGAGATGTCTGGAATGGATCAGAGGCCCAGAGAACGGACTCGACATTCTAGCAGAAGCTGGTGATAGGAGACTCCCTCTGAGATCATTTCTTCTTTCTCCCCCTAAAGATATGCCCCAGCAGATTAGATCACTTAGCCTCACGACAAAAAACACTTTAAACCTGTGGCGCTCGGATTTGTCAAAGGTGCTACTTTCAAGCCACGAGGTGTCGCCTGTGCTTCAGGTCAGGGACATTCTATGGAGCTCTGGGGATTTATTTGGCTCTACTTTGCCAAGTGATCTTAAGGAGCTGTCATTCCAATTGGTTGACCTATTAGATCCGGCAGGTCATTTAATAGAGGGATGGGACATCCATCCTAAATTGCAAAAGTTATCCTTTATCCACAAATTATATATTAAACAATACTTGGGAAAAAAGAAAATTTCCACACTGGCCACTACAACACAATTTGAGCAAATGATCCTCTCTAGGGTCCCTCCTTTGAAAAAAGTTTCGCGGCTATATTCTATGTTGGTCTCCCAGACCAGACCTGACTCATATGGTTTCATCCGCAAATGGGAAAAAGATCTAGATGTCCATTTTTCAGATAGGGAAATAGTGCAGATCTGTTCTATCACACCAAGGGTATCTAGATGTGTCAAATTGCAGGAGAACCTTTACAAGGTGATTACAAGATGGTACTTCACACCTCAAAGATTGCATCATATATACCCAGAATGTGACTCAAGATGCTGGAGATGTCTTAACGCAGAAGGTTTGCTAGTGCACATATGGTGGACATGTCCTGATATTGCCAAGTATTGGACAAGGGTCTGCACAATATGCTCACAGATTAGTGGGGTAAAGTTTGTTCCCTCAGCTAAAGGGTGTCTGTTGGGGTTGTTGGGAGAATTTAAAGGGAATAGACATTATCTCCTTGCTGGGTCAATTGTTGGCAGCTGCTAGGGTCCTTATAGCCTTTAATTGGAAGAGTCGCAGGGCCCCTTCTATCTCCCAGTGGACTGCGAAGTGTGATGCACTCTACAGATTGGAGCAAATTGCTGGGTGGGAATCCAAAAGGTCACAAGTGTTTGAAGCCACATGGTCCCCATGGAAAAAATATTGAGGTTTCTCATCCTAATAATAGTCAGGGCTATACAACATCCATGTCTGGGTTGTAGGATTAACCCCCTCCCCTCCCCCCCCTCCCTCCCTCCCTCCCCCCCCAACTATTCTTGACCTTCATCCGTCTTACTTTCTTTCTTTCCTCCTCCCCTTTCCCCTATATTGATGGTACTTAAATATGCTTTTATTTTTGGCTGTATGGCAAGTACCCCAGTGTGGGGTGGATGTATCTTTTGTATTTTCTGCTCATGATTCAGAATAAAATTATTTCAAAAATAAATAAAAAAAGAAAAAAAAGAAAACACTGATGCCGACGTATTAACCCCTTGTATGCCGTGGTCAAAGCTGACCATGGCATGCACAGGGTTTGCAGATGGTACAGGTGCCCTTCGCTTCCCCATCGGGTCCCCGCACTGCAGTAGCGGGGACCCGATGGCAGAGAAGGCAGCCCGATGCCTTCCATAGGCATCGGGGCTTACCTTCTACGGAAGCCTGTGAGATCCAGCCCCTTAGGCCTCGTTCACACTTCAGTGTTTGGTCAGTGATTTCCATCAGTGATTTGTGAGCCAAAACCAGAAGTGGAGCCTCCACAGACATGAGGTAGAAGGGAAAGATCTGCTCCTGTTCTGTGTTCAGAGTTGCACCTGGTTTTGGCTCACAAATCACTGATGGAAATCACTGACTAAACACTGAAGTGTGAACGAGGCCTTAGGCTGGGTCTCACAGGCAGGCTGTCAGCATAAAAGCTGACATGTAATGCATTATAATACAGGATGTATTGTAATGCATTGGAGAGGGGGGCAGACGCCAGAAGTTGAAGTCCCAGAGTGGGACAAAAAAAAAAGTGTTTTTCATAATAAAAAAAATAAAGTTTCAAGTAAAAAAAGAAAATCCCAAAATAAAACACATAAAACTGTAAAACAAATTGGAAAAAAAAAAAAAAAGAAAACCAGACACACCGTATTGGGTATTGCTGCGTCTGTAACGACCGGCTCTAGAACACCAAAAGACAACAAGAAGAAAGGGAAAAGACACTAGGCTTTACCGCTAGGGAAGTAAAAGGGTCACCACCTATAAAACCCTGTTCCTGGCCCTAACTCCTATATGTATGGGCACCTCTCGATGGTAGAGATGCCCATACACAGAAACATAGAAAACCCTGGTGGCCCTCGGATGCCCTAATGGTAATGATAGGGCAGAGACTACCCGCTCCTTCCCTGGTGAAGGAACCAGCGTCTTGCTGAGGCCTAGTAAACAACAAAGGTGGGGGGGGAATACAAAATACAACAAACGCAACACTTAACTTCTGAGGCTGATAGATGATGGATGAACAGGACTTCAACTAGAACCACACTCCAGCTCTTCCAAAAACCAAATGAAGCTATCCAGAGCAAGGAGTAATGGGTAAAGTCAGACTAAATAGGGGGAGGTAAAGGTCACATGATCCACACCTGAACAGGAGGTGTGGACATTCAAGCAACACACAGACAAAGTGAAACCAAAACCAAAAGAGGCTGTCAGATCACTAATGTGCAGATAATCTTTCAGACCTTCTAAAACCTGTCACCGGTGTGACACATACGCACCCCAAAATAATACCCATTTAACCGTCATCTCATTCTGTAAAAAATAAGATCCTACCTAAGACAATTGCCTAAGATCTTACCTAAGACAAAAAATAAAAAAAACTTTGGCTCTCAGAATATGGAGACACTAGAATTAAAAAAATGCTTTTATTGTGTAAAACTTAAAGGGAACCTGTCATGTGGATATTTGATTATAATCTAACTTATTATATACAATCATTAACTACTAAAAAGTGCCTTAGGGCTCTTTCACACTTGCGTTCTTGTCTTCCGGCATAGAGTTCCGTCGTCGGGGCTCTATGCCGGAAGAATCCTGATCAGTTTTATCCTAATGCATTCTGAATGGAGTGAAATCCGTTCAGGATGCATCAGGATGTCTTCAGTTCCGGAACGGAACGTTTTTTGGCCGGAGAAAATACCGCAGCATGCTGCGCTTTTTGCTCCGGCCAAAAATCCTGAAGACTTGCCGCAAGGCCGGATCCGGAATTAATGCCCATTGAAAGGCATTGATCCGGATCCGGCCTTAAGCTAAACATCATTTCGGCGCATTGCCGGATCCGACGTTTAGCTTTTTTAGAGTGGTTACCATGGCTGCCGGGACGCTAAAGTCCTGGCAGCCATGGTAATTTGTAGCGGGGAGCGGGGGAGCAGCATACTTACTGTCCGTGCAGCTCCCGGGGCGCTCCAGAGTGACGTCAGGTCGCCCCAAGCGCATGGATCACGTGATCGAATGGCACGTCATCCATGCACATGGGGCGCTCTGACGTCATTCTGGAGCGCCCTGGGAGCCGCACGGACTGTAAGTATACTGCTCCCCCGCTCCCCTCTCCTGCTATGGCAACCAGGACTTTAATAGCGTCCTGGGTGCCATAGTAACACTGAAAGCATTTTGAAGACGGATCCGTCTTCAAATGCTTTCAGTACACTTGCGTTTTTCCGGATCCGGCGTGTAATTCCGGCAAGTGGAGTACACGCCGGATCCAGACAACGCAAGTGTGAAAGAGGCCTTAGATGTATTCACTTACTGGTGTGACAGATGGTTACCTCATAATATACACACAAAGATGCCGCATGCTAATGAGCTGATTCGAGTCCTGCGTGATGTCATCGAGTCCAGCGTATATTTAATTCAGAGCTATAGCCACTCCCCTGCCCACCTGCTGCTGATTCATATGGAAACAAACTGTCATTCAGCAGCAGGTGGGCGGGGAGAGTCAGGAGCTCATGAATATTCATGACTCATCATTATGAGCTGGAGCTTTTCAATACAAGATGTTGGCAGATTGACTGGGTCAATTAAAGAAAGTGACCCAGCATTTTGCTAAAAGAATCAGTCACTTATTTATGTTGCCCTAAGTTAGGAGACCATGAAACTGGTGACAGGTTCCCTTTAAATAAACAAAAAAAGTATACATATTAGGTATCGCCATGTCCGTACGCACATGCTGTATAAAAATATCACATGATCTAACCCCTCAGGTGAACACCGTGAAAAAAAAAAAAAATGTAAAAAAAAAAATATTTTGTCAACTTACATCACAAAATGTAATACAAAGCGATCAAAAAGTCAAACGCACCCTAAAATAGTACCAATCAAACCGTCATCTTATCCCTCAAAAAATGAGACCCTACATAAGACAGTCGCCCAAAAAATAAAAATAAAAATGGCTTTCAGAATATGGAAACACTAAAAAAAGTTTTTGCAAAAGTGCTTTATTATGTAAAACGAAAATAAACAACCAAAAAATTTCATATTTTGTATTTTCATGTCCAAAACAACCAGCTCTATAAAAATGCCACATGATCTAACCTGTCAGATGAACATTGTAAATTGCAAAAAATAAAAACGGTGCCAAAACAGCAGTTTTTTGTTACCTTGCCTCACAAAAGTGTAATACAGAGCAACCAAAAATCATATGTACCCAAAATAGTACCAACAAAACTGCCACCTTATCCCGTAGTTTCCCCCCAAAATGGGGTCACTTTTTTGGAGTTTCTACTCTAGGGGTGCATCAAGGGGTCTTCATATGTGACATGGCATCTTAAAATTATCCCAGTGAAATCTGCCCTCCAAAAACCATATGGCGTTTCTTTTCTTCTGCGCCCTGCCGTGTGCCCGTACAGCAGTTTACGATCACAAATGGGGTGTTTCTGTAAACTACAGAATCAGGGTAATAAATATTGAGTTTTGGCTGTTAAGAAGTGAAATTCTCAAAATTAATCTACATTTTCCTTTAATTCTTGTAGAACAGTTTGTAAAAAAAGTTTGTAAAAACTGTTTTGAATACCTTGAGGGGTGTAGTTTCTAAAATTGGGTCATTTTTGAGTAGTTTCTATTATGTAAGCCTCACAAAGTGACTTTAGACCTGAATTGGTCCTTAAAAAGTGGGTTTTGGAAATTTTCAAGAAAAGTTTCAAGATTTGCTTCTAAACTTCTAAGCCGTCGCACGTCCCTAAAAAATAAAATGGCATTCACAAAATGATCCAAACATAAAGTAGACATATGGGAAATGTAAAGTAATAACTATTATATGAGGTATCACTATCTGTTTTAAAAGAAATTGAAATGTGGAAAAATGCTAATTATTTTTAACTTTTTTGTAAATTATTTTTATTTTTTTATAAAAAAAAAATATTGACTGAAATTTACCATTATCATGAAGTACAATGTGTCACGAGAGAAATTTGAGAATGTCTTGGATAAGTAAAAGCGTTCCAAAGTTATTACCACATAAAGGGACACATGTCAAATTTCCAAATAACGGCCTGGTCCTTAAGGTGAGAAATGGCAGGGTCCTGAAGGGGTTAAAGAACTGCCTGACAGTCACAAAATATAGCGTAACACTTAATGAAATCATCTAAAGGATGAGAATAGGAAAGGAGAAGGCAAAGCAGTGACTTCAGAAGTGGCTTCCTTGCGTCAGTGCCGGGCCCGGGCATGCCCTGTACACTGCCTACTGTGGGCAGCTGCATCAGTAAACTGACTGCGCGTGCCCAGGCCCGGCACTGACGTGAGAAGTCGCGGGATTTCAGAGATCAGAGTCCATGATGTCAGGGCATTGGGCTGGCCTACATTGAAACATGGGAGGAGCGATAACGGCATTCTCAGGAGAACATGGACACTTGCATTCAGAGAGGAATGCCCCTGGGCATCTGTAGCTCATTTGCATATATCTTCAAACTTTGTTTATTCAACATGAAATATACGGAAATAAGAAAGGAAGGTACGATCTGTTAACTGTTTATGTCACCTACAGGACAGTGATAACAGTTGAATATGTCCAAAGTAGGTGACAGACTCCCTTTAAAGAGGAGCCACTGGCTCTTCAAACAGATGATCAGGGGCAGGGGGGCAGGAACCCCAACTTTCAGATATTGATTAACTATCTTGAGGATAGGTCATCAATAGAGTTGAGCGAACACCTGGATGTTCGGGTTCGAGAAGTTCGGCCGAACATCCCGGAAATGTTCGGGTTCGGGATCCGAACCCGATCCGAACTTCGTCCCGAACCCGAACCCCATTGAAGTCAATGGGGACCCGAACTTTTCGGCACTAAAAAGGCTGTAAAACAGCCCAGGAAAGAGCTAGAGGGCTGCAAAAGGCAGCAACATGTAGGTAAATCCCCTGCAAACAAATGTGGATAGGGAAATGAATTAAAATAAAAATTAAATAAATAAAAATTAACCAAAATCAATTGGAGAGAGGTTCCATAGCAGAGAATCTGGCTTCCCGTCACCCACCACTGGAACAGTCCATTCTCAGATATTTAGGCCCCGGCACCCAGGCAGAGGAGAGAGGTCCCGTAACAGAGAATCTGTCTTCATGTCAGCAGAGAATTAGTCTGCATGTCATAGCAGAGAATGAGGCTTCACGTCAGCCACCACTGCAACAGTCCATTGGCATATATTTAGGCCCAGCACCCAGGCAGAGGAGGGAGGTCCCGTAACAGAGAATCTGTCTTCATGTCAGCAGAGAATTAGTCTGCATGTCATAGCAGAGAATGAGGCTTCACGTCAGCCACCACTGCAACAGTCCATTGGCATATATTTAGGCCCAGCACACACACAGGCAGAGGAGAGAGGTCCCGTAACAGAGAATCTGGCTTCATGTCAGCAGAGAATCAGTCTGCATGTCATAGCAGAGAATGAGGCTTCACGTCAGCCACCACTGCAACAGTCCATTGGCATATATTTAGGCCCAGCACACACACAGGCAGAGGAGAGAGGTCCCGTAACAGAGAATCTGGCTTCATGTCAGCAGAGAATCAGTCTGCATGTCATAGCAGAGAATGAGGCTTCACGTCAGCCACCACTGCAACAGTCCATTGGCATATATTTAGGCCCAGCACCCAGGCAGAGGAGGGAGGTCCCGTAACAGAGAATCTGTCTTCATGTCAGCAGAGAATTAGTCTGCATGTCATAGCAGAGAATGAGGCTTCACGTCAGCCACCACTGCAACAGTCCATTGGCATATATTTAGGCCCAGCACACACACAGGCAGAGGAGAGAGGTCCCGTAACAGAGAATCTGGCTTCATGTCAGCAGAGAATCAGTCTGCATGTCATAGCAGAGAATGAGGCTTCACGTCAGCCACCACTGCAACAGTCCATTGGCATATATTTAGGCCCAGCACACACACAGGCAGAGGAGAGAGGTCCCGTAACAGAGAATCTGGCTTCATGTCAGCAGAGAATCAGTCTGCATGTCATAGCAGAGAATGAGGCTTCACGTCAGCCACCACTGCAACAGTCCATTGGCATATATTTAGGCCCAGCACCCAGGCAGAGGAGGGAGGTCCCGTAACAGAGAATCTGTCTTCATGTCAGCAGAGAATTAGTCTGCATGTCATAGCAGAGAATGAGGCTTCACGTCAGCCACCACTGCAACAGTCCATTGGCATACATTTAGGCCCAGCACCCAGGCAGAGGAGGGAGGTCCCGTAACAGAGAATCTGTCTTCATGTCAGCAGAGAATTAGTCTGCATGTCATAGCAGAGAATGAGGCTTCACGTCAGCCACCACTGGAACAGTCCATTCTCAGATATTTAGGCCCCGGCACCCAGGCAGAGGAGAGAGGTCCCGTAACAGAGAATCTGTCTTCATGTCAGCAGAGAATTAGTCTGCATGTCATAGCAGAGAATGAGGCTTCACGTCAGCCACCACTGCAACAGTCCATTGGCATATATTTAGGCCCAGCACCCAGGCAGAGGAGAGAGGTCCCGTAACAGACAATCTGGCTTCATGTCAGCAGAGAATCAGTCTTCATATCATAGCAGAGAATCAGGCTTCACGTCACCCACCACTGTAAGAGTCAATTTTCATAAATTTAGGCCCAGAACCCAGGCAGAGGAGAAAGGTCCCGTAACAGACAATCTGGCTTCATGTCAGCAGAGAATCAGTCTTCATATCATAGCAGAGAATCAGGCTTCACGTCACCCACCACTGTAAGAGTCAATTTTCATAAATTTAGGCCCAGAACCCAGGCAGAGGAGAAAGGTCCCGTAACAGACAATCTGGCTTCATGTCAGCAGAGAATCAGTCTTCATATCATAGCAGAGAATCAGGCTTCACGTCACCCACCACTGTAAGAGTCAATTTTCATAAATTTAGGCCCAGAACCCAGGCAGAGGAGAAAGGTCCCGTAACAGACAATCTGGCTTCATGTCAGCAGAGAATCAGTCTTCATATCATAGCAGAGAATCAGGCTTCACGTCACCCACCACTGTAAGAGTCAATTTTCATAAATTTAGGCCCAGAACCCAGGCAGAGGAGAAAGGTCCCGTAACAGACAATCTGGCTTCATGTCAGCAGAGAATCAGTCTTCATATCATAGCAGAGAATCAGGCTTCACGTCACCCACCACTGTAAGAGTCAATTTTCATAAATTTAGGCCCAGAACCCAGGCAGAGGAGAAAGGTCCCGTAACAGACAATCTGGCTTCATGTCAGCAGAGAATCAGTCTTCATATCATAGCAGAGAATCAGGCTTCACGTCACCCACCACTGTAAGAGTCAATTTTCATAAATTTAGGCCCAGAACCCAGGCAGAGGAGAAAGGTCCCGTAACAGACAATCTGGCTTCATGTCAGCAGAGAATCAGTCTTCATATCATAGCAGAGAATCAGGCTTCACGTCACCCACCACTGTAAGAGTCAATTTTCATAAATTTAGGCCCAGAACCCAGGCAGAGGAGAAAGGTCCCGTAACAGACAATCTGGCTTCATGTCAGCAGAGAATCAGTCTTCATATCATAGCAGAGAATCAGGCTTCACGTCACCCACCACTGTAAGAGTCAATTTTCATAAATTTAGGCCCAGAACCCAGGTAGAGGAGAAAGGTCCCGTAACAGACAATCTGGCTTCATGACAGCAGAGAATCAGTCTGCATGTCATAGCAGAGAATCAGGCTTCACGTCAGCCACCACTGCAACAGTCCATTGTCATAAATTTAGGCCCAGCACCCAGGCAGAGGAGAGAGGTCCCGTAACAGACAATCTGGCTTCATGTCAGCAGAGAATTAGTCTGCATGTCATAGCAGAGAATCAGGCTTCATGTCAGCCACCACTGCAACAGTCCATTGGCATATATTTAGGCCTAGCACACAGGCAGAGGAGAGGTTCATTCAACTTTGGGTAGCATCGCAATATAATGGTAAAATGAAAATAAAAATAGGATTGAATGAGGAAGTGCCCTGGAGTCCAATAATATATGGTTATGGGGAGGTAGTTAATGTCTAATCTGGACAAGGGACGGACAGGTCCTGTGGGATCCATGCCTGGTTCATTTTTATGAACGTCAGCTTGTCCACATTGGCTGTAGACAGGCGGCTGCGTTTGTCTGTAATGACGCCCCCTGCCGTGCTGAATACACGTTCAGACAAAACGCTGGCTGCCGGGCAGGCCAGCACCTCCAAGGCATAAAAGGCTAGCTCTGGCCACGTGGACAATTTAGAGACCCAGAAGTTGAATGGGGCCGAACCATCAGTCAGTACGTGGAGGGGTGTGCACACGTACTGTTCCACCATGTTAGTAAAATGTTGCCTCCTGCTAACACGTTGCGTATCAGGTGGTGGTGCAGTTAGCTGTGGCGTGTTGACAAAAGTTTTCCACATCTCTGCCATGCTAACCCTGCCCTCAGAGGAGCTGGCCGTGACACAGCTGCCTTGGCGACCTCTTGCTCCTCCTCTGCCTTGGCCTTGGGCTTCCACTTGTTCCCCTGTGACATTTGGGAATGCTCTCAGTAGCGCGTCTACCAACGTGCGCTTGTACTCGCGCATCTTCCTATCACGCTCCAGTGCAGGAAGTAAGGTGGGCACATTGTCTTTGTAGCGTGGATCCAGCAGGGTGGCAACCCAGTAGTCCGCACAGGTTAAAATGTGGGCAACTCTGCTGTCGTTGCGCAGGCACTGCAGCATGTAGTCGCTCATGTGTGCCAGGCTGCCCAGGGGTAAGGACAAGCTGTCCTCTGTGGGAGGCGTATCGTCATCGTCCTGCCTTTCCCCCCAGCCACGCACCAGTGATGGACCCGAGCTGCGTTGGGTGCCACCCCGCTGTGACCATGCTTCATCCTCATCCTCCTCCACCTCCTCCTCATCCTCGTCCTCCTCGTCCTCCAGTAGTGGGCCCTGGCTGGCCACATTTGTACCTGGCCTCTGCTGTTGCAAAAAACCTCCCTCTGAGTCACTTCGAAGAGACTGGCCTGAAAGTGCTAAAAATGACCCCTCTTCCTCATCCTCCTCCTCCTCCTCCTGGGCCACCTCCTGTTCCATCATCGCCCTAAGTGTTTTCTCAAGGAGACATAGAAGTGGTATTGTAACGCTGATAACGGTGTCATCGCCACTGGCCATGTTGGTGGAGTACTCGAAACAGCGCAACAGGGCACACAGGTCTCGCATGGAGGCCCAGTCATTGGTGGTGAAGTGGTGCTGTTCTGTAGTGCGACTGACCCGTGCGTGCTGCAGCTGAAACTCCACTATGGCCTGCTGCTGCTCGCACAGTCTGTCCAGCATGTGCAAGGTGGAGTTCCACCTGGTGGGCACGTCGCATATGAGGCGGTGAGCGGGAAGGCCGAAGTTACGCTGTAGCGCAGACAGGCGAGCAGCAGCAGGATGTGAACGCCGGAAGCGCGAACAGACGGCCCGCACTTTATGCAGCAGCTCTGACATGTCGGGGTAGTTGTGAATGAACTTCTGCACCACCAAATTCAGCACATGCGCCAAGCAAGGGATGTGCGTCAAATTGGCTAGTCCCAGAGCTGCAACGAGATTTCGCCCATTATCACACACCACCAGGCCGGGCTTGAGGCTCACCGGCAGCAACCACTCGTCGGTCTGTTGTTCTATACCCCGCCACAACTCCTGTGCGGTGTGGGGCCTGTCCCCCAAACATATGAGTTTCAGAATGGCCTGCTGACGTTTACCCCGGGCTGTGCTGAAGTTGGTGGTGAAGGTGTGTGGCTGACTGGATGAGCAGGTGGAAGAAGAGGAGGAGGAAGCCGAGAAGGAGGAGGTGGCAACAGGAGGCAAAGAATGTTGCCCTGCGATCCTTGGCGGCGGAAGGACGTGCGCCAAACAGCTCTCCGCCTGGGGCCCAGCTGCCACTACATTTACCCAGTGTGCAGTTAGGGAGATATAGCGTCCCTGGCCGTGCTTACTGGTCCACGTATCTGTGGTTAGGTGGACCTTGCTACAGATGGCGTTGCGCAGTGCACACTTGATTTTATCGGATACTTGGTTGTGCAGGGAAGGCACGGCTCTCTTGGAGAAGTAGTGCCGGCTGGGAACAACATACTGTGGGACAGCAAGCGACATGAGCTGTTTGAAGCTGTCTGTGTCCACCAGCCTAAATGACAGCATTTCATAGGCCAGTAGTTTAGAAATGCTGGCATTCAGGGCCAGGGATCGAGGGTGGCTAGGTGGGAATTTACGCTTTCTATCAAATGTTTGTGAGATGGAGAGCTGAACGCTGGCGTGTGACATGGTTGAGACGCTTGGTGACGGAGGTGGTGGTGGTGGTGTTGGTGGTACATCCCCTGTTTGCTGGGCGGCAGGTGCCAACGTTCCTCCAGAGGCGGAGGAAGAGGCCGAGGCGGCAGCAGCAGAATAGGCCGAGGCGGCAGCAGCAGAAGAGGTAGCAGGGGGAGCCTGAGTGACTTCCTTGGTTTTAAGGTGTTTACTCCACTGCAGTTCATGCTTTGCATGCAGGTGCCTGGTCATGCAGGTTGTGCTCAGGTTCAGAACGTTAATGCCTCGCTTCAGGCTCTGATGGCACAGCGTGCAAACCACTCGGGTCTTGTCGTCAGCACATTGTTTGAAGAAGTGCCATGCCAGGGAACTCCTTGAAGCTGCCTTTGGGGTGCTCGGTCCCAGATGGCGGCGGTCAGTAGCAGGCGGAGTCTCTTGGCGGCGGGTGTTCTGCTTTTGCCCACTGCTCCCTCTTTTGCTACGCTGTTGGCTCGGTCTCACCACTGCCTCTTCCTCCGAACTGTGAAAGTCAGTGGCACGACCTTCATTCCATGTGGGGTCTAGGACCTCATCGTCCCCTGCATCGTCTTCCACCCAGTCTTGATCCCTGACCTCCTGTTCAGTCTGCACACTGCAGAAAGACGCAGCAGTTGGCACCTGTGTTTCGTCATCATCAGAGACATGCTGAGGTGGTATTCCCATGTCCTCATCATCAGGAAACATAAGTGGTTGTGCGTCAGTGCATTCTATGTCTTTCACCGCTGGGGAAGGGCTAGGTGGATGCCCTTGGGAAACCCTGCCAGCGGAGTCTTCAAACAGCATAAGAGACTGCTGCATAACTTGAGGCTGAGACAGTTTCCCTGGTATGCATGGGGGTGATGTGACAGACTGATGGGGTTGGTTTTCAGGCGCCATCTGTGCGCTTTCTGCAGAAGACTGGGTGGGAGATAATGTGAACGTGCTGGATCCACTGTCGGCCACCCAATTGACTAATGCCTGTACCTGCTCAGGCCTTACCATCCTTAGAACGGCATTGGGCCCCACCATATATCGCTGTAAATTCTGGCGGCTACTGGGACCTGAAGTAGTTGGTACACTAGGACGTGTGGATGTGGCAGAACGGCCACGTCCTCTCCCAGCACCAGAGGGTCCACTAACACCACCACGACCATGTCCACGTCCGCGTCCCTTACTAGATGTTTTTCTCATTGTTATGGTTCACCACAACAACAAATATATTATTTGGCCCAATGTATTGTATTCAAATTCAGCGGGATATAAATTTGAGGCCTAGTATTTAGGCGCTGGGTGACCGGTATGGATTTAGTGACAGAATTAGACTTGGAAATGCACAGAAGCGTGTGTGTGTGAAGTTATTCTGAATGACCCAATGTGCACCTTGAATATTATATACCCTTTTAGGGATAGATTTCAAATAGCTCTGATATAGCAGAAACCACTAAATTATGAAATTGCTAAATTGGGAATTGTACTTCAACCCAGAACAAAAAATGTGCTTTGACGGACACTAAATATCTTGCCCAGCAACAACAGTACAACGGTGGGTAACGAGAGATTTAGAGGGAATTAAATTTGAGGCCTAGTATTTAGGCGCTGGGTCACCGGTATGGATTTAGTGACAGAATTAGACTTGGAAATACACAGTAGCGGGTGTGTGTGAAGTTATTCTGAATGACCCTATGTGCACCTTCAATATTATATACCCTTTTAGGGATAGATTTCAAATAGCTCTGATATAGCAGAAACCACTAAATTATGAAATTGCTAAATTGGGAATTGTACTTCAACCCAGAACAAAAAATGTGCTTTGACGGACACTAAATATCTTGCCCAGCAACAACAGTACAGCGGTGGGTAACGAGAGATTTAGAGGGAATTAAATTTGAGGCCTAGTATTTAGGCGCTGGGTCACCGGTATGGATTTAGTGACAGAATTAGACTTGGAAATGCACAGAAGCGTGTGTGTGAAGTTATTCTGAATGACCCAATGTGCACCTTCAATATTATATACCCTTTTTGGGATAGATTTCAAATAGCTCTGATATAGCAGGAACCACTAAATTATGAAATTGCTAAATTGGGAATTGTACTTCAACCCAGAACAAAAAATGTGCTTTGACGGACACTAAATATCTTGCCCAGCAACAACAGTACAACGGTGGGTAACGAGAGATTTAGAGGGAATTAAATTTGAGGCCTAGTATTTAGGCGCTGGGTCACCGGTATGGATTTAGTGACAGAATTAGACTTGGAAATACACAGTAGCGGGTGTGTGTGAAGTTATTCTGAATGACCCTATGTGCACCTTCAATATTATATACCCTTTTAGGGATAGATTTCAAATAGCTCTGATATAGCAGAAACCACTAAATTATGAAATTGCTAAATTGGGAATTGTACTTCAACCCAGAACAAAAAATGTGCTTTGACGGACACTAAATATCTTGCCCAGCAACAACAGTACAGCGGTGGGTAACGAGAGATTTAGAGGGAATTAAATTTGAGGCCTAGTATTTAGGCGCTGGGTCACCGGTATGGATTTAGTGACAGAATTAGACTTGGAAATGCACAGAAGCGTGTGTGTGAAGTTATTCTGAATGACCCAATGTGCACCTTCAATATTATATACCCTTTTTGGGATAGATTTCAAATAGCTCTGATATAGCAGGAACCACTAAATTATGAAATTGCTAAATTGGGAATTGTACTTCAACCCAGAACAAAAAATGTGCTTTGACGGGCACTAAATAACTTTCCCAGCTACAACAGGACAACGGTAACGAGAGATTTAGAGGGATTTAAATTTGAGGCCTAGTATTTAGGCGCTGGGTGACAGGTATGGGTTTAGTGACAGAATTAGACTTGGAAATACACAGTAGCGGGTGTGTGTGAAGTTATTCTGAATGACCCTATGTGCACCTTCAATATTATATACCCTTTTTGGGATAGATTTCAAATAGCTCTGATATAGCAGAAACCACTAAATTATGAAATTGCTAAATTGGGAATTGTACTTCAACCCAGAACAAAAAATGTGCTTTGACGGACACTAAATATCTTGCCCAGCAACAACAGTACAGCGGTGGGTAACGAGAGATTTAGAGGGAATTAAATTTGAGGCCTAGTATTTAGGCGCTGGGTCACCGGTATGGATTTAGTGACAGAATTAGACTTGGAAATACACAGTAGCGGGTGTGTGTGAAGTTATTCTGAATGACCCTATGTGCACCTTCAATATTATATACCCTTTTAGGGATAGATTTCAAATAGCTCTGATATAGCAGAAACCACTAAATTATGAAATTGCTAAATTGGGAATTGTACTTCAACCCAGAACAAAAAATGTGCTTTGACGGACACTAAATATCTTGCCCAGCAACAACAGTACAGCGGTGGGTAACGAGAGATTTAGAGGGAATTAAATTTGAGGCCTAGTATTTAGGCGCTGGGTCACCGGTATGGATTTAGTGACAGAATTAGACTTGGAAATGCACAGAAGCGTGTGTGTGAAGTTATTCTGAATGACCCAATGTGCACCTTCAATATTATATACCCTTTTTGGGATAGATTTCAAATAGCTCTGATATAGCAGGAACCACTAAATTATGAAATTGCTAAATTGGGAATTGTACTTCAACCCAGAACAAAAAATGTGCTTTGACGGGCACTAAATAACTTTCCCAGCTACAACAGGACAACGGTAACGAGAGATTTAGAGGGATTTAAATTTGAGGCCTAGTATTTAGGCGCTGGGTGACAGGTATGGGTTTAGTGACAGAATTAGACTTGGAAATACACAGTAGCGGGTGTGTGTGAAGTTATTCTGAATGACCCTATGTGCACCTTCAATATTATATACCCTTTTTGGGATAGATTTCAAATAGCTCTGATATAGCAGAAACCACTAAATTATGAAATTGCTAAATTGGGAATTGTACTTCAACCCAGAACAAAAAATGTGCTTTGACGGACACTAAATATCTTGCCCAGCAACAACAGTACAGCGGTGGGTAACGAGAGATTTAGAGGGAATTAAATTTGAGGCCTAGTATTTAGGCGCTGGGTCACCGGTATGGATTTAGTGACAGAATTAGACTTGGAAATACACAGTAGCGGGTGTGTGTGAAGTTACTCTGAATGACCCTATGTGCACCTTCAATATTATATACCCTTTTTGGGATAGATTTCAAAGAGCTCTGATATAGCAGGAACCACTAAATTATGAAATTGCTAAATTGGGAATTGTATTTCAACCCAGAACAAGAAATGTGCTTGAACGGACACTAAATAACTCGCCCAGCTACAGCACTAGGGACAGATTTAGCTGGATATAAATTTGAGGCCTAGTATTTAGGCGCTGGGTGACAGGTATGGGTTTAGTGACAGAATTAGACTTGGAAATACACAGTAGCGGGTGTGTGTGAAGTTATTCTGAATGACCCTATGTGCACCTTCAATATTATATACCCTTTTAGGGATAGATTTCAAATAGCTCTGATATAGCAGAAACCACTAAATTATGAAATTGCTAAATTGGGAATTGTACTTCAACCCAGAACAAAAAATGTGCTTTGACGGACACTAAATATCTTGCCCAGCAACAACAGTACAGCGGTGGGTAACGAGAGATTTAGAGGGAATTAAATTTGAGGCCTAGTATTTAGGCGCTGGGTCACCGGTATGGATTTAGTGACAGAATTAGACTTGGAAATACACAGTAGCGGGTGTGTGTGAAGTTATTCTGAATGACCCTATGTGCACCTTCAATATTATATACCCTTTTTGGGATAGATTTCAAATAGCTCTGATATAGCAGGAACCACTAAATTATGAAATTGCTAAATTGGGAATTGTACTTCAACCCAGAACAAAAAATGTGCTTTGACGGGCACTAAATAACTTTCCCAGCTACAACAGGACAACGGTAACGAGAGATTTAGAGGGATTTAAATTTGAGGCCTAGTATTTAGGCGCTGGGTGACAGGTATGGGTTTAGTGACAGAATTAGACTTGGAAATACACAGTAGCGGGTGTGTGTGAAGTTATTCTGAATGACCCTATGTGCACCTTCAATATTATATACCCTTTTTGGGATAGATTTCAAATAGCTCTGATATAGCAGAAACCACTAAATTATGAAATTGCTAAATTGGGAATTGTACTTCAACCCAGAACAAAAAATGTGCTTTGACGGACACTAAATATCTTGCCCAGCAACAACAGTACACCGGTGGGTAACGAGAGATTTAGAGGGAATTAAATTTGAGGCCTAGTATTTAGGCGCTGGGTCACCGGTATGGATTTAGTGACAGAATTAGACTTGGAAATACACAGTAGCGGGTGTGTGTGAAGTTATTCTGAATGACCCTATGTGCACCTTCAATATTATATACCCTTTTTGGGATAGATTTCAAATAGCTCTGATATAGCAGGAACCACTAAATTATGAAATTGCTAAATTGGGAATTGTACTTCAACCCAGAACAAAAAATGTGCTTTGACGGGCACTAAATAACTTTCCCAGCTACAACAGGACAACGGTAACGAGAGATTTAGAGGGATTTAAATTTGAGGCCTAGTATTTAGGCGCTGGGTGACAGGTATGGGTTTAGTGACAGAATTAGACTTGGAAATACACAGTAGCGGGTGTGTGTGAAGTTATTCTGAATGACCCTATGTGCACCTTCAATATTATATACCCTTTTTGGGATAGATTTCAAATAGCTCTGATATAGCAGAAACCACTAAATTATGAAATTGCTAAATTGGGAATTGTACTTCAACCCAGAACAAAAAATGTGCTTTGACGGACACTAAATATCTTGCCCAGCAACAACAGTACAGCGGTGGGTAACGAGAGATTTAGAGGGAATTAAATTTGAGGCCTAGTATTTAGGCGCTGGGTCACCGGTATGGATTTAGTGACAGAATTAGACTTGGAAATACACAGTAGCGGGTGTGTGTGAAGTTACTCTGAATGACCCTATGTGCACCTTCAATATTATATACCCTTTTTGGGATAGATTTCAAAGAGCTCTGATATAGCAGGAACCACTAAATTATGAAATTGCTAAATTGGGAATTGTATTTCAACCCAGAACAAGAAATGTGCTTGAACGGACACTAAATAACTCGCCCAGCTACAGCACTAGGGACAGATTTAGCTGGATATAAATTTGAGGCCTAGTATTTAGGCGCTGGGTGACCGGTATGGATTTAGTGACAGAATTAGACTGGGATATGGCCAAAAAATGAACAGACTATTGCTGGTTAAATGCACTTGGTGTGACAGCTTCACCCTGATGTAGGCTTTAGCCAAAAAAACAACCACACCATTGAGGGTTAAATGCACTTGGTGACAGGCGCAGCTTGCCCCTGATTTTGTATATGGCCAAAAAATGAACAGACTATTGCTGGTTAAATGCACTTGGTGTGACAGCTTCACCCTGATGTAGGCTTTAGCCAAAAAACAACCACACCATTGAGGGTTAAATGCACTTGGTGACAGGCGCAGCTTGCCCCTGATTTTGTATATGGCCAAAAAATGAACAGACTATTGCTGGTTAAATGCACTTGGTGTGACAGCTTCACCCTGATGTAGGCTTTAGCCAAAAAACAACCACACCATTGAGGGTTAAATGCACTTGGTGACAGGCGCAGCTTGCCCCTGATTTTGTATATGGCCAAAAAATGAACAGACTATTGCTGGTTAAATGCACTTGGTGTCACAGCTTCACCCTGATGTAGGCTTTAGCCAAAAAACAACCACACCATTGAGGGTTAAATGCACTTGGTCGCAGCTTGTGCTGGCGCACCACAAGACACAAAATGGCCGCCGATCACCCCAGAAAAATGAGACTGACAAACGGTCTGTGCAGCCTAAAAACAGTGAGCAATTGAGGATCAGCAGCTCAATGATCCACAGCTGCAGATCGATCAGTTAATCAAGTCCTTTGGAGGAGTTAATCTGCCTAATCTCGCCCTACTGTCGCAGCCGCAACCTCTCCCTACGCTAATCAGAGCAGAGTGACGGGCGGCGCTATGTGACTCCAGCTTAAATAGAGGCTGGGTCACATGGTGCTCTGGCCAATCACAGCCATGCCAATAGTAGGCATGGCTGTGATGGCCTCTTGGGGCAAGTAGTATGACGCTTGTTGATTGGCTGCTTTGCAGCCTTTCAAAAAGCGCCAAGAAAGCGTCACAAAAGCGCGAAGAAAGCGACGAACACCGAACCCGAACCCGGACTTTTACGAAAATGTCCGGGTTCGGGTCCGTGTCACGGACACCCCAAAATTCGGTACGAACCCGAACTATACAGTTCGAGTTCGCTCATCCCTAGTCATCAATATTACGGTATACAGTTGCAAGAAAAAGTATGTGAACCCTTTGGAATGATATGGATTTCTGCACAAATTGGTCCTAAAATGTGATCTGATCTTCATCTAAGTCACAACAATAGACAATCACAGTCTGCTTAAATTAATAACACACAAAAAATTAAATGTGAACACACCATATAAACATTCACAGTGCAGGTGGAAAAAGTATGTGAACCCCCTAGACTAATGACATATCCAAGAGCTAATTGGAGTGAGGTGTCAGCCAACTGGAGTTCAATCAATGAGATGAGATTGGAGGTGTTGGTTACAGCTGCCCTGCCCTATAAGACACACACCAGTTCTGGGTTTGCTTTTCACAAGAAGCATTGCCTGATGTGAATGATGCCTCACACAAAAGAGCTCTCAGAAGACCTACGATTAAGAATTGTTGACTTGCATAAAGCTGGAAAGGGTTATAAAAGTATCTCTAAAAGCCTTGCTGTTCATCAGTCCACGGTAAGACAAATTGTCTATAAATGGAGAAAGTTCAGCACTGCTGCTACTCTCCCTAGGAGTGACCGTCCTGTAAAGATGACTGCAAGAGCACAGCGCAGACTGCTCAATGAGGTGAAGAAGAATCCTACTGTGTCAGCTAAAGACTTACAAAAGTCTCTGGCATATGCTAACATCCCTGTTAGCGAATCTACGATACGTAAAACACTGAACAAGAATGGATTTCATGGGAGGATACCACAGAGGAAGCCACTGCTGTCCAAAAAAAACATTGCTGCACGTTTACAGTTTGCATAAGAGCACCTGGATGTTCCACAGCAGTACTGGCAAAATATCCTGTGGACAGATGAAACCAAAGTTGAGTTGTTTGGAAGAAACACACAACACTATGTGTGGAGAAAAAGAGGCACAGTACACCAACATCAAAACCTCATCCCAACTGTGAAGTATGGTGGTGGGGGCATCATGGTTTGGGGCTGCTTTGCTGGTCAGTGCCTGGACAGAGTCTTATCATCGAAGGAAAAATGTATTCCCAAGTTTATAAAGACATTTTGCAGGAGAACTTAAGGCCATCTGTCCACCAGCTGAAGCTCAACAGAAGATGGGTGTTGCAACATGACAACGACCCAAAACATAGAAGTAAATCAACAACAGAATGGCTTAAACAGAAGAAAATCTGCCTTCTGGAGTGGCCCAGTCAGAGTCCTGACCTCAACCCGATTGAGATGCTGTGGCATGACCTCAAGAAAGCGATTCACACCAGACATCTCAAGAATATTGCTGAACTGAAACAGTTCTGTAAAGAGGAGTGGTCAAGAACTACTCCTGACCGTTGTGCACGTCTGATCTGCAACTACAGGAAACGTTTGGTGGAAGTTATTGCTGCCAAAGGAGGTTCAACCAGTTATTAAATCCAAGGGTTCACATACTTTTTCCACCTGCACTGTGATTGTTTACATGGTGTGTTCAATAAAAACATGGTAACATTTAATTCTTTGTGTGTTATTAGTATAAGCAGACTGTGATTGTCTATTGTTGTGACTTAGATGAAGATCAGATCACATTTTATGACCAATTTGTGCAGAAATCCATATCATCCATCAAGGGTTCACATACTTTTTCTTGCAACTGTATTTCTGGAAAACGCCTTGACTTTACTACATGAAAGAAAAGGAACCCGTCAGGAGCGTCATGCTGCCAGAACCGAGAGCAGCATAAAATAGTGACAGGCTCCCTGGTTACTAAGAATTGCTATCTGACGGGTTCCCTGTAACACCGCATTATTTGTTTGATAAAAATATGAACAATTTGCAACAATATTTTGTCTCTGAATAATTAAAATGACAATTGAGATCATATTAGTTGCCATAGGAAATCAACCAATTTTTACTAGTTTGTTTTGCATGAAGTTTGCTAAAAACCGACCTACAAATTACAAAGTGCATTACTAACATGGTTAATAATCCGCCAAGGAAGGATTCAGGTTGTTTAGGACGCAGAATAATATGTCGGCTCTATAAATCCTGTTCTGTCAGGAATTAGATTAAAAATGTGTACAGTCCTTGACACCTGCACCCACCTCATGGTCACTGACACATAAAAGATGATCCCTTAAAGTGCACCACCAGTGATCCACCTAAAACCCTCTTAGGATATGCTCCTTAGAGAGGGTTCACAACACAGTTATCTTTCCGTAGTTCTAATCTATCAGAAAAACTGAAAAAAAACCAAGAAAAAAAAAACAGATCATGTAAAAAAATGGATCCTGTGCATCAGTTCTGTGCATTTGGTATCCGTTTGAGCCATTTCCATATCCTGCATGTTGTACTTTTTTCCGTTTAAAAAATAAATTAAAAAAATAACCCAGACGGAAATGGGTCTAACGGATGCCAAATGTGCATAACTGATGCACAGGATCAGTTTTTTTTTCCTTTATTTTTCTATTCTTCTGACGGATCAGAAGAAGGGAATGATAACGGTGATGTGAACTCTCCCTTAGTGTGTTTCTAATCTAGAATAAAAAAAATTGAATTTTGTTCTGTTTAAAAGCTGCATTTATGTGTAGGCTGTACACTTCATTTTTAGTAGCTTTTTATATTTTTTATTTATTGCTACATGTTTTTATTTTATTTGCTGTACAATATTATGAGGGTGGCCATCGTGCCTGACCTGTTTTTTCAACAGCAGCGAGTTATATTTTACACTAGCCACATGGTTCATAGGAACCTGTATTCTGGAGATGACTCATTGGCCCTGATTTATCATGCCCTTACTCCAAAATATTAGCTTGAAAAAGTTGCAAGATGGGACTTTTGTGACTTTTTGAACTATCTTGCACAAAAAATGCCACTAAGCGGGCATGCTGGTAGTCCTAGTTTCACAGCAGCTGGACTGCCGAGGTTGCTGATCCCTGCTGTAAACCATAAAACCATAGTAGTCTATGGTATATGCGATCAGAGGATTGCATGTTAGGTGGGATTTAAAATGAATGTAAAAGAAAGTAAAAAAAAAGTTTTTAGGGTGGGTTCACATCATGTTTTTTTCCACCTGTTTAACATGTACAAATAACGTATACGTTAACAGATGCCTACACCAGTCCTGTGTTGTCTTGGCTGTGTGCTTAGGGTCATTGTCTTGTGGTAAGAAGAACTTTCAGCCCAGTCTGTGGTCCAGAGCACTCTGGATCAGATTTTCATTAAGAATATCTCAGTACATTGCTTTTACTCAACACTGACCAGTCTCCTTGACACAGGGCTGAAAAACAAAGCATGATGCCTTACGGATGTTGTTATGCAGGTGATTAGGAGTTCCTGGTTTCCTCCAAACATGAGGCTTAGATTTGAGGCCCAAAAGTTCAATATTGGTTTTATCACACCAGATAATCTTGCTTCTCACAGTTTGAGAGTCCTTTAGCTGTTTTTCTGAAAACTTACGTTTTTTTTCCTTTGGAGAGGCTTCTTTCTGGCTCCTCTGCCATAAGGCCCATATTGATGGAGTGCTGCAGTGATGATTGCCCTTCTGAAAGTTTCTCCCATCTGCATACAGGATCTTTGGAGCTCAGCCAAAGTGACCATTGGGTTCTTGGTCACCTCTCTTAGCAAGGCCCTTATCCCCTGACTACTTAGTTTGGTGGGGCAGCCAGCTCTAGCAAGTCCTGTTTGTTCCAAACTTTTCCATTTAAGAATTATAGACACCACTCTGCTCGTTGAAACTTTCAGTATTGCAGAAATGTTTTTGTACCCTTTTCCAGATCTAGGCCTCCACACAATCCTGTCTCTGAGCTCTACAGGCTGAGTAGGTTCTTATATAGTAAGGGGTAGGCAACTTTCCTATTAGTTGCTAGGGGTGTTGCTCAAACAAAGACATTGCCGCCTTCTCATTGGCCCTCAAGCAAGAAGCAGGGAGGGATCAAGGGTTCAGATGAAAAAAAATCTAGAATATTCGCGAACACGAATATATAGCACTATATTGTAAATCCTCGCAAATTCTCGAAGTGGCGATATTCGCGATTAAAATTCATAGTGTCTAAATACTTATGTCCATGTGAAATTATAGTTTTTCCTTTTTAAATAAATTTGCAAACATTTCTAAAATGTGGGATATTGAGTGCAGATTGATGGGGAAAACTTAAATTTTTTTTTAATTTTAGCACAAGACAATATAAGAAAACTGTGAAATACAATGAGAGCCTAAAGACTTTCCTAACAACACTGTACAATATCTCTATGATTTTGCAGATGTCCCATAAAGGGCTCAGCAGCTGATATTTTGTCTGTCTATAGCCAGGAAGCATTTTTTTGTGTTTTATTTTTTATTTTTATTTTTTTAATAAGGGCACCTGCCACTCATTTTACCGTGGTCACATCCAAGATTCAAATATTTTATGCAGAAAAGCTCTGTGACAGACAAAGCCTAAAGGGCAAAGCAGCTGCGATGTATCTCTTTCATATGAGAGCAGGAAAAGATTAGAAAATAAATATTTGTATCTCGCCAGCATGTTTTATGGATCCTTCATTGTTGTCACATGTTTCATGTACCTCGGGGGGAGAATTCTCCATGAAATGCTTACTCTGTGGATATTTTGCTCACTGCTGGAATTATTATTATGTGAATTTGGATCAGCGCCGACTGTTTGGTGTTTATCTGAGGTTCAAAAGCCGAGGCTCAGAGATCCGTGAGCTAAGCTTCTGATTGCAGGGATATGTCACCTCGTCGCAATGTTCTCACAAACTTCTGTAATTAAATTTAGGCAATTAAAAAAAAAAAGATGAAGAATTTCAAATGTTGGAGTTTTCAAGTGTACGGCAACAGGAAATTGAATTAATTTATAATATTGCTCAGTGTGTCATGGAAACTGGGGTCTTATTAAAGTCGTTCTTCACAGAGTGACAAATCTTTAATTACGGTCCTCGAGAGCTACCGATTCTGCCAAAAGGGCGACTATGTCGGAAGTAAAAATTAATTTAAATAAAGTAATTAAAGGGATAGTCCTATATGGGATATTTATGACATATTCACAGGATTTGCCATGGAGAGATCTGTCCACGCGCAACCACCTCTCCATTCACAGCAGCCACGAGGTGGGGGTTGGGGGACTGTCTATCTCTGGAGGATCCAGCATGTCCTTGTACTACCCAGACAGTCCATTCATTTCAATGTGTAAAACCCCAGAGTGGTATTCCTACACCCTGCTGCTGTCTCTAATGGGCTAACCATAATGTCATCTGTGTATTTATTGTTTATTTATTGTTTTTGCGGACCCATTGAAATGAATGGTTTAGCATACGGTCTGCAAAAAAAAAACGAACGAACACGGAAAGAAAATGTTTGTGTGCATGAGCCCGTTTTGCAGATAAGGATAGGCATTGTTACAATGGATCCGCCAAAAAAAGGAGGCCATATGGACGTCATCAGTTTTTTTTTGCTGATCTGCAATTTGCGGACCACAAAACACATACGGTCGTGTGAATGTAGCCTTATAGTGATATTGCCATTACATTTTTATAACGTGAACGCCCTCTGATATCCACGAACTGCCAGTTCCCTCTCTGTCAATCAGAATTGCGAGGACTACAACCTCAGCTCCCGCTGCAGCAGAGGGACAGTAAGTTTATGAAAACCACAACATCTTTAGAAGTAAACGACCCAGTTCCGGAATCGGGTAAATGACCCAGTCCTGGAATTCTGTCCTTAGATATTGCAGCATAAATCTAGTATCAAATCCCCTTTAACTCATTTAAAAAAAATGTATGCGTTAAGGTCTGCTGGGGTTGGATACATGAAGCCAGAATTTTCTCATTTAAACGGAAACTTCCCCTTTACAAACATAATGTCAGAACATGACATCACTTTAATAAAAGAGCCACGTCACCCCTCTGAGCACTCTGCCCGTTTCAGCATTTCGTATTCATGTCTATGGGACGCAGACATCTGGGAACAGGCAACCAAAGGTCAGAAAAGTGCTCATTTGTTAACTGCAGGTTGGAAAATCACTGTTAACTTTTTATACTATTTGAAAAACTCATATTAAAAAAAGGTAAATTATCCTGTTTTTCATAAACTTACTGCCGTCCATGCTACAGTATGAAACTACCATATTTTATCGCCCTATAAGCAGTGTTCCCTGTAAGCTGCGCGGGCGCGCGGCCGCGCAGCTTCCTTTATGCCTCCGCTCAGCACCTCTGCTGGCCCGCTCACTGCTGCTGCCCGGACTTTATGTAAGGAGCTCGGGGCCTCTCTGTGCAATTTATTTTTATGACGCCTACAGTGCGATTGGCCGGCTGCGCTACCGGCCCAGTGCGCACATTAAGTAACCCATACCCTCTTCGGTGCTGCGCCTGCGCCACCAGCTGTGACAGTGCGAGACTCGGCACTGAGGTCACAGGTCTCGCAGGATCACGCGGGATGACCGAATGGCGGGATGACTGAATGGCGCGGCGCCGGAGAGGGTATGACGGGATTGTCCTGACAGATGAGTGGAGCAGAGAAGGTATTTTTATTTATTTATGTATGCACACACACACACACCGGCTTCATAGGGAGGGGGGGGGGGGGGCGCGCCGCACTTGAATTCAGAAAAGGGAGCCCACGCCGGCCATATGAGGGCAGGCCCACTGGCAGCAAATCCTTCATTATCATGGAATATATACAGAGATGGAGAGAGGGGCAAAATAATGAAATATATACAGAGAGGTGCAGTGTAGGGACACCGTGTAGGGGTTATACTGTTTATTGTACAGCATGGCACAGGGGTTATATTGTCATTTGCTGTACAGTATACTGTACATTATAATCCCTGTACCATGCCGTACAATATACAGTATAGTTCATACACCGTGCCGTACAATATACAGTATAGTTCATACACTGTGCCGTACAATATACAGTATAGTTCATACACTGTGCCGTACAATATACAGTATAGTTCATACACCGTGCCGTACAATATACAGTATAGTTCAGATACCATGCCGTACAATATACAGTATAGTTCATACACTGTGCCGTACAATATACAGTATAGTTCATACACCGTGCCGTACAATATACAGTATAGTTCAGATACCATGCCGTACAATATACAGTATACCACCTACACTGGGGGATTATTGTGTATATTGTACGGCATGGTGTATGAATTATAATGTATATTATACGTCATGGTGTATGGATTATATTGTGCAGCACGGTGTATGAACTATACTGTTCATTATCATGATTAAGGACCAGCATGTAAATGTCCGAAATGCATAGATTTGACTGCCCTGCGTATGTGGAAGTTTTAATACCGCTGTGAATAAAGTATTCCCTGCTATCAAGAGCTGGATTTTCTCTCTTTTCTTCATGAACTATACTGTATATTGTACGGCATGGTGTATGGATTATAACGTACATCGTACAGCATGGTGTAGGGATTATAATGTACATCATATTGCATGGTTTTGGGGTTATATTGTATATTGTACAGCATGGTGCATGAACTATACTGTATATTGTACGGCACTGTGTATGAACTATACTATATATTGTACGGCATGGTGCAGCGGTTACACTGTATTGTACGGCATGGTGCAGCGGTTACACTGTATTGTACGGCATGGTGCAGAGGTTACACTGTATTGTACGGCATGGTGCAGAGGTTACACTGTATGCTCTTTGATGTGACACTTATCTTAGGTTTTCCTAGCGCCCACCTTTGATGGCGCTGTGCCCAGCTCTGAGCCGACCCCGCTCAGCAGCTGCCAAGGCTTAGAGGGAACACTGCCTATAAGACGCACCTAGGTTTTAGAGGAGGACAATAAGAAAAAATATTTTTCATTAGACCTCAGGTCAAACCACCAATCAGACCTACAATGTTAATAAGTCCCCAATAATACCTCAGCTCAGACCCCAATGTGAATGACCCCCAATCAGACCTCAGATAAGAGCCCCAATCTAAATAAGACACCCATTCAGACTTCAGATCAGCCCCATGCCTCTTATCATCAGCCCCATGCCTCTTATCATCAGCCCCATGCCTCTTATCATCAGCCCCATGCCTCTTATCATCAGCCCCCATGCCTCTTATCATCAGCCCCATGCCTCTTATCATCAGCCCCATGCCTCTTATCATCAGCCCCCATGCCTCTTATCATCAGCCCCCATGCCTCTTATCATCAGCCCCCATGCCTCTTATCATCAGCCCCCATGCCTCTTATCATCAGCCCCATGCCTCTTATCATCAGCCCCATGCCTCTTATCATCAGCCCCCATGCCTCTTATCATCAGCCCCATGCCTCTTATCATCAGCCCCCATGCCTCTTATCATCAGCCCCATGCCTCTAATCATCAGCCCCATGCCTCTTATCATCAGCCCCATGCCTCTTATCATCAGCCCCATGCCTCTTATCATCAGCCCCCATGCCTCTTATCATCAGCCCCCATGCCTCTTATCATCAGCCCCCATGCCTCTTATCATCAGCCCCCATGCCTCTTATCATCAGCCCCCATGCCTCTTATCATCAGCCCCCATGCCTCTTATCATCAGCCCCCATGCCTCTTATCATCAGCTCCTTATGCCTCCAATCAGCCCTCATACCTCTAATAAGCTCCCAGCCTCTAGTCAGCTTCTAGGGCACGTACACAGGAGCAGGTATGTGTGAAGACTTATGGCAGGTATGTGTGAAGGCATATGTGGCAGAAAAGCCTGCTCTGCCCCGCATCTCCCTGCTCCCACGCTCCCATCAACGTCTCCATACAAATCTGCCGACCGGTCCCTATCAACCGGCACCAGACAGGGCCAGCCGTTCTCTATCACCCTGCACCAGCCAGACCACCTGACCCTACCACCCAGCGGCCATCCCTATCAACAAGTATGCGCTGCGGCCGCCGGGCTCTCCCTCTTCAGGTAGCACAGATGTCTGGTACATCGCAGGCTGAACGCCTGTGATGTACCATGCACAAGCAATGCTCCGCACATTTAATATTTTTTTGCCCTATATTCACCCCATAGGACGCACTAGAGTTTCCCCCATTTTAGGGGAAAAAAAGGGCATCTAATGGGGCAAAAAATACGGTATACCATCGTCCTTAGGACGGAAATACAGTTGAATTCAGGAGGGCACCTGCGGCTGCTGACCAGGTGATTCAGTGCCTGATGCTCCTACATTAATTCATGCTGAGAGAATCAGGTCTTTATGTACTCGGCTGGTGGCTGTGAGGAAGGCGTGGGTTGCCCCCTGGGCATCGGCCCACCCGGAAATTTCCCTGTAGTGTCTATGGCTTGGTCTGTCTATGACCCTGGGCTTGCGTCTCACCATAAACTAAGTGTATCCTCCAGCAGAACAGGGAATATCCAGAGACTAGAGTTCCACTCAGTGTGAAGTAACTTGTCCTGCTGTGTGATTAGGACAGTTTTTGTGTGTATTAGGACAGCGGCCATTTTGTTTCTCCTAATGATTGCTCCCCAGACAAAACAAGCCATTATAACTAATGAAAGGTATTTGGGAATAATTTCATAATAAAGTATTATGTAAGTATTTTCATTTTCTTAATTCCAGGAGCACCCCTTTGAATACTTTATACTAGCCATAGGCTGAACATATTAAATTGCGCACATGCAAGTAACTCTACAGGCAGGCTGAGGCACTGCAGGCAAACAAAGGTTCTGCGTACCCTGCTGCATATGAGACTCCGAAGCAGACCGATATTCACTGCACCTCTGCTAACAAAGTTGCGTAGACAAAAAATGCTTCAATTTTCACAGCAGTATCAGACTTGGACCTCTGCTGATTGGCAAAGGGTTGCTTTCTCTAAAGAGTCATGTTTTGTGCTTCATCAAATGGAAGGACATTGGCGTGTAAGGCGAGAAACATCAGAGAAAAACACCCTGCAACCTTTGCAGAAAGATCAGAAGCCCGCGGTGGCAGTGTTATGGTCTGGGGAATATTTTTGTGTCATTTCTTGAGCCCACTTGTCCATGTGGCAGGCACTCTCAACCGATTTGGGTATGAATCCATCCTTGCAGATCACATACACCCATACATGCTGATTGTGTTCCCTAAGGAGGATGAGATCTTCCAGCAAGACAATGCAACATGTCACACAGCTAGAAATGTCTGATATTGGTTAGAAGAGCATGATCAAGATTTACAAGTACTACCCTGGTCCCTTAATTCCTGTGGGATCATCTAGATCTTCGTGATCGCTCTATGGATCCTCCCTCCACACACCCTCCAGCAGCTGTGGGATGCACTGCAGTCAGCATGGCTCCAGATACCTGTACAAGCTACCAGGACCTTACTGAGTCACTCCCAGCCCATCTAGCTGCTGTCTGTGCTGCACACGGCAGTTACTCTGGATATTAGCTGGTGCTCATAATAATGTGACTCAACTAGGTATATATATATTTTTTTTTGTGTGGGTTTGGAATGCCTCCGTGATCCGTCCTCACCGCAAAAAAATAGAACATGTTCTTTTTTTTTTTGCGGTGCGGAGGCACGGACAGAAACACCACGGAAGAACTATGGAGTGCTTCCGCGGGGTTCCGTTCCTCCGTTCTGCACCACAGCTTCGGATTGTAGACCCATTCAAGTGAGACCCAATACGGCCGGTCAGCGGCCATGTGCATGAGGCCTTATATGGATTAGGTTTTCTGTAAATAGCAAATCAATCTCGGTAATGAAAATTGTTATATGATTTTTTTTTTATTATGATTTCAATAAAAAGAAAACTGAAAAAAAATGAAAAACATTTCTTATTCACTGCACAAAATTTTAAAAAATATGTCAGTATTGATAGATATGCTGCACCTTGCCCTACAAAGTCTATAGGACAAAACTTCTAAGATGGTGGTGTAACGGTCAGCAGAGGAAGAGACCGTAGAGCAGGACTCAAGTACAGTGCAGCAGACAAGGAGGCTGAAGTAGAAACCGGCTTTATTAAAGGAGAACTCTAACTGCCGGAGAAGCAGATTTACAATATGAACAGCTTGAGAATTCACAACAAAGATAATGGAAATTTGCATAAAGAAAACAAATGAATCACAAACACAAGTACAGACAATAGCAGGCTACTCTCTTCTAGGTCGTCCTATCTGTCCCCGCTACCCGGGGTGCACCTCTACGGTGCACTAAACTAAATCCTATTCCACTATGTCCTAGCTCCAGTTAGCATCAGTGCACTCACAGTTCGGTGTCCGGCACATGCAGGCAGATACAGTCTGGGTCCCGATCTGGTTGCTTGCTTGCTTCAGCGTGGCTCAGCTCTGGCCTCTCTTTGTAGTCTCTGTAACTCTGGTTAGAGATAATCAGCAGCTCTGGACGTGTAATCAGGCAGGGCCTGGAATTCACTCACAGTTCCTCTGGTAAGTGCCTCACACTACAGCAGTCTCTCTTCTGCACCAGGAAACATCAGCTCAGTCAGGGAGCAAACACACTCCAATGTCTCAGATACTGTGTCACAGCAGGTTGGCAGGGAGAAATCACTCTAATCTTCCCTGTGGATCTCCCTCTCAGTGCACAGCGTCCTTCTTCCTGTGTACTCAGACACCTGCACCCCAGGCTCTCTGCTCAGCCCGGGAAAAACACTTAACTCCTTGTCCTCTGGAAACAACTCCTCACACTGTCCTACTCAGCCACAGTGGCCTCTGGTGGCTGGAGGGAAACATGACAGTCTGCTATATATATATGTGTTGGAAATGTTGCTGGATGATCAGGGCTGCCTCTTACATGCCTCCCCACTTAAAGGTGGCCGTCCTCGGCCTTGCTATATAGTCCATAGAAATAATGGTTAATGTAACTTTTTATACAGCAGTACAACATTGTCCACAATACATACAGGTGGACCAAATGAACTCATCAGCAGCGTACCTGTTTGGTGGAACCCCTGCAGTAAGCCTACTGGATCTCCGGAGGTCCTGGCTATCTGTTACGACCTGACTCTCTCCACTAGGAACTGCCAGTCTGGATTCATCCACCACAATAGGAGGTTCGGGTGTGTCCGAGGGCCCCTCTCCATTACGGGCCGGCAATGGTTCTGTGACAGTGCCTTCATCACCTGTAACCTGGGAGGCTCCTTCAGTGTTGGGAGCAGTCCACCAGTCTTCACCATAATCTCCATCAGAGATAACAAGTTCTGAGTATGGGGCAGGAGGAGGTGTCCTCTGAACAGGTGCGGGATCTTTGGACCGGCATGGCCGTAACATATTCCTATGTAGAGTCCGTGAAGCAAATTCCTCATTCTCAACCTGCACTTCGTAGACCGGACCATTAGGGTACACTCTCTTGATCACTTTATACGGCTGTACTTCCCAACGCTCACTCAACTTGCCTCTGGGACGTTTCTCTCGTACCAGTACCCGATCCCCAGGCTGCAATGGAACCTCCTGAACTGGAGGACGGTCTGTATGAGCTCTCTCCTGTAACCGCTGACCTGCCAACCGGCGAATGGTCTGGAGACGCCGACGGTGTTCTTTCACCCATGAGGTGGTTGATCGCTCTATTAGGTCTTCTGGCTGTTCTAGGTTTAATTCCACGATCTCTCGACCAGCCCTACCGAACAGTAACATGTATGGGGTGTAACCGGTGGTGGTGTGGACACGATTATTGTAAGCCCAGACTAATTCTGGCAGGTAGTCAGGCCAGTGTGCCCTCTTGTCTTCCTCTAGTGTCCTCAGCATTTGCAGCAATGTGCGGTTAAAGCGCTCACAGGCTCCGTTTCCTTGGGGATGATAAGGAGTTGTCCTGGATTTTTCAATGCCGTACAGTCGATGTAGCTCTTCCATCACTTTTCCTTGAAAGCACGCCCCTTGATCTGAATGGATCCGCTTTGGACACCCATAGACCCGAATGAAGTCTTGACAAATGGCTCGTGCCGCGGACTCGGCCGTCTGGTCCCGAGTTGGGGTAACTACTGCAAACTTGGAGAAGTGGTCGATCATGACCAGGCAATACTGTGGACCTCTTGACGATTGTCCCACAAGAAGATAGTCTATCATCAACACTTCCAGCGGTTCTGTGGTCTGGATGGACTGTAGGGGTGCTCTCTGTTCTGTACTCTTCGTGAGTTCACACACTCGACACTGTCGGCAAACTTCTTCAACTGTGGCCTCCAGTCGCGGACAATACACATAACGCTGCAGCCACTGGTATGTCTTGACTGGCCCGAAGTGAGCTCCAAACTCATGAGCCTCTTTGGCTATCTCCCGTGCCATTCTTCTGGGTATCACTACCTGCCACCTCACCTCTAGGTCGGCAGGCTGTTGCCACTTGCGGAACAAAACAGCTCCATGCACTTCCAGTCTGTCCCATTGATGTAGAACGGACTTCATCTCGGCATCCAGATCAGTCCTTTCTTCTTTGTTGGGTTTCCTGCACTGGGTTACCCAGCTTTTCATTTGCTGCAGTCCAATGTCTTCATCTTGCAATCTGCCCCATTCTTCATTAGTTCTCCCCAATGCTTTGGGTAGCTTACGGGCCTCCCCACTTGTCTGGGCCGCGACTGTTGGGGGAGCGAACTTGCGGAAGTCAGGAGTTTCATCTTCTTCCTTTTGTTCATCCATATCCCCTACTGGAGTCTCAAAAGTAACCCTCGAGAGACCATCAGCATTAGTGTTCTCTGTAGCGGAGCGGTAGCGAATTGAGAAGTCATACTTTGCGAGGCGAGCCGCCCAGCGTTGCTCCAGGGCTCCCAACTTGGCAGTACCCAGATGGGCCAGGGGATTGTTATCCGTCCGTACGAAGATCTTAGCTCCTGTCAGATATCCTGCAAATTTCTCCGTCATAGCCCACACCAGGGCAAGGAGTTCCAGCCGGAAGGAACTGTAGTTATGGGGGTTTCGCTCCGTATCTCGCAAGGATCTACTGCGATCACTCTCTCATGTCCATCTTGTACCTGCGACAGGACTGCCCCAAGTCCGTAGAGGCTGCCATCAGTAGCTAAGATGAATGGTTTATCAAAATCGGCATAAGCCAAGATGGGGGCCGATGTCAGGGCTTCTTTCAGGGCCTGGAAGGCCTCTTCCTGTTTCTGTCCCCAGGGAATACTTTGGCCCTTGGGTTGCCCAGCCGTTCCTCTCAACAACTCATTCAGAGGGCCCGCTATTTTTGCGTAGTCTTTGATGAACCGCCGGTAGTACCCAGTCAGTCCCAGGAAGGCCTTCAACTCACGCAGTGTTCTCGGCACTATCCATTGTCGTATTGCAGCCACTTTGTCTTGGGACGGTAGCACTCCGTCTTGGGACACCCTATGGCCCAGGTACTCGATCTCCCTCTTGAAGAGATTACACTTCTTTGGCTTTACCTTCAGGCCATGGGATCGCAGTCGCTCGAGTACCTGCCCTAGCCGATTCAAGTGTTCTTGAAAAGTAGCAGAGTATACGATGATATCGTCTAGGTATATCAGAGTGGCTTCAAAATTCAGGTCTCCCAGGCATCTCTCCATCAGCCGCTGGAAGGTTCCAGGGGCATTAGTCAGTCCGAATGGCATCCTGTTGAATTCAAATAACCCCATGGGGAGTATGAATGCTGTCTTTGCCTTGTCCTGCTCAGCCACTGGTACTTGCCAGTACCCACTTGCTAGATCCAGGGTGGAGAAGTATTTGGCTCGTCCTAGAGCCGTCAGAGACTCCTCGATGCGTGGCAGAGGATATGAGTCTCGCGCAGTGCAAGCATTCAACCGCCGGTAATCCACACAAAATCGAATAGTGCCGTCCTTCTTCTTGACAAGCACCACTGGGGCTGCCCAAGGGCTCTGGCTTCCCCGCACCACTCCGGAATCTATCATCTGTTTCAATAACGTCTTCACTTCCTGGTACAACTTGGGCGGAATCTGTCGATATCTCTCCCGAATTGGTGGAGTGTCCCCCGTCGGTATATCATGTGTGATAGCATTCGTGCAGCCAAAGTCATCGGCGTGGCGGGCAAACGCAGCCTGATTCTCCCACAGCATGGTTTCAACTGCTCGCTGTTGGTCTAAACTGAGAGCCTTAACATCTATCTCCATTTGATCCAAGATGGTTCCCCCATTCCATTCTGGGGTCGGCGCCTCTTCTGCACTGGCAGTAACTGCCAGGGTCCAACCAGCATCCCCTACCGGAGCTAGAGTCACTTCTCTCTGACTCAGGATTTCTCCCTGATGTAGGTACACACGAGCCAGTTCCACCCCTGGCGTCAAGGGAACTTCTAGATATCCCACATTCACAGCTCTTATGGGTACTCGTCCATTCTGGACCACTCCCAGTGTCCGGGCCACCAGGACGTCCTGACCCAGCTCTCCTAGGCCTGTTGGTTCAACGAACACCTCCATGCCTTCAAGATTACGGAAAGTTCCCACGGGTAACGTCAGCACGGTCTCCCGACCAGGGGGAAGGGTGAAGGTAGCCTTTCCTGGCGCTCGGATCGTTCCCACCGCCTGGTGTGCTGGTACACTTTTCTGTGTTCCACAAAAACGGATTAGCCGTTGAAATGCTTTCTGGGTAGGTTTGTGCGGGGTGGCTTGTTTCCAGTAACCCGGCCCCCGTTTGGTGAACATGATCTGATCCAATTCTCGCAGGATATTCATGCCCATTATCACCGGCACATCTTCTTTGAATGTTTCGGGGACCAACAAGATACCTTTCCGCCCCACTTCCTGTCCACATAGCCGTACATTCATCCACACGACCCCTGTGACAGGAATCTGTTGTTGGTTAGCCGCTGTAACCCGGACCAGTGTCTCTCGTTCTGGCTTGGCCAGCGCTTGAAAGTAACGGTAGAAGAATGACTCGGGCATAGTTGTCACTTGAGACCCAGTATCCACTAAGCAGTCGACAGGAACACCTTCGAACTCAGCTCGTATAGTGGGGCACCCTGCGACCAGGTGTTCGGAGCTTTGCTGGGTAACTTGGCTCTCCACCTCCCCTGCAGTACGCCCCACTACTGCAGGGGTCGGTAGTTTAACGGCGGCTCTTGGCGTCCAGCTGGATTATTCCGACACTCTCTGGCGAAATGTCCTAGATCTCCACACCGCCAACACTGTGCCCCTTGACGGCCCACTTTTTGCCTGCGAGTGGGAGGTGCCCTCAGAGCTTGGCTGGATGGCCCCACTGAAGGGTAATGAGGGGCTTGATGGTAGGGTAAACTAGCATAAGGGCATTCGGGTGTAGGAACCCACGGAGTCGCCTGATAGGTTTGTTGTCGGGCTGGATAGGCAGCCTCAGTAGTATGGCGCGACTCTATCCGTTTCTCCAGGTGTGTCAACTTTTCGTGCATGGCACTCAGGGAGCTCTGCAAGTCTTGTACCACTCTGACCAGGGCTTCCTCATTTCTTGTAACCCCGGGGGGTGTAACGGTCTGGGTCCGTATTACTCCAGAAGCATAGCCGTCTTCTTTGTTTCGCGTCACGGCCTCTGCCAAAATTTGTCGAAAGGTTAGGGTAGGGTCTACTCTGACTCGTTCCCGCAGAGCCTGTTTCAGGGGATTGCTGTAGAGCCCCAGAATAAATTGTTCCCGCAGTATCCGGTCTATGGGTCCCATGCCAGTAACCCCATCTGCCTCTTTTTTTTGTACCTCGGCCAACACTTCCTGTAGGGCTGTAGCGTACTGAGAGACACCTTCGTCTTCCCGTTGAATCCGGTAAAAAAACTTCGCCCGGAGGTGCCCTGCACTGGCTGTTTCCCCATATATTTCTTCCAGGAATCTCACCATCTCTTGCAATGTATTGCGCGTGGCTTCTGGTTGTAGGAGAACATTTCTTCGGGCCTCACCCTCGAGAGCGGCCAAAGCAATTTCTACTTGTAGTTCTGGGCTGACATTGTAAATCCTAACAGCACTCTGTAACCTTGTCACCCAGTCTGACAATGTCATGTTCTGGCCATCAAATTTGGGTAGCAAGTTGAACAACGTGCCAATAGGAAGGGCCCTTGCAAGGGTTCCACCATTGCCTGAGGTACTCACATTAACATCATGCACATTGCCTTCAGCCACCTCCATCTCTGTGACTGTACCCTGCTCGCAGCGCCACTTGTAACGGTCAGCAGAGGAAGAGACCGTAGAGCAGGACTCAAGTACAGTGCAGCAGACAAGGAGGCTGAAGTAGAAACCGGCTTTATTAAAGGAGAACTCTAACTGCCGGAGAAGCAGATTTACAATATGAACAGCTTGAGAATTCACAACAAAGATAATGGAAATTTGCATAAAGAAAACAAATGAATCACAAACACAAGTACAGACAATAGCAGGCTACTCTCTTCTAGGTCGTCCTATCTGTCCCCGCTACCCGGGGTGCACCTCTACGGTGCACTAAACTAAATCCTATTCCACTATGTCCTAGCTCCAGTTAGCATCAGTGCACTCACAGTTCGGTGTCCGGCACATGCAGGCAGATACAGTCTGGGTCCCGATCTGGTTGCTTGCTTGCTTCAGCGTGGCTCAGCTCTGGCCTCTCTTTGTAGTCTCTGTAACTCTGGTTAGAGATAATCAGCAGCTCTGGACGTGTAATCAGGCAGGGCCTGGAATTCACTCACAGTTCCTCTGGTAAGTGCCTCACACTACAGCAGTCTCTCTTCTGCACCAGGAAACATCAGCTCAGTCAGGGAGCAAACACACTCCAATGTCTCAGATACTGTGTCACAGCAGGTTGGCAGGGAGAAATCACTCTAATCTTCCCTGTGGATCTCCCTCTCAGTGCACAGCGTCCTTCTTCCTGTGTACTCAGACACCTGCACCCCAGGCTCTCTGCTCAGCCCGGGAAAAACACTTAACTCCTTGTCCTCTGGAAACAACTCCTCACACTGTCCTACTCAGCCACAGTGGCCTCTGGTGGCTGGAGGGAAACATGACAGTCTGCTATATATATATGTGTTGGAAATGTTGCTGGATGATCAGGGCTGCCTCTTACAGTGGTGAAGACCAAGTGCACTCTACTTCAGTTGAGTGATGCCCACTTACATGCTGGTGAGATATGTATCTGTTCTACCGAATAATTAAAAGTTAATAAAAAGCTAATTAAAAAACAAAGCAAAACAAACTCACTTTGACACAAACCTCTGTACTGTGAAATCACATCTAGCTGTCATCCAAATTAATTAAAGCAAGTCACTTAATGCTCTTAATGCATAGTAAAAAGAATATTATTTATTCCGTGTTTGGCGCATTTTTAACATCGCCAGAGAGATTCACCATCAAGATAACATCAATATTCTTATTAGCTGATTCTCCAAATGTTTAAGACCCTAACAACTGCACATATAATTACTGCAACATTTGTATCTCTGTATGGAAATGATTCATTTCCTCTCTGAGTTATTTTTGCAAGCCAGTAGTCAATACATCCCCGCAATTAAAACATCAGCTAAATGAAGAAATTGTGCAATTTGTTGTTGCGTTCTGAGATTAAAGTGTAGAGATAAATGGATGATTTGTTTTCTCCTTCTATGGACACGGTAAATAGAACATGAAGGTTAGAAATCTCAGAGTAAGGCCTAGTTCACACGAACGTATGGCTTTTATAGTTTTTTGCGGTCCGTTTTTCACGGATCCGTTGTTCCGTTTTTGAGTTCCGGAAAAAAAACGGAAATACGGAAACGGAATGCATACGGAGTACATTCAGTTTTTTTTGCGGAACCATTGAAATGAATGGTTCTGTATACGGACCATATACGGAACACAAAAAAACGGCCCGTACACTCGCAAAAAAACGTTGGTGAGAATTAGGCCTAGGGCCTCTTTCACACTTCCGTTTTTTGTTTCCGTTTTGCGGGCCGTTTTTTGCGTTCCGTATACGGTCCATATACGGAACCATTCATTTCAATGGTTCCGCAAAAAAAACGGAATGTATTCTATATGCATTCTGTTTCCGTTTTTCCGTTCCGTTGAAAGATAGAACATGTCCTATTATTGCCCGCAAATCACGTTCCGTGGCTCCATTCAAGTCAATGTGTCCGCAAAAAAAAAACAGAACTGCATCCGTATGTCTTCCGTATCCATTCCGTTTTTTCTGAACCATCTATTGAAAATGTTATGCCCAGCCCAATTTTTTCTATGAATTACTGTATACTGTATATGACATACGGAAAAACGGAATGGAACAACGAAACGTAAACAAAAAAACGGAACAACGGATCCGTGAAAACAGACTGCAAAACACTGAAATAGCCATACGGTAGTGTGAAAGAGGCCTAATGGGGACACCAACAGCATGAAATATTGGGGTTACATAATGCACTGTTGTGACAGCCCCTTATATTAATGGACTGACTTCATTATGTGTGGAGGAAAACTGCCAATACTTGACTATAATACTGTAAGCATAAACATGGACAAAAATGTTGGTACCCTTCCATTAAAGAAACGGAAATTCTTTTGGATTGTGGTTCAACAGTAATTTTAAAAAACAAACTAATGAGACTGGTCTGGACAAGATGATGGTATCCCTAGAAAAGACTGGAAATAATTTGACCATAGTGACTAAGGTGTGTCCTGTAATCACAGGTGTCTTCAATCTCATAATCAGTCTGTCTGCCTACTTAAAGGGTGAAAAGTAGTCACTGTGCTGTTTGGTATCATGGGTTGTAACACATTGAATTAATCAAAGAAAGCTAAGGAGAGAACTGTCTCCGGAGACTAGAAATACAATTATAGACAAACATGTTAAAGGTAAAGGCTATAAGACCATCTCCAAACATCTTGATGTTCTTGTTACTACAGATGCACATATTAATCAGAGGTTTAAGGTCTAATGGACTGTAGCCAACCTTCCTGCACATGGTTGGAAGAGGAAAATTGATGACAAATTGAAGAGACTGATAATATGAATGGTAACCAAAGAGTCCAGAACAACTACAAAGACACTAGAGGAAAACGCCAAGATCAAGGTACATCAGTGTCAGATCGCACCATCCGTTGCCATCTTAGTCAAAGTGAACTTAAGGAGTTCTTCGGGAATTAAGAAAATGAAAATACTTTAATATTATTTTATAATAAATATATTCACAAATACCTTTCATTGGTTATAATGGCTCGTTTTGTCTGGGGAGCAATCAATATGAGAAATAAAATGGCCGCTGTCTGATTAGTACACACAAAACCTGTCTTACTCACACAGAAGGACAAGTTACTGCACAACACTGAGGCAAAGAGCTGCTTCATCCTCCTCTCCTACTTGTCAGGGATTATGATCCTGAATACAGATAAATCTCTGTGGGAATGGAGATGATGAGGAGACTTGGGAGGAGGGTGAGCTCTTTAGCTCAGTGTTCTGAAGTAACTTGTCCTAATGTATGATTAGGACAGGTTTTGTGTGAACTAATAGGACGGCAGCCATTTTTTTTCATTTTGTTTCTCCTGATGATTGCGTCCCAGACAAAACAAGTCAATATAAATAATGAAAGGTATTTGGGAACATATTTATTATAAAGTAATATTTAAGTATTTTTATTTTCTTAATTCCAGGAGAACCCCTTTAATGGATGACGACCAAGAAAACTACTGCTGAAAGCAAATAGTAAAAAAAAAAACTGCACTAAAATTTGCCAAAATGCATACTGATAAGCCACAAAGCTTCTGGGAGAATGTCCTTTAGACAGAAGAGATAAAACCAAAGCTTTTTGTCAAGTCAGATCACATCCTTTTTCACAGATACAAGAATGAAGCATACAAAGAAAGAACATTATACCTGCTGTGAAACATGGGGGAGGCTTGGTTATGTCTGGGGCTGCTTTGTTGTATTTCGCACAGTTTGTCTTTAATAAGTGCAGAGTACAATGAAATCTCAAGACTATCAAGTCATTCTGGAGTGAAATGTGCTGCCCATTGTCAGAAAGCTTGGTCTCAGTCGCAGGTCATGGGTCCTCCAACAGGATTATAACCCAAAACACAGAGCTGAAACATGCGGTCTGGAGAAGGCACCATTCAAACCTGAGACAGCTGGAGCAGTTTGCTCAGAGGTGTGGGCCAAAATACCTGTGGACAGGTGAAGAAGTCTCGTTGAGAGCTACAGAAATCCCTTGATTGCAGTGATCACTTCAAAAGGTTGTGCAACAAAGTTAAGTTAAGGTTACCATAATTTTTGTCCAGGAAAATTTCATTATTTTGTTTTATAACTTATTCTGTTGAACCACAATTCAAAAGCAATGTCTGATTTTCATTTATGGTCAGGGCTAGGACAACGCCGGCACATGCAGAGAAACCTGCCCTGAACATAGTGGCTGAATTGTGCCGGGAGCCACGGGCGCGGGTACACCAGTGAAAAAAGGGGGCATACCTGAAGGGAGTTTAGAGAAAAAGGGCGGGAGGGAGGGGCGTGAGGCTCGGGCGCCTGGCTGAGCGGCAGGTAGGGGGATAAGTAGCCAGACGCCCCTCCCACAAATGCAGGCTGTTAACAGCCTTACTATTTATGGTCAGGGCTAGGACAACGCCGGCGCATGCAGAGAAACCTGCCCTGAACATAGTGGCTGAATTGTGCCAGGAGCCACGGGCGCGGGTACACCAGTGAAAAAAGGGGGCAAAAAACATCAGTTAGGTACAACACTATATTGCAAACTACAAAGCCAGTGATCGAAAGGCACGAGATATCTCTACTTGAGGATTGGGTATATCCCTAGTAAAGCAGGAGGACCGCCACCGCCCCATGGACCGGATGACATGAGCTGGCACCTGATGCCGAGAAGCAGCGGAGGCTGCCCCTAGCGACATGAGTGGCCCGAAATTACCTTGGGGTCATAACCTAGACCCTGGGCGAGGGCACGGATGAAAGATATAAACTGAGGGTGCTGAGGCTTGCCTGCGTGTGGCAGGAGCGGGCTATCTGGTGATGAACCTTGGATGAGGGCTAGCAGTTGATGCAGCACCTGAACTGGGCACCAATCGTTCAACATGGGATAGAATTTAACCTCGGAAGGGGGTCCCGTCTGAATGGTTTTGGTGGAAGATAGCAGGGGAGTGTAATGGCCCTGGCCCCATAACTGATGCTGCTTCAGAGGATGGTTATGGCGATTTGGACCCGCCAGAACCTCACCAGGCCGGAGGAATCCATAAAAGGTGAGGTACATGGCCGCTTTCAAAATCAGGCTAGTGAAGGGCCCAAAAGGATTACCATCCAATGACGAAGAAAGATCCCTGAACAATTTACCGGACACAGGTTGCCTATGGCTCACGGATCCCTTCCCCTCCTTTTGAATATCCCGAAGGGTGGCTTTAGAAAACGAAGACAGAACCTGGGCGATCCAGGGATGCTGACCACCTGGGCGATCCAGGGACGCTGACCACCTATGCGATCCAGGGACGCTGACCACCTGGGCGATCCAGGGACGCTGACCACCTGGGCGATCCAGGGACGCTGACCACCTGGGCGATCCAGGGACGCTGACCACCTGGGCGATCCAGGGACGCTGACCACCTGGGCGATCCAGGGACACTGACCACCTGGGCGATCCAGGGACACTGACAACCTGGGCGATCCAGGGACCCTGACAACCTGGGCGATCCAGGGACCCTGACAACCTGGGCGATCCAGGGACCCTGACAACCTGGGCGATCCAGGGACCCTGACAACCTGGGCGATCCAGGGACCCTGACAACCTGGGCGATCCAGGGACCCTGACAACCTGGGCGATCCAGGGACCCTGACAACCTGGGCGATCCAGGGACCCTGACAACCTGGGCGATCCAGGGACACTGACAACCCGGGCGATCCAGGGACACTGACAACCTGGGCGATCCAGGGACACTGACAACCTGAGTGATCCAGGGACAAGTGATGGAGACGGAAGCAGCGTGAGATAAAACTGCTGTATTGAACAGTAATGTAAAACCAACTTCCCGGCGCAAATTCTGGCAATGTGATGCTGATGCAGGGATGAAGGCGGAGTGAGAGTGAAGAATCGTTCCCCCCCACTGACAACCTGGGCGATCCAGGAACACTGACAACCTGGGCGAACCAGGAACACTGACAACCTGGGCGATCCAGGAGGCACTGAGATCCCGGGAGGGCCAGGGGACCCCGGCCATGCATAAAGACCAGGAGACAGAAGCAGATTTGAACCAGGAAACGAGAAAGCACTGTTTTCTGAGACCGAAAAGTGAAAACACGCGAATCGCTAATTCTGGTATTGTGATGCAAGGCAGATAAGCTTAAAATTAAACGTACAGAGCCCCAGATGATTTGGCAGGGGACCCCAATAAAACTGCGACCCCCCTGAAAGCGGGAGGGCAACCTGCATCCCAAAACCAGAATTAATAGGTATGCAAAATAGCATGGTTAGATGTGCAATCAACCTATGACACCATTTTAACACAATAGGCTCTCATGCTGAGCCGGCATGTGACCGGCAGTTCCCTGACTAGAATGCCGCTCCCCTAACCCTGCCGCCCGCACTCGTGCGAGCGCAACATGCTGGGGGGAGCGGCAAACAAGCGTGCACCAGCAGGGGGCAGGAAACCAGGCCGGGTGCGAGACGCAGCTAGAACGGAGCCAGCTTAGCCTCGATTACCTAGCAGGCTGGCGTGCTGCGATCCGGAAGTCGGCGGCGTGAGGCAGGATAGCGGGAGCGATTCGGGTCGGAAGAGGAGGGGGCTCGGAAACGCAAATGATGCGTGAGGCTCGGGCGCCTGGCTGAGCGGCATGTAGGGGGATAAGTAGCCAGACGCCCCTCCCACAAATGCAGGCTGTTAACAGCCTTACTATTAGTTGATTTTCATTAAATGTTTATTTCCTATTACTTTTGTTAGTTTCAAGTTATTTCAGTGACCGTTGTGGGGTTTTCTTTCTTTAATGAAAGGGTACCAACAATTTTGGCCACGTCTGTATATTCATGTGTCTACTGCATACATTGCCATCAACTGCATATTGCACTGGCAGAGGTAACAGTGATTTTTCTTTCTTTCCCGACAGAGGAATAAGATGCATTGCCTGTATGCAGGACTTTCTTTATCCATCTAAAATATAGGATCTCAGACAGAAATGGCTAAAACAAATGCAAAATGTGCATAACTGAGCATAGCTGATGCTGAAATGACAGGATCCATTTTATTTGTTTATTTGCAGCGGGTCCTTTAAAAGTACTAGTACTTGTTTTGTGACGCCATTTGCAAGGAAGCAACAACGGCACAGGGCCCCTTTTAGTGATACTGTGGATGGTATCCACTGTAGGAATGCCAGAGTGGTGTAGAGAGGCCTAAATGTCCCTTAATTTTGGCGCACGTGTCATGGTGCTCCTACTTGGATGCGTTGGACCCGAAGCAATGAAAGGGGGGTTGTTGATGAAGGGGATGATGAAATAATTTTGATTCCAGTCCTTGTGATGAATCTTATCAACAGCTTTACTTGAATAAACATTTCAGGCTTTGTTTTGGTTCCCAGCAGGCTTTAGCATTTACTCTGGCAGGCAAACAAACTCAATTCTGCTACATCTGTTGCTCTCTGGCCCTGCTGTGCTGACAGAATAACCTTTCTTCAGCTGTATGCTGCAACTTCTCTTTTTGTAGTCTGACTCTATCTTCAGAGGCTTCAAGCTGTGGCCTCCACATCCAGCAGAGCTGAAGGTGCTCTGGCTGGCTTAGGCAAGGCATGTCCAACAGGGACGTGGACCTGCTTCCTTCCCTTAGCAGGGGGTAACTGCAACTGATTTCTAGCTAGGCCTTTCCCCCCTTAGAGAGAGGGTTAGAATGGAAAGAAGGGTTCCATTCTCTATAACTGTAGCTATGTTGCTGCCACCTTCTGGTGAACCAGGTACATTACAATTGAACATAACAGTTACATAGAAATAGATATGCACAGTTTAGGATAGGGCTGCACGATATGGGAATTTTGTGCAATTGCGATTAGGGCCCTAAAAATTGCGATAACGATATGCAATGCAATATTTTAAGGGAATTGTGCTAGAGGTCTATTTGCACTGTTATGGAGGGGATCTGTGGATGACACACTATTATGGGGGATCTGTGGATGACAGTTATGGGGGATCTGTGGATGGCATTGTTATGGGGGATCTGTGGATTACACTGTTATGGAGGGGATCTGTGGATGGCACTGTTATGGGGGATCTGTGGATGACACTGTTATGGAGGGGATCTGTGGATGGCACTGTTATGGGGGATCTGTGGATGGCACTGTTATGGGGGATGTGTGGATGACACACTGTTATGCGGAATCTGTGAATGACACTGTTTATGGGGGATCTGTGGATGACACTGTTATGGGGATCTGTGGTTGGCACTGTTATGGGGATCTGTGAATGTCACTTTTATGGGGATCTGTGGATGGCACTGTTATGGGGGATGTGTGGATGGCACTGTTATGGGGGATGTGTGGATGACACACTGTTATGGGGGATCTTTGGATGACACTGTTATGAAGGATCTGTGGATGACACACTGTTATGGGGGATCTGTGGATGACACTGTTATGGGGATCTGTGGTTGGCACTGTTATGGGGATCTGTGGATGGCACTGTTATGGGGATCTGTGGATGGCACTTTTATGGGGATCTGTGGATGGCACTGTTATGGGGATCTGTGGTTGGCACTGTTATGGGGGACCTATGGATGATGCACTGTTATGGGGGATGTGTGCTATGACACATAGGGCCATGAGGGGGGCCAGCATAATATGCTATAGGTGTGAATGACACACATATAGCATATTATGCTGGCCCCCCTCATGGCCCTATGTGTCACAGCATTACTTTATTAATGTCCCCTCATGTGCCCTGAACAGCTCACATAACTGTCTTTGTATGCAAAGTCTTTCTTTACTGCTGAAACAATCACTCCTATTGATAAAATTACCAGCCTCTGTACTCACTATGAATGCACTGCAGCGAGCAGGCCGGCCTGCGCATGACTAACGTCACTCAGTCAGTCACGCTCCTCCCACTTCTTTAATGAAGCAGGAGCGCGACTGACTGAAGTCATGCGCCGGCCGGCCCGCTCGCTGCAGTGCATTCATAGTGAGTACAGAGGCTGGTGATTTTATCAATAGGAGTTTATCAATAGGAGAGCGATTGTTTCAGCAGTAAAGAAAGACTTTGCATACAAAGACAGTTACGCGCGCGTGGCCTGCCGCGACTAGCCTCCAGCCCCTCCCCGCGCTGTGCAGCATAGCGGCCGGTGATGCATCAGTGTCAGCCACATAAAAAGTCAACCATCGCTTTATGAGACGCACAGTGTGTCTTATAAAGCCAAAAAAATTTGGGGGTCGGCCAAATCGCCATATCGCAATCGGCGATTATCGCGATACGATTGCTTTGGCGATATATCGTGCAGGCCTAGTTTGGGACCTGACATAAATACACATGATGACATGAGATTAACCAATAAAGACAGTAGCGGGGTGCAGAATGGTTATGGCACTCTGGGTCATTACATATTCTTCTGTTCTGATGGATCAAACCCAGCTTAAGCCCCCTCTGGCACCAGGCCACATTCACCAACAGACAAACCCCACAGCAACATTCGGCGCTGCACCATGTGAACAAATCTCAAAAAGCTCACCTTTCCATGTGGTCTCAAAAACTAGACAATAAATGAGATCAAGAAAGGTGGACCAAAGGAGGCTCAGGCTAGTTTCACACTAGCGTTCTTGGATTCCGGCAGGCGATTCCGTTGCTGGAACTGCCTGCCGGATCCGAAAATCCGTATGCAAACGGTTATCATTTGTTTCCGGGTCCGTCTGACAAATGCATTGAAATACCGGATCCGTCTCTCTGTTGTCATCCGGAAAAACAGACCCGGTATTAATTTTTTTTCAAATTTTTAAAAGTCTGCGCATGCGCAGACCGCAAAACCAGTTCTCTCAGTGCGGCAATTTCCTGAACACTTGGTACCGGATCCGGCATTAATACATTTCAATGGAAATTAATGCCGGATCTGGCAATCCGGCAAGTGTTTCGGAATTTTGGCCGGAGAAAATACTGCAGCATGCTGCGGTATTTTCTACGGCCAAATACCGTAAAAGGGACGGAACGGAAGGCATCCTGATGCATACTGAACGGATTGCTTTCCATTCAGAATGTATTAGGACAAAACTGATGCATTTTTTCCGGTATTGAGCCCCTATGACGGAACACAATACCGGAGAACTTTAACGCTAGTGTGAAAGTACCCTTAGCCTGACAGCAGGGGGTGTAGTTGGGCTGCTAGGCTAAAGGGTACTTTCACACTAGCGTTAAAATTCTCCGGTATTGAGTTCAGTCATAGGGGCTCAATACCGGAAAAAAATGCATCAGTTTTGTCCTAATGCATTATGAATGGAAAGCAATCCGTGGGTGCGGTGCTACAGTGGTGGTGGTCCCCATGTGGTGCTGCACCAATTTAGTATAGGGACCCAATAAAAAGAGGCCACCATGATGTGGTGAGTGGAGATCAGAGCATAGCTTGTTGATGTGTGATCTGTGTTTTTCCATTAGTTTAAAATTATTGTCAACCCCCCAAAAACTTTTTTTTTTTTTTTTTTTTTTTACCTCAAACCAGCTATGAATGCTTAACATGTATGAGACATGTAGATATTTAGAAATGTTCCTTTAGGCAAGAGCTACACAACAGAGGCAGTAGGTTTGGCTTTTGGCTTGTGACACAATGTAGGAACACAACATTTCCGTCTTATGTTGTGTGACTATATTTCGGTATGTAGACTTTGCTGCACCTGATTTTGTAAAGAGGTATTATGGTATCCGTAATATTAGGAAGGTACAGTACTCATGATGCTGCACTGGGCCAGAGGGCCGACGGCAAGGAATAAGCCTGCTATTAATATTATACAATGCAGAAAAGACCCTGCTACTGTACTGAAAAAATGGGTTTGGAGGACCTTAGGTGTCTGGTTGATGCCATATACAAGGGCGCCAGGGCCCAGATGAGTAATTCAGTGCTATTATCTAGGATATTGTTTCTATACAGGGGCTCAACGGAGCTATGACTTGCATTATTTGTAAATTAACCCTTGATCTTTGTAGAAAGCATAGAGAAAAATATATATGGGCTATTTTTTCAGGGTGATCTATATATATTGTTGATACCATTTTAGGGTATGGATGAATTTTTGATAACTTTTTATTCAATTTCTGTCTGAAGGCGAAGGGACAAAAAATGGGGATTTCACCATTTAGATTTTTTTCCATTATGCCATTCAACATAAGGGATAAATACTTCTATATTGTGATAGTTCAGGCAGTACAGATGTGGCAATGCTAATGATGTTTATTTTTTTATTGTATATTTTTTGTTTACAAAATAGGGAAAGGGGGTGATTTAAATGAATTAATTTTGTTTTAGATTTTTTATTTTTTACTTTTTTATTACTTTTTCCCCCTTTATTTTTGGACTCCAATGGGACTTTAACATGCAATCATTAGAATGCTTATACCACAAACTTTAGGCACCCTCCGGCTGTGGCATCTGCTCAACTCCTGGACAGGCACCATCTCTAAAAACTCAACAATTGACATAAATGTATGGCGGATGTCAGAAGGGATTGAAATACAATTATTTTCCTGGAAAACTCCTTTAATTAAGGCATTAGTTCTGTAGTACTGTCCATCTATAAAGGGTTGGAGAAAAATATGAATACAGTACAGCTGACAGGTAGATCATGTCCCATGTCTGAATATTACATATTACTGCGGAGGAGGCTAATGAAAAGACCCTTCTACAATACATTCTCAATCTAAACATTACAGCTGTCAAATATACCTGCTGATGAGTTCTGTCAAGGAAGGACTGAAGTGGAAGGTGGAGAATTTAATTGTGGCTGACAATCATAGCACAGGGAGGTAATGAGCCACCAAGGCACAGTAGTGGGCTTGTCAGAAGAACCTAAGTACCCTGCATCTGTCTGGCACAAATCTAAGAACTAGAAAAAAAAATTCAGGCGCAAAACAAAAGCAACCGAAAATCTAGGTCAATTATAAACCTGTGTTCCCATCTTTTTTTTGTGAAAACTATTACATTACATGAATTTAACCCTTTATCAATATCCCCCTATATACGGCAGATGTGCACAGGAAGTGTGTAGACCAGACTTGTGAACTGAAGCTGCCCCTTACACCGAAGATGCAATGGCCAGGGTCAGAGCTAACTTCGATTCCAGTTATTTAACGCCCCCCCCCTCCCCTTAGATGCTACAGTCAGTAACAACTGGCGGTATTGCCGGTAACATTTAAGTTATCATCAATTGGCCCCAGCCCCAAAATCTTCCATCTTATACTTCTATTACAACCTACCAAAGGCGGGGTGTAATAGGATGGTCCTGCAGGCACAGTATACTGTGAAACAGAAGTACCGCAGTGTATTATACAAGCATGCAAGCATGATAAAATCCCCTAGTTGGACAAGAAAAAAAGTAAATAAAAAATAACATTAAAAATATATTAAAAACTCTATTAAAAGTTACACATTTCTTGTGTGAAAACAAAACCAATAAAAATAAACACAATTGGTATCACACATACGTAAAAGTATCAAAAATCACATAATTTATCTCAAATGAAAACTGGAAAACTGCATGAATAGTCAAGTTTATATTTATACAGTATACATTCTGTCATATAATCTCTGGATATATGCTGGTGTTTGTACTGCAACCCCCATCATCTACTCAGTAAAGAAAGACTTTTTATGTTACCTCAACCAAACTGGCCTAGTCATTGCTTCCACCCTGACTTCTTCTTGTTCTCCTGCCTTGCATCACACTGCTTATCTACATTACCTTCAAGAACACTAGAGTTACCATCATCGGGCAGGAGACCTGAAAGTCCAGAGTGAAGAAGAAGGGTTATGGTTTCCCATCACTGCACGCATGACTGAAGAGAGCTCTGGAGGCTGGAGCATAGTTAGCAACTGTGAGACAAACAACCATCTTCAATGCCACCACCATCACTCCCATCCTCTCCACTACTCCCCATTCCTTCCTTGTGGACTAGCGCGATGCACCTACATAGTAACAAACAATATCCAAACTGTAAGGGAACATGGCTCCTTCTGCCGGTCATTGGCCGTATTGTCTATATGCACCGCAATTGACAGCTGGGGCCAGTAATTGCAGGCACATACGGCTCATCACCATTTTACCAGTGTAAACACAGACAGAGCACTGCTGGAGCAGCAGAGGATTTAAAGGCTATGTACATTTTTGGGGGGAATATTTTTTACTATTGCATTGTGCTCATTTTGAACAATTTTTTTTCATTTTGTCTTTATTAAAAATATGGAGCCCTTTTTCTGTACAGAGCTAAGATGCTCTAGTAGCAGCTTCTGGATTTTCTCTCTTTTCCGTCAGTTGGGGAACTGATGGGCTCCTTATCTCTGCTCTCTGACATTATAAACACTCATTATAGCTAAGTTCTTATCTTACTGATAATAATGTGGCTTAACCACCTCCCGTCCGCCTAACGCGCCGATGCGTCCGGGAGGTGGTTGATTTACTCCTCCTGGACGCATCGGCGCGTCATCTCGCGAGACACGAGATTTCGTCACAACCGGCCCGCGCATGCGCATCGCGGGCCGGCATTTCGTCGCCAAGTATTTCGTCAGCAACCTGCCGGCCAATGATCGTGGCTGGCAGGTTGCTGATTTAAAAAAAAAACTATCAGAAGCCAGATAACCCATCATATTAGTAAATATGATGGGGTTATATGGCTGCTGTGCTCCTCTGCTCCTTCCTTTGGTCGGTTGGTTCCAGCAGAGGAGCACACATCACTGTGAGTACCCACCAACACCACACTTAGCCCCCAGATCACCTCCCAGCACCCAATTAACCCTTTGATCACCCCTTCTTGCCCCTGTCAATCACTAGTGAAAAGGAAAAAAGTGATCAGTGCAAACTGTCACATTTTTTTTCCCACTGGTATTGACCGTTAGGTTTTAGGTATAGTTTAGGCCCCTTGGTTAGGTAGTTTAGGGATCAGTTAGCGCCCAGCCCACCGCACCGCAGTCCGTTATTCGCTGATTAGCGTATCGCTAATCAGCATTTGTACTTTTATAGTATCTGGAAGTGATCAAAACTGATCACAGTCAGATCTATAATTGTATTAGTGTCACTTTAGTTCTCCCTCCACCCAAAACGCAGTGTTTGCCCGATCAGGCCTGATCGGTCGCCCACACGTGCGTTTGCCCACACCCGCCCCACCGCAGTGACCAAAAAAAATCTTTTTTTTGATCGCTGCACATTCACTTTACACGCACTGCGGCGATAAAAAAATCAGTTTTGATATTTTTTATCAACCGCAGCGGCCTCCGGTACTTCGCTAGCCTCCCATTTGTAAGACAGGCTTGCTTTTTTTTTCTTGGGTAGTCTCAGGGAATACCCCTAAATTTAGTTGCCCACATGTCAAACAGGGGGTATTCCTCTGAAGAGGCCTACAGGCTTCTGACCCAGTCGGATGAGGAATGGGAACCCTCATCTGATGAATCTAGCGGGTCAGAATACGAACCTGTAGAAAGCAGTGGCTCTCTGACCCAAAGTTCGGACGAGGAGGCTGAGCCCCCTGATAGCACCAGGCGTACCCGGCCCCGTGTCGCTAGACCGCAGGTTGCGCAGGATCCGCTTCAAGAGCAGCAGAGTGGGGCTGGCGCTGTCGGATTACGTGGTGAGGCATACACCAGCAGCCCAGCCCTTCCTGGACCTAGTACCAGCACTGCCGTAGAACATGGTGAAGTAGCGAGCACCAGATGGGCAGTTGAAGCTGGTACAGTGGCACGTGCAGTAGTGACCCCGTCGCAGCCACCGCAAAGACGTGCCCGTAGAGCCCCTAGAATCCCTGAGGTGCTGGCAAACCCTGATTGGCAGTCCTCAACTTCAGCCGCACCTGTAGTTCCCCCTTTCACCGCCCAGTCTGGAGTTCGGGTTGAGACAGCTCAGATCGGTTCGGCCCTGGGATTTTTTGAGCCGTTCTTGACTGCGGAGCTCTTAGACTTAGTTGTGGCAGAGACAAACCGGTATGCCACACAATTTATAACCGCTAACCCGGGAAGCTTTTATGCCCAGCCTTTCCGGTGGAAACCAGTCCAAGTTTCCGAAATTAAAACTTTTTTGGGCCTCCTCCTCAACATGGGTCTAATTAAAAAGCATGAATTGCGGTCATATTGGTCCACGAACCCAATTCATCACATGCCCATGTTCTCTGCTGCTATGTCCAGGACACGATTTGAGACCATCCTGCGTTTCCTGCACTTTAGTGATAACAGCACCTCCCGTCCCAGAGGCCACCCTGCTTTTGACCGGCTCCACAAAATTCGGCCCCTCATAGACCATTTCAACCTGAAATTTGCAGATATGTATACCCCAGAGCAAAACATCTGCGTAGACGAGTCCCTTATACATTTTACCGGGCGCCTTAGCTTCAAACAATACATCCCAAGCAAGCGCGCCCGGTATGGGGTCAAATTGTATAAGCTCTGTGAAAGGGCCACAGGCTATACACACAAATTTCGTGTCTATGAGGGAAAAGATCAGACCCTGGAGCCGGTCGGTTGACCTGACTACCTGGGGAGCAGTGGGAAGATAGTCTGGGACTTGGTGTCACCCTTTTTTGGCAAGGGGTACCATCTTTATGTGGACAATTTTTACACAAGTGTGGCCCTCTTTAGGCATTTGTTTCTAGAACGGATTGGCGCCTGTGGTACCGCGCGAACTAGTCGCGCGGGCTTCCCCCAACGGCTTGTTAGCACCCGTCTTGCAAAGGGGCAGAGGGCCGCACTGTGTAACGAAGAACTGCTCGCGGTGAAATGGAGAGACAAGCGTGACGTTTACATGCTCTCCTCCACTCACGCAGACACGACAATACAAATTGAGCGAGCAACCCGTGTCATTGAAAAGCCCCTCTCAGTCCACGACTATAACCTTCACATGGGAGGGGTGGACTTCAATGACCAGATGTTGTCTCCGTATTTAGTTTCCCGCAGAACCAGACGCTGGTATAAGAAGGTGTCTGTATATTTAATTCAATTGACTCTGTATAATAGTTTTGTTCTCTACAGTAAGGCTGGGAGAACTGGATCCTTCCTCAAATTTCAGGAAGTGACCCCATTTTGGAAAGAAGACACCCCAAGGTATTCCGTGAGGGGCATGCCGAGTTCCTAGAATGTTTTATTTTTTGTCGCAAGTTAGTGGAATATGAGACATTGTAAGGAAAAAAATATATAATAAAAAATCATCATTTTCCGCTAACTTGTGACAAAAAAAATAAATTCTAGAAACTCGCCATGCCCCTCACGGAATACCTTGGGGTGTCTTCTTTCCAAAATGGGGTCACTTGTGGCGTAGTTATACTGCCCTGGCAATTTAGGGGCCCAAATGTGTGAGAAGAACTTTGCAATCAAAATGTGTAAAAAATGGCCTGCGAAATCCGAAAGGTGCACTTTGGAATATGTGCCCCTTTGCCCACCTTGGCTGCAAAAAAGTGTGACACATCTGGTATCGCCGTACTCAGGAGAAGTTGGGGAATGTGTTTTGGGGTGTCATTTTACATATACCCATGCTGGGTGAGAAAAATATCTTGGTCAAATGCCAACTATGTATAAAAAAAAAGAAAAAGTTGTCTTTTGCCAAGATATTTCTCTCACCCAGCATGGTTATATGTAAAATGACACCCCAAAACACATTGCCCAACTTCTCCTGAGTACGGCGATACCAGATGTGTGACACTTTATTGCAGCCTAGGTGGGCAAAGGGACCCACATTCCAAAGTGCACCTTTCGGATTTCACCGGATATTTTTTACAGATTTCGATTGCAAACTACTTCTCACACATATGGGCCCCTAAATTGCCAGGGCAGTATAACTACCCCACAAGTGACCCCATTTTGGAAAGAAGACACCCCAAGGTATTCCGTGAGGGGCATGGTGAGTTCCTAGAATTTGTTATTTTTTGTCGCAAGTTAGTGGAATATGAGACTTTGTAAGAAAAAATAATCATCATTTTCCGCTAACTTGTGACAAAAAATAAAAAGTTCTATGAACTCACTATGCCCATCAGCGAATACCTTAGGGTGTCTACTTTCTGAAATGGGGTCATTTGTGGGGGTTTTCTACTGTTTGGGCATTGTAGAACCTCAGGAATCATGACAGGTGCTCAGAAAGTCAGAGCTGCTTCAAAAAGCGGAAATTCACATTTTTGTACCATAGTGTGTAAACGCTATAACTTTTACCCAAACCATTCTTTTTTTGCCCAAACATTTTTTTTTTATCAAAGACATGTAGAACAATAAATTTGGTGAAAAATTTATATATGGATGTCGTTTTTTTTGCAAAATTTTACAGCTGAAAGTGAAAAATGTAATTTCTTTGCAAAAAAATCGTTAAATTTTGATTAATAACAAAAAAAGTAAAAATGTCAGCAGCAATAAAATACCACCAAATGAAAGCTCTATTAGTGAGAAGAAAAGGAGGTAGAATTCATTTGGGTGGTAAGTTGCATGACCGAGCGATAAACGGTGAAAGGAGTGTAGTGCCGAAGTGTAAAAAGTGCTCTGGTCATGAAGGGGGCTTCAGCTAGCGGGGCTGAAGTGGCTTAAATAAGTGTTTATGACTCCTTAGTAGTCTAAAGATAAGGTTAATTAGATGACCAGCATAAAGTGAAGCACCAGTCACACAGTTAGAAAAACCCTTTGTGACAGAATGGCTCAATATTTTTTATCAAGGCCAATTGAAAATATGATTTTTAGCGAAAATTAGTAAAATGCTATCTCCTGTATACTTCGTATCATCCATGTGTATACATATTCCTCATTCACAAATCGCCATGTTGCACGGGAATAGAGACCGTGTGACTACATGGTTAATTTTAATGTATTCTGAACAGCTATTTGACAGTTAGTGTAGGGTGAGGTGGCAGTGGTAGACGGGCATAGGTCATGGTCAGCCTTGAATCAATTATTTTTTGCAGGCTATTTCAATAATGTTCTTCTTATAGTTATTTTTTTCTGAAGTCTTGAGAAATATCATCTGCTTTCCAAAGTTGAACGTAAACGTAACTTTTTTGGCAGTAGCAGTGACCATGAAGCAAGGCGACACATCTTATCTCATTTTCTCAGGTGGCCTGAGCAGCTAAGAGTTTTTTTTTTTTTTTAGCAGGGCAGCAGAGTTAATTATTGGTTACCTCATTTGCAAAGAGATTTTGAAACAGAACATGAAACATAACCTTGTGTTAACGAATGGCCGTGGCGCAAAAGTAACAATTAACCTCAATGATTTCTTCTTTTAATTATGTTTGTACTTATAGATTCATGCTGTGTAGGGTCATGTTGAAAGATTACAAAAGCAAGGCAAGTGCAATCGTGGACACTGTTTATCTGCTATCATTGAACTCCCTTCATTTAACCCATGCTATCCTATAAGTCTGCCTGTCAACGCTTCTCAATCTTTGCTCCATAAAACTGGGATGACAAGGTCGCCTGGAGATACATGCAAGGGCGAAGCTACAGGGGGGTGCATAGGGGCCATTTGCACCAAGGCCAAAGCGCTTGAAGGGGTCCAAATGCCCCACTGATGCATAAGACGCTAGTATCGCCAATGGTTCCTCTAGGAACATGCACAGCATGCATGACTATCCAGCCAATAAGGAAATAGCCCACATTATTTAAAGGGAACCTGTTACATTGAAAAAGCAGTGCAATTTGCCGGCACTATGTTATACAGCAGGAGCTAGCAGATTGATATGCAGTATAAGGTGCAATTTTTTTCGTTTACATCTCTGCTCTTTCTTGGCTTAGGAGTCCAGTAGGCGGTCCTGTTCAGTGATTGACAGCTATTTCTGTATGCCAATAGGACCACCCACTGGACTCCTAAGCATAGAGAAAGCAGAGATTTACATGAATAAATAACAACTTATAATGGAGCTTTATGCTCTATATCAATCTGCTCAGCTCCTTCTGCTCTATAACATGTAGACAAATGTATAGCCAGTGTTGGACTGGTGTTCTTTGGACCGATATTTTCAAGTCTCAATCCATATTTAGCCAATAAAGTCTTGAATCACATAAATAGACCCTAGTGGCAAGTGACTGGCTGGCACCCAAATGGGTTTTTTTCTCCTGGATTTTTGGAATCCTTTATGATATCAGAGTCTGGGCCCACCAGTGGATATTCTGCTACTCTGGTGGGTCAGGCCAACCCTGTGTATAGCGCATTACAGTTTGTACCTGCCTTAGCATATGAGCGGGTGCTGTTTTCCTATGAAGCCCTACTTTTGATGGCCAAGTCTACCAACAGCTCAGGGATGTGGCACCGGGGAGCCCTTCTGCCTCCATATATGTCAGTTTGTTTCTAGGCTGGTGGGAGGTTACCTGCATCTTCTCTGAAAAATGCAACATTGACACCCAAATATATGTCAATAGGTTCGCCAAGGAAATGAACAACAAATGAACAACATAGGACTTAGATTTGACACTTACATTGAAAGTACAATCCTAGATTTTAATATTGATCGGCTATTCTCAGGATAGGCCATCAATATCTGATTGGTGAGGTTCTGACACCTTGCATACCCACCAATCAACTATTTCTGTTTAACTACTCCAGCATCATTGCCAGAACTACACAGTTCCATCCTTTCTGTTGTGGACAAAGCTGGTAATGCACTGCTTACAATGAAGGGAATGGGAATAACAAGCTCTGTCCACTACACAATGAACAAAGCTGTGCACTTCTGGAGCTAGAGCTAATGCAGAACAGCTGACTGGTGAACCCGACCATCAGATATTGATGGCCTATTCTTGAGGATAGTCCATCAATATTAAAATCCTGGAAAATTAGCTGTTTGAGAAGGCACCAAAGCTCCTGTGAGTGCTGTGGCCTTATCGTATCTTACCAAGCACAGCGCCGTACATTGTATAGTAGCTGTGCTTGGTATAGCTCTCAGCCCCATTCATTTCTATGGTGCTGAGCTGCGCCTAGGCCACGTGACTGATGAACATGATGTCCCATGGCCTAGGAAAAGCTTCGAGAAGGCAGCGGCGCTACCAGTGCCTTCTCAAACAGCTGATCAGCGGGGGTCCCGGGTGTCAGACCCCCACCGATCAGACACTGATGACTGATCAGAGGGTATTATGCAAAATGAGCATAAGGGATGCTTAAAATAAAATATCCGACAGATCAGAAGAACGGAAAACTAAACTGTTATGTGAACCCGGCCTTAGTTATGTCCCACCCCTCATTTAGTCCCCAGTTGAAATGTAGGTGATTTGGTCTTTCAGCTAAAGGAGATTTTTTTAGGAGTTTAACATTGATGCGCTATCCTTAAAGAGGACCTTTCAAATAATGGCGGGACTGAAGAAGGGGGCAGAGCCCTTGAGGGAAGGCCCACATGATGGGGGGTTTGGTTTAGGGAGCCCCCGAAAGTATAGGATTGGTCGGCGGCGAAGAATGGGATTGGTTAGGGGACACTGGGATAGTGAAGGGGGAGGAGTGAAAGGGTTAAATACAGGAGGCAGGGGGAAGACAGTAGCCATTTTGGTGAGAGTGAGAAGCTCCCACCCACCCTCCCTATGTGGTGAAGGTTGTTATGGGTTGGACGGGGTTTGGCAATGGGGGTTGTGCATGTCACAGCGGCTGTGGCGGTGGGGGGTCCTTGGAGTTGGGTACATTGGAACTAGAGGACATTGGGAGGGCTCCATGGTTGGACTCCCATGATGAGCGAGCTGTTGTGGTGGATCGAGGGGGCCATTCTGTCGTGCTTCCGAGCTGGGGGTAACGGCTGGAAGCAAAGTGGCTCACCCCGGTTCGCAGCTCAGGGTTTTGGGGCTTCAAGGACCTCCCCCGTTAGGTTGTTATGGTGAATTTATGGTTATTTATGTATTTAGGTATTTTATGTTAATAAATGGCTGCTGTGGCCAATACATTCCATTCGGTTGTCAGAGTTTTATTTGGGGTTTACGTGGGTAGATGGGTTACAAGGGGGTGGGATGTATTGGTGGTCACTGGTGAAGTGTAATAATGAAAGGGGCGAGCGGCATATAACCAATACCCCCATCATGGGTTTGTAGTAAGCGAGATAAATATCTGTACCTGCTGGGTACCCCCCCCCCCCCCCCCCGCTGATGTTGCCACCCTGTTTGTTTTTTTAAAATAGCGATCAAGTGCCCTGTTATGGCCCCCCCGCAAATTTTGCGTTCCATAATCTAAGGCCTCCTGTACACAAACGTGTGCACCCCGTTTCTGTATTGCGGACCGCATTTGCGGAGATGCGGAATGGTGCGGAACGGAAGCACGGAATGGAACACTGCGGAAGCACTACGCAGTGCTTCCGTAGGGTTTCGTCCCGTACTTCTGTTCCGCAAAAAGATAGAACATGTCCTATCTTTTTGAGGAACGGCCGGATCGCGGACCCATTAAAGTGAATCACTGTCAATCACTGATAGGACCGTCTTCTGGACTTCAAACCCCATTTTGCGGGCCACAGCATGACCACGGGGTGCACACGTGTGCAGGAGGCCTAAGGCTGAGCATCAGAGCAATGGGGAGGACATGCAGTCTTTCTCTGTGGCCGTCTCCTTATCCCCTGACTGTCGTGCTGTCCAATCGCAGCGCAGAGCGTCACAGCCAGGAAGAGAAAAATACAATTAGAATACTGAGCGCAAAATTTTAAGGGGGCCATAACGGGGCGCAGGATCGCTATTTTAAAAAAACAGGCAGGGTGGCAGCATCGGGGAGGGGGGGGGGGGCATCCCGCAGGTACTACAGATATTTGTCTCACTTCCTACTAACCCATGAAAGGTCCTCTTTAAGGATCATTTACACTATAGTGATTCATGGTGGACGATAATCGTGTAATGTGAATGTATGTAGTGACGAAACGATTTTACCAAAACACTGGTTCAACACTTGTGAAATTGTTGAAGTGATCTGGTAAATTATTGTTTGCTGTTAATGAGTTGTGGTCATGTAAATGTGCATTGTGTGACCTTTCTCTGATGACTGGACCTGTCTGAACACTGTATACGATCAACTGTGAACAAATTTCTACACGATGCTCCCTGCATGTAAATGCTCGTCGTCTTCCACCCCCACCGATCAGCTGTTTTCAGGAGCTTTGTGCTGGAACCGTGCAGGAGAACACCGCAGCGCTGTACTGTCTGTAGTGGCCGTGTCTGGTTATTGCAGCGCTGCTCCCACTCAAGGGAATGACAGCTGTGCAGTTAAAGTAGGTCATTAGTATCTGATTGGTGGGGGTCTGACAAGCAGGACCCCCACCGATCAGCAGTTTGAGAAGGCACCAGCGCAGAGGCTTTCTCTCAGCTTTTCCTAGGCCAGTGGCATCACGCTCATCGGTCACGTGGCCTAGGAGCAGCTCAGCCACATACAAGTGAATGGGTCTGAGCTCAATATGAAGCACAGCTGCGATACAATGTTCGGTGCTTTGCTTAGTGAGCTGGAGAAGGCCGCGATGCTACTACAAGTGCTGGTGCCTTCTCAAATTGATCGGCGAGGGCCTCAGGTGTCAGTATCCAGAGGATAGGTCATCAGTATTAAAATCTCAGAAAACCTCTTTAAGCAACAACCCAGGCATATACTGCTTACAAGACACATCAATGCATTTGACGTCATGATTTAATAATTAAAAGGAACCTGTCACTATGAACATGGAGTCTGAGCTGCAGGCAGTTGGTTATAGAGCAGGAGGAGCTGAGCAGATTGATATATAGCTTTATCAGAAAAGATTCTGAAAAATGTGTGTTTTATTAAAGGGGTTTTTCAGGAGTTACAGTTGCAAGAAAAAGTATGTGAACCCTTTGGAATTATATGGATTTCTGCACAAATTGGTCATAAAATGTGATCTGATGTTCATCTAAGTCACAACAATAGACAATCACAGTCTGCTTAAACTAATAACACACAAAGAATTAAATGTTACCATGTTTTTATTGAACACACCATGTAAACATTCACAGTGCAGTTGGAAAAAGTATGTGAACCCTTGGATTTAATAACTGGTTGAACCTTCTTTGGCAGCAATAACTTCAACCAAACGTTTCCTGTAGTTGCAGATCAGACATGCACAACGGTCAGGAGTAATTCTTGACCATTCCTCTTTACAGAACTGTTTCAGTTCAGCAATATTCTTGGGATGTCTGGTGTGAATTGCTTTCTTGAGGTCATGCCACAGCATCTCAATCGGGTTCAGGTCAGGACTCTGACTGGGCCACTCCAGAAGGCGTATTTTCTTCTGTTTAAGCCATTCTGTTGTTGATTTACTTCTATGCTTTGGGTCGTTGTCCTGTTGCAACACCCATCTTCTGTTGAGCTTCAGCTGGTGGACAGATGGCCTTAAAGGGGTTATCCGAGTTATTTTTTTGTTCTTTCTATGTTCCTAACTAAGCAAATATAACAGCTTTCCAACTCACTCACTTTATCTCCGGTGGCTGGTTTCTCAGATTTCACTCAGGGTCACATGACCTGTAATGTCAGCTTCTCTCTCTGCTCTGATAAAAGTCGTTTACGTCACTGTGCTGGCCACGCCCCCCTTCACTGCCGTCTACTCTCTGCTAGGATTTTTAACCCCTTCAGCTGCACAGCTCTGCAGGCAGTGAGGAGACAATTCTGGGCACTGGAGCTGATATACTAGAGAGAGCATTACACAAGAAGGTAGGGGAAAGATCCTGTGTGTATTAGCAGTGTCATTATACAGGTGGGACATGTAGTCCTATACATACAACATGCTGCAGAGTCTCCCAGCAGGCAGACATGTCACTCAGGGCAGCACTTGTATCCACTCCCTTACCAGTGTCATTATACAGCTGGTACCTGTAGTCCTACACATACAACATGCTGCTGAGTCTCCCAGCAGGCAGACATGTCACTCAGGGCAGCACTTGTATTCACTCCCTTAGCAGTGCAGGGGGAGGGGCAGAAAAGAACCAGGGAAATGAGGAAAAATATATATTTTATTTGCATAAAACCTGCTTAGCTCAGTTATACACTCACCTAAAGAATTATTAGGAACACCATACTAATACGGTGTTGGACCCCCTTTTGCCTTCAGAACTGCCTTAATTCTACGTGGCATTGATTCAACAAGGTGCTGATAGCATTCTTTAGAAATGTTGGCCCATATTGATAGGATAGCATCTTGCAGTTGATGGAGATTTGAGGGATGCACATCCAGGGCACGAAGCTCCCGTTCCACCACATCCCAAAGATGCTCTATTGGGTTGAAATCTGGTGGCTGTGGGGGCCATTTTAGTACAGTGAACTCATTGTCATGTTCAAGAAACCATTTTTCCAGTCTTCAACAGTCCAATTTTGGTGAGCTCGTGCAAATTGTAGCCCCTTTTTCCTATTTGTAGTGGAGATGAGTGGTACCCGGTGGGGTCTTCTGCTGTTGTAGCCCATCCGCCTCAAGGTTGTGCGTGTTGTGGCTTCACAAATGCTTTGCTGCAGACCTCGGTTGTAACGAGTGGTTATTTCAGTCAACGTTGCTCTTCTATCAGCTTGAATCAGTCGGCCCATTCTCCTCTGACCTCTAGCATCAACAAGGCATTTTCGCCCACAGGACTGCCGCATACTGGATGTTTTTCCCTTTTCACACCATTCTTTGTAAACCCTAGAAATGGTTGTGCGTGAAAATCCCAGTAACTGAGCAGATTGTGAAATACTCAGACCGGCCCGTCTGGCACCAACATCCTTGCCACGCTCAAAATTGCTTAAATCTCCTTTCTTTCCCATTCTGACATTCAGTTTGGAGTTCAGGAGATTGTCTTGACCAGGACCGCAACCCTACATGCACTGAAGCAACTGTCATGTGATTGGTTGACCAGATAATCGCATTAATGAGAAATAGAACAGGTGTTCCTAATAATTCTTTAGGTGAGTGTATATCAGATTTTCAGTGCTATATAATATTTTGTTTCATAACTTGGACAACCCCTTTAAGTTCTCCTGCAAAATGTCTTGATAAACTTGGAATTCATTTTTCCCTCGATGATAGCAATCCATCCAGGCCCTGACGCAGCAAAGCAGCCCCAAACCATGATGCCCCCACCACCATACTTCACAGTTGGGATGAGGTTTTGAGGTTGGTGTGCTGTGCCTCTTTTTATCCACACATAGTGTTGTGTGTTCCTTCCAAACAACTCAACTTTAGTTTCATCTCTCCACAGAATATTTTGCCAGTACTGCTGTGGAACATCCAGGTGCTCTTGTGCAAACTGTAAACGTGCAGTAATGTTTTTTTTGGACAGCAGTGGCTTCCTCTGTGGTATCCTCCCATGAAATCCATTCTTGTCTAGTGTTTTACGTATCGTAGATTCGCTAACAGGGATGTTGGCATATGCCAGAGACTTTTGTGAGTCTTTAGCTGACACTCTAGGATTCTTCTTCACCTCATTGAGCAGTCTGCACTGTGCTCTTGCAGTCATCTTTACAGGACGGTCACTCCTAGGGAGAGTAGCAGCAGTGCTGAACTTTCTCCATTTATAGACAATTTGTCTTACCGTTGACTGATGAACAGCAAGGCTTTTGGAGATACTTTTATAACCCTTTCCAGCTTTATGCAAGTCAACAATTGTTAATCGTAGGTCTTCTGAGAGCTCTTTTGTGCGAGGCATCATTCACATCAGGCAATGCTTCTTGTGAAAAGCAAACCCAGAACTGGTGTGTGTTTTTTCTAGGGCAGGCCAGCTGTAACCAACACCTCCAATCTCATCTCATTAATTGGACTCCAGTTGGCTGACACCTCACTCCAATTTTATGACCAATTTGTGCAGAAATCCATATCATTCCAAAGGGTTCACATACTTTTTCTTGCAACTGTATGTATTGACGACCTGTTCTCTAGATAGTGGACAAAAGTGTTTGTAGAGCAGCACCCACGGACATAAATGGCCACACCGGTAATGCAACAGCTGAGCCACGACCGCAGATCCTCAGCAGTCAACCGTATAGCAAATGAAGAGGGGTAGCGGCAGAATCTCCAGTGAATCCTTTATTGGACGGACTTTACAGAAAGTGTGCCATAAAATCAAGCAGCAATGTTTTGGCTGTATCCCAGCCTTTGTCAAGCCAGATACTGATGACCCACTGGTGTATACAATCTCCAATAATTTATGTAATCTCCACTAGTATCGGAATATGCTAATAGCATGCATTGTACTGTACTCAACTAGATAGGGCAGCGGATCGATATGGTATTTAAGCGCATCCATTTTTACCCCTGGTTACATGGGGATACAGTTGTTTATATAAATATTCGCTAGGTATATCAAGATTCACATTTATGCGCAAGGATCTCACATACAGTGGATATAGAAAGTCTACACACCCCTGTTAAAATGTCAGGTTTCTGTGATGTAAAAAAATGAGACAAAGATAAATCATTTCAGAACTTTTTCCACCTTTAATGTGACCTATAAACTGTACAACTAAATTGAAAAACAAACTGAAATCTTTTAGGTGGAGGGAAGAAAAAATATAAAATAAAATAATATAGTTGCATAAGTGTGCACACCCTTAAACTAATACTTTGTTAAAGCACCTTTTGATTTTATTACAGCACTCAGTCTTTTTGGGTATGAGTCTATCAGCATGGCACATTTTGACTTGGCAAGATTTGCCCACTCTTCTTTGCAAAAACACTTCAAATCTGTCAGATTGCGAGGGCATCTCCTGTGCACAGCCCTCTTCAGATCACCCCACAGATTTTCAATCGGATTCAGGTCTGGGATCTGGCTGGGCCATTCCAAAACTTTACTCTTCTTCTGGTGAAGCCATTCCTTTGTTGATTTGGATGTATGCTTTGGGTTGTTGTCATGCTGAAAGATGAAGTTCCTCTTCATGTTCAGCTTTCTAACAGAAGCCTGAAGGTTCTGTGCCAATATTGACTGGTAAGGTGAGCACATGACATGCACCTGTGGGTGTATGCATTTTACTTAGATTATTAGAGACTATTCATTGGGTGTGATGTTAATTGTAAAAGGCTGCTATATATTGTATTGGCTCCCCCTTTTGTGGGTGGAGCTGCATGCACTTTAAAAGGGCAGAGATTATCACTCTGTAGTAGGCTTGACAAAGCCTGGGATAAAACCGAAATATTGCTGCTTGATTTTATAGCACACTTTCTGTAAAGTCCGTCCAATAAAAGATTCACTGGAGATGCTGCCGCTACCTCTCTTCATTCGCTGTTCTCTGGATAGGTCATCAGTATCTGATCGGTGTGGGTATGGCCTTCTCTATGCTTCTCCTAGGCCAGTGACAACACGTTCATGGGTCACATGGCCTAGGAGCAGCTCAGCTCCCATTCAAGTGAATGGGGCTGAGTGCAATACCAGGCACAACCACTATACAATGTACGGCGCTGCACTTAGTGAGCTGATCGGTTGGGGTCCCGGGTGTTGGACCTGGACCCCCACCAATCAGATACTGATGACCTATCCTAAAGGATAGGCCATCAGTAAAAAAAGATCCTGGAAAATCCATTTAATTTAATTTTCTGCTCATTCTGGGCTTTGAAGTCCAGGAGGCGGTCCTATCAGTGATTGACAGTTCTCTCTGTATACACAATCATAGAGGGAAGGCTGTCAGTCACTGATAGGGCCGCCTCCTGGACTTCACACTCCAGGAGGCGGCCTGCTGCCTGTAGCTGCCTGTAGCTCACACTGCATTTTTGTGATGATAGGTTCCCTTAAAGAATGAGAATAAAACCTTCTCACCTGTAATATTTTAATATTTTCGTGTTTCATCTCAGTAAGAAAACAGGGCACTAGGAATATTCACATCTGAGGCCGAGTGCCCTCATATCAGGTCCTATTTATTTACATCCCAGGCACTCGATCCTAATTCATTGAAATATATTAAATCGACCAGAGAGGGAAGATAGTGTAAGTCAGATCTACCCTCAAGACTCTTTCCTTGAAGACATTAAATGGTGTCATAATTTATAACTCTTTGTGGCTACAATGTATCGCTGCAGTGATATGTCCCGGGAACTGACACAAAAAACTAATCACCTAAGTGCTAGGTTCTGTCCAATCCCAGATGTTTTACTGTGCCCTGCACATGTTTTACAGAGGTGATGGCAACAGACGGGTAGTCATTGTGCAAATGCTTTGATTTTGCCCATTTTAAATCCATACCTGCATTTTACAGCAATTATTGTCTCGTTATATCGCACTGAAATGTGTCTATTTGTGTAAGGCCTCATGCACACGACCATAATTTTGTCTGCATTTTTTGCGGATTGGATGCAGACCCATTGATTTCAGTGCGCTGTCCGCATCCATATTTCCATCCAGAAAATAAATAAATAAATAGAACATGTCCAATTCTTGTCCATTTTGCAGACAGGAATAGACATTTTTAACATACTTTGGGACCCCTGGAAGGGAAAATGCAGGAACTGATTTTCAGTCGCAGAATTTTCTGCCACAAAATCTACCACATGGGAAGGCTCACTTAAAGGGGTTCTCCAGGCTTTTAATATTGATGAGTATTTTTTAAGTACTGATTGGTTCTGTCCCTTTAAGGCTTCGTTTACATAACCGCCTCAGCCTCTCCGTTCTCCTGCTCCGTTTAGAAGCAGGAGAATGGAAAGGACGGATTCGGCACATAACTGATTCGGCACGGATTCGGCACATAAAGACCCCATAGACTAAAATGGGGTCTGTTAGGTTTCCGCTCAGAGAAAGATTTTTGTAGCGGAGACAAAAGTCCTGCATGCACTGCTTTTGTCTCCGCTCCAAAATCATCTTCTGAGCGGGAACTTAATGGACCCGAATCCGTCCTTTCCATGGAGAGCGGAAAAGCTGAACGGTGATGTAAACGAAGCCTAATTCCATTTTATTACCATTCTGTGTAATGATGTGCCTTGTAATCTAGTACCCATCCCCCATTGTGCTGATAAGACCAGTTCCTGAGTGATCTCAGAGACATGCGTGCTGCACATTGGAGGAGGGGCTAAAAGGTTTAAAATCTATTACGCACATACATTTGAGAGACTCCATTGAAGGCTTCATCCTAGGTAGGATGTAAGTATTGATTTGCTCTTTTGTACACCCTGGGGTATTGGTCATGTGTTATAATGGGGTAGACAGCCATGTGTTATAGCATGACCGAAGGAGTCTCATCCCATATTGCATGCTGCATATTTAGGCTAGTGATTAGAGATATGCAAATTTTAAAAAAAATTCACTTTGGTCGGTTCGCCGAATTTTCCGAAAAGATTTGATTCCATCTGAATTTATTTGTGGCGAATCACATTAAAAAACAGCTATTTGGCTGTAGAACACTGTGCCTTGCAGTAACACACATAGGGAGTCTGCTGTGGTAGTGAAATAATAGTGTGAGTCACTGCATACTTCACTTATTTGGGCAGTCACGGGGTCAGAACTGACCAACTAACTCAAGTGTGAACTCAGCCTTACAGGTCGATGTTAGCGTCAAGAAGAAGCACACTCCTTTTACACAGTCGTCAGCTGATTCCACATAGATGTCTACAGAACCTGTTCTATTAAACGCTTATACAAGTAGAGCCCCCCAACAGAGTGGAAAGGGTGTCAACAGTAAGTTTGTGTTGACGTCACTATTTATTTTGCTCTTTCTCTGATCCGTCAGAACAATAACCCCCAACATCCTGTCTGTTGAGCATCCACCTTCGATCAGTCAACATTTGGTTAGTAATCCATCAGTATTACAAAAAAAAAAAAAAAAACAGGAGTGGATCCAAAACGGAGATGACACGTGAATGGAATGTTTGCATGTCTTCTGTGTTTTGTACCCACTCCTGCTTTTGGCTACCAAATCATAAGCCAATTCTGATGCAAAATAGGGACCATGTCATACAGGCCTTACAGCTGCTACATAGACAGGATCCGTTGTGCGTCTCATTTTTCCTTCCTTCTGACAGATCAGAAGAAGGGTCAAATCAATTCAATGATGATGTCAACCAGTCCAAAAAGGCAAAATAGTGGCCCAGTCATGAAGTGGATGGGAGCAGCATAAGAAGTTCACAGAGTGGCTCAATGACATAGTGGTGAGGTGGCAGCAGCATGTGGAGACTACAGAGTGGCCAAGTGACATAGTGGTGAGGTGGCAGCATCATGAGGAGACCACACAGTGGCCCAGTGACAGAGTCGGGAGGTGGCAGCAGCATGAGGAGACCACAGAGTGGCCCAGTGACATAGTATTGAGGTGGCAGCAGCAGCACGAGGAGACCACAGAGTAGTGATGTGGCAGCAGCATGAGGAGACCATAGAGTGGCCCAGTGACATAGTGTTGAGGTGGCAGCAGAATCAGGAGACCACAGAGTAGTGATGTGGCAGCAGCATGTGAAGACTACAGAGTGGCCCACTGACATAATGTTGAGGTGGCAACAGCATGAGGAGACCACAAAGTGGCCCAGTGACAGAGTGATGAGGTGGCAGCAGCATGAGGAGACCACAGAGTAGCCCAGTGACATAGTGGGGAGGTGGCAGCAGCATGAGGAGACCACAGAGTAGTCACGTGGCAGCAGCATGAGGAGACCACAGAGTGGCCCATTGACATAGTGTTGAGATAGCAGCAGCATGAGGAGACCACAGAGTGGCCCAGTGACATAGTGTTGAGGTAGCAGCATCATGAGGAGACCACAGAGTAGTGAGGTGGCAGCAGCATGAGGAGACTACAGAGTGGCCCAGAGACATAGTGTTGATGTAGCAGCATAAGGAGACCATAGAGTGGCCCAGTGACATAGTGTTGAGGTGACAGCAGCATGAGGAGACCACAGAGTGGCCCAGTGACATAGTGTTGAGGTAGCAGCAGCATGAGGATACCACAGAGTAGTGAGGTGGCAGCAGCACGAGGAGACCACAGAGTAGTGAGGTGACAGCAGCATGAGGAGACCATTGATTAGTGAAGTGGAAGAAGCATGAGGAGACCACAGAGTGGCCCAGTGACAAAATGTTGAGGTGGCAACAGCATGAGGAGACCACAAAGTGGCCCAGTGACAGAGTGATGAGGTGGCAGCAGCATGAGGAGACCACAGAGCAGCCCAGTGACATAGTGTGGAGGTGGCAGCAGCACAAGGAGACCACAGAGTGGCCTATTGACATAGTGTTGAGATAGCAGCAGCATGAGGAGACCACAGAGTGGCCCAGTGACATAGTGTTGAGGTAGCAGCATCATGAGGAGACCACAGAGTAGTGAGGTGGCAGCAGCATGAGGAGACTACAGAGTGGCCCAGAGACATAGTGTTGATGTAGCAGCAGCATAAGGAGACCACAGAGTGGCCAAGTGACATAGTGTTGAGGTGACAGCAGCACGAGGAGACCACAGAGTGTACCATTGACATAGTGTTGAGATAGCAGCAGCATGAGAAGACCACAGAGTGGCCCAGTGACATAGTGTTGAGGTAGCAGCATCATGAGGAGACCACAGAGTAGTGAGGTGGCAGCAGCATGAGGAGACTACAGAGTGGCCCAGAGACATAGTGTTGATGTAGCAGCAGCATAAGGAGACCACAGAGTGGCCAAGTGACATAGTGTTGAGGTGACAGCAGCACGAGGAGACCACAGAGTGTACCATTGACATAGTGTTGAGATAGCAGCAGCATGAGAAGACCACAGAGTGGCCCAGTGAGATAGTGTTGAGGTAGCAGGATCATGAGGAGACCACAGAGTAGTGAGGTGGCAGCAGCATGAGGAGACTACAGAGTGGCCCAGAGACATAGTGTTGATGTAGCAGCAGCATGAGGAGACCACAGAGTAGCCCAGTGACATAATGTTGAGGTGGCAACAGCATGAGGAGACCACAAAGTGGCCCAGTGACAGAGTGATGAGGTGGCAGCAGCATGAGGAGACCACAGAGTAGCCCAGTGACATAGTGGGGAGGTGGCAGCAGCATGAGGAGACCACAGAGTAGTCACATGGCAGCAGCACGAGGAGACCACAGAGTGGCCCATTGACATAGTGTTGAGATAGCAGCAGCATGAGGAGACCACAGAGTGGCCCAGTGACATAGTGTTGAGGTAGCAGCATCATGAGGAGACCACAGAGTAGTGAGGTGGCAGCAGCATGAGGAGACTACAGAGTGGCCCAGAGACATAGTGTTGATGTAGCAGCAGCATAAGGAGACCACAGAGTGGCCCAGTGACATAGTGTTGAGGTGACAGCAGCATGAGTAGACCACAGAGTGGCCCAGTGACATAGTGTTGAGGTAGCAGCAGCATGAGGAGACCACAGAGTAGTGAGGTGGCAGCAGCACGAGGAGACCACAGAGTAGTGAGATGGCAGCAGCATGAGGAGACCATGGATTAGTGAAGTGGAAGAAGCATGAGGAGACCACAGAGTGGCCCAGTGACATAATGTTGAGGTGGCAACAGCATGAGGAGACCACAAAGTGGCCCAGTGACAGAGTGATGAGGTGGCAGCAGCATGAGGAGACCACAGAGCAGCCCAGTGACATAGTGGGGGGGGGGGGGGGGTGGCAGCAGCATGAGGAGACCACAGAGTAGTCATGTGGCAGCAGCACGAGGAGACCACAGAGTGGCCCATTGACATAGTGTTGAAATAGCAGCAGCATGTGGAGACCACAGTGGTGAGCTGGCAGCAGCATGAGAAGACCACAGAGTGACCCAGTGACATAATGTTGAGGTGGCAGCAGCATGAGGAGACCACAGAGTAGTCATGTGACAGCAGCATAAGTCGGCTGGCCTTTGCGCCAACATTATGTTGTTAGAATGTTCTGCTTTTGGACTGATAACATCAAGGTTGTTTATTGCATTAATAAATTGACCTCTGCCTCTCCCCCCATCTTGTCTTTGTTACTTCACCTTGTTTTTAGATGTCTGGAATTTTATATTTGGTTTCGGGCTTCCCATGTCCCTGGCGTGGTCAGTATCGCCGCTGATGCTCTTTCTCGTTTTCGTTGGCAGGAATTCCGGAAGCTTGTGACAGATGCTGCACCAGAGGGCCTCTCGTGCCCTCCTCTTAGACTTAGGGAACTCCCAGACACATCAAAGGGCAGTTGGACATGGATAAATTCCTACAGAAGAAGATGCATTCTCTTGCAAACACGCCTATATGGAGGACTCTGATGATGGTAGCTCCTGCGCTATGTCAGTGGCGCACAGTGAACGGGATTCGATCCCCATTACAAGAGCCCTTCTAAAGGAATCCTTGGCCCTTGCTTTTGGGCCGGTAATGAAGGAGCTGTCGGACATTGATCAAACATAGTGGTGCCATGCAGACTAATATGGAGGAGATCCGAGAGCAGTTAAACATAGCATTCCTGCACCTTGAAGATCAAGAACATATGCCTCAGAGGGGTCCCAGAATCTATAAAGACGAAGGCCATACTTACCACGCACGGTCAGGCAGATATTTTCTTCCATTCTGGGTCAGGAGAAAGCTGATGCAGTGATTATAGGGAGTGCCCACAGAGCCTTAAGCCCAAACCTGCTCCGGAAGCCCGACCAAGAGATATTATCTGCGGCCTACTCAGCTATGTGGACACGGCCGCCATTTTAACAGCAGCCAGAGCTAAAGGGGATATCATCCTAGAAAATAGCAAAATCCAACTATATCAGGACCTGGCGGCAAGCACACTAGCTAAACGCAGGGCTTTAAAGCCACTAACAGATCTATTAAGGGCAAAAAACACCCTCTACGCTGGCTTTGTCCCTTTGGCCTGTGCACATCTATCAATGGCAAACAAGTCACCATTCACCATCCGAATGACCCCCCAAAGGTATGTAATATTTTACAAACTGAACCTTTAGATATTCACTCTTGGCTACCATGAATGGGGGTATTAAAATGCCGAAGCTTCCCACACCTGAGGATTGGCAGGGAGTCAAGAGGTTCAAATCTCCTCAGACAAAGCAACGTTAAGGGTAGCTAAAGGACATTTGAAGCTGAGGATCCTCTCCAAGCTGTTTCTATCGGCTACCCCCCTTGGGAAAGAGGTTTAGTAATGCCTCACTTACCTGGAACTTACCTGTACCTTGATATATAACTATATGTCTGATCTATAAGGCATTCTCAGATGTCTTCACTAAATGCTTCTTTCACTATATGCTTATCTCTCTATATATGATCTCTATTTCCTAGCTCTCTTTCATTTTTCTTCAAAAGTCACCATTGGCTTTACTCCTCCTGTTTTCTTAATATATGGTCTTAACATGACGTTATGGTGGGATATTAATACTTCATATCTAACAGTAATATCTCCCTGCCCTATGACTTTCACGCACATGTTGATTAAGTAGAGAAGTACTTACAGTTTCTATTCTTATTGACGTCTACGATTTTGTACTTTCATTGCTCATTTTATACCACTTTATTTCCTCTCTATTCCTCCTACGCTAAATAAGATATGCTTAATTGATATGTAATATTATGTCCTAATAATCTCTTTTTTGGGAACCTATTAAGAGACACTAGATGGAGTGGGTGAGATATAGCCTAGCACATTGAAAAACTGCCCCCTCACTTACTCCATCTGGACTGTTCTCAACAAAAGAGCGCTGTGTAGGTTCATGCAGGCTTGGTGCACCTCACAGTATCTCCTCTCTTCCTTCTCCCCTACCTCCTTTCTTTTTTCCTTTTGTCTCTAATCAAACTGTTATAATCTTGCTCATTCACTGTTGTCAGGTGACCTTCCTTTTCTTTAATGATTATTTACACTTCTATAAGCTTATCTCTAAATATGGTTATTATGTACATAGTTACTCAAAATGGGCCATATACAGTCATGTGAAAAAATTAGGACACCCTTTGAAAGCATGTGGTTTTTTGTAACATTTTTAATAAAAGGTTATTTCATCTCCGTTTCAACAATACAGAGAGATTAAAGTAATCCGACTAAACAAAGAAAACTGAAGAAAAGTCTTTTCAAGATCTTCTGTAAATGTCATTCTACAAAAATGCCTATTCTAACTGAGGAAAAAGATAGGACACCCTTGCCCCTAATAGCGAGTGTTACCTCCTTTGGCTGAAATAACTGCAGTGAGACGGTTCTTGTAGCCATCTACCAGTCTTCGACATCGGTCTGAGGAAATTTTACCCCACTCCTCAATGCAGAACTTTTTCAGCTGTGAGATGTTTGAGGGGTTTCTTGCACGTACAGCCCTTTTCAAGTCACCCCACAGCATCTCAATGGGATTCAAATCTGGACTTTGACTTGGCCATTCCAGGACTCTCCATTTCTTCTTTTTCAGCCAATCTTTGGTTGATTTACTAGTATGTTTTGGGTCATTGTCATGTTGCATGGTCCAGTTCCGCTTCAGCTTTAATTTTCTAACTGATGGTCTCACATGTTCTTCAAGCACCTTCTGATACACAGTAGAATTCATCGTGGATTCTATGATGGTGAGCTGACCAGGTCCTGCTGCAGCAAAGCAGCCCCAAACCATGACACTTCCACCTCCATGCTTCACAGTTGGTATGAGGTTCTTTTCTTGGAATGCTGTGTTTGGTTTACGCCAAACATGTCCTCTGCTGTTGTGTCCAAATAATTCAATTTTGGACTCATCTGTCCAAAGAACATTATTCCAGAAGTCCTGGTCTTTGTCAACTTTATCTCTGGCAAATGTCAGTCTGGCCTCGATGTTTCTCTTGGAAAGCAAAGGTTTCCTCCTTGCACACCTCCCATGCAAGTTAAACTTGTACAGTCTCTTTCTGATTGTAGAGGCATGTACTTCTACATCAACAGTAGCCAGAGCCTGCTGTAGTTCTCGAGATGACACTTTAGGGTTTTTGGAGACCTCTTTTAGCATCTTGCGGTCTGCTCTTGGGGTGAACTTGCTGGGGCGACCAGTCCTGGGCATGTTGGCAGTTGTTTTGAAAGCCCTCCACTTGTAGACTATCTTCCGGACAGTGGAATGGCTGATTTCAAAATCTTTTGAGATCTTTTTAAATCCCTTCCCAGACTCATAGGCTGCTACAATCTTTTTTCTGAAGTCCTCTGACAGCTCTTTTGCTCTCACCATGGTGCTCACTCTCACTTCAACAGTCAGGAGCACACCAAACTAAATGTCTGAGGTTTAAATAGGGCAAGCCTCATTCAACATGCAGAGTAACGATCTACTAATTATGTGCACCTGGTGTGATATACCTGTGTGAGATCTGAGCCAATTTAAGAGGGAATACATGTGAGGGTGTCCTATCTTTTTCCTCAGTTAGAATAGGCATTTTTGTAGAATGACATTTACAGAAGATCTTGAAAAGACTTTTCTTCAGTTTTCTTTGTTTAGTTGGATTACTTTAATCTCTCTGTATTGTTGAAACGGAGATGAAATAACCTTTTATTAAAAATGTTACAAAAAACCACATGCTTTCAAAGGGTGTCCTAATTTTTTCACATGACTGTATGTGGTTATTCTCACTCTCTCAGGATATAGTTCCTTAAGCATCTATACATCCTATTGTCCGCAATGGACCCCTTGAAGGTTATTTCCCTTAATGTCAATGGCTTGAATGCCCCTCAGAAAAGAAGCCAGATTTTTCATATGCTCAGGAGGGAAAGGGAAGAATGTTTTTGCAGGAAACTCATTTTAGACACAACCATATCCCCGTTTTATTTTCTAAACATTATCCAAAGTGGTTTCATAGCACACACTCTTCGGCTTTTAGAGGAGTATCTATAGGAGTGGGAGCCAATGTTCCTTTTCAAATGCAGGCGCAATTCACAGACCCAGAAGGCAGACACATATTTTTAAAGGGAACACTATTTGATAGTAAAGTGACCCTAGTTAATGTTTACTCCCCAAACTCCAAACAAATACCCTGGTTAGTAAAGATGCTACAGTCTCTGCAAGACTTCAGAGAGGGAATACTTCTGTTGGGAGGGGACTTTAATTTAGTGTTAGATCACCCTATGGTTTCCGCATCTACTGTCCCCAAATACTTCACCAAACAGATCCGCAAGCTTAGTAAACCACTTTCCATCCATCAAATTTCAGACTCCTGAGACTGTTGCACCCGAGAGACAAGGACTACACTTTCTAGTCAGCTGTTCATTGAAATTACCCATTTGTCTCTAACCCTATAATTGAAAAAGTAACATCCTCCGATATTGGCCAAATTACGGTCTCTGACCATGCTCCTGTCTCTTTGGTGTTTCAGTTAAAAGGTATCCCCCCTAAACGAGACTCTCTTGGAGAATGAACAGGACTGAAGTAGATTGGAAGAGAAGCTGAAAACATTTTTCGAAAATAAATAGCACCCCTCAAGTGGACAAACCCATCTTATGGGAAACGCATAAAGCCTATATAAGAGGTGAGCTTTAGCCCTAGGAACTTGGGTGCGTAAACAAAGGACAGCTAAAATAGATTCCATTCTTACCCAAATATCTGTCCTGGAAAACATTAATAAAATCACTCCCTCTGATATTTTTTTTTTAAATTCGTTTTATTGAACACACAAAGCAATCAATAATGACAGTCTCAGAACATAGTCAAGCATCAATTGTACAATAGTGTCTTGTAGGAGTGTACATATGACATGTGCATTTTAATACTCCCTCTGATATTACTTACGCTGACATTGTTAAACTACGCACTCAGTTGAAAGATTTATTAAATATTAGATCAGCTAAAGCCCTTAGAGCAGTTAAATATAAGTTCTACTTACATGGAGATAGAGGCTCAAAGCTTCTCTCACAAATGTTAAAAGGTCAGAGAGAGAAAGCTTTCATCTCCAACATCAAATCTGGAAGAGGGCATAACCTCACTAATACCCCATTAATAGCTGAGGAATTTGCTAGCTTTGACGCCTCACTGTACAACCTCCAACCTGGAGAGCCTGCTCAACTCCAACATAAGATAGAATCCTTTTTGTCCTCCCAAAGGTGTCTGATTCAGCTAAGAATCTCCTACTCTCCCCAGTCACAGAAGAGGAAGCATTGGAAATTTTGGCTAGTGTCCCTTCAGAAAAATGTCCCGGACCAGATGGACTTCCTTTTACAGGAAATTTAAGAAGATCTTGATACCACATCTTGTTGATTTATGTGACTCTCTATTAAAAGGAAATTCACTCCCCCCACAATCCTTAATAGCTCACATAACTATTATCCCAAAAGAAGGAAAAGACCTTTCTAAGTGTAGCAGCTACAGGCCCATCTCTTTACTTAAAGTTGATGTTAAGCTCTCGGCTAAACTCCTCAGCCACCGTATCGCTAAACTACTCCCTAGATTGATTGGGGAGGAACAAGTGGGATCTGTGAAAAGAAGAGAGGGGAGAAACAATGTAAGTAGAGTCATACATGCCATTTATTATGCAAAAAAACATAAAATACCCTTGGCACTCCTGGGAACTGATGACGAGAAGGCTTTTGACAGAGTCTACTGGGTCTTCATGGAAAGCGCACTGCGTCACTTTGGCTTCCCTCCTATGCTTATTTCAGCCATATTCTCATTATATAGACAACCATCTGCCAGAGTCTTGGTTAACGGGTTTCTCTCTCATTCGTTCCATATTAACAAATGGGACAAGGCAAGGCTGCCCTATCTCCAACGCTTTTTATATTGACCTTAGAGCTGTTCTTGAGCAAAATCAGATTCTCTGAGGTAATTAGGGGTCTACGAGTGGGCAAAGAGACCCATTCACTAGCAGCGTTTGCCGATGATCTGCTACTTTTTGTAACAAACCCCAAAGAGAAGATACCTGAAATAATAAAACTAATTTCAGAATATGGAGAGATTACTAACTTCAAGGTCAATCATGAAAAATCTGAAATACTAAATATCACTGCCTCAAGGAGCCATATGACAGAAATTAAATCATCAACCTCATTTCAATGGACAAAGGAGGCTATTAAACACCTTTGAATTATGATACCAGTTGATCCCACCCATCTCTTTAGGCTAAATTTCTCTCCTTTATTCACTAAAATTAGGTCCTTTTTGGCTTCAATTAAAATCCTTTTTTTGTCATGGTTGGGAAGGAAAAACTTGCTAACCACATATGCTCTCCCACAGATCCTGTACACCATAAGGTGCCTCCCTATCTCGCTCTCTAATAGATACTTCTCAGACTTACGCAGTCTATTTACTACCTTCCTATGGTCTAACAAAAAATCTCGCCTGGCATATCCTCTCCTCATTAGAAAAACCAATAAAGGAGGGCTCTCACTACCTGACCTACAGATGTATTTACATGCTATACAACTAGAGAGATGGTTAGACTCAGCTAGACCTAACAACAATAAGCCACATGTTGATATGGAAAAAGCTCTACTGGGAGAGGAGGCCCTGCATCTCTTATGGTTTAAACCACTCATGCTAAAGAAAAAATATCCGGTCAGTGACCTCACCCACAGTATGCTACACTATTGCAGGAAAACTAAGGCACTACAGATGTCGTCCAACAAACTCTCCCTGCTGGTCCCTCTATCAGTCCTCCCATATTTTTTGAAGCCTGGAGGTAAGGACTTCCACAGATCGTGGATGTCCCTATCAAGTTACAGGGTCTCCGACTTAGGAATTCCGGAAGGTCCGGAGTTTTTACTAACATCCATCATGTCACATATACCGAAGCCAATGCTCTCATCTCTGGTTGAAATGGACATTGAAATCACATGTAAACAATATAAAAAACTATGTACACATCCCCATCATGACCCAATCTGGTTGGAGAATTATGTTCTACCGAATTTCCCTCCCAAATCTCTCTCAATTCTCTACTACCAGTTGGTTCTTGAGCTATCTACTGACAGGCCTATCTCACATGGTTTTTGCAGGTATATACGTCTCCAGGAGAATCCCTTTAAAATTTTATCTCGCTGGTATAAAACTCCAGATTTTCTATATAGAGCACACCTCTCCTACAAATACGTGTTGGAGATGTCAGGATGAGGTGGGTTCTTTATCCCACATTTGGTGGTTCTGCTCAAAAGTAACCCCCTTTTGGACAGAAGTCGAGCACACCATTATTAAAATATGTAAACGCTCAATTCACCTTACCCCAGCCCTCAGTTTGTTATGGTTGCCTCAGAGCAAATTCCGACCTGCTGATAATAATTTGACTACATACCTAATTACAGCAGCTAAATACAGTGGATATAAACAGTCTACACACCCCTGTTAAAATGTCAGGTTTCTGTGATGTAAAAAAATTAGACAAAGATAAATCATTTCAGAACTATTTCCACCTTTAATGTGACCTATAAACTGTACAACTCAATTGATAAACAAACTGAAATCTTTTAGGTAGAGGGAAGAAAATATATAAAAATATAATAATATGGTTGCATAAGTGTGCACATCCTTAAACTAATACTTTGTTGAAGCACCTTTTGATTTTATTACAGCACTCAGTCTTTTTGTATTCTGGTATGAGTCTATCAGCATGGCACATTTTGACTTGGCAAGATTTGCCCACTCTTCTTTGCAAAAACACTCTAAATCTGTCAGATTGCGAGGGCATCTCCTGTGGACAGCCCTCTTCGGATTCAGGTCTGGGCTCTGGCTGGGCCATTCCAAAACTTTAATCTTCTTCTAGTGAAGCCATTCCTTTGTTGATTTGGCTGTATGCTTTGGGTCGTTCCTCTTCATGTTCAGCTTTCTAGCAGAAGCCTGAAGGTTTTGTACCGATATTGACTGGCATTTGGAACTGTTCATAATTCCCTCTAGCTTAACTAAGGTCCCAGTTCCAGCTAAAGAAAAACAGCCCCTTGGCATGATGCTGCCACCACCATGCTTCACTGTGGGTATGGTGTTCTTTTGGTGATGTGCAGTGTTGTTTTTGCGCCAAACATATGTTTTGGAATTATGGCCAAAAAGTTCAACCTTGGTTTCATCAGACCATAACACCTTTTCCCACATGCTTTTAGGAGACTTCAGATGTGTTTTTGCAAAATGTAGCCTGGCTTGGATGTTTTTCTTCGTAAGAAAAGGCTTTCGTCTTGCCACTCTACCCCATAGCCTAGACATATGAAGAATACGGGAGATTGTTGTCACATGTACCACACAGCCAGTACTTACCAGATATTCCTGCAGCTCCTTTAATGTTGCTGTAGGCCTCTTGGTAGCCTCCCAGCAGTGGCGACTCTAGAAACAATATATAGGGGGGGGGGGCACAAAGATACCACAGTCAAAAATGGGGGGGCACAAACAAAATAAGTATATATCAATAAGATTACAAAATACGAGAGAATTGCGATATGCAGGGATACAGTTATAATAAAGCTATTTACTTACAAAAGAAGCTACTCAGTCGTCTGCTGTGCCGTCCTCTGCTTGCTTCCACTGATTCTTTCCCCTTCTTTCTGTCTCTCGTCAGTGCACAGGCGCACTGTTATGGTGGATCTGTGGAAGACACACTGTTATGGGGGCATCTGTGGATGACACATTATGCCTCTCATTAGCCCTCATTATGCCTCTCATATCAGCCCCCATATCAGCCCTTATGCCTCATTAGCCCCATATCAGCCCTTATGCCTCATTAGCCCTCATATCAGCCCTTATGCCTCATTATGCCTCTTATTAGCCCCATATGCCTCCTATTAGCCCCCATATGCCTCCTATTAGCCCCCATATGCCTCCAATTAGCCCCCATATGCCTCCAATTAGCCCCCATATGCCTCCTATTAGCCCCATATGCCTCCAATTAGCCCCCATATGCCTCCAATTAGCCACATATGCCTCCAATTAGCCCCATATGCCTCCAATTAGCCCCCATATGCCTCCAATTAGCCCCCATATGCCTCCAATTAGCCCCATATGCCTCCAAATAGCCCCATATGCCTCCTATTAGCCCCCATATGCCTCCTATTAGCCTCATATGCCTCCTATTAGCCCCATATGCCTCCTATTAGCCCCCATATGCCTCCTATTAGCCCCCATATGCCTCCTATTAGCCCCCATATGCCTCCTATTAGCCCCATATGCCTCCTATTAGCCCCATATGCCTCCAATTAGCCCCAAATATGCCTCCAATTAGCCCCAAATATGCCTCCAATTAGCCCCAAATATGCCTCCAATTAGCCCCCAAATATGCCTCCAATTAGCCCCCATATGCCTCCAAATGCCCCCAATTAGCCCCCAAATATGACTCCAATTAGCCCCCATATGCCTCCAAATGCCCCCATATGCCTCCTATTAGCCCCCATATGCCTCCAATTAGCCCCCAAATATGCCTCCAAATGCCCCATATGCCTCCAATTAGCCCCCATAATGCCCCCAGCAGCCACATTTTTTATAAAATAAAAAATAAAAACACTTACCTCTCCTGCTCCTGGACGGACGCCGCCTGCCATTTTCTCCTCAGTCGACTGTGCTCTAAACTGGCGCGCACAGCGTGAGGTCACAGAGCGCCCTCACGCTGTGCGCAGCCCTGCACAGCCGACAGCCGAGGACCAGGAAGTGGTGAGTACAGAGCGTTCACCACTTCCTGGTCCTTTGGTACTAATGAGCGCTTCCATAATGGAAGCGCTCATTAGTATTCACTCTGGGGAATCAGCGGGGGGGCACCCGGGGGGGCAAGGGACAACATAGGGGGGGCAATTGCCCCCCCTCGCCCCCCTCTAGCGACGCCACTACCTCCCAGACCAGTTTTCTTCTCGTCTTTTCATCAATTTTGGACGGACGTCCAGTTCTTGGTAATGTCACTGTTGTGCCATTTTTTCTCCACTTGATGATGTATTCATTGTGTTCCATGGTATATCTAATGCCTTGGAAATTCTTCTCTACCCTTCTCCTGACTGATACCTTTTAACAATGAGATCCCTCTGATGCTTTGGAAGCTCTCTGTGGACCATGGCTTTTGCCGTGGGACACGACTAAGAAAATTTCAGGAAAGACCAACTAGAGCAGCTGAACTTTAGTTGGGGTTAATCAGAGGCACTGTAAATGATGGCAGGTGTATGCTGACTCCTATTTAACATGATTTTAAATGTGATTGCTTAATTCTGAACACAGCTACATCCCCATCTATAAAAGGGTTTGCACACTTATGCAACCACATTATTTTCTTCCCTCCACCTAAAAGATTTCAGTTTGCTTTTCAATTGAGTGGTACAGTTTATAGGTCACATTAAAGGTGGAAAACGTTCTGAAATGATTTATCTTTGTCTCATTTTTTTACATCACAGAAACCTGACATTTTAACAGGGGTGTGTAGACTTTTTATATCCAATGTATATCATCCCTACTAGATGGCGAAGTACAGACCCTCCAACTATTAAAAAATGGTTGGATAAAGTACAACAAATATGTCTTATGGAGGAAATGATGGGTTGAGACAGAGGGCAAAGAGCTACTTTTCTATAGATTTGGCAACCTTGGTTGAGCTTTTATGAAGCTTCTATTGAGATCTAAAACCTGTTTCATACCATATATAACAGAGTACAACTCTTTTCCTTCTTCTGCTCTTAATGGGGTTTCATGGGTCACTTCTAGAGTTGAGTGGACACCTGGATTTTCTGGTTCTCTAAAAAGTAATGGAAAGGGCTAGAGGGCTGCAAAAGGCAGCAAAATATGGTTAAGAGCATGGCAAGTGCTCTGCAAACAAATGTGGATAGGGAAATTACTTAAAATAACATAAAATACATAAAAATAAAAAATTATAATCTTGATCTAGGAGGAGGAGGTCCATATGGAGTAGGAGGTTGAGGAGGCGGTGGATGTGGCGGTGTAGGTGAAAGCGGCGGTGGAGGAGGAGGTAGCCAACACTGTTTTTTTTTTTTTTTTTTTATTTTATATATTTATTTTTTATTTTTTTTTGTTTAAATTTGGGTAGACCCCCAAACATTTGGAAATATAAAAATTAAAACAAAGAGAAAGTGCACTGGAGTACAACAATGGCTGGGTGAGGCTGGTATACATGTCTATTCTGCACATGGTACGGACAAGTCCTGTGGGATCCCTGCCTGGTTCATTTTAATGAACGTGAGCTTGTCCACATTGGCTGTAGACAGGTGGCTGCGCTGGTCTGTGATAACCCCCTCTTGCCGTGCTAAACAAACGTTCAGACAATACACTGGCTGCAGGGCAGGCCAGTACCTCCAAGGCGTAAAGGGCAAGCTCAGGCCATGTGCTCAATTTGGAGACCCAGAAGTTGAAGGGGGCAGACCCGTCATTCAATACGTGTAGGCGTGTGCACACATACTGCTCCATTATGTCGCACGTCCCTGTGACGTGCACGATCCAATTGGATATTTTCTCTATCAACTTTCGATGTTCTTTTATGCGCCTACCATGGTGATCACGGGTAACGGGGAATCAGGGTTCCATGCCGGAGAGGGAGCCTGAGAAAGTGATACCACATACAAGGGAGTTCAATGGCTAATATCTGATCGGATGGAACTGTGGGACAAGTTATTAAAGCGGAAGAATCGAAGGAAAGTAGGGGGGGGCGTGGCAATTGCCCACTCCCGACTCGGGGAGATAGTGACGATAAATAACAATACAGGACTCTTAAGATGCCCTGTTATTGGAATGAGTAACAAAAAATTACAGGGAATGTCACTGCAGTATTGTGGATGAGGAAACACTATACCGGAGAGGCCCTGCCGCTTGCTCTGTTGACTCTAGATAACTTTTGCCTGATCGCACACCCCCGTGACGTCCACGATCCAATTGGATATCTTCCCTATCAACTTTCGATGTTCTTTATGCGCCTACCATGGTGTTCACGGGTAACGGGGAATCAGGGTTTCACGCCGGAGAGGGAGCGTGAGAAAGGGATACCACATCCAAGGGAGGTCAATGGCTAAAATATGATTGGGTGGAGAGGGTGGGTCAAGTTAATAAATTAAATTCAGCACATGCGCCAGGCAAGGGATGTGCGTCAAACCGGCTAGGCCCAGAGCTGCTATGAGATTTCGCCCATTATCTTACAGCACCAGGCTAGGCTTGAGGCTCACTGGCACCAACCACTCATCGGTCTGTTTTTCCATGCCCGTCCACAACTTCTGCCCGGTGTGGGGTATGTCCCCCAAACAGAGATACGTTTCAAAACTGCCTGCTGTCGTTTACCCCTGGCTGTGCTGAAGTTGGTGGTGAAGGTGTTACACTGACCGGATGAGGAGGCGGTAGAGGATGAGAAAACGGAGTAGGAAGAGGAAGCAACAGGAGGCAAAGAGAAACACCCTGCAATCATCGGTGGAGGAAGGACATGTGCCAAACTGCTATCCGCCTCAGGCCCAGCCGCCACTGCATTTACCCAGTGTGCTTTTAGGGAGATATAACGTCCCTGACCGTGCTTACTGGTCCACGTATCTGTAGTTAGGTGGACCTTGCCACAGATGGCGTTGCGCAGTGCACGCCTGATTTTGTCCCCCACTTGGTTGTGCAGGAAAGGGATAGCTCGCCTGGAAAAGTAGTGGTGGCTGGGCAGAACGTACTGTGGGACAGCCACCACCATCAGATTCTTAAAACTGTCTGTGTCCACCAGACGGAATGACAGCATTTCAAAGTTCAGGAATTTGGAAATGCTGGCATTCAGGGCCAGGGATCGTGGGTGGGTAGGGGGGAACTTCCTCTTTCGCTCTAGTGTTTGGGAGATAGACAGCTGAACGGTTCCATGGGACATTGTGGAGATGCTTGGTGACCACATCCTCTGTTTGAGGGGTGGCCGGTTCCACTGTCACTCCAGAGGTGGAGGAAGAGGCTGAGACTGCAGCAGAAGAGGGAGCAGGAGGATCCTGAGACCTTACTTGGCTTTGGAGGTGTTTACTCCACTGCAGCTCGTGCTTTGCACTTGCATGCCTGGTAATGCAGGTTGTGCTTAGGGTTAGAAGGTTTATGCCTCGCTTCAGGCTCTGATTGCACAGCGTGTAAACCACTCGTGTCTTGTCGTCTGCACATTGTCTGAAGAACTGCCACGCCAGGGAACTCCTTGGAGCTGGCTTTCGTGTGCTCGGTCCCTGGGTGCGGTGGGCAGTAGCAGGCGTACTGTCTAGGGGACGGCCGCTCTGCTTTTGCACCCTCCTCCCTGTTTTGCTGTGCTGGTGGCCCTGTGCAACCACCGTCTCTTCCTCCGAACTGCACAGATCACTCGCATGACCTTGATTCCATGTGGGGTCTAGGACCTCATCGTCCTCCACATCATCTTCCACCCAGTTTTCACCCCTGCCCTCCTTGTCGGTCTGCACACTGCAGAAAGCCGCAGCAGTTGGCACCTGTGTTTCGTCATCATCAGAGATTTGCTGCGGTGGTCCTCCCATGTTCTCATCCTCAAACATAGGTGGTTGAGCATCGGTGCACTCAATTTCTTCCACTTCTGGGGCAGGACTAGGTGGATAGCAATGGGAAACCCTGCCAGCAGAGTTATCAAAAAGCATAAGTGTCACAGTGGTGAGTGGGGGAAACCCCCACCGAATAATTAGAGCTGTTACTAGGCCCGAAAACAGGGATAGGGAGCAGGTCACCTCCTATAGCTGCCCTAATCCTGACCCTGATCTCCTGACCGTATGAGCGCCCCTTGAAGGTGGGAGGGCTCATTCACTCGAAACTGGATCCTACTGACCCTAACGGTCCCTTGCATAGGGGTCAGGGATAGGAGACAACCGGTTCCTCAAGGAAACAGACAAACTGGAGTCTCCAGCGGCCTAGTAACAGAAGGGAAAAGACCATATGCAGCAACTGGACGGCAGGTAAGTACACAGTGTAACAACAGAACACTAGCAACAACCAACACTTACCTGCCGCAGCAGAGATGGAAAGACAGCGCCAAACATCTACCCGGACCTCCGTGCGAACACCAGATGCATGGAAGCTCCAGGCAGCGCTGAATACAGGCTAATGGTTCAACAACAGCATGGGGAAAATATCAATCGTCCATGCAGATCCCAACACCAAACCGACCTGACATGGAACACCAGACATGACAATAAACCACACCAAACAACATAACTGGTGAGAAGGGGAAAGGAGACAAAGGGAGACAAACGACGTCCAACTAGGATGCCCTCACACAGGTAACATTACACATCCAGAAAGGATCAGAGCTCCGACACATATACAGGCAAACAACCATCAGACCTTCAGGCTCACAACACAGTATAAGAAGAGCCAGAGGCCACACCCAGCTCCACCAAGCACACATCTTAACCCCGAATACACCAGGATGGGAAGGGACACACAACTTAAAGGGGAAGTGTCAAAACATGCAAAACAACATGTTGCCACCAGCAACAAGCATGCACGGCAAAAGTGTCATGGTCCACTACACCAGACCATGACACAACCGTGACAATTAGAGACTTCTGCATGACTTGGGGCTCAGACTGCTTGGCTGATTTGCAAGGGGGTGAGGCGCAAAAGAGATGCCCATAGCCTGCAGGTGCCAACTTTGAGCTTTCAGCAGTGGGCCGGGTGGGAGACAATGTGAAGAAACTGGAGACACTGTCAGCCACCCAATCTACTAGCGCCTATACATGTTCTGGCCTCACCATTCGTAGAGCAGCATTCGGGCCTACTAAATAACGCTGAAGGCTCTGTCGCCTACGTGCACCTGAGGAAGGTGTTTCATTTGGGCGTGTAGCTGGCACAGATTGACCACGTCCTCTCCCTGAAACAGGAGCTCCACCAACACCAGCAGCACCACGACCAGGACCACGTCCCTTATTTGACGCTCTCCTCATTTTTTGCAGTTACCCACCAATGGAACAGACGATTTTTAGAAATTTCGGTCCCTGTAACCTATGCAGAGCAGGGGTTTTTCAACTGCAAAAATGGGTTAATGTCACCCACCAATGGAACAGACGATTTTTTTTTTATTTTGGTCCCTGTCACCTATACAGAGCAGGGGTTCTTAAACTGCCAAAATGGGTTAATGTCACCCAACAATGTAACAGATGATTTTTTTTTTTATGATTTCCCTGTCTGCTATGTGGAGCAGGGGTATAAAACAGACAAAAAAAGGTTAATGTCAGGTGCAGGTATACTTCACACAAAAATTGATTTGGCACCCACCTAACTAACAGACGGATTAAGTATTAAATTATTAATATTTATTTTAGATGTTCAATTTCGCCCACCAAAAAATTGCTGTAGGAAGGTCAGCCACAGAATGAACAGACAGATAAATTATCTTTCTGTGTCCGGGGTGTAAAAATGGTGCATTGCACATGTGCCCTGACTGTGCAATTGTGTACCTAGGCTATGTTGGTGCAGGACCCCACCCTCCGAGCCACTTGTGAATGACTGGCCTGATAACCGTGGAAATGTCACCCCACAATCCTACGGATGGATTTGCTGTATTTATTTGCCTGGCTGTCAGATATGCAGCGCAGGCCACAAAGGTACTTTATGGCTAAAAAAAAGTGTTTTTTTCACCCACAATGTCCAAGTTGTATTTACTGATTATATTTCACTATCAGATTTGCACTGCAGGCCGCAAAGGTACTTTATGGAAAAAAAATTATGATTTTTTTCACCCATAAATGAAACTGGATTTAACTGATTTTATTTCACTATCACAAATGCAGTGCAGGCTGAAAAGATACTTTATGGCCAAAAAAAAGTTTTTTTTTTCACCCACAATGTCCCAGTTGTATTTACTGATTATATTTCACTATCAGATTTGCAGTGCAGGCCGCAATGGTACTTTTTAGCAAAAAAAATAATTAATTTGTCCCCCCAGAATCTAACAGATGGATTTACTAAATTGATTACACTCATATATGCAGCACAGGGGTACTTTACAGAAAAAAAAATTAGAGATGATCACATCCACACATTTGCTATTCTGTGTAGGATGTCTATTGTGGTACTTGTGGTCCACTGCAGGCATCCTCCATTGTATGCATTTTTGCTGGGGATTGCCATTAGCAGCGGACCACAAGTACAGGATCTGCCCCGCTGGTATAGATGCACCACTGCATATGGGGTTGAGCACTTCCTGCTTTTTAATACCACGCCAATTTGTAGTTTGTATTTTGAATTTTTGTATTTTTGGAGGTGTAGACACTCCTAGTCTGAATGTGCCTTTATTTCCATCCAGAGGCAGCATTCTGGTGCACATGTGAGGCCCGGGCTATATCAGCCAGTCTTGGGTGGGGCTCAGAGCTCTCTGCCTCCTCCCATTGAATGCATGGCCACATGCTAGAGGTTACTGGGAGATTGCTTCGAGTCGGACCTTGCGCTCCTGTAATTCGCCCACTGGCTCCTGGTATTGCCCATACTGCCCAGGTAGGGTTAGCGTTAGGTCCCGAGCTACTTTAGAAACCTTGGCGCGGTGCTCTGGCTCAGACATGTCCTCCAAGCAGAGATGTTGGCTAATTCTCAATTTTACACCAGTACGAGGGTTAGTAAGACCGCAGAGTGCACCTGTCTTTGTTTTTCTTATATTATTTCTACTTGATACTGCCTTACATATATTAGATCCTGAGAGAGTACTCCCTTTACACTTTTGTGTACAATGTCCCTCGCGCACTACAAGTATCTAACGAAGAATCCTGTGGGGAACTGTTAACTGACTGCACATGGTACCATTCATTCATTACTGTTTACTTGTGTTATACTTGTCCTCTGTTATGTACTCTTTCATTTTCTCAGATGACTCTGTCCTACATAGTCCATAAAGATATATAAATGACACCTTTTTTACTTAGAACATATGGAGCTAATATGTAACTTCCTACATATGGAAACTGGAAACTTTTCTTTTCTGGCAGAAATGGACGAAGTTGTCATCAAATTCCTTTATCCATATTTGTACTTGTTACTGTTTTGTATACATATAAAACTTTCTTAAATAAAGAATACACAAAAAAAAGAAGACTGGAGGTTGTAATCACTGCCAAAGGTGCTTTAACTAAGTCCCGAATACAGGGACTGAATACTTATGTCAATGCAAGAATTTAGTTTTTCCTTTTCAGAAAATTTGCAAAGATTTCAAACATTCTGTTATCACTTTGTCATTTTGGGGTATTGTGCGCAGAATGGTGGGACCATCATCAAAGGCCGCAACATAATGGGGAAAAAATGAAATGGTCTGAAGACATTCGGAATGTACTGTATATAATGTAATCCAATCCAACCACAACGGCAACAAAATTTGTCTGGGAAGATCACAGTCATTAGTTGGGTTACAGAGGAACTGCTGTCCTTCTGAATAATTTTAATGAGTTTTCGCTCTTCTGTTTTTGCTAATCTTCCTTTGCTCTGTTCATGTGAAGGTTCTGTATTATTGCTTAGATAAGAGCTATGCTTTCCAATTTTCTAATATTCTGCAATTAGCAGGATAATAATCTCTAATTATTTAGAGCCTGCTGTCCTAAGATGAATTGCACTAAATGTATATCAACATTTTATTTCCTGGAGCCAGGGTGCTCAGAGTGCAATGCTTTTTGCACATTGATTAAATACGGGATAGCTGTCTGACGAACAGAGGATCGCCTTTTATTTCCTCTGAACTGTAATTATCCGTTGAACAAAAGATGGGGCTTGGAATAAATAAAATTGGGCATGAGTCGTGACATATGAGGCAATCCATTGCCCTTTTACCCTTGACCCATTATGGATGACCTCTAGTAGGTTCAGTCAAAACACTTTCGGTGACTTTCCATGATTGAATATCCTTTTACCTGAATTGAATGAGTTAAATTGAAGTCATCCAGATATTTTTAAATCTAGGGAATAACATAAGCTCATAAAATGCACTACCATCCAATATTTCCAATGCGGTAACATGTTACCCACAAAGGCATTTATATGCAAAAATCATCCATCACTGAGCTCATTAGCATAGATCCAATGTCACATCTGCATTATCTTACACAATGCAATGTTATTTAAGGCTCCCTGGATGTATTCCAGCCCTGTTACCAAAGAATGTTTGCTTGGAAATGGAGGATGATGGGACTTTTCCTATAAATAGATAAATGTATTATATTTTTCCTTAAGTGGTTAGAACTGTACCTGTTCCATTAAACCGTTCCAACGTAGACATTAGGCGATCGTTCATTTTGCTCGGTTTGAGATCCGAACAGGATGAATACTAGAAAATAGATTGCGCCCACTAACTTGCTCACCCCAATTAATATTATGCTGATGTTAGTTTCTACAAGCAAGGCTCTGTTCACGCCTGCATCGGAGCTCTCATTGCAGATTCTGTCTAGAGATGAACGAATTGAATCCAACGAAGTGGAATTCGATCTGAATTTCTGGATATTTGATTCGCCGTGAAGCCGAATTTCCTTGTGGTAGTGAATCGATTTACCTGAAATAGTGTAAAAAATAAATAAAAAAAATCATAGTTATCTCCTCCATTTGCTCATGATGGGCCGGCCGCCTCCATCTTGATTGACAGTCTGCTCAGCATGCATGCTGGTACTTGTAGCCCCTGGATTCAATGAAGGCCATTTTGGCTCCACATAGACATAAATCAAGGGGGCCCAGCATGCATGTGGGACCTGCACTTCCTGGATTCATGGTCGCTGTTATGGCACCCAACAGGTGAGCTTTAGTGTTAGGACCCGTCTTATAGAGATCGCCTTGGCGTGCGGCAGACGGGCTCAAATGATTTTGTACAAAATGTATTTGCTAAGCATCTCTAAGTTATTAGCATAGCATTTGCAATGTAATATACTTTTGTACTCTACTTTTGGTTTGTAGAGTGCTGTTGCACCATGTGTTTGTCAGATGTATATTTGCAGCCACAAGCAACGTGCACCTGCGCATTGGGATGTGCTAACCCCCCATCCTTTTGTGTTTCCATCTTGATTGAAGATCTCGGACGAAATCCCGTACACAGCACCACGCTGGCCGGCATGACAATGTCATTTCGGGCCGCGCGAGATTTCACGCAAGATCTTCAAGCAAGATGGCAGCGGCCTCCCCGTTGCTACCAAATGGAGACGGTAAGTATGATCTAATTTTTTCTGTTAATTTTAAACTATTATTATTACTCTCCGATGATCATGTATAAACGCAGCATCTGCGGGGTACAATGATGGGGAGCGGCGCTATCGCAGCTATATGTCATTGCACCCGCTACTTACAAAAACATGCTCTTCTTGACGAAGTAATTCGGCACAAAGCTAATTTTTTTGTAAAATTTGGCGAAGCGGCCGGATCGAATATTCCAAAACTTTGCTCATCTCTTATTCTGTTGGATTTGAAGGACTCCATGATGCAACCCGATGGACCCCATTATACAGTAAGTGAATAGGCTCTATTGGAGGATCCATCATTGTATCATGGTTTTAGAACCATCTCTGCTCCAGAAGCCAGGCAAAGAAGTAAGAGTGGGTGTAGCCTGTTCTTGCTTCTGACGTGGAGCAGAGGGGCTCTACTTAAAATCCTGCTTTGATCTCAATGCCAGTTATTGTTCTTTCATTCTGATGTTAGGTCTACAAACTATGCCCTCCGCCCTTCCTGCCGTGTCCTGCTGGTATGGTGGTCAGGTGTCCTCTCTATGCCGCTGCCTCCATGCCCCTGCCTGATGCTCCCTCAGGGAATGTGCTCACCTCCAGCCTCTTAAAAGGTCAGTGTGCACACTCTCAAATCCTTCCCAGCCAATGTCTGAATGTCCCTGAGTATTAAAGGCACCCTCTCCAGGCAGAGGATGTCTGATATTTTGGTTGCCTGATGACCAGCAAAGGTGTTCAATAGTCTAGTGCTATTGCAATTTAACTGCGTTTATCTGACATTATTTCCTGACTGTGCTCCTGCCGTGCTCCAAGTTCTGTTTCCATCCATTTCAGTTTGTATTCAAGTTAACCCAGTAAGTTTTCCCTGTCTGTGCTCCAGTCAACTTCCCAGCCAGCCTGCCTGCCTTGTGTGTGCTTCACCACTACCTCGCCTGCAAATTTTACCCGTGTCTATGTTAACTGTGCACCACCTGGATTTCTAAAACCTGCATTCAAGCCTTGGTGCCTGTTAAGACTGGACCTGCGGCTTTCCTGCATTTGTGGTGTGTTTTTTATATCCAGAGCACCTGGTGCTTTCACCAGAGTCCCTGACCCCAAGTACATCGGCATTATGCCAGGAGGTAGTGGTCTGGTTGCTAACCGGCAACGAAGTCCAGATCCCTGTATAGCGGTTAAAGGGTGAATATCGAGAAGGTGCCAGAATAACGTCCTTAGGGTTAGTTCTGTGCCGAACCGATTATTTGGCACAATGAGTTCACATGTAACTCCTGGTTCCTGTGTGTGCTAAATTGCTCTGTGCATTTTGGGAGTATTTTTGTTTTAGACCCGGCTCATTTTCCTGATACTTATTTGCCTTTTCCTTGTTTGCTACTGAGTTTGACCTCGGACTGTTTAGTGACTATTCTCCTGCCTTTGTGTTGTCCCACCTCTAGCACAAACAACTATGGAAACAATGGTGGTTCCAAGATGACTGCAGTGACAGTCAAAGTGGCCAATGGTGGACAATAAGTGAGGAGAGGAAGGACAGAGCAGGTAAAGCATGGGCGCGGTTCTCTCCATCGCAGTCTATTGGAATTATAGAAACAGGTAGTCCATAAAACTTTCCAGGATCTCCTTGATGTCCCCTCTCGAAAGATGGCAGGTATGACTTGTTTCACTTTTCTTTAAATATCTAGGGTTTTTAAGGCTTCGATATCAGCTGTCACTACCGGCATTCCCCGGTAAATTTGCAGACTCATTTCCGAGTACTGAGATGTAGACAGGGGACAAAGCTTATATCCTTTCAGAGTCATCTATTCCAACAACCTTTACTTTCCAACTTTGTTCACCGGCAATACAATCTGAAATGAGCTGTTGCATATTTAAGGTCCCCGTCCTCTTAATTGCATATTTATTACAGAAATCATCAACTTCGGATCTCAAGGACAGAAAGCAAAGACTTTGCTTTACTTGTCCTAAGTTCCATAATTACATTTCAGAGATGTCTGTGCCTTCGGAGATGTCACACTACAGATAACTGCAAGGTCAGGAAAACTGAGGCTGTGTGCATGCAGGACTGTATCATCAGAGTGCACATTTATCAGAGCCGCCTGTCAGTCTCCATGCAGGCCATTAATAAAACCTACTACAGGAAATATTCCCATTTGGATTATTAGCACAGTTTTATTAATTCAGGTTAATAAATGGCACATGGAAATGCTCTGGAGCACTTTAAATTTTCAAAATGGCAGCTAATACAAAGAAAGTCTTAAAGAACCCCTCCAGCTGTGCTTATATAGTGCAGCATATGCTATAAATAACCCCTTCCTGCATGTGACTGTAATACTGTATGTCCATTTTAGTAGTACCTACGTGGCCTCTGGTACTACAAGTGTATTATGTAAAAGATCAAAAGATCACAGGTACTAGTACCCTTGGAGGACTAATAAATGTAGTTAAAAAATAAAAATAAATTAAGTGTCCAAAAATCTGTAAAAAAATAAATAAAATCACAAAAATCACATTTTAACAATTCAATGGAAAAAAGAAAAAAACAAAATTTTTTTACAAAATTGAAATAGCTGCTACCGTGATAAACTGAACTATAATATTTTTATTTTATTTAAAGGGGATCTGTCATCAGTGACCTCCCTATCCAACTCTTTGCGTAGACACATAGCTGTGGTTCACCTGATTAAAACGCTGTTTTTCTTTTGTGGATCTAAGGCTCCGTTCTCGAGTTATAATACTTTCTTTACATGCAAATTATGCCTTTGGTGCAACAAGGACATCACCGTTGCTCTTGTTGCACCCAACCTCTGCGCTTTTCTGTGTCCAGACACTCTTTGATTGCTTTGCCACCTACCTGACCCTGTCAATCCAAGCAGCAGGGGCCATAGAAAGGAGTGAAAGTTCTGACACCTTGCAACCCTGCCGATCAGAATCTGATGGTCTATCCTGAGAATAGGCCATCGTTCACAAAGGGTTAAACAACCTCTTTAAGGTTTTGAACACATTTTTGTCAAATTAAATCAGATGCCCAAAAGGTCCTTGTGCATCCACCTATACAGGTCCTTCTAGAAAAATTAGCATATTGTGATAAAGTTCATTATGTTCTGTAATGTACTGATAAACATTAGACTTTCATATATTTTAGATTCATTACACACCAACTGAAGTAGTTCAAGCCTTTTATTGTTTTAATATTGATGATTTTGGCATACAGCTCATGAAAACCCAAAATTCCTATCTCATAAAATTAGCATATCATGAAAAGGTTCTCTAAACGAGCTATTAACCTAATCATCTGAATCAACTAATTAACTCTAAACACCTGCAAAAGATTCCTGAGGCTTTTAAAAACTCCCAGCCTGGTTCATTACTCAAAACCGCAATCATGGGTAAGACTGCCGACCTGACTGCTGTCCAGAAGGCCATCATTGACACCCTCAAGCAAGAGGGTAAGACACAGAAAGAAATTTCTGAACGAATAGGCTGTTCCCAGAGTGCTGTATCAAGGCACCTCAGTGGGAAGTCTGTGGGAAGGAAAAAGTGTGGCAGAAAACGCTGCACAACGAGAAGAGGTGACCGGACCCTGAGGAAGATTGTGGAGAAGGACCGATTCCAGACCTTGGGGGACCTGCGGAAGCAGTGGACTGAGTCTGGAGTAGAAACATCCAGAGTCACCGTGTACAGGCGTGTGCAGGAAATGGGCTACAGGTGCCGCATTCCCCAGGTCAAGCCACTTTTGAACCAGAAACAGCGGCAGAAGCGCCTGACCTGGGCTACAGAGAAGCAGCACTGGACTGTTGCTCAGTGGTCCAAAGTACTTTTTTCGGATGAAAGCAAATTTTGGAGGAAGACTGGGGAGAGGGAAATGCCAAAATGCCTGAAGTCCAGTGTCAAGTACCCACAGTCAGTGATGGTCTGGGGTGCCATGTCAGCTGCTGGTGTTGGTCCACTGTGTTTTATCAAGGGCAGGGTCAATGCAGCTAGCTATCAGGAGATTTTGGAGCACTTCATGCTTCCATCTGCTGAAAAGCTTTATGGAGATGAAGATTTCATTTTTCAGCACGACCTGGCACCTGCTCACAGTGCCAAAACCACTGGTAAATGGTTTACTGACCATGGTATTACTGTGCTCAATTGGCCTGCCAACTCTCCTGACCTGAACCCCATAGAGAATCTGTGGGATATTGGGAAGAGAAAGTTGAGAGACGCAAGACCCAACACTCTGGATGAGCTTAAGGCCGCTATCGAAGCATCCTGGGCCTCCATAACACCTCAGCAGTGCCACAGACTGATTGCCTCCATGCCACGCCGCATTGAAGCAGTCATTTCTGCAAAAGGATTCCCGACCAAGTATTGAGTGCATAACTGAACATAATTATTTGAAGGTTGACTTTTTTAGTATTAAAAACACTCTTCCTTTATTGGTCGGATAAATTATGCTAATTTTTTGAGATAGGAAATTTGGGTTTTCATGAGCTGTATGCCAAAATCATCAATATTAAAACAATAAAAGGCTTGAACTACTTCAGTTGGTGTGTAATGAATCTAAAATATATGAAAGTCTAATGTTTATCAGTACATTACAGAAAATAATGAACTTTATCACAATATGCTAATTTTTTTAGAAGGACCTGTATATATATATATATATATATATATATATATAACAACAATAATACAACTGTGTAGTAGATGGTTACATAACCTCAATGTTCCTCCAACATACTGTACATATTTCCAGTGCATACATTAATATCACAGTTCAGTATTATATCTACAGTGCTGTTTATCTGCAATGTCCATCTCATCCTGCCCAAGGTATATGCTAACCCCAGACTGGCAATTTGTCATCACAGACTGCCTGTGACTTTTTCCACGATTAGACAGCTATGTCCAGGCCTGTGTACACAAGGCGCTTTACCCTCCTTGTGCAGTATCTTCTCTTGTGGTACCCCTGCTAGCATTTCCCAGCAGTATAAGCAGGCTTGGACTGGCCCACAGGGGAAAAGGTTAATCTCCCATTGGGACCCAGAGTTAGGGAGGGCCCCCAGTCCTCCACCCCTTGCAAAAGTGGCTCATGGCTCAGTAGATTGACTGCACCACATATCAAAAGGCAGTTTATAGAATCTCAACCAGCCTGTGCATCCATATTGCAGATGCATCAGGTGGTGGAGAAGACTTCTAGGCACAGAGGCACGCCAGCCAGTATCCTTCTTCCCAGGGCCATGCCTTTGTGTAGTCACTGCAGGGACCCCATAATTAATCACCTTTTTTATTCTCTGACCTGTTAGAAAGGTGCATGATGTAAGGGCGGGTTCACATCAATCACGAATTCCGTTATTGTTTTCCGTTATAACATGTTATAACAGAAAACAATAGGGGAATTCGTAATGCTGATGTGAACCCGCCCTTAACTGTAGTGAAGGTAAATTTCTTACCAGTGACTGTATTTGTGAGTTATAACCTCCCTTTTGATGCTCAGCTGTGTGATGTTGCAGTGTCCTGAAACACACTGCTTAATACTGTGATTGTGTTTCATGTAAATTGTGCTTGTATATGAGTTCCAATAAAGTTGCATAGGGAGGGGGAGGTTCTAACAAGCCTCCCAGGGCTGACTCAACCCTGCACACAGTACAGAGGAGAAAGAGGTCAGTGTGTGTGATTTCTGAGGACAAAGCTGCACCTCTGTAGCCATCTTGGAGAGCTACAAAAACTCCAAAGTTAGTTCCATGTACCAGCCTATAGATGGGAAAGAGTACAGAGGAACCAGGCAACTCAGAGAGGGAGTGAGAATATTGGCAAAGAAAGGTAACTTGTTTATCAGGCTCTAGCCACCTTTGCATTAGGTGGAGAGATTCTAAGCTACCAGCTGCCCACCATAACCAAGGACAGTAAGGCCATCTGTCAGAATATAGTATTCCTAGAGAGGATACAGAAGTATATGACTATACAGTACAGCAGAGATAGTCCATCCCTCCAGCCTGTAGAAACAAGGGAGAAAGATTGATTGTCATAGAAAACTGCCCCTTATTCAACTTCTGGGAACTAATCTGAATCACTGTAAAAGCTGACTTGCTGTAAATGACTTTTGCATACATTGATGACCTTTGGATCAGCTTCAGTAAAGTACTGGGAGTTTGTTAAGAAACTTGGTCTCCTTATTCTACATCATCTCCTAGTTGCACCTCACAGGTCTGGCATCACAAACACAGGGGCCCAACCACCAAAGCACCCTAAGCATACCCATTACCATCAAGGGCACCACAACTTCCATCTCACTAGTGTTCCCTGCAATAGAGAGTTCCCCAGAGGATTTAGCGCTGTCTTCCTCATCACTGCAAAACCGTGAGTACGACTACTACCCCCATCAGCCCATTGTACACTCACATACTGCCCCTGCGGTCCGGTCTGCTGCAATGTGACAAACAATGTCTCTCCAAAGGTCTTATGTGTGGACAGGAAGCCAGTTTCTCTATGTGTTCCCATGGAAGCTTCAATGTCAGTCTCCTAGGGATGAATAGAGAAGTAACTGACTTCCTGTCCTATATCAGTTGGAAATCAGAGTTCTGGTCACATGACACATCTGAGGATCAGAAGGGAGGTTATAACTCACAAATGTAATCATCAGTAAGAAGATATAATTTACATCATGTACCTTTCTAATGGGCTAGAGAATAAAGATTATTGTTGGAGCGCTTCTTTATCCAAAAGGATATGACTGTTTGTGTAAGAAGTGTGGGCTGTGTTTGTTTGACAAAGAATTCAGGTTTCCTACATATGACTCATTGTGCCTGAATTGTACGTCTCCCTTGTGCTATACTTCATTTCTTGCTTATCTTTAATATATGAAATGGTGTTCTCTGCTTCTGCATATGTGGTTAGCCGGTTAGTCTTAAGAAATTGATATTTCCAGAGTGTTATACAATTCCCTCACGGAAATGCTTCATTTTATAGGTGATAAAATAAAAAGAAATCTTTGTGAACTTTGGGAAGACTGCTTAATGGGATAAATCTTTTCTTCAAATAATAAGAGGATACCTTTTAAAGTGATCCCTTTGAAATTACCTGGATTTCTGCCTCGATTATGGTCTGATTCTAACCTAAAGTCACAGAGAATAATGCACTATAGTTATAGATGCAAACATAACATATGGACTAAGCCCTCACTCTAGTAATACAATCTAAGACACTTAGCCAATACATTTTGATCAAAATACATCTGTGCCCACCTACCCAGTGCCAAGGTGGTCTCAGTTCAGGTAGGTCCTACGCTAAACCTACCTATGCCGTTATGCATCTATGTTCAGGAGCGCAGACCCTGCACATATAGTGTGTTGCTCCTAGTTACCTCTATGTGCATCAGCAACCGGTGAGAGGAGGAACACACACACCTATATGTACCACCTTCATCAAGGTCGTCTATTGGATAGGTGGGGCAAAAGTGCAGATGAATGCTACTCCCAGAGTAGGAGCGAAGACAGAGAATAATGCACTATAGTAATAGATGCAAACATAACATATGGACTAAGCCCTCACTCTAGTAATAAAATCTGAGACACTTAGCCAATACATTTTGATCCATATGTTATGTTTGCATATATTACTATAGTGCATTATTCTCTGTGACTTTATAGTTGTAGCCATATGCACACTCGCATATTTAGTATCATATCGTGCAGGATGCTTTGTATCCCCTTTTTTTCATGATTTGTTTGAGTTGTCTTGAAGGAGTGGCACCTTGAGGTGTGAATGCGCTCCTACTCTGGAAGTAGCATTCATGTGCATTTTTGGCCCACCTATCTAAGAGGCGACCTTAATGAAGGTGGTACATATAGTTGTGTGTGTTCCTCCTCTCACCGGTTGCTGATTCACATAGAGGTAACTAGGAGCAACACACCATTAGTGTTGAGCGCGAATATTCGAATAGCGAATATTAGTCGCGAATATCGCAACTTCGCTAATTCGTGAATATTTCGAATACAGTGCTATATATTCGCTATATTGAATATTCGTCATTTTTTATCATCTGAAAACACGATTCTTCCCTGCTTCTTTCTTGTGGATCAATGAGTCATTGGCCCACAAGCAACTTAAGCAGGAAGGAATCATGTTTTCATATGGAAAAAAAATGACAAATATTGTGAAAAACGAATATATAGCAATATAGGGAATATATTCGTTATTTTGAATATTCGCCTTTTTTTCCAATCTGTACAGTTGTTCGCATACTCCTCCCCGACAAGCGTACCTGTCACCATGGGAACGCCTGCGGGTTAGAAAATACCATCGGATCTGAGTTTTCCCTGAGATCGTGGGATCGTTTCGGGGAGGAGTATGCCAAAGTGGAATAACAGTACAGATTAAAAAAAAAAAAAGACGAATATTCTAAATAATGAATATATTCGCTATATTGCTATAACTTAGTTTTTTACAATATTAGTCATATTCTAAAACAAGAATATATAGCAATATAGCGAATATTCGTAAAATACACATATAGGGCCAGATTTATCATCACTCTGACAGCTCACTCCACTTTCACATATGGCTAAAGTCAGTTTTACGGTAGCAGTTTATCTGTCAGTAAGCAGCTTTACAAAAGTCGCACGTTTTTATGAAAAAGTCGCACGTTTTTATGAAAAAGTCGCATGTTCTATTAAAAAGTCTCATAAGATAAGCATGGTCCTCACTGGAGTAAAATTACAACTTTTTTGCGACTTTTTAAATAGTCCCAATAGTAAATCTGTCTAGAGATTAATTTACATAAGAAAACACGCCCACTTTCAGAAAACTGGCGAGCATAGTGCAGAGCAGAAAAAAGTCGCAAATTTGTGCGCAGTTTTAGCGTTTGGGACTTTTTTTGGGACTTTTTCACTCCATTATTCTGACCTGAGCTAATGATAAATCTGGCCCTTTGACTGCAATTTAGCTAATATAGTGCTATAGTATTTTTTTTTTATAGTGTACATTTTTTCCAACTCTGAAGTTCAGAAGAGACCCAAAAAATTAGACTATAAAAAAAAGATTATAGCGCTATATTAGCTAAATTACAGTCTATATGTGTATTTTACGAATATTTGCTATATTGCTATAACTTCATTTTTTAGAATATTCGTCATATTCTAAAACAAGAATATATAGCAATATAGCGAATATTCGTAAAATACACATATTACCCATAGCCATAGCCAACCAATAGGAAAGTTACCTTATGCAGTTAAAAGAAAATCACAATACGCGAATAATTTAATCGCATATTATTTGCGATAAATAGAATAATGAGGAATATTCAATTTCGACGAATATAAGACGAATATTCAATCGAATATTTGCGAAATATCGCAAAATTGAATATGGCACCTCCCGCTCATCACTACACACCATATGTGCGGGGTCTGCGCTCCTGAACATAGATGCATAACGGCATAGGTAGGTTTAGCGTAGGACCTGCATGAACTGAAACCACCTTGGCGCTGGGTAGGCGGGCTTAGATGTATTTTGATCAGAATGTATTGGCTAAGTGTCTCAGATTTTATTACTAGAGTGAGAGCTTAGTCCATATGTTATGTTTGCATCTATTACTGCAGTGCATTATTCTCTGTGACTTTATAGTTGTAGCCATGCACATCCGCATATTTTTTTATTTTATTCAAATATCTTTATTAGTTTTCTCTGAACAAAAACATTATACAAATATATAAGAAGGAAGGAGCGTAGTACATGTATATATCTTTTACATTTCCTGATGTATAATCCCGATTACATACATATTAACAGGGTTCTAATATGGCACATTGGCCTAATAGGCCAGTCAGCATATAAAAATAAAAAGTACCCCGGGATGGTACTAATCTCCCTCTTCCCGTATCAAACAGACCTATTTTGATATATCTCCCGCCATTGAAGTGGGTTGCATGTCCGCTTCCCGTTTATCAACACTTTTGAATTTATTGACAGTGCTTAAATCCTTTATTAATCTACTATAGATTTGTGAAACCCTAACTTTTTTCCCAAATGAATTGTAACAAAAATCTAACAATGTCTGCGTTCCTAGTGTTTGAGAAATTTTATTTCGCGTATATGCTAGTGCATGCTTAAGTTGGGCGTATCTGTAGTGTTTTAACGCAGTAATTGGTGTCTCGTGAAATATTTTCCCTATAGGTTTCAATTTTCCCATGGTGCATATATGTGAAAGCATCGTGATCCCTCTCCGGGTCCAATAATTATTGTCATTAAGGGCTAAAAACTCAATTAAAAGGGGTTATCCCATAATGGGGTAAACTCCAGGGCATGTGTAACCTGCAAAAAAAGCCTTTATTTTGTTCCATACCTTATGTAGCACTGAGCCTATGGGGCAAGTATATTCATCACGACCCAAGAGTCCGGTCTTCAGTATGCTGAATATTTTCTGTATAAGATATCAATAAGCCATCCCCTGGCATTAATACACCACTGCAATTGTGAACATAAATAGTAACTTTGAAAATATCGGAGGCCAAGGCCGCCACTGATTTCAGCCAAACATAGATACTGTAACTTGATGCGAACCCTTTTCCTGCCCCATATCAGGTCGTTAATCAATCTGTCAATCAGGTTGAAGACGCTGTCTTCTATCCAGACGGGGCAGGGGCCGACCACGTACAGTATCCAAGGCAACAGGATCATTTTAATCAATGCGATTCTATTAGTCTGTGAAAGGGGCAGTTTCTGCCAAACCCTAACCTTCTCCTTTACTCTGTTTACTAAGGGAATTATATTTAGTTTATTGTAATCCCTGATTGAACTACCAATCCTTATACCTAAATATTCCAGGTGATCTAATGGGGAGATGATTTTTACCTTTAGGTCGTTTTGAGGGGGTACACGGTTCAGAGGGAAGAGGACGGATTTAGACCAGTTTATCTCGTACGCGGCCACCCGGCCGAATTTGTCTATTGTTTGCATAACACATGGGACATTTCTCCAAACGTCATTTAAGTAAAGCAATACATCGTCCGCATACAAACTGATCTTATCCCCCACCCCCTTCCCCCGAATCCCACAATACCCTGATCAGCTCTGATTCTACATGCCAGGGGTTCCATTAAAACTGCAAAAAGAAGTGGGGAAAGTGGGCAACCCTGCCGCGTCCCGCGCTGCAAGCGGACGGCAGGGGAGATCACCCCATTAATATTGATTCTAGCCACTGGACCGTTGTATAACATTTTAACCCATCCGATAAACTTTTGACCCAGGTTCATCTTGTACATGGTCTGCCAAAGAAAGGGCCACTCCACCCTGTCAAAAGCCTTGGCGGCATCTAGGGACAGGATGGAGCGGTCCTCCCCCCCCCATCCGCACATTCAGGAAAGTCCTCCGTATATTGGTCTGGATTTGTCGCCCGGGGATAAACCCCATCTGATCTGTATGAACTAAGCCTGTTATTACCTTTGGCAATTATCTTATAATCTGCGTTAAGCAGGGATATAGGTCAATAGGCCTCAACTTTATTTCCATCCTTCCCTTTCTTCAAAATCAGTGTAATAATTACCTCCATTTAAGACGGGGGCAGTTTTCCACTGATACAGGATTCATTCAGTACCTGCAGTAACCCGGGTAGGAGGATCTCTGCATGACTGATTATATATACCAAACGGAAGCCCACCCGCTTCGGGGACCGAGGAACCCTGAATTCCCATTATGACCTCCTGCAACTCCCCTAAAAGAATGGGGGAGTTCAGGAGAGCCGAGTCCGATTCAGACAGTGCTGGAATCCTAATTTGTTGCAGAAAATCTTCTATATTGGTCCCTGTATCATCTAATTCAGAGCGATAGAGGTTATTAAAATATTTTACGAATTCTCCCTCAATTTCCACTGCTTTTTCCAATTTACGGCCTTCACCTGTTTGAATTTGTCTGATCTTTTGGGGGGCCTTTTGGTTAGATATTATGGAGACAAGCAATTTACCTGGGGTACCTCCCTCGCAAAAATGCTCATATCTTTGGAAGAACAATTGGTTCTGTGCCTTTTTCGGCATGTAGTTTATATAATGATCATTAGCTAATTTTAATTTAGCCCGCATATTCCCATCGTTATTTATTCTGATCATACCTTCCAGGTATTTTACCTTTTCTTCCAAACTTTTTTCCTCTTTGAAGAACTCTGTTCTTTTCTTTTTAATTATACCATAGTACAACCCACGCAAATATGCCTTCATTGCAACCCACACAAAGTGGATATGCGCTGTACCAATGTTTTCTCGCCAAAAATGGGCAAGTTCCTTATTTATCCTCTCTGTGTCTTTTATAATAGTTAACCAGTGAGCATTCAGTCCAAACGGTCTAACGGTGGCAGGTTGTCCCCCTATCTTAATGGCCAGTAAAATTGGTGAATGATCCGAGATTCCATGAATCTCATATTTCATTTTCGAGGTTAGATGAGCATCTCACTGTTGGCCAGGGCAATGTCAATTCTGGACATAGCATTATATGTTTTACTAAAACAAGAAAACACTTGCTTGTTACCGTACAGCCATCGCCAGACATCATTTAGCCCTGTTTCCTCACAGAACCCTCGAAAAAGGGAGTATTTTCCCTGCTTATATTTTCCGGCAGTGGATATTCTATCTAATTCGGGGTCTAGTACACAATTAAAGTCTCTGCATACTAGCACCGGGCACCGCTCTCTATTATACATGAAAAACCGTCAACTGGTACAGGACTGTCATAGCAAATGGGGGGATGTACAAGAAGGCTAGAATGCTCTTCCTGCAATTCCATCGGCCATAGAGAAAGATAAATCTCCCGTCTGTATCAATCGACTGTTCCAACGGAACATAGTCGACGTTCCTGTGAACATATACACTAATCCCACGGGAATATGACGAGAATCTGGAGTGGAACTGGTGCCCCGCCCATTTCTTTATTACGTAATCAGGGGTCTCTGGTGGTGCATGTGTTTCCAATAGTGCTACTATTGCGGGGAGATGTCGAGTAATCAGGTAAAAAACTATGACCCGTTTTGTTCTATTCCCTAAACCGCGTACATTCCATGTTAAGACTTTATCATTCATTACGTTATAGAGCTATAAGAGAGTCGTCCGCCGCCCCTTAATGACAACCGTGACCGTGCCCATTCCCATCCCATCCCGCCCCAGTCAAATCGGCCGGTCAAATGATCAAACGCCGAACAAAGGTAGGGGACGGGACAGGGAAAGCAGGCGGGCAGGGGAAGCGGGGGGGGGCGGCGCCCAAGCGGGGACGCGCGGCACGCCTACGTAGCTACGCCGCTACGTCATGCCGCTGACTCATATATATCCTTCACCAGACTTCGAAACGCGTCTGGTGAAGGACCAGATTACAGAGGACAACAACCAGCAATAGGAAGCGCTTCCATATTAATTTACTAGCCGGCATGCCCCCCACTACAGATCCACACAAACCAGCGGCCCTGAATCAAGTGGGAAGCCGATCGCCTTAGATCACGTGGGACGCCGATCACACACCACATGGGGGCGTAGAGTCCATTGCGCACTCCGCTCGCAAGCCGGGAACGAGGATTCCACCCGCAGCGCACAGGAAAGGTTCGGCAGCACCCAGAAGATATCGCAAAGGTAATAACAGGCAGAGTAATTGCCTCCGTGTGGGACGCCACCGGAGACCCTCACAACCTACCTGCCTGCCACACAATTCTTTAGTAGGTTTCTACCATTTTATGTGACCATTTCAAATCGTTTGCCACCTGACTTCTACTAATTTTATGGACTACAACCAATTTTATATACTACAACCAGCACTCTATATTGTGCACCACAACCACTACTCCAGCACACTATATAGTGGATTATCCCTGGCCCCACAGGCACAGACCACATTGACCACCAACCAATTAAGACAAAATTGATGCATTGAGACTTCCCCTTTTCTCCTTCTTTTCATTATTGCATTTTTTCCTCTTTTTTCTTTGGAATACTAGACATTTTTCCCTGGAATACTGTACCACGATAAAAAAAGATTTTTTTATCTGGACAATTGTACTATTCTCTTATACCATTCCAGTCCGGAATACTGTATCACCCTTTTAACCTATTTTTAGGTCAATAAATGAGATTTTACACATTTACTCCTTTACCTTTCACTGGATCCCAGATATTAGTGTGTCAGTCTGATCCTAAAACCTTAAGAATGTGCTAATTTTTTTTCGGTATGAGATGACGGTTTGATTGGTACTATTTTAGGGTGCATATGACTTTTTGATCTCTTGGTACACTTTTTGTGATGTAAGGTGAAAGCTTTTTTTACATCTTTTTTTTATTTAATTTTTTTACAGTGTTCACCTGAGGGGTTAGGTCATGTGATATTTTAATAGACCTGGTTGTTACAGACTTAGCGATACCTAATATGTATACTTTTTCTCTTTTTTTTACTTTTAACACAATAAAAGCATTTTTGAAACAAAAAATGTTTTAGTGTCTCCATATTCTGAGAGCCATAGTTATTTTAATTTTTTCCCAATTGTTCTATGGGTCTCATTTTTTGCGGGATGAGGTGATAGTTTGATTGGTACTATCTTGGGGTGCATACGCCTTTTTGATCGCTTGGTGTTGCACTTTTTGTGATGTAAGGTAACAAAAAAATGATTGTTTTAGCACAGTTTTAATTTAAAAAAAATCTGCAGCGTTCAGGTGAGGGGGTGGATCATGTAATATTTTTGTAGAGTCGGTCGTTACGGACGTGGCAATACTCAATATTTTCTTTTTCTATTTTTGAAAACAATTTTATGTGTTTTTATTTTGGGAGATAATTTTTTTTTTACTTGAAATTTTATATTTTTTATTATGAAAAACATTTTTTTTAAACTTTTTATTTTTGTCCCACTCTGGGAATTCAACTTCTGGGTTCTGATCCCCTCTGCAATGCATTACAATACAACCTGTATTTTAACGCATTGGCTCTCAGCTTGTACGCTGACAACCTGCCTGTGAGATCCATGCCATCGGGTCCCCGCCACTGCGTACCCTCAATGACCACTCTGCATGCCGCGGTCAGCTTTGACCGCGGCATACAAGGGGTTAACACGGTGGCATCGGTGTTTTCACCGATGCCAGTGTATGCAGCAGGTGCCCGGCTGTCAGTGACTGCCAGGTCCGTGACACTGATCGGGCGAGCGCAGCTCCTGCACCCACCCGATCAGCCCGCCGTACATGTACGGCGTTGGTCCTTAAGTCATGTCCACCAGTGCCGTACATGTACGGCGAGGGGGTTAAAGGGGTTGGCCCATCACAGACAATTGGGGCATATCACTAGGTTATGCCCCCATTGTCTGATAGGTGCGGGTTCCACCTCTGGGACCCTCACCTACACTGAGAACAGAAACGGAGAGAGTGGTGGCTGGAAGACCTCGGGTTACCCTGGTTACGGCCACCGCCATTGCTCTGCTATTATCGGGGGCCCCATAGAAATTAATGGAGGGAGGCTGCACATTTGCAGTGCGCCCTCCACCACCTTTCCCCGCTCCGTTCTCTGTGTAGGTGCGGATCCTAGCAATATGCCCCCTTGTCTATGATGGGACAACCCACTTAAGGTGTATTTACACAGGCAGATGAGCAGCAGATTGTTGAGAAGGAAGGGTGCTCGTTAAGCGGAGGTGCTTCACAGCGCATCACCTCCACAGTATGAGCGGTTGGTATTGTGATCGCTTGTCCTCATACAGCTGCATTGTTTCTGATGCCCAGAAATGATAATTTAGGTGTCTGCACTAACAACAGTTTCACCCAATGAACAAGTGTTTCGCTTGTTTATCGGGTGATCTGCTGCACCTTTACACGTGCAAATTGTCGGGAACGAGCATTTGCAGGAAGGTTTGTTCCCGACAATCTGTCCAATGACTGCACTGTATGTAAATCCACCTTTAGATTTCAAGTTAATATAAGCTACTTACTAATGTATCGTGATTGTCCATATTGCTTCCTTTGCTGGCTGGATTCATTTTTCCATCACATTATACACTGCTTGTTTCCATGGTTACGAGCACCCTGCAATCCAGCAGTGGTGTTCATGGTTGCGCACTATAGGAAAAAGTACCAGCCTATGTGCACTCCCATGGTCTCGGCTACCAGAGACGTTGTTGCTTTTTCCTATGTGCAAGCATGACCACCACTGATGGTCATAACAATGGAAATGAGCAGTGCATAATGCGATGGAAAAATTAATCCAGTCAGAAAAGGAAGCACTATGGACAATCACAATTCATTAGTAAGTGCATTGTATTAACTTCCTCTGCATAATAAATGCTATTTGCTGAAGTGAGACAACCCCTTTAACAATTTGCTAATCCCCTTTAGCAGCAATCACCAGCACCAAGTGTCTCCAGCAGTGATGAGCGACAGGGGCAATATTCGAATACGTGATATCTTGCAAATATTTAGGCGAATATTCATCATATATTTGAGAATTCGTGATCTCCAGTCATTATTTTTTTGATTGCGAAAATCGGCAATCGGAAAATTTGCGATAACAATTTGTGATAAAATTTGCGATACGAGAATTCGACACAACTCCTAAAGTCAAAGATATTGCAGCCTTCTCATTGGCCCACAAACAAGAAGCAGTGAGGGAACATGGGTACTGCTGAAAAAGAATGTAGAACATTCGCGATTACGAAGATACAGTATAGCACTATATTCTAGATATTTTCGCTAATTCTCGACGTGCCAATATTCGCGATAAAAATTCACAATTAGAATATTCGCGATCAACACTAGTTTCCAGTAGCAGCAAATTAAATTTGCACAACGTTGCAGAGGAATTTTGGACCGTCCCTCCCTGCAAATGTGCTTCAGTTCATCAATATTTCTAGGAAGCCTTGCATACACAGACCTCTTCGAAGCATCTTAACAGGGTTATGATCAAGACTCTGACATAGCCATCCCAGAACACAAATATTCTTCATTATCAACCCCTCTTTAGATTATTTACTTTTGTGATTTTGATCACTGTCTCTTCAATTTCTGGCAATGAAAGCTGCCCTTACATTCTCCTGTAAAATGTTTTGATACACCATTGTTCCCTCAATGATCACAAGGTGTCCAGGCTCTGAGGTAGCTTCCACCACGTCTTTTTTGGACATCAGTGGCATTATTCTTAGCGTCTTTCCATTAGCATCATTCTTGTTCGGTGTATTTTCTGATCTTGAAGCATAAACCGAGTTTTCAGTTTGTACAGTCCTCTGTAGCGCTCTTAACAATGGGTTATATCTCACCTCTTTTAGGATTGCCTTGTGCCCAGTAGGGTGCCTAGGGCCCACCAGTAGAATTTATTTTGGTAGCCCGGATGGATACATTCAAATATTACTTGCTCACACAGCAGCAAGATACTACCAGATGACTGAACATGGGGGTCTCTGCAGCAAGGTAGGTCCTGGGGAGAAGAGGACACTGGCAGCTTTCCTCTACACCTAGAAGTCATCTCAGCTCTGATCTAGTAACATAGTAAAATAGTAACATAGTTTATAAGGCCGAGAAAAGACATCTGTCCATCCAGTTCGGCCTGTTATCCTGCAAGTTGATCCAGAGGAAGGCAAAAAAAAAAACTTTTAGGTAGAAGCCAACTTTCCCCACTTTAGGAAAAAAAAATCCTCCCCGACTCCAATCAGGCATCAGACTAACTCCCTGGATCAACGACCCCTCTCTAGTAGCTATAGCCTGTAATATTATTACGCTCCAGAAATACATCCAGGCCCCTCTTGAATTCCTTTATTGTACTCACCATCACCACCTCCTCAGGCAGAGAGCTCCATAGTCTCACTGCTCTTACCGTAAAGAATCCTCTTCTATGTTTGTGTACAAACCTTCTTTCCTCCAGACGCAGAGGATGTCCCCTCGTCACAGTCACCGTCCTGGGGATAAATAGATGATGGGAGAGATCTCTGTATTGACCCCTCATATGTTTATACATAGTTATCAGATTTACCCTTGGTTGTCTTTTTTCTAAAGTGAATAACCCTAATTTGGAATAATAAACTGGAGAGTTTCTTTACTAATCAGTTCTTTTCTGTGAACATAGGCTGGTTGAGGTGCTGTACATTGAATATATGTATGTAGTGCAGTAAGTCTACTGTGTTATGTGCCACTTGTGCAGGGGGTGGGAGACTAGGGGCCCACCTTGCTCAGGGGCCCACCATGGGATTCACCGGTGGATTCACCTGTACCGTCACACAGCTGAAGCGCAGTAATCTCGTGCATGGCAGCTCGGGCAGTTTGTTCCCTGAAGCTGGTACCAGCACAGGGAAGCAACACCATGCCAGCGCTGACATGCAGCGCACTCGCGCATGTGCAAGATTACGGCACTCCAAATGTGTGACGTTGGGGGTGCAAGGAGGGGATTTGGAGGACTTTGGTCCTTTATTCTAGCTAGGGTCCCCACCACGAAATCACATGCCATGCTAAAAGCCTAAAGGATGCCATACTGTATCATTCAGCTGTTGGGAATAATGTAAAAAGATAGTCAATGAAATAATCATAAGAAGAAAGAAAATGTCTTATGGATAAATGCACAAAATAAATTCCATGTAGAAAAGCTGAAATGATGGGAACAGATGCAGATACATCAGGAAGATAACTGTAAAATGGGTTAGGAGTCCTCAGATCTAAGCCTTGGGGACTCTGAGCGATGGAGGAAATTGCTATTGGAAATTGATTGCAGCGGAGTATAGGTGAGTGGAAGATAATGTGGTATTGTCAGACTGTCCAACTACATTCACTTCTTTCCTCCGAAGAGATTTTCTTCATTTGTTGATTCTGATTCACGAAAATAGGATTGAGGAGAATACTGCTGAGACTGGCAATTGAGCAAAACCAGCCAAACAAATGAGACTTTAATGATTCTTTCAAGAAGGCTTCTGCCTCTAAGATTAACATGTGAGTTCTAAAGATATGGGACTCTTGGAAAGGGATGGACCCATGTGAGGTTACATTCATTCCATGACATGGCAATGGCCAGACTAGGCGTTTGGTCTGACCACCTACCTAACTATATAAATAAAGGATTACGCTACGCAGCATTCTCTATTGGAAAGGTGAATGGTCACAGCTGCATTAAACAATTCTTCTGCATAAATACATCTTGAAAAACATCAAGAAACATACACACAAAACACTGTCACATGGTGCACATTCCTGTAGGACAGTCCTTTAAAATAATCCATCAGATAGCAGACTGACTGCATGTACTTAACCACTTCAACCCCGCTAGCTGAAACCCCCTTAATGACCAGGCCACTTTTTACATTAAGGGGGTTCTACACTACTTTCACCGTTTATTGCTCGGTCATGCAACTTACCACCCAAATGAATTTTACCTCCTTTTCTTCTCACTAATAGAGCTTTCATTTGGTGGTATTTCATTGCTGCTGACATTTTAACTTTTTTTGTTATTAATCGAAATTTACCGATTTTTTTGCAAAAAAATTACATTTTTCACTTTCAGTTGTAAAATTTTGCAAAAAGAACGACATCCATATATAAATTTTTCGCTAAATTTATTGTTCTACATGTCTTTGATAAAAAAAAATGTTTGGGTAAAAAAAAAATGGTTTGGGTAAAAGTTATAGCGTTTACAAACTATGGTATAAAAATGTGAATTTCCGCTTTTTGAAGCAGCTCTGACTATTTGAGTACCTGTCATGTTTCCTGAGGTTCTACAATGCCCCGACAGTAGAAAACCCCCACAAATGACCCCATTTCGGAAAGTAGACACCCTAAGGTATTCACTGATGGGCATAGTGAGTTCATAGAACTTTTTATTTTTTGTCACAAGTTAGCGGAAAATGATGATTTATTTTTCATATTCCACTAACTTGTGACAAAAAATAAAAACTTCCATGAACTCACTATGCCCATCACAAAATACCTTGGGGTGTCTTCTTTCCAAAATGTGGCACTTGTGGGGTAGTTATACTGCCCTGGCATTTTAGAGGCCCAGATGCGTGAGAAGAAGTTTGAAATCAAAATCTGTAAAAAATGACCGGTGAAATCCGAAAGGTGCTCTTTGGAATGTGTGCCCCTTTGCCCACCTTGGCTGCAAAAAAGTGTCACACATCTGGTATCGCCGTACTCAGGAGAAGTTGGGGAATGTGTTTTGGGGTGTCATTTTACATATACCCATGCTGGGTGAGAGAAATATCTTGGCAAAAGACAACTTTTCCCATTTTTTTTATACAAAGTTGGCATTTGACCAAGATATTATCTCACCCAGCATGGGTATATGTAAAAAGACACCCCAAAACACATTCCCCAACTTCTCCTGAGTACGGCGATACCACATGTGTGACACTTTTTTGCAGCCTAGATGCTCAAAGCGGCCCAAATTCCTTTTAGGAGGGCATTTTTAGACATTTGGATCCCAGACTTCTTCTCACGCTTTCGGGCCCCTAAAATGCCAGGGCAGTATAAATACCCCACATGTGACCCCATTTTGGAAAGAAGACACCCCAAGGTATTCAATGAGGGGCATGGCGAGTTCATAGAATATATTTTTTTTTGGCACAAGTTAGCGGAAATTGATTTATTTTTTTTATTTTCTCACAAAGTCTCCCTTTCCGATAACTTGGGACAAAAATTTCAATCTTTCATGGACTCAATACTGCCCTGGCATTTTAGGGGCCCTAAAGCGTGAGAAGAAGTCTGGAATACAAATGTCTAAAAAAATTTACGCATTTGGATTCCGTGAGGGGTATGATGAGTTCATGTGAGATTTTATTTTTTGACACAAGTTAGTGGAATATGAGACTCTGTAAGAAAAAAACAAAAACAAAAACAAAAAAAATTTCCGCTAACTTGGGCCAAAAAAAAAGTCTGAATGGAGCCTTACAGGGGGTGATCAATGACAGCGGGGTGATCAGGGAGTCTATATGGGTGATCACCCCCCTGTCATTGATCACCCCCCTGTAAGGCTCCATTCAGACGTCCGTATGCGTTTTGCGGATCCGATCCATGTATCCGTAAAAATCATACGGACGTCTGAATGGAGCCTTACAGGGGGGTGATCAATGACAGGGGGGTGATCAATGACAAGGAAGTGATCAGGAAGTCTATATGCGTGATCACCCCCTTGTCATTGATCACCCCCCTGTAAGGCTCCATTCAGACGTCCGTATGTGTTTTGTGGTTCCGATCCATGTATCTGTGGATCCGTAAAAATCATACGGACGTCTGAATGGAGCCTTACAGGGGGGGTGATCAATGACAGGGGGGTGATCAATGACAGGGGGGTGATCAGGAAGTCTATATGGGTGATCACCCCCTTGTCATTGATCACCCCCCTGTAAGGCTCCATTCAGACGTTCGTATGTGTTTTGCGGATCTGATCCATGTATCTGTGGATCCGTAAAAATCATACGGACGTCTGAATGGAGCCTTACAGGGGGGTGATCAATGACAGGGGTGTGATCAGGAAGTCTATATGGGTGATCACCCCCTTGTCATTGATCACCCCCCTGTAAGGCTCCATTCAGACGTCCGTATGTGTTTTGCGGATCCGATCCATGTATCCGTGGATCCGTAAAAATCATACGGACGTCTGAATGGAGCCTTACAGGGGGGTGATCAATGATGGGGGGGTGATCAGAGAGTCTATATGAAGTGATCAGGGGTTCATAAGGGGTTAATAAGTGACAGGGGGGGGGTGTAGTGTAGTGGTGGTTGGTGCTACTTTACACAGCTGCCTGTGTCCTCTGGTGGTTGATCCAAACAAAAGGGACCACCAGAGGACCAGGTAGCAGGTATATTAGACGCTGTTATCAAAACAGCGTCTAATATACCTGTTAGGGGTTAAAAAAATCGCATCTCCAGCCTGCCAGCGAACGATCGCCGCTGGCAGGCTGGAGATCCACTCGCTTACCTTCCGATGCGTCATTGAGCGCACAGCTGCCGCCTCCGGACCGCAGATCTGCGTTAGGCAGTCCGGAGGCGGTTAAAGGGGTATTCCCATCTTCTTTATCCTCATTTATTCAATTAAATACCCCCCATTAAACTTTTTCTAAAATATACAGTATATAATTCAAAATAACCTACTGTTCTCTATAAATTCATATAATTCCAATTCATTGTGGATCTGCGCTGCCCATAGATACGGCCACCGCTCGCCGGCCGCATCCATGGGCCACGCTTGCGCAGATCTTTACCTGGTGATCTAATCTATTTTCCTTTGAGCCGCATCAAAAATAGAGCCGCGCGTGCACCACCAATTCCACCAACGATTGGGGGCTGATGGAGGCACTTGGGGGGCCTGATGGAGGCACTTGGGGGGGCTGATGGAGGCATATGGGGGGCTATTTGAGTCATATGGGGTCTGATGGGGGCTGTTTGAGGCTGATAGGGGCTGATGAGGGCTGTTTGAGGCATACGGGGGGGGGCTATTTGAGGCATATGGCGACTGATGGGGGATGTTTGAGGCATATGGGGGCTATTTGAGGCATATGGGGGCTGATGGAGGCTGGTGGGGGCTGTTTAAGGGCTGATGGGGCTGATGTAGGCTGTTTGAGGCTGATGGGGGGTGTTTGAGGCTGATGGGGGCTTTTTGAGGCATATGGGGGCTATTTGAGGCATATGGGGCTGTTTGAAGCTGATGGAGGCTGATGGGGGCTGTTTGAGGCTGATGGGGGCTGTTTGTGGCTGATGGGGGGCTATTTGAGGCATATGGGGGCTGAGGGGGCTGTTTGAGGCATATAGGGGCTGTTTGAGGCTGCCGGGGGCTGATGGAGACTGATGGGGGCTGTTTGAGGTATATGGGGGCTATTTGAGGCACATGGGGACATATGGGGGCTGTTTGAGGCATATGGGGCTGATGGAGGCATATGGGGGGCTGTTTGAGGCATATGGGGGCTGATGGAGGCATATGGGGGGCTGTTTGAGGAATATGGGTGCTGTTTGAGGCATATGGGGGCTGATGGAGGCATATGGAGGCCTATGGGGGCTGTTTGAGGCATATGGAGGCATATGGAGGCATTTGGGGGCTGTTTGAGGCAAATAGGGGGCTGTGAGGCATTTGGGGGCTGATGGAGGAATTGGGGGACTGTTTGAGGCATATGGGGGGCTGTTTGAGGCATATGGGGGGCTGTTTAAGGCATATGGATGTAGCAGAGCTGAATATGCTATTCAGCCATAGTTCTAGTGGGGAAGGGAATAGACAGATGTAGCAGAGCTGTATATGTGGCGGGTCAGCATCAATGGTGGTGGAAGAGAGAAACAGATGTATCAGAGCTGTATATGTGGCAGGTCAGCATCAATGCTGGTGGAAGAGAGAAACAGATGTATCAGAGCTGTATATGTGGCGGGTCAGCATCAATGCTGGTGGAGGAGAGAAACGGATGTAGCAGAGCTGAATATGCGGCTGTTCTGACACAGTGCTGGTTGAAGAGATAAACAGATGTAGCAGAGCTGTATATGAAGCTTTTCAGACACATTGCTAGTGGGGGATTAGAATAAAGAAGTAGCAGGGCTGTATAGGAAGCCATTCAGCCAAAGTGATGCTAGGGGACCGGAGAAGACACATGTAGGTGAGCTGTATATGCATCCATAAAGATACATAGTGTAAGGTTTATACACAACTGGAGTACAGCTGTAATGGAAACAAATCTGCATCAGTGCTGGTGGGTGGGGGTTGGTCAAGCTTTTGAGCTAATTTATAATATGGAATTATAGTTTTTGATGCACAGAATGTGTTTGTAAAAGATCAGACAGAGATTTTGTGTGTAAAACTGCAGAACAGCCACATGTTACTGTACACTGAGCTCACTTCGCATGGCTCTCTGATTCCCCAGCAGGGGGAGGGGCCTCAAAGACACTGCAGGCTGCCAGACTGATGAGTCATACTCTTCACATGAACTAGCACGCAAGGACTGAGTTCTCAGTGTGATGTCATAAGGAGGTGTGGCCAGCCTTCACTCAAGCTGCCTAAGCCCGCCCAGCCTTAGCAGCAGAAAACCAGGAAGTGAACAGCTAGCTGGCAGCAATTGAGGATGAAGTAGCAAGATGGGAATACCCCTTTAAAGGGGTTTTCTGTGTTTTTTTTTTTTTAACTCCTCTGGATAGGTCATCAGTATCTGATCAGTGGGGGTCCAACACGCAGGCCACCCAGACGATCACTTGGGACTGGCGCCATCAGTAGTGCTGCGTCCTTCTACAGCTTTGCCTAGGACATGTGACATCACGTTCATCCCATGGTCTAGGCGTAGCTCTGCGCCATTGAAGTGAATGGGCTGAGCTGCAATACCAAGCACAGCCACTATACAATGTACAGCTCTGTGCTTGGGGAGATGAGAGAAGGGCCGCAGCGGTACTGCAAGTATCAGTGCCTTCTTAAACAGCTGATCAGCCGGGGTCCTCAGTGTTGAACCCCCACCAATCAGAAATTGTTGACCTTTCCAGAGGATAGGTCATCAGTTAAAAAATCTCAGAAAACCCATTTAAGTACAATAAACCTCCAACCATAAACTGCAACCATCTGCAGTAGCGTAACCATGGACTGGTTGGGTTCTCTAATAATAATCTAATAATCTAACAATTATCAAACTAGCTCAATGCTGCTCATTTAATCCAACTCCTTCCAATTTCACATCAGATCACCATATAATCTGTAAATCAGCTGTTGTTGCTGCATACCCCACCAAAACCACAGACCAAAATCCAATGCCTCAGCTAAACCAAAATTGAAAACATCAAGCCCCACATCTGTGAGATCTTTGCCCTTATGTATCCCACCTTTCTCTACGGGCTTAGAACGCACAACCAGCCCACGATTCTACTACTTTATTGATCTTCACCCTGGTCCTATGCAGAACTGACATTGACTCTGACCGCATTCAGCCATTTAAGTTGCTGAATAATTTCAGACCAAATGATGAGGACACCCGGGAGCAAATCCAATCATCAGATGCAATATAAACAGCATGATGCAATGAACTCCATGGTGCCTTCTAGAGGTGGTTGCAGACAGACATAACTGAATCATTTACAAGGTTATTCCAGTTTTTTTATATTATCTTCTGGATAGGTTATCAATATCAGATTGGTGGGGGTTGACACCCTGAATCCATGCTGATCAGTGGGCTGCCAGTGGTGAAAACTAAAAAGAGAACCGAATGGGAATCAGAAGGATCTGTCCACTCTGTAGTGGTCATGCCGGGGTACTGCAGCTCAGCTTCCATTTATTATGTCTGCTGTCCATGCCAGCAACTGTTCTGCCCTCCTGGGTGGGCACAGGTGCCACTCCACTTACCTTTTATTGTCTTCTCTGGTGGCTCAGACCCACTGACTTTCCGCAGCTTCCTTATGGGGGGTCCGGCCACTGGGAACTTCTACTCTGTCTTCTGCAGGAGGCCACAGCCTGCTTTTGCTGGCTGGACCTCTTGTCTGACGATAGGGTGCACACCCTCCTCCCTCTTAGATGGTTGGTCACTTCAGGGTACCTAAGGCACTTTCCCTTGTGAAAAGGTGCATGAGCAATAGGTTATTTAGCTTGCTAGTTCCTGCAAAGGTGTGCTTTATCTGTTTGTCTGCCCATCTACCGACTTCTCCCTGATTTCTGGATTCTGACTCCGCTGCCTGACCTGCCCAGTGTTTGACCACCGTGTTAACCCTTTGCTGCCTGCCCTGACCTGACTCTATCTGCCCGATCTTGTCCTGTCTCCAATTATGCTCTTGCCTCATTCCAGTCTTCAGTGCTCCCCACAGCAGTGTTTCCAACCCCTGTAGGTCAACTGTTAACTAGTGCAGTGAAGCCCATTAGATGTAGGCTGGTCCTGCTGAAATCGGATGGTTCATCCAATATTATTCTAGCCTTATTCAACTAAATTTGTAAGAGTAGGACCACACAGTGCAATTGTGATGCAGTCATGATGCATTTAGGAAGTGCATGTGTCCAACCACATGCCATTACCACAAGCATAGTCATGCATTTAGAGTGCTTTTTTTTTTGTCAGAGTCCATTGTTTGAACTATTGGAAATTTTCTAATGGTGACACCGGAGTTAGAACATATACTGCAACAATAATAATATTATAATTTAATAATAAATAATAATACCTCAAACCATGACTCAACTGTATATCTCATGCAGCCAGCAACCACAAGCAGCAGGACATGCCTTAATGTACGTGTGGTTAATCAGGTACAGTCATCACAATTTTGAAAGTGTCAGGTCTATCTCAGAAACCTATTTTGCAGTTGACTTCTATTGGGAAATGAGATGTTGCGGTTCCTAACCACATCATGACCTCATCACGACTGTACCGCGTGGTCATACTCTAAGGCAGGGACTTATATCGAGTGATTGCTGCAAGAACAAGACTGTCTACAAGTCAATGTACAGCTTTGGACTATAGCTCTGTAAGCCGTGTACCAGGGTGGGCTCCCCAGGATACAGCAAAGTCACGAACAAGGAAAACGACCATGACACCATCTCTTGTAGAACACACTCCCAAATGCAGTGAACATAAAATCACATTACAAAATATAGTAGAAAGATCGGGCGGCACAGCTACACACTCCACTGCACCGTCTCGTCTGGGTATGCTGCAGTCCTGTGGTGCAACGCCAATTAAAGGCAAACAAACATGATTTCCAAAGTAGAAAAGGTAATAATCCGGCACTCACCCAGCAGTCATTCATAAAAGCTGCTTTATTGGTCTGGGATTCGAGTACAAAGTACCAGCAGAATTAACAGGGGCCGACAGCGAATCTTCCATGCATAGCGGCTATGCATGGAAGATTCGCTGTCCGCCCCTGTTAATTCTGCTGGTACATTGTACTCGAATCCCAGACCAATAAAGCAGCTTTTATGAATGACTGCTGGGTGAGTGCCGGATTATTACCTTTTCTACTTTGGAAATAAAATCAGATTACATACACTCAGCCGGAGGCTGAGACCCCTGTGTTGCACAGCACGGTGCCCTACAATGGTAGCAGAAAAACACTTGCGCAATTTACTGACTGCGAGCAGAGTTAACTCTGCATCGCCATACCTGTTATTACACTGAAGAACAGAAACAATCGTATGTGTGTGTGAGATACAGGCTAGTCTGCGGTGCGACACAGCAGCTTACAATCTTACCGGCCTATACAGTGATTTCCCCCTCCTTTGCCCCAAAAATGGTAATATGGCATGTGCCTTATATACAGTCATGTGAAAAAATTAGGACACCCTTTGAAAGCATGTGGTTTTTTGTAACATTTTTAATAAAAGGTTATTTCATCTCCGTTTCAACAATACAGAGAGATTAAAGTAATCCAACTAAACAAAGAAAACTGAAGAAAAGTCTTTTCAAGATCTTCTGTAAATGTCATTCTACAAAAATGCCTATTCTAACTGAGGAAAAAGATAGGACACCCTCACATGTATTCCCTCTTAAATTGGCTCAGATCTCACACAGGTATATCACACCAGGTGCACATAATTAGTAGATCGTTACTCTGCATGTTGAATGAGGCTTGCCCTATTTAAAGGGTTTCTACCACTTAGGTGTCACATATTTGGCTGTCAGACACTAGCGATCCGCTAGTGTCTGCTCTGGCCAACCATCCTAATATAATTGCTTTTGGGACGGTGGTTTGGCTAAAAAAACTACTTTTATTAATATGCTTATGAGCCTCTAGGTGCTATGGGGGCGTCATTAGCACCTAGAGGCTCCGTCTACCTTTAGAAACTGCCGCCCCCAGCGCGTCCCTCCAGCCCGCCCATCTCCTCCTGAATGCGATCCTCCTTGTGAGCGCCTGTATTCGGCGCATGCGCAGTAAATGTCTGACAGCTTCCCTGCTCAGACATCTCCACTGCGCCTGTTCCTCGGAGCACTATGGCGTCATCGCGCAGGCGCAGTGGAGATGTCTGAGCAAGGAAGCGGTCAGACATTCACTACGCATGCGCAGAATACATACGAGGATCGCATTCAGGAGGAGATGGGCGGGCTGGAGGGACGCGCTCGGCGGCGGCAGTTTCTGAAGGTAGACGGAGCCTCTAGGTGCTAATGACGCCCCCATAGCACCTAGAGGCTCATAAGCATATTAATAAAAGTAGTTTTTTTAGCCAAACCACCGTCCCAAAAGCAATTATATTAGGATGGTTGGCCAGAGCAGACACTAGCGGATCGCTAGTGTCTGACAGCCAAATATGTGACACCTAAGTGGTAGAAACCCTTTAAACCTCAGACATTTAGTTTGGTGTGCTCCTGACTGTTGAAGTGAGAGTGAGCACCATGGTGAGAGCAAAAGAGCTGTCAGAGGACTTCAGAAAAAAGATTGTAGCAGCCTATGAGTCTGGGAAGGGATTTAAAAAGATCTCAAAAGATTTTGAAATCAGCCATTCCACTGTCCGGAAGATAGTCTACAAGTGGAGGGCTTTCAAAACAACTGCCAACATGCCCAGGACTGGTCGCCCCAGCAAGTTCACCCCAAGAGCAGACCGCAAGATGCTAAAAGAGGTCTCCAAAAACCCTAAAGTGTCATCTCGAGAACTACAGCAGGCTCTGGCTACTGTTGATGTAGAAGTACATGCCTCTACAATCAGAAAGAGACTGTACAAGTTTAACTTGCATGGGAGGTGTGCAAGGAGGAAACCTTTGCTTTCCAAGAGAAACATCGAGGCCAGACTGACATTTGCCAGAGATAAAGTTGACAAAGACCAGGACTTCTGGAATAATGTTCTTTGGACAGATGAGTCCAAAATTGAATTATTTGGACACAACAGCAGAGGACATGTTTGGCGTAAACCAAACACAGCATTCCAAGAAAAGAACCTCATACCAACTGTGAAGCATGGAGGTGGAAGTGTCATGGTTTGGGGCTGCTTTGCTGCAGCAGGACCTGGTCAGCTCACCATCATAGAATCCACGATGAATTCTACTGTGTATCAGAAGGTGCTTGAAGAACATGTGAGACCATCAGTTAGAAAATTAAAGCTGAAGCAGAACTGGACCATGCAACATGACAATGACCCAAAACATACTAGTAAATCAACCAAAGATTGGCTGAAAAAGAAGAAATGGAGAGTCCTGGAATGGCCAAGTCAAAGTCCAGATTTGAATCCCATTGAGATGCTGTGGGGTGACTTGAAAAGGGCTGTACGTGCAAGAAACCCCTCAAACATCTCACAGCTGAAAAAGTTCTGCATTGAGGAGTGGGGTAAAATTTCCTCAGACCGATGTCGAAGACTGGTAGATGGCTACAAGACCCGTCTCACTGCAGTTATTTCAGCCAAAGGAGGTAACACTCGCTATTAGGGGCAAGGGTGTCCTATCTTTTTCCTCAGTTAGAATAGGCATTTTTGTAGAATGACATTTACAGAAGATCTTGAAAAGACTTTTCTTCAGTTTTCTTTGTTTAGTCGGATTACTTTAATCTCTCTGTATTGTTGAAACGGAGATGAAATAACCTTTTATTAAAAATGTTACAAAAAACCACATGCTTTCAAAGGGTGTCCTAATTTTTTCACATGACTGTATATCACTCCTGATAAACTCGCTGGGGCAACTGAAGATTATGGTGAACTCCTCTCTGTTCTCCGGAGTGAACCAAAACTTTGTGATAAACAAGCAGCAATTTGTGGTAGCCTACCACTCAGCAACACTAACTAACGGCAGGTTTGATCTCACTCTGTAATATTTAGGCGCCAATCTTATATTGAGGTGCATGCATGCTCTATCTTACCGACCCGGGTCTGCTCTGCTTCAGCTGGTGACTGCGAACTGAACAAAGGCTGATCCAACACACGTGCGCTACCTCAGAGTCCGTTGCTTTGCTCTTCAGCTCTCATCAGTGATCCTGGCAGCTGTACTCCTTCTCCTGGACGGGATTTGGGTCCTTGACACGATCACCTTCACTTGGCTGCAGTCCTGGTCGCAAAAGGGTGATTCCACGCTAGGATGTTAACAGATGTCTTCTCTCAAACACTTTTCTAGTCTGCAACTAAGATGGATTCCAGCTTCCTTCCCTTTAGACACACAGCTCCACCTCCTATGAATATTTAAATCTGAGCAGTCTGTTTAACTGTGTAGGGAAACAGCGGCCTCTTGTGGCCAAACAGCAAAATAACAGTGTTCGTGCAATAAGAGCTGTTTCACAATCTCACCGCTCAATAGTTAAAATCCATTAAAAGTGCTACAAAAAGTCTAGGTGTGACCTCAGCAAAGTGACTCCAGGACTATGGAACCTGGTATTTGTCTTCCCGGTTATCTGAGATCACCATCCTCAAGCTGGATAACATTATACGACTGTAATCCTCCTGTGTGCTCTTCTTGAATAATGAATCACCAAACACAGAAATCTTTGTCCCAGACTGTTTTCCACTTGTTGTCCAGTGATGCTATCAAGTATTCAGTGGTGCATAAATTATATGAGAATTAACTCTGATTGCTGCCATTCCTGTTTGCTTTGCAGGCATCTTATTGGAAGTTTTATAATGGAAAAAACTTTAGCACAATTACAGCTTGCTGGGCTTGTAATGGATCCGAATATTAGTGAGAGTGGCCGTGACTCAGCTTCCTCTGCTTCACCTGACAAATACATAGATTTTATCTCTTAGGAATTAAAGGAGCTTGGATTACAATGATATAATAAAAAAAAATAAAAAAGTTGGTCTTTCGGTCTTCCAAGGTAATGAATCAAAGTGTAAATGAGAATTTGAAAGGCGGCCTTTATTTACAAGGAGAAGACGACTTTATAGGTAATTGGATACTTATTACACTGATGTCAGGAGAGAAGAGATGAATAATATATAATATCATATCAAAGAACATTGTGCTCCTTCAAGTATAATTAATGTTATGGCTAATAGTTGGAAATCTGAATAGTGTTTTTCGTGTACTTAAAGTGGTTATTCAACCCCTAAAATGCCTCCCCATCGGTCTGGGCCCCTCACACAGGTTGTACTTACCTGGCTCCCCGGCACCTGTGAAGCAGCTAATGGCAGGCCGCGTCGGGGATGAGCCTCCCTAGCATCGTTCCAGTCGTGGCCTGCTATTGGCTGACCCCCCTCCCCCCAAATGTATTCATCAACACAACGCGACAGCGAGATGGCCAGCCCTGCCAACATCAGAAGAGATGCGGGTGCTGGAGAGCCAGGTAAGTACAACCTGTGTGAGGGGCCTGGGTGTATGGGGAGGCATTTTAGGGGTTGGATAACTCCTTTAAAGGGGTTGTCACAAGAAAAGCAACTGCCCTGAAGATCAACTTATTACCCCAGGTCTGGATCCTAAAACTTACAGTGATCAGCTGTTACCACCAGAGGAAAGGTCACTTGTCTAAATGAATGGTGACCAAACAATATATAGCTAGGCTGGGTCTGCCAGATTGAGAATCACTTGATCCTTATGACCCCTTTACACTGCTTGATGAAGCAGACGATTATCCTTTTCGACAATCTCCTGCTCGTCGGTGAAGAAGACCGCCACATTTACATGCAGCGATCTCCTCCACAGTATGGGAAGGAGTGATCGCTTATGCCATCACTCGTCTCCATACATAATCATTGGTTGCCAGCAGCAGAGAGCTGTTTAGACACCACAATCTGCTGTCGGCAAAAGATGATTTAGGTGAAACCAACGATCTATTACCTGATAAACAAGCAAAATTCTCGTTCATCAGATAATCGATCATCGGCATCACCATTACATCATTGTTGCTAATGAGCTTTAGTCCACCCGACCCGACAATCCACCCGACTAACAGGCAATGTAAAGGGCAGGGGCGTTGCTAGGGTCTCAAAAGATCCGGGGCCCAAGCCCCAATACATATGGTCCAGTTCTCTAAGTCGACCCCCCCCCCCCCCTCACACACTGCATTTTGCTCTACTTGCTACTCAGCAGAACATACCTGTCAAATCCAGTGCCTCCCAGGTGATGTCTTCTCCGATGTAGATCTTCTCTGTCATCATCTCCACTCGGTCCAGACTTCTTTCAACTGCGCCTCGTCTCTGCAGAGTGTTACACACAGACATGTTAAGTTCCTCACATTCCTATCACCATCCCCCAACCTGGAGTCCCCACAGTGTTATCCTGCTGCTTGCTGTGCTCCCCAATACCCTAAAATACTATCCTGAATGAAAATGAGTACCCCCCATAGTAATAGTGCTCCTAATAGTCCCACCAACAGTAAATCCCTTCTAGAATGCCCTCATTAGTAATACTGCCCCCTACTGGACACAACAGTGATAATGCTCCCCAAGAGTGCCCCCATTAGTAGCACAGCCTTCCAGTATTAATAATACTCTCACAGAGCCCCCAGTAGAAATAAGGCCCCCTACGGTTCCCCTAGTGGTAATAAAGCTCTTTACAGGCCCCCCCATAGTGTTCTTAGTAGAAATAAGACAGATTTATAAGTCCCTCCTACAGAGCCCCCAGTAGTAACAAGAATGCCTATAATGTCCCCTGGATTTATAATATCTGTACAGTGCCCCCAGTATTTATATCGCCCCCTACTGTTATAATGCTCACCCTGAAGTGCCCCCAGTATTTATAATGCCCCCTGCAGTGCCCCCTGTAGTTATATTCCTCCCTCCGCCATACAGTCCTATGTAAATAATATCACACCATCTCTCCTGCCCCCTCCAAATACAGTCCTATGTAAATAACATCACTCCCCTCCCTTCAGCCCCTCCAACATACAGGCCCATGTAAATAACACTATTTCCCTCCCTCCGCCATAGAGTCCCATGTAAATAACATCACACCATCTTTCCATCCCCCTCCAATATATAGTTCCATGCAAATAACATCCCTCTCTATATACAGCCTCCTCCAAAATACAGTCCCATGTAAATAACATCACCCCCTCCCCAGCCGCCTTCAACACACAGTCCCAAGTAAATAATATCGTCCCCTCCCCAGTCGCGTCCAACATGCAATCCCATGTAAACATCACCCCTCAACATTCAGTCCCATGTAAATAACATCATTCCCCCCACCAACCACCTTAAATATTCAGTCCCAGGTAAATAACATTACTCCCTCCCATAGCCGCCATGAACATACAGTGCCATGTAAATAACATCACTGTCTCCCCTCAGCCCCCTCCGACATACAGTCCCATGTAAATAACATCACTCCTACCCACAGCTGCCTCCAACATACAGTCTCTTGTAAATAACATAATCACCTCCCACAGCCGCCTTCAACATATAGTCCCATGTAAATAACATCACCCTGCCCCAGCCCAGCCCCCTCTAACATTCAGTCCAATATAAGAAATTTCAGTCCCTCCCACAGCGGCCTTCAACATACAGTCCCATATAAATAACATCACCCTGCCCCAGCCCCCTCCAACATTCAGTCCCATATAACATCACTCCCTCCCCCAGCCCCTCCAACATACAGTCCCATGTAAATAACATCACCCCCTCCCCAGCCACCTCCAACACACAGTTCCATGTAAATACCATCCTTCCCTTCAGCCTTAACATACAGTCCCAGTTAAATAACCACGACTCCCAGCATTGCTCTGACTCCCCCTTCACTTACCTCTCCTAATGTATCAGACCTCACAACAGCTTCTTCCCCCAGGACTTCACTGCCGTCCTCTCCTGCACTGGTCACATGATGGTGACATCTTCGCGGGTCCTTTTCAACCACTGGTTTTTTTACTGGTCACATGACCTGTGATGTCACCACAGGTCCTTGAGTTCTTCCAGTGCATTAGATTTAATTGTATTGCCGTCCTGAGGACAGCAATACAGTTGTATCTAGCTGACAGGCAGGACATTCAGGGCCTGGGACAAAACCCAGGCCCCGAATGTTTTAATCTAGCAATGCCCCTGGTGGTCTTTACTTGAGTCTCACTTCATCGTATTGTAACAAAGCCTGTTGGACCATCATTGGTGCTACAATGATGGCCCACGTCAACCATATCACTCCATGTTTTTATCTTATCCATTATACAAAACCTGCACTGCTTTTATGTCTTGACTTATGGTCACTCTCCTAGGCTTGATTGCTTGAGCAACTCCTATCTCCGCAGAGCGAGATGGATGGATGAGTATACCATTGGGTATATTTGGGACTGTGCAACATATAAGAGAATGAACAACATATAGGAAACTCTACAATATGGATACACAGTTACGGTCACAGGATATGGTATTAATATCTGATACTTGTGGGACCTACCTTTGGGATCGTTGCTTACTGGAAGTTTGAGGATGCTGGAACCTCTGGCCAATTTCTTCATAGTAGTCAATGGACAGTTGGAAGGTCCATGGATCCTTCCATTGATGTGTGAGATTGAGAAACAGCTCCCATTGTTTGAACACTGTTTGTGTGCGTATTAAATTTCCCTGATGCAGTACTCCCCTAGTGGTAATAAAGCTCTCTACAGGCCCCCCATTATGTTCTTAGTAGAACAGGAACACTGTTTGTGTGTGTATTAAATTAAATGTTCTGGGGAGCCCACCCTGGTACATGGCTTACAAGCGACCGGGAACGCAGCAGGAGACCTTCTCCCGGCGCCAATGGCACCGGTTCAGGACCCAGCTAAAGGTGCGGCAGTGCAAGGCTAACTTACCCCAACACCGCTGATACAGCTTGCCCCTGCCATGCCCGCCCCAGAAGGGCACTGTTGCGTCATCTGCCAAAATTTCTACGGTAAAAACATGACGCTGCAGGACTGGATTTTAAGGGTGCGAAGTGCGGTTAGAATGTGTAACCTGACCCCCGAAATGCGGGTAGAGGTTGCATTGGGGGCTTTAGAGGGTGATGTCAAACTGACAGTGATGGTAAAGCCCGAATCCGAGAGAGACACCCTAGAGAAAATATTCTCCCTGCTGGAGAGAGCCTGGGGGTGGCGTGCTAAAGTAGTGCAGCTGTGGAGCCACTTCTTTAACAGACCACAGCAAGAGGGCAAGACCCTGATGCAGTACTCCAATGCCCTACAGGAGATGCTAAATAAAATACAGCGGCGAGATCCAGAGGCCATGGGAGCCTTTTGAGAGGTGGACCGGCTACTAAGAGACCAGTTCATAGTGGGGCTCTCCAACAAGTTCTTACAGCACAAATTGCAAGAGATGACCCGGCCAACATGACATTCTACAGCGTCTACCTAGACGCTGTGGAGAGAGAGGAAGAGCACATGCCTGTGGCGGCGAGATTAGTGAGTAGCACCCATGCTACAGGGGACTGGTTGGGGTCTGAAGACTCATACTCCTTAAAGAATGTGGTCCAGGCCCTGCAGACAGAATTAAGAAAACTGGAGCTGGAAGTGTCACAGATGAAGGCAGAATCTCCCCGGCCTTAGGAAATGACCCCAGTACCCTGTGCCACTCCACCCAGGATAAATCAGGTCTGGGGGCATGTCAAAAGAAGGCCCCTCTGCTGGGCTTGTCGACAGTAAGGACATATGGCCAGAGAGTGCCCCGAACAGATGAAGTTTGAGCAGACATTAAATTTCCGACCGCCGCAGTAGCTAGGCGTCCTGCGGCGGTACACCAGAAGCTAAGCCCTATGCATGAGGAACACGACCTGTATGCCAGCAGCCCCGTTATGGAAGCCGAGTTGGAAAGTCAGAAGGTATGCTGCCTAGTTGATACAGGGTCGTAATGCACCCTTATGCCTCTGGAGTTCTTCGAAAGACACTTTGGACATATAATGGAAATGGAAGACGGGAGCTTCATCTGGCTGATGGCTGCCAATAACAGAGAGATGGACATCCGAGGGATAGTCTGGATGCGGGTACGACTGTTTGGGCAAGACATCGTCAAGAATGGGTTCGTGCTGGTGGACCATTCGTCCTGGAAAGGAATGGACATGACACTAGGTATGAATGTGCTGATAGACCTAGACCATCAACTCTATGCCAAAGAAGTGCCGAAGTATTGGCAACAGGCCACCACACACTGCCCAACCCAGAAGGTTCTACAGCAGATGGTGAGGATCTGTAGTCTGCGAAAGAGCAACATGTCCGGTCGGCCCATTGGATACGTGAAAGTGCCACGAAGGACCTCAGTGAAGATCCCACCTCGACAAGAACAAATATTGACGCTGCTGGTGGGGGCAGGACAACAGCTGAATGGACTGTAGGTTCTGATCGAGCCTGCTTACCAAGAGGAAATGCAGAATCACCCGCTGGTATCCCGGGCCCTCGCTATTGTGAAGGATGGATATTTGCTTGTACGCTGCCTCAACGTTGAAGACTGCGAGTTAACCATTCCTGGGAATACCTTGCTGGCCAAAGGGGACATCCTTCGACGAAGGGGCTTCACGCTACAGCCAGACAGGAGATCAGCCTGGACCTATGCTGTAGAGGTATATCAAAGGGAGACCCCAACGGCGGAGTGGAACGATCGAGTGATCATGGCCTGGATGGGGGTGGACTTCAAGGCCCTGACTCCAAGACAACTGAAGTCGCTGGAAGACACCCTTTTGGAATTTCAGGAGGTTTTCTCAAGACACGATGAGGACTTTGGGTGTGCCTCCGCCATCGAGCAAGAAATCCCCAATGGCGATGCTGCACCAATCAGGGAACGTTACCGACAAATCCTGTCTAAAATGTACCAGGAGGTGAAGGACATGGTGGCCAGCATCTTGGAGAACCAGGTTATCCAGGAGAGTTAAAGTCCTTGGGCTGTTCCAGTAGTCTTGGTGCGGAAGAAAGACGGTAGTCTCCGGTTCTGCGTGGATTATCAGAAGCTGAATGCCTAGACTGTGCGGGATGCCTAACCTCTTCCGCAAATTGAGGAGTCATTGTCTGCCCTGAGTCATGCGAAGTTATTCTCAACTCTTGACCTGGCCAGTGGGTATTGGCAGGTACCAGTGGCCAAGAAGGACAAAGCGAAGACGGCCTTTATTCTACCTATGAGACTCTACGAGTTCAACCGGATGCCATTCGGCCTTTCCAATTCCCCAGGAACATTCCAGCGGTTGATGGAGCACTGTCTTGGAGATCTCAACTTCGAGTCAGTATTAATCTACCTGGAAGACATAATAGTGTTTGGGGCCTCCTTCGAGGATCACCTCCAAAAGCTGTGACAGGTCCTGCGAGACTATGGGCTCAAGATCGAGCCCTAGAAGTGCCAACTGTTTCAACAGCAGATAGAGTATTTGGGACATTTGGTCACACAGGAGGGGGTAAAGCCGGCCCCCAGAAAGGTGGAGGCCGTCCAGAAGTGGCTGCAGCCAAGTACACTACAAGAGGTGCGGGTGTTCATGGGACTGGCCAGCTACTACATGAGGTTTATACCCAAATTTGCTCATTGGTGGGCCCGTTAAATGAGTTATTAAGGGGCACTGCAGGGGGCCCAAATAATCGCCCCATCAAGTGGGGACCCCGGCAAAAAGAGGCCTTTAAAGCAGTGAAAGAGGTGCTGACCAGTACCCCGATTCGGGCTTATGTGCGGTTCGACACCCCATTCCTGCTGTACACTGACGAAAGTCTAAATGGTCTGGGGGCCGTGTTATCCCAAGCCGAAGATGGACATGAGAGAGTCATTGCCTATGACAGCCAGTCTCTGAGGAAGTCAGAGTGCAACCCTGACAACTATAGCTCCTTTAAACTGGAACTACTGGCACTGGTGTAGAGGTGACCGTGATGACGGACAACCACGCGTTAGCACATCTGGAGAATGCCAAGCTCAGTGTGCTTGAGCAGAGGTGGTAGGCTCACCTTTCTAAGCACTCTACCGAGTCCCTGCACTCTCCCGAGTCCCTGTAGGGTTGTCGACTCAGAGTGCCGATGAAGAGCTAGAGGACACTGAAACTCCTGACCTTGGTCAATTACCCATGTTCCAGGACGTGGCACATTCAAGTGGGGTGGTGTCCGGGATGTCCATGGTGTTGGGAAAGATATTAATTGATTGGGAGAGAGTCCAGAATAGCTGTCGGACCTGTGTAAAGTGAGAGAATGGGTCCGGACCAAGATCTGGCCTCGGCCTGACTACAGAGGGCCAAAAGTTGTTGAGGCAGTGGGATAAGCTGACTGTTACCCAGGGCATCCTGTGTCGGACCATATACTTGCAATCAGATTTGCAGTACCAGCGACAGATTGTCATCCTCATGTAATTGGGACCGGAGGCTGCCCGGAAAGCCCATGAGAGGTGTGCCCATTTTTGGAGCGATAGGACGTTTAAGTGGCTCCAACGGCTGGTATACTGTCCAGATTTGGCAGACATGGTGGCCGAGGCATGTCTTAAGGTGTCGGCCCTGCGGGCTGAGTAAGAGTAATGAACAGCGGGCATGTCATGACAGATCATTTTACAAAGTATTCGGTGGCTGTGCCCACCAGAGACCAGACGGCAGAGTCAGGTGCTGAAGCGGTCTGCAAACACTTTATACAGGTGTTCGGGTGTCCACAGAGGATACATTCGGACCAGGGGGCATGTTTTCAGGGAATTCTAATGAATGAGTTGTATGAACTATATGGGCTTCAACCGCACCTTGCTCCAGATACTGCGGACTCTGGAGGAGAGCCAAAAGGCTTGGTGGCCTAAGTACCTACCTGGAAGAAAATAGTCGGCACTCACTCAATCTTGCACGTTGCACGGGATAGGAAAAAATCCACGAATATTCAAGAAAATCCCAGCAGTCGTGTCTTCTCAATCAATCGAATATTTTTATTTCAACAAGAAAATGTCCACAATCCTGGACGCGTTTCGGCTAGCATGCCTTCATCAACAGGTACTAGTATGTATAATGATCTGGTTTATATAAGAGGATATACTCCTCCCCCCATGAAAACCTCACCTACTCCCATTATCCTCACAGATGATGGGAGGGGTCCATAATTAGCAAAGAAACACCCACATTAACACTTTGCAGGGGTCTGTGTCTCAGACTAAATTTCACAATAACCTATATATCAAAAAAACAATACAGAAAGTATACAAAGAGTATAATATATTTATAGATACTTAAATGCCATATATTGCCAGGTATTAGATCCCTCACCGAATATTTGAAGTCTGAAAAAATAAAAAATAAAAATGTAAGTATAGTATTTACTAAATGTGCATAATATCATAGTCCCTATTGAGGCCTCTGGGATATAAGGTATCCAATGTATGGATCCAATATGCCTCTCTGCGCAACAGCAACTTCTTCAGATCACCTCCTCTCCTTGGTCTTTTGACTTGTTCCAGTACTTGAAATCTCAACTGTGCTATCCCATGTTTGCACTGTTCAAAATGAAATGGGATAGGTAACAATAAGTTTTTAGTACGAATAGTAGATTTATGTTTCCCAATGCGATCCCTAATTGTCTGTGTAGTCTCCCCAATATATAATAGGCCACAAGGGCATTTTATTAAATATATCACATTAGTGGATTCACATGTGAAAAAGCCTTCAATCAAAAAAGGGCGTCCACTATGGGGATGAAAAAATGTAGAACCTCTTATAATATGGGAACATTGGGAACAGTGCAAACATGGGAATGTGCCTTTACGTTGTGTCGCTAATACTGATTGTTTCAGAGTCTTTTTTGTACTCCCAATGTCAGAATGTACCAATTTATCCCTGTAACTGGAGTTCCTCTTATTACATATCAATGGTAAATTTTTAAATTCATCAATGGTAGGATAAGCCTTCTGCAACAGAGGCCAATGTTTCCGGATAATGTTGTCCAGTCTCTGGTTAAAGGGATGAAATTTATGTACTAGTGCTACCCTAGATAATACATCTCTAGATGGTTTATCAGAATCAGTGAGTTTCAATTGTGTTTGTTTCAGAATAGAACGGGGATAACCCCTTTGTTCAAACCGCTGAGTCATTTCATTTATCCTGACACATTGTATGTCGGGATCCGAAACAATACGCTGTACTCGCTGATACTGAGATTTAGGGATAGCTTTTTTCAAAGCGGGTGGATGAGAGCTTGTGAAATGGAGAATGCTGTTCCTATCTGTATCTTTCCTAAATAAATCTGTCGATAATTTACCATACTGATCCTTTATCACCAGTGTGTCCAAAAAGCTCACTTTTTCACTATCTTGAACCAATGTAAATTTCAAACCCTCATACGCATGGTTAAGGTGGTAAAGGAAGGTCAAAAGGGTCTCATGTGGCCCCGCCCATATGCAAAAAATTTCGTCAATAAATCTTTTCCAAGTAAGGATATTATTAGAGAACCATGCGGTATTATATATTTTTAATTCCTCAAATTGCGACATATATGCATTTGCATAGGGCGGGGCCACATTCGACCCCATCGCGGTTCCCCGCCTCTGTAGGAAGAAGTCATCTTCAAACATAAAATAGTTTTCATAAAGTACCAATTTCAATAACTGTAACAAAAATTCCTGTTCATTAGTAGTATAGTGACTTCCACCTAATAATAATCTCACTGCTTCAACACCAGTAGCATGATCTATAGAAGTGTACAGACTTACCACGTCTATAGTCACTAGGAGAGTCTGTACACTTCTATAGATCATGCTACTGGTGTTGAAGCAGTGAGATTATTATTAGGTGGAAGTCACTATACTACTAATGAACAGGAATTTTTGTTACAGTTATTGAAATTGGTACTTTATGAAAACTATTTTATGTTTGAAGATGACTTCTTCCTACAGAGGCGGGGAACCGCGATGGGGTCGAATGTGGCCCCGCCCTATGCAAATGCATATATGTCGCAATTTGAGGAATTAAAAATATATAATACCGCATGGTTCTCTAATAATATCCTTACTTGGAAAAGATTTATTGACGAAATTTTTTGCATATGGGCGGGGCCACATGAGACCCTTTTGACCTTCCTTTACCACCTTAACCATGCGTATGAGGGTTTGAAATTTACATTGGTTCAAGATAGTGAAAAAGTGAGCTTTTTGGACACACTGGTGATAAAGGATCAGTATGGTAAATTATCGACAGATTTATTTAGGAAAGATACAGATAGGAACAGCATTCTCCATTTCACAAGCTCTCATCCACCCGCTTTGAAAAAAGCTATCCCTAAATCTCAGTATCAGCGAGTACAGCGTATTGTTTCGGATCCCGACATACAATGTGTCAGGATAAATGAAATGACTCAGCGGTTTGAACAAAGGGGTTATCCCCGTTCTATTCTGAAACAAACACAATTGAAACTCACTGATTCTGATAAACCATCTAGAGATGTATTATCTAGGGTAGCACTAGTACATAAATTTCATCCCTTTAACCAGAGACTGGATAACATTATTCGGAAGCATTGGCCTCTGTTGCAGAAGGCTTATCCTACCATTGATGAATTTAAAAATTTACCATTGATATGTAATAAGAGGAACTCCAGTTACAGGGATAAATTGGTACATTCTGACATTGGGAGTACAAAAAAGACTCTGAAACAATCAGTATTAGCGACACAACGTAAAGGCACATTCCCATGTTTGCACTGTTCCCAATGTTCCCATATTATAAGAGGTTCTACATTTTTTCATCCCCATAGTGGACGCCCTTTTTTGATTGAAGGCTTTTTCACATGTGAATCCACTAATGTGATATATTTAATAAAATGCCCTTGTGGCCTATTATATATTGGGGAGACTACACAGACAATTAGGGATCGCATTGGGAAACATAAATCTACTATTCGTACTAAAAACTTATTGTTACCTATCCCATTTCATTTTGAACAGTGCAAACATGGGATAGCACAGTTGAGATTTCAAGTACTGGAACAAGTCAAAAGACCAAGGAGAGGAGGTGATCTGAAGAAGTTGCTGTTGCGCAGAGAGGCATATTGGATCCATACATTGGATACCTTATATCCCAGAGGCCTCAATAGGGACTATGATATTATGCACATTTAGTAGTAATACTATACTTACATTTTATTTTTTATTTTTTCAGACTTCAAATATTCGGTGAGGGATCTAATACCTGGCAATATATGGCATTTAAGTATCTATAAATATATTATACTTTCTGTATTGTTTCTTTGATATATAGGTTATTGTGAAATTTAGTCTGAGACACAGACCCCTGCAAAGTGTTAATGTGGGTGTTTCTTTGCTAATTATGGACCCCTCCCATCATCTGTGAGGATAATGGGAGTAGGTGAGGTTTCATGGGGGGAGGAGTATATCCTCTTATATAAACCAGATCATTATACATACTTAGTACCTGTTGATGAAGGCATGCTAGCCGAAACGCGTCCAGGATTGTGGACATTTTCTTGTTGAAATAAAAATATTCGATTGATGAAGACACGATTGCTGGGATTTTCTTGAATAAGTACCTACCTGAACTGATGTAGGTCTATAACAACAGGGTACACAGTTTCACAGGGTACTCCCCACATATGCTCATGTTTGGGAGAGCTGGACAAGAGATTGAGGATCTCCACATGCCCGATCCGATGGAGCCACCACCGAGAAATACCACCTCATGAGTGCAATAGCACCGCCGCCAGCTGAGAGCGATCCACAAGATTGTGGGGGAGCGCCTTGGACAAGTGGTACACCCTAACCCGAGAGACCAGTGCAGAGGGATGGGTTTGCCCTGGGTGATCGAGTGATGGTCAAAGCCAAACGGCCATCTGGGAAGTTGGATGGGCAGTGGGAGGCGGTCCCATACCCAGTGAAGAGGAGGGTAGACCCTGCCATCCCGGTCTATGAGGTAGAGCCAATAGGGACTGGGGGGCCCTCACGAAACTTGTACAGTAACATGTTGAAGAGTGGTAATTTTGATGAACCAGTGTGCACGGAGGAGATGCCTTCTCCTGCTCAGAATAGAGAGGAAATTCCCGAGGAGGAGGAGGAGGAATGGTGGGTTGCCACTGCCTCGGTACCTATGGATGCGCCAGCCGTGGCAAGTTTGCCACCTAGGGAAAGTGTTGCGCGGTTCCTCTCCCATTAAATGTGCCTGACGTCCCTAGTGCTTCTGAACCTATCACTCTACGTAGATCAAGGAAGCCCAATGCTTGTGCCCCCACAACGCTATGCCCAGGATGAGTTTGTATGGAGAGAGTTGCCGAGGATAACAACCCCTAGCGGGGTGGAATGTGAGATTGAGAAACAGCTCCTATTATTTGAACACTGTGTGTGTATTAAATTAAATGTTCTGGAATGACGATCTGCTGTTTGTCCACAAGATGCTGCTGTTTCCTAGGCACAGCTGATTGCATATATATTTCCATATTCATAAGAGGTGTGGTTTTCTCAGGGCATGAAGAATGAGAACAGGAGCCATCTTAGAAGCTAGCTGAGACTGAGGAGCTGTGTGTGAGCAGAGAATCCGATGGATCCAGGAGCTGAGTGAAGCTGATCGCTGTCCAAGACCAAGATCTTGTCTAGGGAAAGGAAAATTGTTTCCAAAAAGTCTGATAAGAGCTGAGGAACAAAGCTACACCCTGCAGGACTTCATGTTTGCTGGAGAGACTGGTTGTTCGGTTCCGAGTTAGTAGTTAGTTAGTTAGGGTCTCTGCTTTGTGTGAGGCCTAAAGATTTGCTACTGTACTACAAGGACTCTATTACTAAAAGGGACATTGCACATTTGGGAGAGGATAAATACCCCCAACGAACTCCATCCAGGTAAGAGTTTTGCTCAGGAGTAATAATCAGGCACGTACTACCTGACTAGTTATGGGAGGGGGAATAATATAGAGCACGGTAACTGTTGTGTTGTACTGCAGGCCAGCCCGTACTAAGCACCCAACCAATTGTTTGTGTTAGTTTCAGGGTAATAATAGGTACGGCGAGGCAGTTTTAGTTGTGCCCGCCAGTAGGTAAATTACCGCAAAGCTTCCACTGGCATCCATCAGGGGGTGCCTTGCTGTGCAACACAGGGGTCTCCGCTTTTGGGCTGGGTGTATGTAAATCTATTTTATGTTCTCAGCTTTTGTGGTTGTGTTTATTATCACGTGTTAGTGAAATTCATTTTTTTGCAAAAGCTGGTGTCAGAGTTGCTCTCCTCCTTCGTGACTTCTCTGTATCCTGGGGAGGCCACCCTTTTATACGGCTTGCAGATGTCTGCAGGAGTTATGGGAGAAATCAAAACCTCAACTCCTTCCATACCTTTCATGGACTTCAGTGGAGAGGCATGACTCTAACCCGGTAATCAGCTACATCAAGAGCTGGAACTGCTATAACTTAGAGGCTCAACTTTCTGGTCATAAAGGGTCTTGAGACAACCATTTAATTCCCATAATCGTTGACTATCAGTATCAGTCTACCGTATAACTTTACTCCTGTTACAATAGAACTTATTCTTTATTATTCTGTACTAAAGGTGTAACATCCTCATTTAGATATAGCTGCTTCCTACAGATAATGTCACAGGATTGATTGAAACGCTGCCTTTGAAGCACAGTGCTCAGTCTTTAAAGCACTGATACATAGTAATGAATGGAGATCGCTATTGTGAAGCAATACATAAATTGCTTTCAGTCAGAGCTTTAGTGATTAAAAAGCATTTCCCACAAAATAAAAATTCTGTATTTATTAGTGATTTATGTTAAGTTATGTAATTGCTGCAATACTATGAAATGTCTCCCAGCAATTTATGATTGTACTCAGGTCTTATCTTGGTAATTGGCCCTGGATTTGCATTAATAGCAACCACCTTTATTACAGTGGAGCCATAACTTGAAGCTTTTGAGCCCATAGCAAAATCTGTAACTGTCCCCCCTCCACCTATCATATGCCATAATTAATAATTAATGTCTTACTAAATGGCCGAGGGCCTTCTGGCCCCCACAGGGCCCAGTTGCATCTATTATCTCTCCATCCATTATATATATATATATATATATATATATATTTATATATATACAGATGTAGCAGGGTTAACACACAAACTCAACTCAAATTTCTATAACTCATCGTGTTATCTTGAAACAAAAGCCATTATATACATCCATTCATTACAGGGTTCACATTTCCTACCATTTCCATTGGATTCTACTTTGATTAGTTCAATGTGGATGAATTTTAGCATCCATATTTCGGGTCTAATATCTGGACCACTGAAGGTTCTGCTGAGCCAAAGCCATATTACTTAACCTAAAAGGGATATAAATCCAGTAATCTAATGCTAAACTGTGGCCAAATTCTGGCCAAAATCTTATATCTAACTACCCTGGAAAATAGTGTGAATTTTTGCCCCCAGGCACCCTACACATTGGAAAAATGCCCCCTGGCTATGCTCATCCTATGGCTATGCTCCTGTGTTTGCTCCTGTTATGACTTTCTGAAACGTGGTTCAAAATGGTAGGAAATATAATTTCTTCTGTTTCTAAAATGTCAGCAGTCTTTATCCAAAAATCTTAAATGCATGCCCCACCAACAATTTACAATCTGTATTATTCTTATATGTACAGTGTACGCCATTCTTCTACAGTTTGGTTAACTTAGGGTATGATCACACATTACAGATTAAATCTGACATGTACTTTACCAGATCATCCATGGCAGGGATTTAAGGCTGATGTTTAGATTTCTGCACTAAATCTATATGAGAATTAGCCACTTGTCATTCAGTGAGGCTTTTCCATGTGTAGTACAGAGCCTGCTGCATATTTCATGTTACTTTTTTCCACTGCCTGTTCCACGCATAGCAACGCCCCTTAAAGCAAATGGTTTTCATGGCGTCAGTTGCAGCGAAGCAACAGGGGCACATGGCCCCTTTTAGTGATGTAGTAGATGGTACCCAGGTGTAGGAATGCCAAAGTGGTGTAGGGTGGCCTAAATGTCCCTTAATGTTGGTGCACGTGCAACAGTGCTCCTACCTGGATATGCTGGAACCCAGGCGTTGTTGTCCGAAGCAAATAGGAAGAAATAAATTGAATCCAGACCTTGTGATGAAGTTCAATAACAGCTTTACTTGAATAAACGTTTCTCCAACAGTTTAAGGCTATGTCTTGGTTCCCAGCAGGCATTAGCATTAACTCTGGCAGGCAAACAAACTCAACTCTGCTACATCTGTTGCTCTCTGGCTCTACTGTGCTGACAAGCTTACTGTATAACATTGCTTCTTTCGTTATGCTGCAACTTCTCTCTGTAGTCTGTCTCTAGATTAATACCAGGGAATCTATACCTCCTGGCTTCAGAGGCTTCAGGCTGAAGGTGCTCTAGCTGCCTTAGGCAGGAGATGTCCAGCAGGGACTTAGGCCTGCTTCTTTCCCCAAGCAGGGAGTACTCTCCACTGACAGAAAAGAGAATGGAAAGAAGGTTCCATCCTCTGCAAATGTAGCTCTGCCATGCTTGCTGCCACCTTGTGAACCAGGTACATTGCATGAACAATAACAGTTGCATAGAAATAGCAATGCACATTGTAGTGGGCTGAAATAAATGCATAAGATGACACTGTGTTAGCCCATAGAAGACAGTAGCGGGGTGCAGAGTGGTAATGGCACTCTGGGTCATTACAACTGTGAATGGGATATGAAATATCCCCATCATTTACATTAGATGCAGAATCTTACAATCTACAAGGGAAGAGGGGAGAACACAGTAGCTGAGGGCTTAGGCTGCTTATCTGGCTATGGGTGGCAGTATGCTCATTGCAAGTGGCAGTTTTCCTGAAGAGGTGGGTTTTCAGGTTAGTTTTGAAGGTTTGGATGTTGGAGGGAGCCTGATGTGTTGGGGTAGTGAGTTCCAGAGTAGGGGAGAAGCACGTGAGAAATCTTGTAGTCGATTGTGTGAAGAACAGATGAGGAGGAGGTCCTTTGAGGATCGGAGATTACGTGTAGAGATGTATCGGAAAGGCAGGTCAGAGATGTAAGGAGGGGACAGGTATTTTAAACTGAATTTGCTGGGCAATGGGGAGCCAGTGAAGAGATTGGCAGAGGGGGGAGGCAGAGGAGAAACGAGGGTAGAGGTGGATTTACCGGGCAGCAGAGTTGAGGATAGTTTGGAGGGGTGCGAGAGTGCTGGATGGGAGGCCACAGAGGAGACTGTTGCAGTAGTCCAGGTGGGAGATGACGATGGCATGCACTAGTATTTTAGTTGAGCGAATACAAGGAGTGAATACAAGTGACATTCTTGAGTTGAAAGCAGCAAGTGGAGGTGAGGGTTTGGATGTATGGCTTAACCTCTTGGGAACACAGGGCGTACAGGTATGCCCTGATGTCCCTGTACTTAAGGACACAGGGCGTACAGTTACGTGTATTTCCGATCACAGCCGCGCGGTGGGTCCTGTGACCCCCCCATATCGGCGATCGCTGCAGACCACAGGTCAATTTAGACCTGCGGTTTGCAGCGCTTTCGGAACTTTCTGATCCCCGCGGTCCGTGACCGCGGTGCGGGCGGTGATGATGGTGCGGGCGTGCGGGCGCGCGATCATCCGCCCACCCCCTCTATCATTTCCAGTTCCAGGGTGGCTGAGCGGTTAACTGAGTATCAGCACATTGCTGACACTGCTTGAAACGGCTCACATCTGTGCTGGCACAGATGTCAGCCATTTAATCCCTTCCATGCCGCGGTCCCATCAGGGGCTGCTGTGCCGTTTCAGCCCCAGATTCTTCACGGGATCACAGAGGGAGGGTCCCCCCTCCCCCCATCACCCGCTGCTCTGTTGTGGCAGCGGGTGATGGTTACCATGGCAACCGGATGCCTTCACAGGCTTCTGGCTTGCCATGGTAAGGCTAAGTCTGATCAGACTTCTGCTAAAGGCAGAAGTCTGATCAGACTAAGTGTAAAGTGAAAATACAGTACAGTACACTATATAGCGTACTGTATTATACAGACATCAGACCCACTGGACCTTAAAATACCAAGTGGGTCTGGGTAAAAAAACCAAAAAAAAAACCACATTTATCACTAATTACAAACATAAAATGCACTACACATGTTTGATATCACCGCGTCCATAATGACCTGATCTATGAAATGGTCATGTTACTTTCCCCGCACGGTAAACGCCATAAAAAAATAAAATAAAACCTATGATGAAATTGAAATTTTGTCCACCTTACTTCCCAAAAAAGGTAATAAAAGTGATAAAAAAAGTTGCATGTACGCCAAAATGGTACCAATCAAATCGGCACCTCATCCTGCAAAAAATGAGCCTCTACATGAGACAATCGCCCAAAAAGTAAAAAATATATGGCTCTCAGACTATGGAGACACTAAAACATTATTTTTTTTCCCCTAAAATGCTGTTATTGTGTTAAGGTAAAAAAAAACAAAAAACTATACATATTAGATATCGCTGCGTCTGTAAGAACCTGCTATATAAAAATATCATATGACCTAATTAAATAAAAACAGTGTCAAAAAAGCCATTTTTGTCACCTCACATCACAAAAAGTGTAATAGCACACGATCAAAAAGTTATATGCCTCCCAAAATAGTACTAATCAAACCGCTATCTCATCCCGCAAAAAATGAGCCCCTACATAGGACAATCGCCCCCAAAAATATAAAAATATGTCTCTCAGACTATGGAGACGTTAAAACATGATTATTTTTTTTGTTTCAAAAATGATATTATTGTGTAAAACTTAAATAAATAAAAAAGTATAAAAATTAGGCATCGCCGCATCCGTAAAAACCTTCTCTATAAAAATAAACACATGACCTAACCCCTCAGGTGAACACAGCAAAAAAAATTATATAAATATGGTGTCAAAAGCCATTTTTGTCACCTTACATCACAAAAAGTGTAATAGCAAGTGACCAAAATGTCATATGCACCCCAAGATAGTGCCAATCAAACCGACATCTCATCCCGCAAAAAATGAGCCCCTACATAAGACAGTCACCCAAAAATAAATAAATAAATATGGCTTTCAGAATGTGGAGACACTAAAAAATCATTTTTTTCAAAAATGCTTTATTAAGTAAAACTGAAACAAAACCCCACAATAGTCATATTTGGTATTGACACGTCCCTAACAACCTGCTCTATAGAAATAGCACACGATTTAACTTGTCAGATCAACTATGTAAATAACAAAAAATAAAAACGGTCCCAAAACAGATATTTTTTTTGAAAATTTTCCTTTTTAATCTATTTTTCCAGTAACAAAGCAAGGGTTAACAGCCAAACAAAACTCAATATTTATTGCCCTGATTCTGTAGTTTACAGAAACACCCCATATGTGGTCGTAAACCGCTGTATGGCCAAACCCCCCTGATGCACCCCTAGAGTAGAAACTCCAAAAAAAGTGACGCCATCTAAGAAACTACACGCCTCAAGGTATTCAAAACTGATTTTACAAACTTTGTTACCCTTTATGTGTTCCACAAGAGTTATTGGCAAATGGAGATTAAATTTCAGAATTTCTATTTTTTGTTACCTTGCCTCAAAAAAAGTGTAATATAGAGCAACCAAAAATCATATGTACGCTAAAAATAGTCCCAACAAAACTGCCACCTTATCCCGTAGTTTCCAAAATGGGGTACCTTTTTTGGAGTTTCTATTGTAGGGGTGCATCAGGGAGGCTTCAAATGGGACATGGTGTAAATATACCAGTCCAGCAAAATCTGCCTTCCAAAAACCATATGACGTTCCCTTCCTTCTGTGCCCTGCCGTGTGTCCGTACAGCAGTTTACGACCACATATGGGGTGTTTCTGCAAACTACAGAATCAGGGCAATAAATATTGAGCTTTTTTTGACTGTTAACCCTTGCTTTGTTACTGGAAAAAATTTATTAAAATGGAAAATTTGCCAAAATTTTTTAATTCAGAAATGTTATCTCCATTTGCCATTAACTCCTGGAACACCTAAAGGGTTAACAAATTCTGTAAAATGAGTTTTGAATACCTTGAGGGGTGTAGTTTCTAGAATGGGGTCATTTTTCGGTGGTTTCTATAGGTTTCTATAATTTCTTTGCTTAAGGCCTCTTTCCCACGTCTGTTCTTTCTATGTATGTACTGTATACTGTATATGTCATATGGAAAAACGGAACGTCAAAACGGAAACACAACGGAAACAAAAAACATAAAAACAGATCCGGAAAAAACACTGAAAAAGCCATACGGTCATGTGAAAGAGGCCTAAGGATGATGCACATTACATACAAAGTCTTGGACTTTTTCTCTGCCGACCGGATCACCGTCCCTCCAGTCGGTAGATGAATGTTTTAGAGTCTTGGGTCTTATTTATGATGACCCGGATCGGATCTCTCAGACTGAGACCAAGTTACGTGGTTTACGGCAGGGAGAACGCTGCGCAGAGATCTATTTCTCTGAATTTAGGAAATGGGCTTCGGATACGGAGTGGAATGATCCTGCTAACCAGCTAGACACCATTTTGTTTTTCCATCCTGACTTAAAGAGGACCTTTCACTGATCCTGACATTGTGGACTAAGTATGCTGACATGTAGAGCGGCGCCCGGGGATCTCACTGCACTTACTATTATCCCTGGGCGCCGCTCCGTTCTCCCGCTTTGCCCTCCGGTATCTTCGTTCACTAAGTTATAGTAGGCGGAGATTTCAGTCACTATGTTATAGTAGGCGGAGTCTGCCCTTGTTCTGCTGTAGCGCTAGCCAATCGCAGCGCAGAGCTCACAGCCTGGGAGGTTATTTTCTCCCAGGCTGTGAGCTCTGCGATGCGATTGGCCAGCGCTACAGAAGAACAAGGGCGGACTCCGCCTACTATAACTTAGTGAACGAAGATACCGGAGGGCATAGCAGGAGAACGGAGCGGCGCCCAGGGATAATAGTAAGTGCAGTGAGATCCCCGGGCGCCGCTCTCCATGTCTGTATACTTAGTTCACAATGTCAGGATCGGTGAAAGGTCCTCTTTAAGCTTTTGGTGTATACTATTATATTGTGATCTTTATCTGGTGGGTACTTTTTACTGGGAGCCCCTGGACCGTCTTTGCAGACAGGGGTGTGGGTGGGTTTTGTCATCTTCCCCCATCGTTTGTTTTCACCTTAATATGTATTAATATATGTTTAATAAACTTTTGTACTATATTTTATATATTATGTGTATTTGTATGGGGCTATTGATTGGTTCGACTAATGGCGCTCTTGTATTATGGACTAGACCCCCTGGGATATTATTTTATATGGTCTGAGGTATTGTTATCTTCTAATGTGTTCCCGATTCCTGAACTCTACTCTTTGATATATTTGCTATGGTATAATGCTGCTGAAACAATTAACTAGAAACAGAGTGCAGCAACCCGCTTAGAGGATAGATAAATCAGAACACCATTGGGAAAATACATTTTTTGCCTATCTGTCAGAATGTGCATTGATCTGTCTACAAGAGTGGACTGCAGCCAACGGAAAAACAGACGACCGTACAAATAATCATCAAGGCAGATTCAATAAACCAATGAGTCCATTGTTAACTATGTGTACCAACATTAATTCCAGCTGCAAAATATGATGAACTGAAGCACTGAATGTGCCTTCGCCTGTAACGTATAACATACTGTTTTAATACTTTTACTGGAGCTTTTCTGTTGAAGTTTAATGAATTCTTTTAAGAGTCATCCTCACAACAACAGATGCAGCATAGGGTTTTAAAAATATTCATATTACTATTAAAAGGGATGTCCAAGAACACAATAGTGATGACCTATCCTTAGTAGCCTGTCATGTCTCCTATTAACTGTAATGGCAGCGGGTGTGGAACTACTGTGCCAACTAACCGGTTTGCCTTAGGGCTCTCCCCAAGGGAATTATCCTGGCAGTACACAGTTTTTTCACCCTTTAACCCCTCTACAGGGGTCTGATCTTAACTGCAGGGAAGCCACCAGCCCCTTTAGATATTCCTGGTGCAGTTGACAGCTGACCCACTTGGGTCATAGACACCGATGTGAAACACTGAGGGGACAGGCAATAAGCATAGCCAGAAGACAGACTGAGGTCACGGCAGGCCGTTTGTGCAAACTGGTCTGTGGTCAGGCCAGGCAGCAATGGTTCAATACATTAGTCAGGCTATAGTCAGGACAGGCAGTGGATGATAAAAATCAATTAACAGGCAGAGGTAATGTATATGGGCAGGCAAAAAGATTAGCACATTTTCACTGGATCATTGGCAAGCTAGGAACCTAAAGCCCAGGCACCCTCCCCATGTGAAGGATACGATACCTTAAATACCCAGAAGTGACCAACAATAGGTTGTGGAAAACTAAGGGTGCGCACGCTGGCCCTTTAAGAGCCGGGGAGTGCGAACACCCAACGGCAGAGGACCTGGAAGGAGAGCACAGAGGTGAGCATGCAATTACGGACTCCTGTAATGGGGAGATTCAGAGCAGGATAAGAGACGTGGTCCCATGCCCGCTCAGGAGAACAGGGAAGTGGCAGGCAAACGCTGCCATTGTAACATTAACTACATTGATACATACATAGTGCAGATGATGCCGACACCAGATTAATAATTTACATCAAAATTCACAGTCCCACAAACCAGTCCTGGAATATAAGTAATGAGAAGACTGCCGAGCATGCACAAGGATGAGGCCTCAAGGATGAGGACTAGAAGCAGTGACAATCAATGGACCTCATAGGTGGCTTTAGCATGGGGAATCTGCAGCAATAATGAGAACTAGATAAGTTCCTTGCAAGTATTCAAATAATTCATAAACTCAAGAAGTTCTTGTTCAGTCCCCACCCAAAGCATAAACACATCATCCACAAACCACAGCCAGCTCCTGGACAGGGATTTAAACCCTCAATCAAGAACATGCTGTGATTCATAGGATGACATAAAAATGTTAGCATAACTGGGTGCCACTGGGGCCCCCAGAGACGAGCCTTGTACTGTATCTGGTGAAAACAAATCTTTACCAAAATGAAAATAATTCTTTGTAAGTACAAATTCCAATAAGGTCAAAAGGAAAACTCATTAGATAGTGACAGATCTTTACACAACTCGTCCTGAATACATGTAACCCCTTCCTCATAGGGGATATTAGTATAAAGACTCTTGATATCCAATGTACAGAGTAATGTGACTTCTATGTTCTCAATATGAATCAGAAAATCATTAGTGTCCTTTAGACATCCAGGTAACCATGTACCATCCTCTGCAAGTAACAGTTCACAAAAATTAACATCTGAGAAGATAGGACATCCCAGGAGTCTTCGATCCCCTTAGATCTTTTTGGACTTTTGGAAGCAGATACGGTACAAGAACTCTTGGTTGTTCATTAATTAAGGCTTTCTTCAGTTCCTGTTCAATTACACTTGCCTGCTCTGCATCTTGCAAGAAAACATCAATTTCTCTCTTAAAAACAATTGTAGGATCTCTCTGTAACCGTCCAGAGACTTTTTCATCAGCAAGTTGTATCCAAGCGTACAGTATTTTTTTCTATCCATAACTACTAGAATTCTGCAAGTTACATAATGCTTTCCTCTCTTCTGGGATGATTTGTCCCTATACATACCTCATACCAGAAGCAGTGACCAGGAATAGGCCTTTGATGGGACCAGAATACACTAGGAATAACAACCAGGAGTAGGTCATGAACAGAACCAGGAGAAACCAGGAACAGTGCCAAAGAGCAGGTAGGTGATGGAAAAGCAGGACAAGTGGAAAGGACTATGAGTGTATGATCAGACTGTTCAGGGTTTCTTTTTTAATAGTTTGCCATCATGAAGAATTTTTGGGTAAGTGGTTGGTGGGACATACCTTTTAATTATTGATTGGTTGATCATAATTTTCACGCATCAGTTTTACTACTGTGCTTCATAGCGGGGAAGTCCCATCTAACAAGATCCCCTGCCACTAAGGAAATGTCATCGATAAGGGTCTGTGGCCTATGAACCCCACTCACTACAAAAATGAGTGCCATATAGCATTGTCTTCTAATTCTGAGGTCCAGGTCTATTGTCCTATTGAATAAGAGATTACAGCTACTGATTTGAAGATCCAAAGCTATTCGATTTAGAAGGTGAAAGAACATGGCACTTGGGTGGAGAACCGTGGTCCCTTCATTCAAAATATTGGTCGGTTTCACAGTGCATTGACCTCGAATATGCCTATTGCATCTTCTGCCATGTCTTTTCGACACCATTGATGTCATAAGACGACTGGAATTTATGATGCATGAGCAATGACATAAGGTGTTACTAGCATACAGCACAATGGCCAGTTCACTATTAGAGATTACAATTGGCCTATTATCCACAAACCATTTAAAGAGAATGTGCTCCTCCAAACCAGCAGTAAAATGCATTGCCAGGACTCCTTTTTGAGTCCTATCCATTATGTGCGTGAGCACAGGAGTCCTCTTAATGCATTTTACTGCTGGTTTGTAGGAGCACAGCGTCGGAATGCAAGCAAGTGTGAACATAAAAATTACATATTTGGACTCAAATAAGCGTCACTTATGTATACAATGCTTAGGCTACTTTCACATCTCCGGGGGGATGAACAGCCTGCTGGAATTCTCCAGATCCGGAACTTCCGGATGCAGATGGAATGTTCGCTGGCCCTATTAAATATAATAGGGTCCAGCGGACATCTGTACGCATTCCAGTAGCAGAGAACGGGGTGGACACAAACCGTTTGTAACTGGCCAATCCTCCACTTGTCTGCCGCAACGGCCATGCCAGAGTTTCACAGAGCTGATAGATTCCCTTTAAATGGTATCTTTCAGCAGATTTGTACCTGGCTGACCTGTTGGATGTGCGCTTGGCAGCTGAAGGCATCTATGTTGTTCCCATGTTCATATGTGTCCAAATTGCTGAGAAAAATTATGTTTTAATATATGTAAATGAGCCTCTAGGAGCAAAAAAGGCATTGCAATTACACCTAGAGGCTCTCTCTCTGCAACTGCCACACCCTCTGCACTTTGATTGACAGGACCAGGCAGTGTAGACGTCATCACACCTGTTCCTGTCAAAGTGCAGAGGGCACAGCAGTTGCAGAGAGAGAAAAGCCTCTAGGTGTAATTGCAGTGGGCCAGGTACGGGGGAATAATATTCTGTATTCGTTTGTGACGCCAATTGCAGCGTGCGCAGGGTACTATCCCAGGGCCCTTCCAAGGTGTTATAATACACGGCCCAGATTAGGAATGCCAGAGTGGTGCAATGGCCTATAATGTCTCTATAGTTTGGTGGTAGTTGTGTCACGGTGTCTCCTACTTGGGTACGGCTGGACTCCTGGCTCAATTGCAATGCATTTGAATGTAGTGATAGTAGGAGTAATAGAGGAACTTTGCAGAGTAAATGATGTCCAGACCTTTAGATGAAGTTTGAATGTTGCTTTACTTGAAATAACTTGCATCCAAGCAGTATACAGCTTTGGTCTCTTGGTCCCAGCAGGTTTTTCAATGAATGGCAGGAATGAATACTTCTGCTTTAAATGTAACTTATGCTATGTGGGGACAGACTAGCTGAGGAGGAAAAGACTTCTCCTAGGCACTGGACTTATCTCTCAGATGGATTCTCAGGTGATGCTTTCTTCCTGGAATTCTGGAGTTTGTGTGTAGTTTCTGCTTCTTCCATCCAGCTGAGCTGAAGGTGCTCAGACTGGGTATATGGCAAAGTCTAAGCCAAGACTAGGTCCTTGCAGTCTTCCCTATACAGGGGGTCTCCTGGACACTATCACACAGCCTTCCCTAGCAGGGGGGAGGCTACACTGACTCTAACTTCCTTCTCCACCCATGCTGCAGGATGTGGGAACAGCCCACCTCTCCACAGAGGGGGAGCTAAGCTGGAATAAACCATTACAGCTCAGATATACTAAACTGTCTCTGACAATGTGTTGCTGCCCCCTACTGGTAACCAGGCAAATTAAATGAACAATTAAATTGAACATAGATTTATATGCACATTTGTGGAGGACACAAGAAAACACTTGCCCTTGTTAAACGTCACGTTTGGTGGCCCAGTTTGTCTGTGGATGTTAAGGCCTACATCCAGGCATGTAGTGTGTGTGCTCGATGTCAAGGCTCTCTTCTCTGGCCGGGCCCTCCACTGATTCACTGGTGGTGGATCAATGGTTCGAGGATAGACGTCCCATTTGGTCGTCGGTTCAGCAGAATCTCTGCATCGTCATCGCACCGTAGAGCAACAGTTTAAGGTGGGAGATCAAGTGTGGGTCTCCACCCGACACATTCCGCTGCGTCAGCCATCTTCCAAGTTGTGTCCTCGATTCATTGGTCCATACCCAGTGACGCAGAAGATCAACCAAGTTACATACAAGGTTGCTCTTCCACCGTTGATTCGAGGAGTGAACACCTTTCATGTATCACTTGTCAAATCGGCGGCCGACTTCGCCCTCTTCATTCAGAATCCACCCCCGTTGGAGGTCCAAGGGGTGTCAGAGTTCGAGGTGAACAGGATTTTGGACTCTCGTTTTGTCCAGATCTCTCTCCAATAGTGTTGATCACGAATATTCGAATTGCGTATTTTAATCGCGAATATCGGCACTTCGAAAATTCGCGAATATTTCGAATATCGCAAAATATATTCGTAATTGCGAATATTAGATTTTTGGGAAAATACCAGTTCATGCGAATTTTTATGCGAAAATTTGTATGCAAATTTTTTGCGAATTTTCGCAATCAAGAAAATAATGCCTGGAGATCATGAATTCACGAATTCTCGAATATATGGCGAATATTCGCCCAAATATTCGCGAAATATCGCGAATTCGAATATTGCCCCTGCTGCTCATCACTACTCTCCAATACTTTATAGACTGAAAGGGTTTTGGTCCAGAGGAGAGATGTTGGGTACTTGCTCGTCAGGTGCATGCGGCTGAGTTGGTGGCAGCCTTCCACTGGAGTCTTCTGAGCCGCCTCCTCGTGGGGGGGGGGGGGGGGGGGTAATGTAAGATCCTCACCTGTCTCACACTCCGGTGTGACCAAAAAGGGTGCTCGTGGAGCTGCGGGACAGGTTACGCGTGTGTCACTACCAGAGCTTTGAGACGTTCTCACAGCTCTGTGCCTCCACCCCTGTGATGTTGTCACTTAGAGTTTGGAGGTGTTCTCACTGTTCTGTTTCTCCGCCCCTGTGATGAGGTCTTTACTCCCAGCTGTCTCTCCTGCGTTTGATTTCCCTGCCTTTAAATCACCCCTCCTCCTATTGCAGGACGTGGATTATATTTCTCTTTTCAGTTGTAGCTCTGCCTTGAGTATCTTCACTTCTTAAGCTACTAGTTCTCTGGACCTGTGTTCTGCTGCTGCAAGCACTCCGGATATTGCCAGCGGCCCTTGGATCCGTCTTCTCTGCGGCTGCAGCTCCATCAGCTAAGTGTGCAGACTTTGTTGTGTCAATGTGGCAATGGTGAGGACTCATTCAGTATGCAGGGGTCTCATCCTGTCTCGCTCCCCTCTGAGGAGGAGCCCATGCAGCTAGGCCGACTTGCCCCTGATAAAAGAGGATTTAGTCCTCAGAATATGGTGTGTTTTTGTTGTGGGGGCATAGGTCATTTGGCAAATGTTTGTCCGTCTAGGAGATTCCTGAACTGTACTAAGAGCGATAATAAGAGAAAAACCTCAAGAGGTAGATCATCAAGTTCTGCTTCATCTGCTACTTTGGGCAAAGTTGATGTGGGAATTGATGCTATTCCTCTGACCTGCAGTTCCCGTTTTCTCCTGTCTGCTAGGGTGGCGCTAGAGAGCAAAGTCATTCCTTGTGAGATTTTTGTCGATAGTGGAGCGGCCGTCAATCTTATTGACACTCAATTTGTAGCCTTGCATGGTTTTCAGGTTTGTACATTAGAAAAGGATATACCTGTTTTTGCTATCGACTCTGCTCCACTCTCGCAGAGATCTCTGAAAGGCATTGTTCACAATATCCGGCTAGCTGTAGGGGACACTCATGTGGAGGAGATATCTTGTTTTGTCCTTAACGGATTGCCTTCTCCTCTAGTTTTGGGGCTACCCTGGCTCACTAGACATAACCCCACTATTGATTGGCAAGGAAGGCAAATAAATGAGTGGAGTGACTTTTGTAGAGAGAATTGTCTCACAGCGACTTTTGCAGAGGTGTCTACTAAAACTGTGCCATCATTTCTCTCTGATTTCTCGGATGTGTTTTCCGAGAGCGGTGTTCAGGAGCTACCTCCTCACCGGGAGTTTGACTGTCCCATTAACCTCATTCCCGGCGCCAAGCTGCCAAAAGCACGCCTCTACAATCTCTCACAACCGGAAAGACTCGCAATGCGAACCTATATCTCCGAGAGTCTCGAGAAGGGGCATATTCGTCCCTCAAAGTCACCTGTTGCCGCGGGTTTTTTTTTTTGTTAAAAAAAAGATGGCTCTCTGAGACCTTGTTTAGATTTTAGGGAGCTGAACCGTATCACGATTCGCGATCCCTATCCCCTTCCTCTGATCCCGGACCTCTTCAACCAAATTGTTGGGGCCAAGGTGTTTTCCAAATTGGATCTGAGAGGCGCGTACAACCTGGTCAGGGTCAGAGAGGGGGATGAATGGAAAACGGCCTTTAATACCCCTAACGGGCATTTCGAGAATCTCGTTATGCCTTTCGGCCTGATGAATGCTCCGGCCGTCTTTCAGCATTTTGTTAATAGTATTTTCTATCATTTAATGGGGAAATTTGTATTGGTGTATCTTGATGATATTTTGATTTTTTCCCCTGATGTTCAGACCCATCAGGATCATCTTTTTCAGGTCCTGCAGATACTGCGGGAGAATAAACTGTATGCCAAGCTGGAGAAATGTCTTTTTATGGTATCGGAGATTCAATTTCTGGGTTTTCTCCTCTCTGCTTCTGGTTTTCGCATGGATCCGGAGAAGGTCCGTGCTGTGCTGGAGTGGGAGCTTCCTGAAAATCAGAAGGCATTGATGCGCTTTCTGGGTTTTGCTAACTACTACAGAAAGTTCATTTTGAATTATTCCTCTATTGTCAAACCCCTTACTGACATGACAAAAAAGGGGACGGATTTTTCCTCTTGGTCGGAGGAGGCGCTTGCAGCCTTTTCTAAGATTAAAGAGAGTTTTGCGTCTGCTCCCATCTTGGTGCATCCCGATGTTTCCTTACCTTTTATTGTTGAGGTGGATGCTTCCGAGGTGGGTGTGGGTGCAGTTTTGTCCCAGGGCCCCTCTCCTGCCAAATGGCGACCTTGTGCCTTTTTCTCTAGAAAACTCTCCCCGGCAGAGAGAAACTATGATGTGGGAGATAGGGAGTTGTTGGCCATCAAGTTGGCTTTCGAGGAATGGCGCCATTGGTTGGAGGGGGCCAGGCACCCTATCACCGTTTTTACCGACCATAAGAATCTGGCGTACTTGGAGTCGGCCAGGCGTATGAATCCGAGACAGGCCAGATGGTCTCTGTTCTTCTCCAGATTCAATTTTGTTGTTACTTTCCGCCCTGGGATCAAGAATGTGAAGGCTGATGCTCTCTCTCGCTGTTTTCCGGGAGGAGGAAACTCCGAGGACCCGGGTCCCATTTTGGCGGAGGGGGTAGTTGTTTCTGCTCTATATTCCGATTTGGAGGCCGAGGTCCAGGCTGCCCAGACTGAGGCACCTGCCCGTTGTCCCTCCGGGAAGTTGTTCGTGCCTCCTGAGCTACGTCACAAACTCTTTAAGGAACATCATGATACGGTTCTTGCTGGTCACCCCGGGAGTAGAGCCACGGTAGATCTCATTGCTCGGAGATTTTGGTGGCCGGCTCTTCGTAAGTCTGTGGAGGGTTTTGTGGCTGCTTGTGAGACGTGCGCTCGCGCTAAGGTCCCTCGTTCACGACCTTCAGGTTCCCTTCTCCCGTTACCCATACCTTCCCGTCCTTGGACACACCTGTCCATGGACTTTATCACGGATCTTCCTCGTTCCTCGGGGAAGTCGGTGATCCTGGTGGTCGTGGACCGTTTTAGCAAGATGGCTCATTTCGTTCCTTTCCCTGGTTTACCCAATGCTAAAACGTTGGCGCAAGCTTTTGTCGACCATATTGTTAAATTGCACGGCATTCCCTCTGATATTGTTTCCGATAGAGGCACGCAGTTTGTGTCCAGGTTCTGGAAGGCTTTCTGTTCTCGCCTGGGGGTTCGGCTGTCCTTCTCTTCTGCTTTTCACCCGCAGTCGAATGGTCAGACTGAGCGCCTCAATCAGAATCTGGAGACATATTTGCGCTGTTTTGTGGCGGAGAACCAGGAGGATTGGTGTTCATTTCTCCCTCTTGCTGAGTTTGCTTTGAACAACCGTCGTCAGGAATCTTCTGATAAGTCACCATTTTTTGGTGCATATGGGTTCCATCCGCAGTTTGGGACATTCTCGGGAGGGGCTCTTTCTGGTTTACCTGAGGAGGAGAGATTTTCCTCGTCTTTGTCTACCATTTGGCAAAAGATTCAGAGTAATCTCAGAAAGATGAGTGAGAAGTATAAGCGTGTGGCTGATAAGAGACGTGTGCCTGGTCCGGACCTGAATGTGGGTGATCTGGTGTGGTTGTCTACAAGAAATATTAAACTGAAGGTTCCCTCCTGGAAATTGGGTCCCAAGTTTATTGGGCCTTATAAAATTTTGTCAGTCATCAATCCTGTTGCCTTCCGTCTTGATCTTCCACGGGTTTGGAAGATACATAATGTATTTCACAGATCTCTCTTAAAACCATATGTCCAGCCCACGGTACCCTCCTCTTTGCCTCCTCCTCCGATTTTGGTTGATGGCAATCTGGAGTTTGAGGTTTCCAGAATTGTGGACTCTCGCATTGTCCGCGGTTCTCTTCAGTACCTCGTTCATTGGAAGGGTTATGGTCCTGAGGAGAGGATGTGGGTTCCGATGTCGGACATTAAAGCCACTCGCCTTATCAGGGCATTTCATAGGGCTCATCCTGGGAAGGTGGGTCCTGGGTGTCCGGAGTCCACCCGTAGAGGGGGGGGGTACTGTCACTACCAGAGCTTTGAGACGTTCTCACAGCTCTGTGTCTCCACCCCTGTGATGATGTCACTTAGAGTTTGGAGGTGTTCTCACTGTTCTGTTTCTCCGCCCCTGTGATGAGGTCTTTACTCCCAGCTGTCTCTCCTGCGTTTGATTTCCCTGCCTTTAAATCACCCCTCCTCCTATTGCAGGGCGTGGATTATATTTCTCTTTTCAGTTGTAGCTCTGCCTTGAGTATCTTCACTTCTTAAGCTACTAGTTCTCTGGACCTGTGTTCTGCTGCTGCAAGCACTCCGGATATTGCCAGCGGCCCTTGGATCCGTCTTCTCTGAGGCTGCAGCTCCATCAGCTAAGTGTGCAGACTTTGTTGTGTACCTGGTGATTTCCTGACTGGATCTGAGGTGGCCACGGTTCCCTCCATATTCTGAGCAGGGCATCGGTGGCCGTGCCCCTTCCACTATTGTAGGGGTTACAGGGCTCATCAGTCTAAGGTACGCGGGCATGCCTCGTTCCACCATTTGGATCCGGGCATGTGCTTTAGCAGCATAGGGAGAGTGTTGAGGGTCTGACAGGGGTCACCCTTTCTCTTCCCTAGTTTGGGTCCGGTCAGTAGCTCTTCTTACTGTGTATGCTCTGGTTACCCTTAAACAGCCGTGACAGCGTGTCTCCATTGATACACCAACTCTGACCCCTTTGCGAACCAACGCGGGGATGCGTTCGCATGTGCACCGGACGGGAAGACCGCATGGCTTTCGGGGACAGCTTGGCCTGGCTAGTGAAAGTACGCTGCGGCCGAGCTTGTCTCCCGTGCCTGTTGCGTATTCCATTCCGGTGTCCATGTCGACGCGCTCGCGCACTCTCACAGAGCCTGTCGTGCATTCGCATTTATATTAGAAAACGGGTTCGCAAGGGGATACGAGGTCGCGTGTACGTGCTTCTTATGCGCTTCGCCGACCAGCGAAGGGAATAGAACCGGGCCGCAAGTTCAAAGCAGATTAGGGGGCCGGCATTGGTCTAATTGACTAATGATCGACCAAAGCCTTGTACACAGGTGTAAGGCAGGATCATGACCTATGGGGAGTGGACACTTGGTGCCCTGGGATTTGTTAGCAGGCACATACAAGGTGGCCTCCCAGGTCGGTCAGTGCCCACTGTTATCCTTCCTTATCCAGGTGCAGGTCACTACTTCTAGCTACTGACTGAAGTTTGCTGGGACTCGGTCCATTCCAGTTGGACCCAGGACCCGGGACTTTCCGTGACGCATCCATTCGCACAGAGACTTATGCACGGATTGGGACTACTCCTGGCTTTCCTTTGTTTTTTGTTTGCCTGATGTTTGCCCAGTGAAGTTTACCTGGACTTGGTTTATTTTGTTAATAAACCCCTTTGACTTCACCCTCACTGGCCTGTTTCATTGATGCCTTGCATTACAGCAGTAAAGCAAAGTGACACAAAAGAAAGGTGCTACTGATCTGACTAAGTCCAAAAGTACAGTCGTGGCCAAAAGTTTTGAGAATGACACAAATATTAGTTTTCACAAAGTTTGCTGCCAAACTGCTTTTAGATCTTTGTTTCAGTTGTTTCTGTGATGTAGTGAAATATAATTACACGCACTTCATACGTTTCAAAGGCTTTTATCGACAATTACATGACATTTATGCAAAGAGTCAGTATTTGCAGTGTTGGCCCTTCTTTTTCAGGACCTCTGCAATTCGACTGGGCATGCTCTCAATCAACTTCTGGGCCAATTCCTGACTGATAGCAACCCATTCTTTCATAATCACTTCTTGGAGTTTGTCAGAATTTGTGGGTTTTTGTTTGTCCACCCGCCTCTTGAGGATTGACCACAAGTTCTCAATGGGATTAAGATCTAGGGAGTTTCGAGGCCATGGACCCAAAATGTCAACGTTTTGGTCCTCGAGCCACTTAGTTATCACTTTTGCCTTATAGCACTGTGCTCCATCGTGCTGGAAAATGCATTGTTCTTCACCAAACTGTTGTTGGATTGTTGGAAGAAGTTGCTGTTGTCTATTTAGACGTGTGGAGGGTGTTTTGGTACCATTCTTTATTCATGGCTGTGTTTTTGGGCAAAATTGTGAGTGAGCCCACTCCCTTGGATGAGAAGCAACCCCACACATGAATGGTCTCAGGATGCTTTACTGTTGGCATTACACAGGACTGATGGTAGCGCTCACTTTTTCTTCTCCGGACAAGCCTTTTTCCTGATGCCCCAAACAATCGGAAAGAGGCTTCATCGGAGAATATGACTTTGCCCCAGTCCTCAGCAGTCCATTCACCATATTTTCTGCAGAAGATCAATTTGTCCCTGATGTTTTTTTTTTAGAGAAGTGGCTTCTTTGCTGCCCTTCTTGACACCAGGCCATCTTCTAAAAGTCTTCGCCTCACTGTGCGTGCAGATGCACTCACACCTGCCTGCTGCCATTCCTGAGCAAGCTCTGCACTGGTGGCACTCCGATCCCGCAGCTGAATCCTCTTTAGGAGACGATCCTGGCGCTTGCTGGACTTTCTTGGACGCCCTGAAGCTTCTTAACAAGAATTGAACCTCTTTCCTTGAAGTTCTTGATGATCCTATAAATTGTTGATTGAGGTGCAATCTTAGTAGCCACAATATCCTTGCCTGTGAAGCCATTTTTATGCAATGCAATGATGGCTGCACGCGTTTCTTTGCAGGTCACCATGGTTAACAATGGAAGAACAATGATTTCAAGCATCACCCTCCTTTAAACAGGTCAAGTCTGCCATTTTAACCCAATCAGCCTGACATAATGATCTCCAGCCTTGTGCTCGTCAACATTCTCACCTGAGTTAACAGGACGATTACTGAAATGATCTCAGCAGGTCCTTTAATGACAGCAATGAAATGCAGTGGAAAGTTTTTTAGGGGGATTAAGTTAATTTTCATGGCAAAGAAGGACTATGCAATTCATCTGATCACTCTTCATAACATTCTGGAGTATATGCAAATTGCTATTATAAAAACTTAAGCAGCAACTTTTCCAATTTCCAATATTTATGTAATTCTCAAAACTTTTGGCCACGACTGTAAGTGCAATTTCACAAAAAAGTGCATAGATTCACATTGTGGCACCTGGAAAAGAATACACACAATGGGCATGAGTACTTGAACGTTGCATAACATGTAAACTTGAGTGCAAAATCATAGTGCAGAAATATCACAATAGAGTTCACAAAGAGCTCAGGTAAACGTTTGAGTCCTTTCTTTGGGTGCTGGCTTGTAACATTGCATAACCTGTAAACATATTGGGAAAACAGTGCAAGTATATTAGTGCAATTAATATTATCATAATACGCTCAAATATGACTTGAGTCCTTTTTCCTTGAAGTGCTTTAAAATTGGAATCCTCTGGAAACAAATAAAGCCACTTGTAATCCAATAGAGGTATATTTGTAATCCAAGGAACGGTATAAAATATATAAAAACACATATGAAATAGTAGCATGATGAGAACCATAGTTCCATGAGGCTCTCAAATAACCTGAGAAAGAGGATAAAACAATGCACAACCTTGGCACAACCTGGGGTGTAAACAGTTGTTGAAGATGGGGAGAGTCCTGACAAACGTGGCAATCCAGCTGAGGCTGTAACTAACGGCAACAGAGTAAAACAAAACTGGCCAACAGTCTCTCAATTTTTAGGACCAATCCACACTGTGGCTCCTAGTAGTTCGTATTTTAAGGTTAAGGAGGCATTTAGAGAAGGAAATGCAGGTACTCCTTACTGCTGGAGTTTCTGAAGCTCATAAGAGGGCGCTCCTGCCTTTGATAATTAAGTGTCGCGGCTGTTGTGGTGCCCCACTGCCCTCTTGTGGGGATTTTTGATACTGGCTGAGCAGTCAGCCTGGTGAATGCTGTTGTAAAGTGCTGCAAGCTGGAATGCCTTGCCGGTGCAGAAGTAGGTAAAACCTCTGGCTGAAGTGGTTCTGGAAGTTCAACCAGGTGAGACTGTGGAAGCTTCCATGGTAGAACATAGGGTTGCACTCTGGGGTTAAAAGTTAGCACTGAATTATTGATCTGGCACACCCATAGTGTTGGGGGTGCAGCCAGCTCAGGGATAAGGGGCTCTTGTTCAGGTTGCACTCATTCCCTGAAACGTAGTTAGCCATCCGGGCCTCTTGTAAACACCGGACTCTCCCAGCAGAACATGGTTCTTTCTGTTAGGTCTTTGGGGTAGTAGCAGGGGTTAACGGGTTAACAGTTTGGCCAGAAGGGTCACTCCAGCTGGTTCCGGTGCCTCCTGCTGGTCATCATTGGCGGTCGCGGATGGGCTGGGACGTCGGTCACTGGTGATGACGATGGGGCACTTGGTGGTGCAGACACTTCCAGTGTCTGGAAGACTTGACAGGTGGGATCTTCTGTGGGAGCCGGCTTCGCTATGGAGGCCGTCTTGGAGGATGGCTGGGTTGCTTGTTCGGCAGCCGCGAAGGGATCCACAGCCTCTGGGATCTGGACTGCTGGGTTGAAGTCAACTTCCGCGGGAGCAGGATCGAGAACGGTGGCCATCTTTAAGTCAGCAGTGGCGGCTGTCTCGCCGTCCGATTAGGATTCTGCAGCCTCCGGAATCATGGCAAACACTGATGAGCCTTTCTTGCAGTCAAGTTGAGAGACACAGACTATATATATAGGGTTCGGACCGCGCGTGTCATAAAAAGATGGTATACAAACATTTTTTTTCTTTTCTCCTCCTTTTAGAAAAAGAACCGAGGGCTGCAAATGTCCTATTTGTGGATATCCTGCAACTGATAAAAGTTATAATAGTGTAAATCCGTACGGTTGTTTTACCCTGCAGTGCACAGATTGTACTTACACGGCACTACACCAACCAAGGCGTGTATGCAATATCCTCCGCGGCTGATTAGATTTTTCCTGGCGGAGATCCACGTTCACATACAATCAAACAGGGTTTAACCACGGACTTGGTTCAGGTATACACCAGATGAGTCTGCTACTATTCCAAATTTCTTTTCCTAAAAGTCTCTGTGGATACAAGTAGCTCCTACCATAGTGAAGCTCCGATAACTGTTTTAAAAAGTTTATTAGCACATACTCACAAACATGCTCTTTAAAATTCGCATAAAAAATCCCAGCGTCTTATTCTTTGCCCGACTCTTATTCTTTGCCCCGCTCCTTGAGCTTCGTCAGGGGCACACTTCATCTCGCCCTCCCCCTTCTTTTTATTTGGTAGGCTAGAGTTAATCAAGCATCTGATGTGCTACTCCAAACACCTTCTCTTTTTCCTTCACTTTAACCCTATACTTGTATCTCCTAGTTCTCAGGGGAAAAAAACACTGATCTTTAGGTCCTAATTCACATGGGAATACTCGTTCTACCAGTTTATTAATCTAATTTAACACGGCTTGCAGGTCAAAGTCTACATTCAGGCCCCCTGGTTGTAGCGTACATAATTCATATATCCACCTACTTTCTTTTTTATTAATTTTCTCTAGAAAGCTTCCTCCCCTCCAGTGGTTTTGTGCTAATTCCACCCCCATGAACTTTAGTCCCTCTGGATTTTTTGGGTGACATTTTTTATAATGTGCCGAAACACCATGACTTTCAAGCCCCTTTTTAATATTTCTTATGTGCTCCTGCACTCGGACCTTGAGGGGTCTAATGGTCCAGTCCTACATACTGGAGGCCACAAGGGCACTCCAGTACATATACAACCCCTTTACTGTGGCATGTCATCTCTCCCACTACTTCCAATTGTTTGCCTTTTACAGTGCTATTAACTATAGTACTGTTTTGTGATCTTTCTGTTCTTTTTCTATTTTTACAGGCAATGCAAAAACCACACCAATTGAAACATTTTTTTTTTTTTTTTTTTTAATCTTCTGGTCGGTTTGCACTATGTACTAGTTTGTTTTGTAAATTGGGTGCTCTTTTATAGATGACTAGAGGTTGTTCAGGAATTGCAGGTCCGAGTACTGGGTCATTTTTCAAGATGGACCAGTTTTTTTTTAATTGCGTTTTTTAGTTCCCCAGAACATTGTGTGAACTGGGTTATGAACGAAAAACGAAAGTCAGTGGTCTTTTTTGGTATTTTTGGGTTATTTGGGGTCCCCTCTCGTTGTTTTATTATATCTTTTATACATCTTTCCAGATTCTCATTCTCGTATCCTTTTTCTAGGAAACGTTCTTTTATTATTTTACTCTGCTTTTTAAAAATAGCTGTGTCAGTGCAATTGCGGTGGATTCTCTGGACCTGTCCCTTGGGTATATTTTGCAGCCAGGGGGCATAATGGCAGCTGGTTAGATCAATGTACCCATTGACATCTGTGGGTTTAAAAAAGGTCTTAGTTTTGAGCTGTCCCTCTTCCACATATATGGTCAGGTCCAAGAAGTCAACCGAAACCGCACTGACAGTGCTGGTGAAACTTAAGTTCCATTCCTTATTTTCTAATCCTGCAATAAAGGCCTCCAGCTGATTTTTTTCTCCTTCCCATATCACCAGACAATCATCTATATACCTTTTCCAAGTTCTTAATGTCCCACTTTTTTTAAATTGGTTCACCTCGGGGTCAATGTATTGTTTTTCCCACATGGTCATAAAAATATTTGCAAAACTGGGGGCGAATTTCGCCCCCATCCCCGTTCTGACCTTCTGTAAGTAATATTCGCCCTTGAACCAAAAATAATTGTGTTCTAGGCAGAATTCCACACAGCGTACTATAAAGTCCGCTTGTATGTTGGTCATGTCAGGGTCATTATACAGAGTTTCTTGTATTGCTTGTAGTCCTAATTTTTTTGGTATAATGGTGTACAGGGAGGACACGTTGATGGTAGCCATCCACGTGTTATCCCCAACCCCCTGTAGTTCTTTTATCATTTTCACCACACTACCACTATCCTTCAGGAATTGAAGGTGCTAGTGGTACATATTTTTGTAAAAAATTATCTATATACTCCGTGGTCCTACTAGTGAGGGAGTTAATCCCTGACACTATAGGTCTACCGGGGGGATTTGTAGCGCTTTTGTGGATTTTTGGTAATATATAGATAATTGGGGTCGTAGGTTCCTTTATGTTCAAATATTCTATTTCCTTTTTATTAGTATGCCTTTGTCTCCTCCATATTTAACCAAAGCTTGTAATTTATTTTTGTATTCTGGGAGAGGGTCTTTCTTCAACATAGCGTAGGTATTGAT